>NW_027042491.1:0-600000 GCF_035927105.1 Exophiala bonariae
GAAGAGACGTGACGGAAAAACGCGTGTTCCATTACTAGGTTGGTTCATTACGTGGTGCCCAGACTTACTCAGCACCAACTTACTTACCAGGAATGACGCGGAGGGCAGACTAGGGAAATTCGAGCCCCAGCCTTGGCATCAAGGCGGCCGCTTTTACTAGGACTTCACTGGCAAGCTTGAAGACGGGCCTCAACTACGACAATCGTCACGAATACATGGAGCTTGATCTCAATTCAATTTGATGGTTTATTTATGGCTCAGTACGCACTTGCATTTGTGCTGGATTCGCCTGCATGTCGCTTTTATTGTGTACTGATGCAGCAACAGTAGCCTGCCCTTCGCCGAAAACGCCACGCCTGATCGGGAACCATTAGAATTTGCCTCCCTCTTGAGGTGATTTTGTACAGGGTATCAATGAAAGACATCATCATGAGCCTCGTCAGTGTGTGAGATCCGATCATTTTCCGTTCTGGCCACCACTTCCAACCATCTTGCGCAATTCATATTCTCGAGTGAAATTGCTTTTGAAGGTATTCAATTCACCGATTGTGTCGCGGCAACTGGCAAGAACAGCTTCTTTAGGAGTAATCTCGCCATCAGTCTGGACACGAAGCTCGAACTTGGCAAAGAGAGGGTGGGGAACCTGTATTTATCAATGTTGTGAAGCTGACGGGTTGAGATGGGACATGACGTACTCGATAGGCAGCGAAGGTAACGTGGCTGTTTTTCAAGAGCTTGTCACGAAGAAGATTGGCGAGGGTGTGGTCTTCCTTGTTGAACGTGAAGATGGTGGTGTTGGGAGTACCTGATGATCGATTATCAGTAAGCTAAGTCGAGATGAGGTTTGGACTACTCACGAGTATCAATCTTCTCTTCAATCTTCTTCTCACCTTCATCAAGGAGGAAAGATTCGGTACTGAACAGCACAGTTGGATTAGTAGAGTTCGAAAACAATTGCTTGTTGCTTGCTATAATCCAGACTGAACTGTGCATGGGAGGGTTTTTTCTGGTTGTCACTGCCACTGCCAATTCCACAGACTGCCCGTACTCACGTATCGGGTAGATCGATCTCGAGGTGGTTGATATCTTGGGATTGGTAAAGTTTGTGACTGGGATGGTGTTTCCAACTTCCATCTTTGCCCTCTCGCGGCAGGCGAGAAATACTGGCAGCAGAAGAGAAGGACGAGGGTGGCTGGGAAGCCTCGGTATCCTCCGATGCGGCAGTGTTGGGACAAACCGTGGACACAGTGGTCTTGGCTCTAGTGTTCTTTGGTAACCCTCTCAAGACCAGTCACGGTGTCGGGGGTTTCTTGTGAGTTTTGTGGGTTAAGAATTACTCACGGATCGGGTTGGTTGAAGGAGGGATCATTGAAGGTCGAGTCACCATTCCCTCGGTAGAGTAGATTCTTAGGATAGTGTCGCCATTTCTGGTCCTGCAACTCAGAGACAGCCCCATTGGCATTCCTTGTCATGGCTCTTGGGAGAGACATGATCGTGAATTGTGAATTGGTTGGGTTAATGAAAGCCTTCTGGAAGAGGAGAGGTTGAATTGGAATCCGAAAGGGTTGGAAGGCCAGGTGGAAGAATGTCAATCGACACACCAAGCCAAGCCGTGAGGTGTGAACAATGTGGAAGGCACTGCATGGTCCAGGATGCAGGTACCATAAGGCTCGGCGTCGCAGTTACCCTGCGACAGATCCATGGGGCTCCTTCCCTCTGTGAAAGTTCCGGCAATTATAGAGACACTGAAGGATGCGACTGCCTCTTGGGAATCGCAGACACTACATGCAATTCTCTTCTCTTCTCTTCTCTTTTCTCTCGTCTGGTTCATGTCTTATTTTTTTCAATTGGCAGTGACAGTACAACGAAATCAACCCAGCACAAACGATTACAAGCCCCAGATCACAAAAGTCAAACAAAATAAAAATCAAATCACATACCGATCTGGGGCGTTGGCCATTTTGGTAGTCGGAAAGAGAAATCAACTGTCTCCTGGATTTTACAGATGTTCAAAGTTTGAAAGGGAGGCGCGATCAACCAAAATGTTCCTTCGTTACGAGGAGATAGAAAGAGAAGAAACAGAAAGTTGTTCTTTACGAAAGAAAGAATGTCACCAGCTTGAAATCAACAACGAGAAGTTCCAAGTCGCGAGATGTATGCCAAGCGTCCTTGTTCTACGGTTGGGCAGGTCTACCGAAGGTGTTTCTTACGTTTAGACATCATCTCGCCCACCGTTATTCACAACTGTGAGAAACTGTGAGCCCTCATCCTGGACCCTGGGTTCCCAGAGAGCCACCGAGGCATTTTCCGTGATGACCATCTCAGTCGATTTGCTCCATATTGCTCGGCCATAGGGATCTTGATTTTCGTCCCCGATTACGGCCCTTTGACACCAAGCTCGATACCTGGCTCGGGCGCAATTTATGGTCACATTCGACAACACTTGTAGGCGTTGAGAGTCCGCCTCTTACCTGTTCCAGCTTCCGCGGAGTTGAGTATATCTCATTCTTTCTGACTCACGAATGCTTTGGAAGCATCTCCTGAGACATCCATCCGATATTAACTATCTATAACGCCTATATAACTGCAGGTAAAGCGTAATACTCAAACACTAACTAGACCTCACCAAGAATCAGTCACCAACATGACTCAAAATCCACTCCATCATGATTATCCCTGGACAACCCCAGATGCTCCTCTGGTGGTCTCTGCACCAATGATGAAAATCACACTGGCCAAGGCTGCAGTCACTGTCTCCGCGAACGGAGGATTCGGTTTTGTAGCTGGAGGCTTCGATCTTTCAAACTTAGGAAAGGATCTCAGTGAAGCTGCTGAACTGGTCAAGAGTCAATCTCTCTCACTCCATGATGGAGTCCTCCCGATCGGGGTTGGTTTTCAAAATTGGGGCAGTGATTTGAAATTGGCCCTCGAAGCAATAAAAAATCATCCCGTTGCAGCGGTCTGGTTCTTTGCACCGAACCAACTTTGCGAACTTCTGGATTGGACGAGAGAGATTCGTGAAGCAACCAACGGAAAGACCAAAGTCTGGATACAGATTGGGACCGTGGCAGAAGCAGTCGAGGTTGCCAAGACCAGCAAACCAGATGTCATTGTAGTACAGGGTGCTGATTCGGGTGGTCACGGACTCGCACAAAGAGCCAGTCTTCTAACTCTTCTCCCGGAAATTGCAGACGCGTTGGCAAAAGAGGGAATCAGTACACCTTTGATTGCAGCTGGTGGTATCATTGATGGCCGTGGTGCCGCAGCAGCATCATTACTTGGTGCAAGTGGCGTTGCGCTTGGAACCAGATTCCTTGCAAGCGAAGAGATCACTATTGCCAAGGGATATCAAGATGAGGTTCTCAGAGTTACCGATGGAGGCGTCAGTACAGTTGCAACCACAGTGTATGACACTGTGCGGAACATTCATGGTTGGCCACAAGCATACAATGGTCGAGGAGTGGCGAACCGCAGTTATTTAGATGCCGTGCATGGCATGAGTGAGAGAGAGAACCAGGAGCTCTACAAAGAAGCCATGAAACAAGGAGACTCTGGGTGGGGACCTGAAGGCAGAATGACTACTTACGCAGGAACAGGAATTGGTCTGGTACACAAGGTCATGCCAGCGGGCGAGATTGTGAAGAGTGTGCAACAGGAAGCTATAAATTTGCTTCTAAAGACAGCGGCAAGATTCGCGAAGTAGTGAGTGTGGTCGATTTATCGGTATAGCTTGTAATAATGAAACACGTATTTGCATTCCCTCAATTCGAGCCACGAACTCCGGTCAATGAGTCTCGCCCTGAGTCACAAGCTACATGTGATCAGCCTCGCTCGATAGAAGCATCGTGAACTGGCTCTCGACGTCCATCGATGACCTCCAGAGACTCCCTGTCCGCGACCGGTGCATCCTGGTCGGCCCGATACCGGCACCACGTCCCTTCCCGCGGAGATCTATACCAGCTCCAGGGCCCGATGAGTCAACATCACGAGGAAGCAGCGACGGGGCCCTCTCCACCAGGAATCAACTATACGACGACACACACATGATTAGCAATGTAACAAGATGTAACAAGAGGTCGGGCATTGAAAAAGCGCCGAGACAGATCAACATCGGATACGTTTCTCGGCTTTGGACCCCTATATGATTGTGGGAACATTGAAAGGGAGGATAGCGGGCACAGTAAGGGTGAGGCATTATTGATCGTGCGAACTCACCATGCAGATATTATTCCCGTTGAGTAGAATCTTGGGGAGTTTGGTTTGCGCGCCGGTGTAGTCGCTGTGTTGTGGGTTAGTTAAATTGGCCCGACGGTACTTGAGACCAGGAAATTAAAGAGGGGGGTGCTGAATGCATGAAGAGAGGTGTAAATGAAAAGTAGCGTAAAACTCACAACTCAATCACGTCCTCAAGCACCATATCTAGTGCGTATCGCATCGAATCAGCATTGGAGTGCTCTCCCATTTGTGAAAGCACGCGAGAGATGGAAATGGAGTCACTCACTGACGTAGTCGTCGAAGCCCAACAACGTGCCCGCAAACTCTAGAGGGACAAACAAAACGGAACATCAGCCATCGCACGTTCAAGTTCGGATAAAGAAAATCGCATCCGTAAACAGCCCGCTTCAAGCATGAAGGGGAGAAGGCGGTGCTTGCGCGGTACGAAGAGAAAACGAACCTTTGTCGCCTTTCATGACGATCCATATCCGCGACCCGACGCATTTGTCGATCAATTCTGCGGAAGTCAATGAGTATAGATAGTGGTGGGGTTGGTAGAATGGGTTGCTGAGTCTTACCGAGTGGTAATAGTTGAGACGCCATCGTTGACTCCTAAGAGACTTGATATGTGCGAGCCTCGCAGGATAGAAGCGTGGTCGTGGAAATTCAAACGTTCGACTCCGTTTGCGTAGTCGACTATCGCGTGTTTGGAAGAATTGCTGGTCTTTTCTTTGCGCCTTCAGGTTTTTTCCGGCGTTCGTCTTGCAACTTATTGGAGAAGAACAAGTGTCCTCGGATGTGATTCGGACGTTGAGGTTCACAAGTTGTAGGTTTCCAAACCGTGAAGTTCAGCATGAAAGGCTGGATCCGCCAAGGCCAGAATATTTATACCCTGGAAAATCCGTTTACGCAACTCACTCCAAATTCGAGACGAGATATATTGCCATAAGACATACGACATACAATTCTCTCATGAGAGATCTAAGCATACCTGTCAGAAAACATTCACAGGACCACATATTTAGCCATTTCGTTAATGGGCGGCCGCCACCAATATTAGGTGTTAGGGTTATTTCGACCCTAAGAGTGGGCTCATAAAGCTCGTATAATTGTCATCTTAATTATGGAGGAACTTTTGTCCTAAAGTAGGTACTGTACAGCACCAAACCCAGACTCATGGCTACGGAAGCAACACGATCATTGCTGAATACCATCCAAACCAAAACGCCTTTGCATCGCAAGATCTCGATTTATATACCCCACTCGTTCACAAATCATCATTCGTCACGGATTCATTATATTTGCCTCGAGACCAGTCCCAGGGGTCGCCACCAGGAAGGCATAACCCCAGCCTCCAGAAGTAATCTCGGTGGGCGAAGAAAAGTTCCCAGAGCTTGTAACGCCGGCCGATTCCCCACATCGCCTGCATCTCTGATTCTTCAACGTTCTCATCGTCTGGAGTCTCACTTGGCTCATCGCTGCTGCTTGGTTCCGCGATGCAAGATGGATCTTCATCGCCGTTGCAATGATGGATATCTGCTCGGGTTGGAGGAAGAGAGGGCTTTGAAATATAAATTTCACCAGCATGCATTCTGTAACCCCATTCTTCCAGAGGGAGGAGAGGTACTGGATCATCAGCGTGAGTTACCCGTCGGTAGAGTGCATCATCGGGGTTTGTTGAATTGAGGTTGAAGCGACTGTCGATAAATTTGTTGAGAGCCAGATTGCCAATTCGAGGTTCACCAAATGTGGTGACTTTGGGTGTCCATCCGCGAGCTTGGAACTCCAGAGCCGCCAGGGCTGCGACAGCACCACCCAGGGAATGTCCCACTAGGACAAGTTCGTAGCCTGGGAAGTCGTTGAGTGCCTTTTCAACATGAGGAACTATAGTACAACGGGTGTTGCGCCAAGAAGTCATGAACCCCGAATGTACAGTGCAGTTGAGGCATTCAGGTGCCAGATCTCTTTTATTTTGTTGTTTCAATAATTGTGGTAACAAGGCCTGTTTATCGTTCTCTGGTAAAACACTTGCGCATAAAGAATCGTTATCATGGTCTGAGGGAAATGGCGCGTATTCGGCAGGATTCGTGGAGAGGTCAGCGATTGTATTGGCGATCGAATATGTTCCTCGAAAAGCGACGATAACCCGTTTCGCGAAAGGAGGATGCGACACAGCGATATAGCCACAAGAATCGGAGAGGCGTGGTCCAGTATTCCACGTTGTAACCAGTTCAAAGCCCTCAAAATCACTGCATCGGCTCAAACATTTGAACGGCTTCTGAATGCCACTCGTGCCAACGCAGTAGGCGATATCGACTATTCGTGAGAGTTCTTCCAGAGACTCAAAGGTCTCAAAGGAGATGTCTTTATCATCAGATTGTATGTGCGCCGGAAGCGCGAACACTCCAACAATGGAGAGCCACAAAAGATAGATGAAAGGTGCGTAGAGCATTAGGTTACTAAGTTGGCAGCGATGCGACGATCGTCAGATTCATTCTTTAGAGGAGAGGGGATGACACGAGGTCGGGACGGTGAACAGATATTTCGGTAGTGCAGATGGTCGAGTCAGAAGGACTGCGGGAAGAGAAGGAAGGGTGCATGACCCTCTTCAGTTGAAGGCTGAGTCTCTTGCCAAGCTATGACGTCGGTCAGAGTGCTTTCGGCACTGACTTCAAAGAGCCCTATTCAGCTAGAACATCTCAGCCTTACTCAACTCCAGGATTTCATGAGGCTCGTTAATTGACATTCACATGGGCCTTTAAGGACCTAGATGGGATACATAAGCTATGTTATGTGAATTATCATGAGTAAGTCGAATTACTATATTCACTGGACGGATCTGCTTTTATAGGGACCAATAGATCTCTCAATCTCACGACCTGACTTTACGTCGAACGTCTTCGATGAGAGCATCTAGGATGAACTTCTTTGCGGATTCAAATTTGCCTCTTACGTGTTCTTGATGACAGAGATCAGAGAATCCGGTTCTGTTCTGTGGCGACTTTATTTGGAGGGTCAATGAATCTAGATCAAGCTCGGCGAAAAGTTGAGGATCTGAGACCTCTTCCTCGCTCAGCTTGAAAACACGACCGTGAGAAGCCAGGCCGAAGTAAATCTCATCGTTTTTGAGCAGTAACCTGGCTCCTTTTTTCAGTAATAGGAGAACAACTTCGTTGCTCTTCACTATTGCAGCGATGTAGAGTGGGGAAGTGCCGTACTAGCCAGTGGTGTCATAAGAGGCACCTTTAGAGAGGAGTACTTGTGCGATCTCCTGGTTGCCGACCCGGGAATACTCAATCAGAGGAGTATTTTTCAGGCGGTTTCGGCGCTCTATATCGACTCCACGATCAATCAAGTAACATGCAGCCTGTGTTTGGTTGCCTTTGATCGCTTTAAAGAGTGGCGATTCTGCAAACACGTCTGCATCATCAAGATGCGCACCGAAATGCCCGAATAACTTGAGCAGCTGCACATGTCCTTCTGCCGCAGCCAGGTGAATTGGCGTCTCGCGCAACCAACTTTGAGAATTCACGTCTGCGCCAAATTTGCACAGGATAGCTGCAACTCTCAGAAATCCCATTTTTGAAGCAATGAAGAGCGGAGATTCAGTCCATATGTCCAAACTTCCCGTCTTTGCGCTGCTTTGGAGAAGTAAGAGAACTGTAGACTGGTGCCCACCCCTGACGGCTTCCAACAATGCCGAATGACCCCGCAAGTCGATGCAGTCCACAGGCATACCTCGCTGCAGAAGGTGCCAGATGATCGAATCGAGACCGTGATGGGCAGCCGCGACGAATGTGCACTCCCCGGCTCGCGGTTCAAGTCGACAACCGTGCGAGAGAAGATTGAGAAGACCATCATGTAATCCTTCTGCGCAGTGTCTGTCCTCCAAAGCTTGGGCTTCGGACAAGATACCTAAGTCAGCAAGGAACAAAGACTGCTTCACCCACGCGCGTCGGCTTGTGTGTTCCTGTCTATCGAGTGTAATGCGATCCTTTGACGCAACCAGAGGCCTGTAGCATATTTCGAGGGACCACCAACGCTTGAATGCTTTCCTTATCAAATCTTTGTCATCCTCTTGTTGGAGTAGTTGACCTAGATGAGGGCCACTTCTCCTGAAATGATCCCAAATGCAATTGCGAGCATACTCCGTGAAGCTGTGCGTCAGCCAGGCTCGCCCGTCCTGAACCATCTGAGGTACAAGACCAAGAAACATTTCGCGAGAACGATGAACGGGAAAGGCACAAACTAGTTCTGGAGATGATAAAAATCGTGCGCAGACGCGGAACAGCGTATAGTTTCCCATTTCGACGAACGTTCCACTCGATTCGGCATCATGAAGCCCGCAGCCAAGCGAATCCAGTAAGAAATCACGTACAGATTGGTGAATTACTTGTACAAAATGGTTGTCTTGTTCCAACTTCTTCAACGCTTCCTTCCACGACCCAATCAAATCATGGCCCCGGTTATTACCAGTAGTGGCTATAAGATTGTCTGAGGGTGTGGCTCCTGTAGATGCGAATGGTGAGCCATCACTCTGCATGAGACTGCTGATGTCTCCAAACTGTGGTTTAGGAGCCAGTACAGTAAATTTGTCTGAGCTGCGAGAAGCAGGTCTAAGACTTGAAAGTTTCTGGGCTAACGGTTCGGCTTCGACTTCAAAACTGTCATTCACGTCATCGTAGATGGTCCTTGGTCTCTCCGCGGAAACGACTTCAAATAGCCCTCCGGATCTCTCGGTCACATAGTGCTTCCAAAATGCAAGCCGTTCTGCCGAGGATGCGAGAAAACTCTGTGGGCCGGCAAGCGAGGAAGCCCATCTCACCAATGAATCTGGGACGACCGACGAACTATATGCCATCGCGGCTTGCAAGGCGTCGATGTAAAGAGGTATGCGAGAAAACATGACCCATTGCATGAGATGAAAGGTCTGCATCTTAAGATCGGGATCTAGCGTTGCAAAAATCTTCTGAAATAGCTCAAACAACTCCGAGGGCGATTTCTGTAACTCGTCTTTTAACACGTCTGTAGGAACACCCTGGTCTACCATCTTGAGCAGGCGGCGGGCGGTGAGAACTGCCCAGAGAAAAACTCCTTTCACCTTTAAGACAATCTCGATCGCAAAATATTTTTCGGTAGACAATATTCTGGAATGCCTGAACTGCTGCTTCACGTACTCGCCTATGTCGCCAGAATTCAGATCTTCCATACATAGTTCAAAATCTATGGTCGATACTGATATGAGGATAATGGCGGCTTGACCAACATATTCGGAGCGAACTAGAGCCTAACGCTGCTGTGTCGGCGAAAGCGTAGACTACTTGCCGCACTTCTTCGTCTGGGCATTCATCAAGGGCATCAATGAAGATATCAACCTGCAGTTTTTGTTCGATCAGGCAACTATGGAACAGCCTTGCCAGCTCCCCTGGTTCCCATGAGAGTGGTATTGCGCCTGCGCGGACTATTCTGTCCTTGTACGTTGTGCAAAGTGTCTGAAGTACGCGCCTTGATTTTGAGCAGATCTGGTAGATCATACTTCGGTAAAGACCATCTAGAGAGCGCTCCATTTCGGTACCTCGGGCATTGAAAAAGTGACTGATTTGGTGTCGCACCTCCCCACCGGGCATTTGACTGAGATTTCGAAGACAGTGTTTTAAAATGGTAGATTTTCCAGAACCTGGCTTCCCCTTTATCCAAAGAATGCTGTGAGACTTTTCAAGTCGCTGGAACTTCGTCCAGGCTTGAAATTCTTCATTGTAAAAGATCCAGCCGCATGTAACCGTTGCAGCGTCTCCCACGCTAATCTGTCGCTAGCCCATTTCTGCGAAATAGAGTGATTCCAGAAAAGTGGTTTCATGCTCCTTAGGTACCCCCAAAAGATCGTCAATACTCCATGCTGATGTGGATGTCTGAGTGATGCTAGCTGTTCGAGACTCTGACAATAATGATGACAGGCGGGTAGTTTGTGCAGAGAGAGGCTCTTGTGCCGAATGCGGTGCACCGGACACCGTAGATGACGGGCCGCTGGTTGAAGGCATTGGTCACACCTCACGCTGGATTTGCTGTGTCCATGTACTCAAAAGCTGAACAACGCTGACATAACCAGGGTCAAAATCATGTGGGAATCTAACAATACCTCGATGATCTGCGTGTATCGAAATTTGATTATAACCAGGTATGATCCCAGAATCAGGTTGGACGACAAGAATATTGCCCACAAGAGGAAGAGTCTCAAAGAAGCAGGTGATGAAGATTGGGAATCCTTGCGCCTCTCTCGCTAGAAGCATAGCGAGAAAGGTATCATGGACTCCGTTTCAGAACTTCGGAATCAGTCTCTAAAACAGATAGCAGATTGATGTCTGTACGGTGCAGAAGACCAAAAGCCTTCACGGGTAGCCTGGCCCAAGTCGCAAGCCAGCTGCCGCCATGGGGAGTGGCCATAAATGCTATGCCTCGGACTGATTTGTAGATATCTTGGAGGTAGAACTCAACGCTGTCCCTAGAAAGTCGTAGAGCATCCTTACATACAATTCACCGGAAACTGTGGACGACAAAAATGATTGGTCTACCCGCGGTTGAATCTGCGCCTCTGAGTCCTATAAAAGCATTGAGGAGATCACTGGCATGGTTGAGTAGACGATTTGTTGAGAGGCGTTGGCGCAGACGTGCGATATATGCATCATAGCCAAATGTGATAACGCGACAATTTGGTATAGCGACGGGTAGCCAATCTCGAGGCCAAAAGATCCTCGAAATTCATTTGACTGGGGATATGACCAGGTCCGTTCACGGTCACTGGTAAGCTTATGGACAAAGACGACATCGATCACCGCGCCGGTAGGGTTCGCCAGTACTTTGACGCCCTTCGGGAATGCCAGTGCTGGCTCGAGCTCCACGTCGTGTTCGGAAATCAAAACTAAAGATACGCGACATTTAAATATGATCGTTTCAATGCCCCTAAGCGGCTTCGACTTTTAGCTTAGGCTCTTAGATCGAGAAGTCGAAGTACAAAATCAGGCTGAGATTTCAGCTCAAGCCTCTTATCTTGGTATCTATTTTTAAACTCCATGACTACCTACCAGTGGCGCAAAGGAACTTCCATCACGTGCACGAAACTAATTAGCAGAACGTTTATGTGAAGACCCTTCATGCAGCAAGCACTGCAGGCAATGAGCTCATAATCAAGCTACATAATCTTATCAGTGAGGTTAGATGGGTGTATGAAGTAGGTAAATTGTGACATCCTCAGGAGTAAGCCAGCGAATTGATTACAACAATTCGTAGACCCATGTAAGCTTCGGGTAAATTGCTTAACTACCTAACTACCTATAGGTACCTCAGGTACCTCTACTAGTGAGGACCTTGGAAACTGCCCGGCTGAGGCCTCGGAACGTGCCAGTGCTTAAAAGTACCCTAGCCAGTTACATACCTACCGCGAAAGCTCGCGCATTCCGTCTCAATCCTTACAATCTACTCTCATGGACAGTAACAGAACCGTATATTTGGTTCCAAGATCCACTAAGTGCTCTCGACTGTCGTTCGCCAAACCGGTACAGATGCAAGGAGGAAGAGAGGCAATATGATCTATATGATTTTTTTGCGGACTGTGTATAGCACTAGTTATTTATACTTTAGCACCGCCATGGTCATCCTGCTCGGGATCACTGTCTTCGTCCTCATCTTCCTCGTCGTCAAATTTTGCAAAGTCATTGTCGTTAGGAGACGTAGTATCATCATCGTTATCCCCCTCATCTTCTTCATCCTCCTCCTCCTCAGAACCGGATTGGTTAACGTGTTCGCCTTCTTGGTCAGGTTCAGCGGCAGTGGCCTTTCTCTTCCCAGGCATCTCGCCCAGTCGACCTTCGCGCCCTTCCACCACTTCCACAGCCTCTTCTGTGCTGGCGCCTTCTCTCTTCGGTGGAGGTGTAAACCATGGAATCTTGCCTCGTAAGAAATCATTGAGAACCATCTTGGCAACGCCATCAACGTCTGGCTCGCCGCCTTTCAACAATCGCCCACCTTTGCGGGCAAGGATGCTCAGAAACTCGATAGGATCGTCATTGTATTCGGATGCCTTCATCTCGTACGTTCGTTCGATGTGGCGGGTTTGAGTCCTCCGCAGTACAGCTTCGACGTATTGTGCGGGATGTTCCACATTTTCGACTCGGACGACGCCTCTCAGGAGAATATCTTCTTCGCTGTCGGACTGACTCGGGGGTACGACACCAGGGCAATCGATAAGGTATATTCTTTTCATTAGAGTGATATATTGCCACACTTTTGTCTCGCCTGGGATCGGTGCTACTGTACACACTCGCTTTTTCCGTAAAGTGTTGATGATGGAGGACTTTCCAGTATTGGGGTAGCCTATAAACCCAACGGAGATTTGCTTTCGAGATGAATGCAATGTGGAAAATTGCCGTAAAAGAGTGATGAGAGACCCTTTGCCGAAAGAATTCGTCATCGAAGCATGGAAAGCAAGGGTGGGATAGTCTTTCGACAGTAAACGCACCCATTGCGCCGCTGAGAGAAGAACAGTCAGTATGTGTGAGACATTACTAAGAGACGTGCTATAAAAAAGAAAGCCAGGAATCCGGCAAAGCAAACCTCAACTCAAACGAAACACGCCATGCACTCTAGAGACAAGGCTTCCAAGACGGATGCAATGTCGAAAACCGACCTGCCGAAACAGGTGGCGAGTGCTGCTCAATGTACCAAAGCTGTAACAGGCGACTTTCATGGGAAGAATTGCAATTGAATGCAGAAAGGCGTCTTGACTTAGCGATGGAAAGGGGAGTGGGGAAGAATCATGATGTGTAACAAGAAAATGACTTACCAATTTTCGTCGGTACCAGGTCACATTTATTCAAAACGAATATCAAGTGCTTGTGAGGCGCCTCCTCCCGGATGTATTTCTCGACACTTCGACATCTCGTCCCTTCAGGATCTCGTGCATCTAGGACATGAATAACGACATCGGAAGAGTCGATGACCTTGTACAATTCGTTCCAAATTCGTTTACTCTGGCCCTTGGAAAATATGGGCTCTCGGGCGGTGGTCAGCTGTCCATCATCTTGGCCTTGCGATGTTTCGGCAGCGGCAGCTTGTCCACTGAGAAGTTTGTTCTCTTCTAGCCTTTCAAGATAATTGTCATGCATTTTCACGGATTCATCAGCTAGATCTGTGACAGTTCCTGAACTGAGCTTCACACGCTTCCGCTGCGACTTAGGTCCAAAGGTATCTGCGAATGGGGCTGACTCGACTGCGATTTTTGCTTGATGTTGTTTAACCCCATTCTTGGTGTTCTCGGTGTCCCGGATTAAACTCATAGGCAGTTTATTCGTCTTGAGAAGGACCTGATATGGATCGGCAGCCCTTTCAGCAACAGCTTGTCGGAAAGAGTCCAAGGCATCCTGAGAGATAACTCGAGTATTTCCAAACCACTTTCGATTCGGCTCGACTCTTGCTTGTGGTTTCTCGCGGGATTGGTAGGATGCCGCTTTGGTGATATCGCCTGCGGCGTTTCTCTGGGCCCTGCCGTCCTTGAACATATTCAAGGTTTTGACTTTTTTGGCACTCCTGATCATGAAGTCAGCAACTACTGTCCAGAAGCCTTGCCATATACGGGCATTCGTATATACCTGTAGAAGTTTTCGCCTTTCGTCTTGACATTTGCCATACCATCTGTCGAAACGCCCTGCCGCTCCCGGCGGGCGGCCTCCTTCTTTCGTGCACCCATCTTGAGAGATCTGATAAACAAGCGTTATATGAGGGAACGACGTCTTACATACAACACTAGTATGGTCGAAAAGATGGTGTTAGCCTTTAAACCTCGAGGTAATAAAAACTTCTGGACTTCTCCAAAATTTTGGATAAGCCCACCGCCATGCCAAGACTACTGACTCCACTTAGAAGATGTTGCCGCCCTAAATAACGGTGAGCCACAACACCAGTTGTACCCTAAGGCTGCCGGGTTACAACACTTGAGATCGAGACATAGGTACTTCAATCGATGCATCCAAGTCTATCATTTCTCGCCAGATTTCATCCATGTAGTAGACGCTCGAGATGTGCCCTCCTGGAATGACCTTCAGCTTCGCAGATTTGTAATTTTCCACAAGCCATCCATTGTTGCTTCCACCAATATGATCATTCTGTGATCCTACGACCAGTATGGGCTTGGACGCATGTTCATCGTCTAGAGTGGCTGGCGCAAATCCCCAATCCGAATGGATCACATCGGAAATTTCCATAAATCCGTCCCAATTCTCACAAGACCTCATGACCATCTTCGTAGCAGTCTCCATCCACTCATCCTCCGTCCTATCGTTCTTCTGTAACCATTCTCCTAATTTGACCCTTTCGTCCTCGTCCATCTGGCTCACTATCGTCTGTCGAAGGAAATCTTCTGCCCCTTCCTGTCTTCTGAACTTGGATGATATCACAGACCTAAAGATTCTTTGCAGAGGCCGGAACGGGAGCTGAGAAGGTGGACCAAAGGAGAACCAGTTCTGCCATGACAACTCCTTGGCATACTTTGAATCGTGTTTGACTGGGGAGAAACCAGCAAGCAGCATGCATCCCACTATTTTGCGGCCGGCGGGAAATATGTCGTACGGCGCTCCATAGAGCATTTGTGCTTGAACAGTCCCCAATGAGCCACCAGCGACATAAATTCTATCAAATGCCCCACTGGGATAGAGATGCTCCAGAAGAGCCGAAATATCTCTTGCCAGACCAATATGATATGGCACACTCATGTCGCGAGTGCTGGACCGGCCCATGCCTGCTAACGTGGGTGCGATCCAATGCATACCAAGCTCGCGGCATGGTATTGGTACATCTGGAGCAGTGCCTACGCTCATCATGCCGGCGAAAAAGATCACAATATTGCGTGACACTGATGGTCCATTGTGTGCATAGGCCAGCTGTCTTCCGCCAGGCAAGGGGAGGATGTGCTCCTCCTCACCCTTCGCGCGGTGGTATGCCTCTTCCATCTAGACGTGAAAATAGAACGAGAAAAAATATAGAACGACGCGTTCGATAACCCAAGTTCAGCCGAGGGTTTGCCTTTGGCGTATGTATCAGTACATTCACATTTCAAGCGGAAAACGATTTGTAGTATCGATTGTGTGGAATCATGGCTGCCTGGATTCACCACAGCTGAGCAATTGATACGATGCCTAACAGTCTTGGCGCTATCCAGGGAGGAGTAATAATACCTACCCCGCGAAATGCCTAGATACATAGATATGTGTGATAGATATTTAGGTACGCACCTCAGAAGCCATGTTGCTCCTTACATGAACATGAGCGACGACCAGATCCAGGGCGTAGATCGCGAAGCTTATTCATACAATTGTAAGGCGCAATTTATTCGAGGAGAGAAAGAGACGGGAGCCACGTCCAGTGCAAGCAAATCCGAAGTAGAGGTAGTTGCGTCGATGGTCGAGATACGTGTGTGTTTTCTGAATGCCCCCGGTAACTAAAAGTGGCCAAGCTAGGGTGAAGCGCTTTACCCGCGAAAGGCAATGGCCGAATCAGGAAAGGCGCAATATTTCAATCTTCTTTTTGGCTTTCAATACTCGGTATGTTCATCGCTTTATCAATGACTTCGTGTACATACACTTCACGAATTGTTCCTAGTCACCAACATCAACTCCGGAGCTTGGAGCCAAAGGCGTGACTTGAAGGCTCTTCAACGGGCCCAACCGTCAACCATGGAATCTTTATCTAGCTCAGTATGTCGAGCTTGCCGGCTTCGACTGCAGGTCAAGAAGCCAGCACTTCCATCTTCTACACGCACCTTCACTTCTTCCTCCATAAGACAATACATCCCACCCGAATCACCAGCCTTCGTTGAAATTCCGGAACCCAACCAACCGATCCGCGAGCCTAAGCCCCCCACCAAGGGCCTTCTCCCCGTTCCGCGAGAGCTCTTCCCCCGTCGTCGACCAGACAAGCCCGGCCAGCAATACCTGGACAACGTGACCCCAGATGCACTGCCCCATAACATCCCACCACCCGAGTACCAGTCAGAAACCAAGAAATACAAACTCCGCATGTCGGATTTGCGAAAAGAGCATCTCCGCGAATCCCTGACCCAACTACACGCCCGAAAAATCACGCACGAGAAGCGAGTACAACAGCGGAGTGCTATCAAGCGAGAACAGCACGAACGGCTCCTCAATCAAGCCGAGCGTGAAGATGAGCGACTGACGGCTAACACGGTCCTGACCTCCATGAAACCAAAACAACTCCTCGCCCTCCCCGCAGAAGAAGAAGAAGCCATCTACCAAGCCCGCAAAGCGCGCTACGACGACCTGCAGAACGCCAGGCGCGAAGCCCGTCTCGACAACCTACACACACTGTACATGCACGCGCGGAAATTCATCACGACCCAGGAGCAGCTGGCGAGTGTGATCGATGCCGAGTTCGAGAAGGCGTCGGTCTGGAAACTGGGCCCGCCGTCCTCGCTCAAGGATATGTTGGCTGGACGCAACCCCGGCGAGAGTAAGGTCGATGCGGGATCTATGACGAACCTGGTGCCCAGTAGTGAGCGGTTCTTGAGAGACCAGGAGCGCATGAAGAAGATTGCGGAGAAATTGAGTGGTGGTAAGATTTAAGAGGTGGTCTTGGAGCAAGCTTTGGACGCCCCATTATTTCTTGTGAAGTGGGAGCTGGAGGGATAGAGTTTAGATGGCTGACATGCACAAATGCTCTGGACGAGAAGCGGTTGTCGAGCGGGAGTAGCGGTATTCCTGTCCGCCGGAAACGAGCTGTACAAGAAAGAGATGCTGTAAAATTATATATACTATTCAAATGTCTCAAAATCTATTTTCCTCTGAGTGTCGTCAAATACGTCGCAATTTCCACGTAGACTACGGCGCGGCAGTGGGCAAGGAACTACTCCTCTACCGCAAGATGCGAGCCTTTGGACAATCGTGCGATGCTAGACTATTGCTATCAAATAAGACTGGGGACCGCAGCTCCAGCCTCTAGATAGGAGATGCTCGGCCGAAGAACCGTCGCACTGGTGCAGAACATTCTCTGAACATGACACCAGCCTTCACCCTGGCATCAAGGATAGTCGTTCATTTCTCTAGGAAGTAAGACGAATTCCTGGCACCTGGTCGCGATGTTGCCTCGAGAGTTGTCCGCGACTTGGCTGGAGGGTCGAAGTGTTGAGTGCGATCTGATATGCACAGTAATAAGGGATGCTGCGGTTGTTCTATGTGCCGCATTCTTGGACTGATCTCGGTGACATTGAGTCAAGACCTTTTGATAAGAATCCTCCTCCTTATGGATAAGGATGGATGAAGCGTGTCGCAGGATGCGCATAATATCTCTCTAGCTGGCTTCATGGCGGAGACAGCCGGCCTTGGAAGCCTCACTTAGACTCCATCACTGAACCACACCAATTGATACTTCCAACTGAAGCATGGCGGTTCGTGTCGCTGAGCAGGGCGCTTGTGTAACACTGTAAATAGGATACTAGCAAGGAGTACACCCTTGCCAATATGCAGGAGGTCGAAAGTGTTCGCAGGAGTTCGCAGAAGTTGTGTCTTTTTCGGTTCAGACATTAGGTCAATGCACGAACACCCAACCCAACACTCCGAGTCTCAAATAGCTCGATCAGTCCTGCACCCAGGCACTCCTCAAGAGCCCAATCAAAGCTGAGTCCATATAGATCCTTCCATTTCTTTGTCTTGGATGGCATGACAGCCGAGAATTCCCCTCTGACTCGCTTGGCGGTAGAAATCCGGTTGTCCGTGTCGACCGCACCGTCCCAGCGCTCTCGGAGAAGATATAACGGTGCCTCCTTGTATTTTGATTTGCCGAGTAGTTCTAGAAGGTGTGCTCGACCGGCACTCAGGAGTCTCAAATAAGGACCGAGGTTTGGCACAGAGAGCGCCAATTCACCACCTTGGGCATGAGAGGTGCGGTTGCCGTGGGCTTTGGGCCGCTTTGCAGAACCGACCCCACCCAAGTTCTCAAAGGCTGCATCTCCCCCAACTGCATCAGAAGTTCCAGATGCTGCACGCGATATTTTGGGAATGCCAACCAGGCTTGAACCGGCCAAGGACAGGTTCCGGGAACCCGAAAGAGAGGAAGAAACCAGAAATCCCTTCCGACTCAACTCGGTGACAGATGATTCAAATAGTTCTTGGGCTGGGATGGACGTGGCTCGCGGAAAACGCCGAAGAGCGGTACAGAAGTCCGTTATAACATCTGCTGATATATTGCTTCTTTGCAAGAGGCTGTCCAGGTCATCTGTCGTGATGAGAACCTCACTGACGCCACTGATGTCGTTGCCCCGACCCACCACTTTGACTTTACGAATCTTACCAGCAGACTGTAATGCAGAAATTTCTCGTTCCGTCTTGGAAGAAGCAGCGAGAAGAGCGTGAACATGGGCCAAGGAGATAATGGAAGGTAAGTTTCGCTGAAAATTGAGGACTTCAGCAATGCGTACACTGTTCATGCCAGCCCGTTCTGGAAAGGCGGCAAACATGGAAGTGCGACCATAGTGAACAGCACTTATCACATCTTTGGCTTCATCGATCTTGAGGACGGATACAACCTTTCCGGTTGGCAGCAAGGCGTCATCCTCGTTGTCGGTAAGCCCGTCCTCGAGAGCGCCAGCTAGAGAGTGTGATCTCTGGATCGTCGATTTCCTACGTGGAGCATTTGAAAAAGGTGAGGCCGAATTACGGCGGCCAGTAGTGGCGGAACTTTGTCCCGACTTATGAACTCGAGATGAGTGGGACGCCGTTAGATAAAGTGGCATGTCCAGGGAAAGGAGGAGGGAGGGGAGAGGGGGACAGGATTCAAATGAGATAGTCGGATCAACAGAGACCAAATTTAGTTATCCGTAGATACATGGTCCGAGAACCAGAAGAATCGAGCACATGCACTTTCTCGCCAATTCTGGTGCATGGCAAGGCAGCAGCGTGGCAAGTGTACGGAGTAGATTTCTCTCATTGGGTGTGGTCTGAGGCTTGCAGAAGACTCAAAACCTGAAAAGACGTGCAGCGTGGTTGGAAGAGAGTTTCGAAAAGGTTCGGAAGAGGGCCCCGGTCAAATCATGCCCATTCCTTTGGTAGGTTAAGCGGAGAACCAGCATTCATCAAGGCCCGGAATGGAGGGCGGGAAGGACGCTTAGGGGCCAGGGGCGTGGCAGAATAAGGGCTCCGGGCTCCTGGTCACCTCCATGATGGGCAGCAATGTGCCCTAGGCCTCAAAGTTGATTAGCGGCGGGCAGCTGACGACAAGGCGCCTTGGAAACACACACGTCCCTCTTTCTAGCCTCAGGTTCTTTGTTCCGTTCAGGAACAGTAAATCACTTACTCCACATGCTGCGTCACTCATGCAAGTGTTTGCTTCCAAAAAAATAAATGTTGGAATTTCCATCAATTGCATTCACTTCAAGTTGGTGTCACAGGCACGGCACCCTCTTCATGTCCAACAACCCTGCCCTCCCGTCTTCTATTCTCTATTTGTACCAGGACCGGGACCCAGTGTATTCGAGTCCCGTAATCTGGCCCATCATGGAATAGCTGGCCCCCTCGGCTTCTTCCTTCCCCTGTTCCCATCCCAAACTTGTAAGTTCACGATGCCATCATTGCATCGTCCCGTATATCACATCCGTCGTAATTCCTAGAACTTTCCATTATATGATCCGTCCTTCCTTCCACATCCCTTACTTCACATTCAGAAGTATCTTTGCTCCTATCTTCACTCACGAGCACATTCTTGCTGTCTCTCCACCCTCCTCCATGCCTCTGTCACAGTCCTGTCTTCACTGTCACCTTCCACGACTAGATCGATAAGTTGCTTTAACTCATCAGTCCTTGCGACCTCTTTCCTTGCTCTCCCTCTCACATCATCGTCGCAACATCAATCCTTCTCCAGTCAATCTATTATTTTGCTCGCGCAGAACACTCTTTCAGCAGCATCCTTATGTTACCATGACGGTCTTTGTCGCGACCCTCTTCTTACCATACACGGTCAATTTTGACGTCCCTTCAAAGTCAAGGCCCGCGTCACCAGAAGCCACCAGATCTCAAACCACTGATGTACCTGCAATCACTCCCGGCCTTGTGCCCGCAGTGAGTCTCTTTACCCCAAGTGCAGGCCTCGTCGACACTCCTGGTCCTATTGTTCAGACCCCTGGCGCCACCACTGACCACGAGCGCATCTTCCGTCCTCATGTCGAGCGGCCAATCAGTCTAAGACTACCCAGTCATATCAAGCTAGCAGACGCAGAGTCCCCCGCTATCAGAGATCCGCGCACGATTTCTCGTGCCGATCTACATTCACCAACATGGGGTAAAACTGTGACTTGGAATCAACCTCCTTCACGCGCGAAGGAACCTCCTCCAAGCGACATCCTGAAACACGCTGATCCTCGTATCACAAGAGAAAAGGCCACTGCTTTGCTGCAAAGTGCGCAAATCAAGATCAGCGGCCGCCGCCAAAGAGCAAGAACAGTGAGCCATGAGCGACGTTTCTCTGAATACAGCTACACAGTGGAAAAGGCTCAGATCGGCAACGGTGGATTATTCAATGCGATCGACGCAGTCACCGATGCTGGAATTCTCGAGGACAAAACTTGGGTGGGTACCTTGGGTTGTCCAACCGAAGCATTGGAGGATCATCTGAGAGCCAACATTGCCGAGAAACTTGAGAATGATTACGATTCATTGGCAGTCTTTGCTAGTGATAGCGATCTCAACGGACATTACGAGCACTACTGCAAGACCATTCTTTGGCCTGTTTTCCACTATCAAGTTCCAGACCATCCAAAGAGCAAGGCATATGAGGATCATTCTTGGGTCTACTATGTCAAAGTCAACGAAGCCTTTGCCGATCGTATTGCCAAGAATTACAAGAAAGGTGACATAATTTGGGTTCATGATTATCACCTTCTCCTGGTCCCTGGTCTTCTGCGAAAGAAGATTCCTGAGGCTCAAATTGGCTTCTTCCTTCATACCGCCTTCCCATCTTCAGAAATCTTCCGCTGCTTGGCTGTTCGCAACAATCTTCTCGAAGGTGTTCTTGGTGCAAGTATGATTGGATTTCAGAATGAAGAATACGGGCATCATTTTCTTCAAACTTGCAGCCGGCTGTTGAATGTCGAGGCAACCAAACATGGTGTCATCCTTGAGGACGGACGTTTTGTTCACGTACAGACCTGTCCCATTGGCATTGATCCAAAATCACTTGATGCACAACGAAAATTACCAGAAGTCAGTGAATGGGTTCGCACAATTGCTGAAAAGTATGCCGGGAAGCGAATGATTGTTGGTCGTGACAAGCTTGACAATATTCGTGGAGTACGCCAAAAGATGTTGTCGTATGAGTTGTTTCTTAACAAGTACCCCCAGTACGAGGATCAGGTTGTCTTGATTCAAATCGCTACCTCATCCACAGAAGACCCTGAGTTGAGTGCCACAGTTGCCGACATTGTGACCCGTATCAATTCTTCTCATTCAACACTAGCTCATCAACCTGTTGTGTTTTTGAAGCAAGACATCGATTTTGCACAGTATCTTGCTCTCCTCACCATTGCCGATTGCCTTATGATTTCCAGCTTGAGGGAAGGCATGAACCTTACCAGCCATGAATTCATCTTCTGTCAAGATGGCAAGATTTCAAACACCAAATGTGCGCCACTTATTCTTAGTGAGTTTACTGGCTCCGCAACTGTGTTTGGAAAAGACGCTTTACTTGTCAATCCTTGGCATTATACACAATGCGCCGATTCCATCAAGAAAGCACTGGACATGCCGGATGAAGAACGACAACGTCGCTGGAAGGCCATGTCCGATATTGTCGGTCAATACAATGCTACACGCTGGTATGAATCATTCATGAAAGCACTCGATCATGCCTGGAAAGAACACTCAATTCGTGATTCAACCTCCGTTCCACGTTTGTCGGTTTCTGGCACGACCTCGAAATACCGCAAAGCTAACAAACGTCTCATCATTATCGATTACGAAGGCACCCTTGCTTCTTGGGGAGCTCCAACAGACATCATCTTGACCACTCCCAAACGTTCAATTGACGTGCTGAATGATTTGGTGGAGGACAAGAAGAATATCGTCTATGTCATGAGTTCTCGAATGCCCGAGGAAATGGAACGACTGTTCAGTCAGGTTTCTGGCATTGGTATGATCGCGGAGAACGGTGCATTTGTGCAAGAACCATGTACTGATGACTGGACCGAGTTGACCGACCTGGAAAACATCAAAACTTGGAAATCCGGTGTCCGAAGCATCCTTCAATACTATGTCGACAGAATTGAGGGGAGCCGCATCGAGGAACGACACTCGGCTCTCGTGTTTGATTACACTGATGCAGAAGACGTGTCCACCGCATTCAAACAAGCAGGAGAATGTGCAAACCACATCAACGACGCATGCCGTAATCAACATGTCAGCGCAGTTCCAATTGAAGATGGCTTGATCATTTCAGAGATGGATGTCAACAAAGGCTTGGCTGCACAGATGATCAGCGACAAGTTGGAGGAGGGAATCGTGGGGACTGAAGAAGCTCTACCTGACTTCCTGCTCGTAATCGGTGACTCTCGGGAGGATGAATATGTCTTCAACTGGGCGCATAAGTTGGAGAAGGCAAATAAGATCAAGGATGTGGTGACCGTCACGCTCGGAGCTAGGAGTACAGAAGCGTCCGCGACCTTGACACAAGGTGTTACCGGTAAGTGAAATCTTTCAAGCTCCAACTCGATTGCTTGAACTGACAAGGTCATAGGTGTTTTGTCCATTCTGGAGAAACTAGTGAAACGTGAGGATCCTGGACAAATGAATGGGTCCGCAAAGTGAAAGAAAGATCTCTGTTATCAATCGAGCTCCGAAGTATTGGAAGATTGTTATGCATGAAACTGTGTATTCGTGTGTTCCAGCAATTTCAGAACAGACCTCGTACAATGAGACAAACGAACTTGACGTGAGCATTCGCAGCTCTTGTAATATGATACCCTTGCATAGCAGTTTCAGGCAACTGGGGAGTTAACGGGCCAGTGAGCTGTCATGTTTACATAGAAAATCGAATTGACACTTCAGTGTGAAGAACTTTTGAACACGTCAAAACTTGGTGGCCCGCAAGCGGTAGTCACCCCCCTCGATATTCCCCCGTCATCTCATAGGGGCCCCAATTTCATTCAGACGTCATCTGCTTTCGCTTCTCCTCAGTTATATCCTCTCATCGTCTACTACCTTCTCAGGGTGACTCAGCTACTTAGTTTTGGGAGCGACTGAATCCGTTGTTCTGCAACCTCGAGCCAGTCAGGTCTCGGAAAAGTTATCCCCGATTGATACCAATGACGTTTGATGTCCTCATCACAGAGTCTGAAGCATTCACACATGAATCTCTTTCAACTTTGAAACTGCATATATAGGTAGGTCAGTAACGCCAGATAAGTCGAGTCCTTGCTACATCATCCGCAAACATTCACATCAGCATTCAGGGGAAGCATTCACCACCCCAAATCATACAGACACCCACCCACCACCGGTCCGAGTCACCATTAAACTTCATCTTAACCCAGCAAGACTCCCAGGAAAGAAAAAAGGGGACTTCCAACTGCCAGAAGACATGCCACCTTCCGGCCTCGCAATAATCATGGGCGCCGGCCCCACGGCAGCGTCAGGCATCGCACGCGTACTCGCGCACCCAGCACGAGGAAACCTGGCCGTGGCACTGCTCAGCCGCAGCGGCGACGCAGGGCTCGCGGAGCGCCTGTCCCGCGAATCCAATGGCGGCGTGCTCCGGGCATTCAAGACCGACACGTCGCCGGAGCAGCTCGGCAAGACCGTGCCGGAAGTGCAAAGCTGGGCGGAGTCGTTGGAGGGGACCGGGAAGGGGAAGCTGAAGCTGCGCCTCGCGGTCTGGAACGTGAAAAACTCGCACCGCGTGCCGTTTGAGGAGGAGAGCCCCGCGGCCTTCGCGGAGAGTCTGCAGGTCTATGTCACCGGCGCGATGGTTTTCGCGCAGGAGGTGCTGAAATGGATGGTCGGGCAGGATCTAGGGCAGGACGAGGACGGGGATGTGCAGGGGATGAGGAAGAAAGGCACGCTCGTCTTCATCGGCACGCTGGGCGCGCTGCGCACGAACCCCAAGTTCGCGGCGTATGGCGCTGCACGCGCGGGCGTGCGCATGCTCGCGCAGAGTCTGGCGAGGGAGTACAGCGAGCGTGGAGTGCATGTCGTGCATGCGATTGCGAACGGGTCGATTGTCGATGTCGATACCACGGACGAGGAGTTGAGGAAGGGCGTGCAGGAGAAAGGGGCGCTGCAGAAGGTCAAGAACGGGGAGAATATTCGTGCCGAGAGTGTGGGGAGGTTGTATTTGATGCTCGAGGCCCAGAGTCCGGATCTCTGGGTCCATGAGTTGGATATGCGGCCTGCGAAGGAGAAATTTTGAGGGAGAGGGTGGTGGTGGTGGTGTTGTATTTAAGTGATGGATGCGCTGGGCAGATAGACCATGAGGGCTCAGACGGTGAAGAGAAGAACTATAATGTTAGGTAAGCATGAATGAGATGTTTGTGGAATCTGGTAGTGTTGGTAAGATGATTTGTGCTTATGGATATGGTAAATGTTTGTTCTGCTGTACAATTTGTGTTACAAAACAAAATGATGGCCACGCTCGTCTCTATCTGCGTGCTATTTCCCGCCTCTTCCTTGAGAGGAACTTTCAGGTTCGCCAGATCATTGTCAGATAGGAACAAAAGCCTTCTCGGAGTCAAATCTTGATGTCAAGCTTCAAGCTTCAAGATGCACGAGTATGTAATGAGCGCATAAACGACCCGTAGCTACTCCCCATGGAGCCGCTCCAACAGTCGGTCTCGTACAGACGATCGCGGTAGGTTATGCCCACGTTTCTGTCTGATTTGACGGGTAGTGATGTGGCGGGAGTGGCGATTTTCCCTGAAGTGCTTGAGCTTGTCGATGTCGATGTTGTGGATGGGCGGCGAGAAGATATCGATGAAGATGCAGAGGCAGTAGATCGATCTTGGGTCGATGTAGCCGTCTTATCCCTGTAGCTGCTGCTGTAGTTGGTGCCCGTGGTCGAGTTCATCGCCATATCGGATCTGCGAGAGAAGTATCTTGATGCCATTCTTGCTTATAGATTTCAAGTGGTTGTGAGTGTTGGATGAGTATGTCCACGGCAACAAAGAGGAGTTGAAGGGAATGAGAAGTATAGTTTCGACAAGTTGTCGCAGCAAGACAATAAGATAGGAGGAGAATTGAATTAAGATCCGATAGAGCTCGAAGGTGATCTGGGCTGAGATCTTACCTGGCTTCTTTTTACCGCATCTATATTGATATTCAACCTTCACATGAATCCGGGCAGTGCGATCATGCACATGGTTGGTTTTCTCCGAGTCCTCTACCATCACCCTCAAAGCACTCTGACTTGCATCGTATCGAGATTCAATGCGTACGAGGACCACCCAGAACGCAAGTTTTAGTCAAGCGAGGAAAACTGTGGAAGCAGAAGACAACACGTGTGATTGAGAATCAACCAACGAAAGAGCACGTAACCGTTGAATGCACAGCTGACTACGACGCTGCGGTTGATGTGATCCGTCCCAAGCACTCTCTGGTCCAATGTGAAGCAAGGAGTATGAGAATCTTCCCGATGGTTAGACAATTGGGGGTGGCATTGTGTAACAAAGTGCTGACAAGGCGCAGGGAGAAATGGGGTTTGGGCTTGTAGGGCTGAGATCGATTCGAGAATTGGGAGAGAACTTACGGGGTTTCAAGAGAGGAACTCTGCGGCCCGGCGCCAGGGCTGAGAACTTTCAGGGGGGCATCCCACCGCCTCAAAAGTGGGGGCTGACATTGTGGGAATACAACTTCAAGAGGCATGGACAGGCAAAAAGTCGCGGTGTACAAGGTGCATTGGTTAGTGGGAACGCTGGGCAATCCTGTGGGGAGGGTTTGATTGCTGTGTATGCGGTGGTGGATGACTTGATTGCATGTGATGAAGATATATCACAGTCGTTGGATGTCAGGAAGACCGCTGGAGTAACATTTCCTTGCACCTTGGAATTATACACCTGGGAAGGATCGAGATGATTCTGTACGATCTGGAGTTCTGGTTCAACAGCTGGTGCTTCGATATCAGTCCCCGTATCAAGACTTGTCATCTCTTACATAACTAAGCGACTCCTAAGGTTGGCCACGATCTTGAGCCTTGAAATAGCAGTGCCTCGAAAATGCAAACGTAGAAAGCAAGTACCATTCGTTAAGCGAGCTACCCCCGTGCTTCACTCCTCACGAAAGAGCTTCAACTTGCTTCATAGATTCGCGTACAACATGAGCTCAACATTGCTCGATGCAATCAATCTTGCCCAACATTGCAATGCAGAATCAAGTCGTCCGACAAACAGGATCCATATAGGGAAGTTTAGTCTGGTGCACTCCACGATCGGGTCTTGCAAACTCCAGATGATGATACTCTGGCCAGAAAGTTGCTGCTCATCGCCGCCCCTTTTGAGAGCTAACAAAGATGGCAACATATTCTGTCTGTCTCGCTGGAAGTATACGATTCCCATCATATGATGCCACCAGGATGAGGGGTGTCACTTGGACCCACAGCCCAATTATCATTTCTGCCATCCACATAATTGATTTTCCACTTGCTCAAATCCAAGCCATCCTGTGGTTGATCCAAGGTCAAGATATTGATCGTGAAGAATTGATGGTGCGTTCCTTGAAATTCAAATTGTCCAGTACTCCAACAATGGATCCCGCAGTTGGCACAGAAGTATTTATTGATATCTTTGGATCTCCACTGATAGTTCTTGACCTCGGATTGGGAACTCGGAGATACCAAATTGAAGTCCTCGGGCGATATCCTGATCCCCGTGTACCCCTGCTTCAGGCAGATGGTGCAGTTGCAGCGTCCTGCCACTGGCGTATTGGTGACGGGCAGTGCTACCGTATATCGAATGAAACCACAGTGGCATGATCCATTGAAGGTTTGCTTTGCTGGGACAGGAACAGACATGGTGGGAATTCTCTGTTCGAATTATGATTTTCAAAGTCGAAGAAAGATCGCTCATGATGCGAATGGAAAG
Organism: Exophiala bonariae; assembly: GCF_035927105.1. NCBI lineage: Eukaryota > Fungi > Ascomycota > Eurotiomycetes > Chaetothyriales > Herpotrichiellaceae > Exophiala > Exophiala bonariae. The sequence goes on from NW_027042491.1 coordinate 27,329, forward strand.
AACAAACAGCTGTTTCTTATATGTATGCTCTCATTCTCTCAACAGAGGTCCATCTCGACACTTACTTGTACAAATATCGCCTAGTGCAAGGCAGCAATCCCGCTTGGCTGTCTTTGGATTGAGGGAACTCGTATTGTGATACTATTAACATTCTCAGTCCGAGAGACAATGCTTGCATCATATTCATGATAGGAGCATATCGCAGGTTGAGTTCCTATACAATGCTTGTAGTGTTGGTAGCCTGACAAGTTTCAGGAACCGAGGGTCGGAACCGAGAGTTTCACAATAGAGGGATTTTGGCCATCATAGTGGTGTTTAACGCTAATCTAAACTAGGGAATAAGCCAGATATTTACAATAAACACATTTCGCCTTGTGTTGCTTTTGGGAAGGAGCCTTCCACTCTAAGTTCTACAAGTACAATTCAAACGCCTTCAAAGTCCAAACTTCTGGCGGTTTTCATGCCTCTCTAGGCACGGATATCTTGCTGTCTGGAACTAAAGAAAAAGGCCACGCGGGCTTCATGTTCCCGCCCGGTCCAAGCATCACATTCAGCTTGTTCTTTTCCCAGCCACCAGCATCAGACATGGCAACCAGAGCGGTGTCAAGTGTCAGGTTCCCCGCATCTTTATCAATATTGTACGTTTAGTTCCTCTTCCTCTCCGCAACCGAGCCATCAGCGTCCGCTGTCAAATGTCACCACAAAAAATCAGCTCCCACGGGCGTGGTCCAGTTTTTGCTATCGTCCCCTCGTATTCAGTCTGCACCATGATCCCTTTTCAGGCAGGCGGACTCGAGGCCATTCGTTGAAATGCTACTGGTGCCTGAGACATGCGTCACGCAGCACCTAGAGGGTGTGGTAGCCCTCTTTCTCAACAAGGGTCTGATTCGAGTCTTTCGCAAGCTTGCGAACAACTCTTTTTTTCCCACCTTCCCGCCTACGACCTGAGTCCCGCATTTGGGAGCTTTAGATTTGGAGCTATGAGTTGAAAAAGTTCTTTGGGCACATGTGTGGTTTAAGCGATGCTATGTCACCTGCTGTCCTGTTCGTCTGGTCCGAGGCAACCTGAAGCTACAGCTAAAAAACCTATACGGGGGTATCCATTCATTCCCCGCAGTCTGCCTTTCGGGCCCACTCGAGCTTCAAGCAATGGCAGGATCTCCCGGCCCATATAAATAAAGGTAAACTGGAATCCTCCTCGTCTCGAACCTGGATCCATAGCTGTCAGCCCCCTTCAATTTCCTCAAGTGTTGCCAAAACTGTTACTTACACTCGTTGTCGTCCTGTTCGTCGACTACTCTCGCTTTCAGGAGAAGAAACACTCATCAACGCTCACTCACCAACCAGCCAATATGCGTTTTCTCTCACTTGCCTCACTGGGCCTGGTCTCGCTCGTCCAGCTGGTCGCTTCACAGGACCTCTCCACCCTCCCAGCCTGTGCCGTAAGTGTTGACCTCGAGGAGGACGCCCATACTATCAGTTGCTAATCCAGTCCCAACAGGTGACATGTGCTCTCAACGCCATCGGAGCAACAGGCTGCTCCGCGACGGACGCTCATTGCGTCTGCTCAGCAACATCGTTCCTGACGACAGTGCAGACATGCATCGGCACCGCCTGCAACGCCACTGATGTAGCAGGTATGTTGCCGTCCCTGTCGCCGCTGAGAGACAAGACACCCCTCATGCAAGAACCAAATGACTTATAACTAACGCTTGACCAGCAACCCTCGCCTTCGCACAGCAGTACTGCCTCTCCGGCGGCGTGACCATCACACTGCCAACAGGGGGAGCCGTGCCCGCCACGACCGTCAGCCCATCGTCCGCCCCTGGCTCCACCGTCTCCGCGTCTGCGGCTCCACCGACCGTGTCGGCCACCTCGACCATCACCTCGCTCAGCCCTGCTTCGTCTGGCGGCTCGAGCGCTCCCCCGCCCGCCGCAACGTTCACCGGCGCCGCCAATGTCCTGCAGCAGCAATGGGGTGTTCTGGGTCTGCTGGGCTTGGGTGTCGCGGCTGTGATTTGATCGGGTCGGATCTGATCGATTACACGGATGGAGAAGGACGCGGCTTGATGTACTTGGTTGAGTGTTTGGCTGTGCTCTTGAGCGGTTGGTGAGAGGAAGGTCTGGGTGTATGTACGTACATAATTGTACAATGTGCAGTACAGAAGTAATGATCTCAATCAAGACGATTATCCCGAATTGACTTGTTTACACACATCTTCTTCCACCGCTCACGATTGCGACTACTTGCGCTAAATTATATATCTCTATCCCATTGTAGTATTGTGTAGTCTCTGGGAGTATCTATGCCCACTTCTATGACCGGGCAGGTGATGTCGCAAACAGCATCCTTCTCGTGGTCCTAACTCTGGAGCCCCCCAAGGTGATATGTCCAGGTTATTATATCTATACAGAACGCTGCAAGAAGTATCGAGGATCAACGGATAGGTTAAAGAATCAACCTCGGAGGAAACCACCCATCATAGCTTCGAGTCATTGTTCTTCTTGCTCGTTTTAGACCTCGACCTCCCGGCGATGTTCCGCGAGGCATCGACGATCAAACTGGCGTGCGTGCTGGTCGCGACCAACTCGTTGGTTTCGTCCCAGACTTCAATGTCGAGATCGAAGCGGCCGTTCTTGACGGCTTTCGCGCGGACGCGAACGAACAGCCATTCCACGCCCTCCTCGGGTAGGAGTTTCTTGACGTCGAGGTTCAGAACCAGCGTCGGATACCAGAAGGGCCGGCCGCCGTTGACCTTGGGTTTCTTGGTGGAATCTCGGCGCTGTTGTTGCGATTGCGCGCCCAGGGCGGCGTCTTCACTCTCGGGATTTATGTAGCTCTCGACGATCTGGGGGAACATGTCGACTAGGAAGCCGAGGGCATCGTTGGTCCAGCGTCCGTTTGGGACGCCTTTGGGGGAGAAGCGCACCCATTGGTCGATGATGGATTTGGGGCGCGATGGACCCCTTTTATCTGGCCTGACGAGAAATATTTGGACTGGGAGACATCAGCGCAGCCACACAGTCAGAGAACCCTGGAGCTCTCCAGCGTCAAACCTACTGCATTGCGCCGCCCTTCTGAACTGTGGAAATGGGTCGGCAGGACGGATGGTGTAGTTCTCGTCGAGATTGTTCGCGCCTAGGATGGGGAGATTTACGGGTAGGGCTTGGGGTGAAGAGAGTGTGTATTCTGTGTCGAGAGAGAGGCCTTCTTCAGTCGCGATGTTGCTCATGGTGATGTAGCCTTGGGCTTTGTCTTCTCGTACAGTGTCGCCTGGGTGTTTAGGTTGAGATAGGGTGATGTGAAGGTTGGAGATACGAGAGCCAAGTTTGACATCTTGCACGGTGAAGATGGCCTCGCCGACAGATGTTCGGCGCAGGAACTCAAGATGTAGGTTTACAGGATGTGGTTCAGAGCGGGTTGAGTGGGTTTGCGACATGTGTGTTCGAGCGACGACGAGGAAGGACGAGGTGACATATCCGCCGTTGGGGACTGATAGAGGGTGTCAGCTTGGGTTAGGGTGAGGTTGAGCAGCATTAGAAAGCAGACCTGAGCCGATACACCATTCATCCTCGAGGGAGATGGAATATTGGTGAGAGGAGATGCGCTTGATGGGCACGACATCTGCAAAGGTTGGGGCGGCCATGGCAGTGATGTATGATGTCCAAGGTCAGAAGTAGTGAATATATGTATTCACGTGAGGGAGAGTAACATTATTCCCCTGGTGTGAATTGAGAGAGAGTATATTGTACCGGGTAAGTTTGTTAAGGAAAAGAAAGGTCAAGGATGAGCGATCAAAACCGAGAAAAGGAATCGGAACCTGAACCTGAACCTCGGTACTGGCCGTTCCCCTCGAATTGCGTTAGTGGGAGATGATGATCGATAGGGACTCCTCGACGATGTTCCAGGCGAGGAATGGGGGCGAGGGGGGAAGTACTCCAGATAAGAGCATGGGGTGGTGGCCGGCGGGTGCCCTTCAGGTGAACCCACGGGTGGTTGATCCCGGTGCCAGTGCCAGTGCCAGTCAGTGCCAGGCACCAAAGTTACGGGCACAAAAACTTGGTAGGGCCCCTCACGTGTCAAGGATTGTGGCTGTGCATCGGGTGATTTATGCATCATGATGAACGTGAACAAGGAAGGTGGCACTGTGTCTCCGTCTCCGAAAGTGAAAGTGAAACCAAACTCGAACTCGAACCTCCGTCACTGCTTCCACATCTTGTTTCTTGATCTCGAAGCAAAGACTGCTTCTAAAGCTTGTATTCCCTCACCCCTCGCCGTCGCCGCAGTCCACTGGCACATCATCTATCCATTCTATACTCTGTATTCATCATGACTATCAGTCGAACCCTCCCTACCCCATATCCACTGCAATAATGCACTGCGTCTCCAAAAATGGCACAGAGATTGATACCACCCGCACTACTTCATCCTCCCTCTCCGCCCATGCGCCGTCGCGTGCGAGAACAAGGCCGCACCTTCTACCTCGCCGCACTCGTCCTCACATCACTTCTTTGTTATAGCTATCTCCGAGACTTCTATCAACAAGATGTCTTACCCGCTCAGTCTCTTCACGCCCGCTCAACCAATTCCCCGAATCTCGAGTGTCGCCTGGTCAAACATGCTCCAGATCAATGCTCCTTCGTGAAAGAGAATTGCCCCGATGAAGAAGCCGGCCTCATCTCTTACCTCCAATTCTACTACTGTTCCTCACCGGCCGTAAGACCCTTCGCCATCACCCTTATAATACTATGGAGTTGCCTCCTCTTCACCAGTATCGGCTTGGCCGCCTCCGACTTCCTCTGCATCAACTTGAGCACAATCGCCAGCATTCTGCGCATGAGCGAGAGTCTGACGGGCGTCACCTTTCTGGCCTTTGGGAATGGAAGCCCCGATGTCTTTTCTACCTTCGCCGCAATGAAATCCAACAGTGGTAGTTTGGCTGTTGGAGAATTAATTGGTGCCGCTGGTTTTATCACCGCCGTTGTCGCGGGTTCAATGGCCATCGTCAACCCCTTTCAAGTTGCCCGCAAGAGCTTCATCCGCGATGTCGGCTTCTTTGCCGTCTCCGCTTCCTTCAGTCTCGTCTTCCTCGCTGATGGAAGTTTACGTTTGTGGGAGTGCGTGGTCATGGTGGGCTACTATGCTTTCTATGTCGTCTTTGTCACCGCCTGGCACTGGTATTTGGGTCGCCGCCGGAGATTGAGGCTCGCAGAAACTGCTGCCAGACTTCATCATCATATCCCTGAACACCAGGAGCTCGAAGTCCCGGATCTAGATGACGATGAAGAGTCTCGCCCTGCTAGTGAACAGGCAAGTCTTCTCCGGCATGAATCTGCAGACAGTGTTCCCACTTTACATACTCCAATCAATCTTGCATGGAAATTGGAAGATCTTGATGATGACGATGAAGCACGTGACCGATATCTTGCGACCCTTCGGAGCCAGATGAGAGTTAGTCGTCCTGCTCGTGGAGAAAGGAGGAATACCATCACCCCGATTCGACCTAGCTTGATTGGTGCTTTAGAGTTCAGATCAATCATGAGTTCCCTTGAAAAGAAAGGTACCAACATTCCACTCAGTAGTGGTCGGCGGTATTCTGACGACGCCAATGCCTTTCTGGGTTCCGGTCCCATTAGCGCACCTCCTACCGCTTCACACCCTGAGCTGGTCACGCCAGACTATCTCGAGGCTGGCAGTGTCAGCAATCGGATGAGAGCCGTGTCTGCGAATGACGCCTCCAGGCTTCGAATTGACACCAATTTTCTATCAGACCAAATTTCGGAATCCGCCGTCAGTAGTCAAGGTTCTTCCTCAAATGGCCAGGTGCCCAGTTCTTCTCGACCGAGTGCTGCCATACTGGGATCTCTCAATGACCCTTCTCCCCAAAGACCTCCCTCACCTAAACTCGTTCTATCCCCGGCGAACCCTCGACGAGCTTCAAATGATAAGCGGGGCGTGTCCGGGGCTCCCAAGTCGCCTAACCTCCTGGCTCCGCCTCTCACGGATTTTCGTCGTCCAGATTATTACCGACAATATTCAGATGACGATAAAAGTCCAGCACTCTCCCCACGGACCGGTTCAACTCTTCAAGTTCCACTCTTGCATACGCCACATCCAGATCATTCTCGAGGAGTTTTACACCAGGAAGACTTTCCTCCATATGTTGATTCACCCAGTGTCATGACTCCCGTATCCTCTCGTCCACCGAGCATTCATCCTTTGGCCCCCAGTATGTCCCCAGAGTCTACTCACCATTTGGGTCTTTTACCGGATGAAGAGGAAGAGCCCATGCGTACTTTCAGTTGGTGGCCATACAAGTATCTTCCAGCACCTCAGACCATAGTATCCACCTTGTTCCCCACCCTGTATGAGTGGCGTAAACGGTCCGCGGGGGAACGCTTGTTGGGCATCGTCACAAGTCCATCTTTGTTCCTCTTTAGGATAACCCTGCCCGTCGTGGAACCTAAGGAGGAGGATGAAGAGCCCGATTTTGGTGTACTGACGCCTGGAGGAGGCTATCGAAGTCGTTCGCAGAGTCTAGCAGGTCTTCCTGTTGATGGCTCTCTTATCTCGCCACAAAAACCCGTGTTTGATGCTCCTCCACACCCTCATGGATCTTTGTCACGACAGGGAACGGACTTGACCAGAAGTCTAAACAATCAAAACAATGAGGCTTTGGAAGTCGGTGACTGGAACCGGTGGCTTGTATTTGTTCAGGCTTTTACCGCACCTTTCTTCATCGTTTCTGTCGTTTGGGCCAATTTGGAAGAAGATTATTCGACCAAGCTTTATATACGACTGGCACTAGGCTCGCTGGTATTTTCTCTCGTCATGGTTCTGATACTTCTTGCGACGACATCAGCATACCGCGAACCAAAATATCGGTCGGTCTTTTGCTTTCTGGGCTTCCTGGTCGCAATTGCATGGATATCAACCATTGCCAACGAAGTGGTCGGAGTTCTCAAGGCATTTGGAGTTGTCACTGGCATGTCAGATGCAATTCTCGGTCTAACCATTTTCGCCATGGGTAATTCCGTGGGTGATTGGGTGGCAGATGTAACTGTCGCAAAGTTGGGTTTCCCTGTCATGGCCTTATCAGCATGCTTCGGAGGCCCAATGTTAAATATCTTGCTCGGTATTGGTCTTGGAGGCATGTACATGACAATTCACACTGCCACTCACAAGCACCATAAACATCCCGACAAACCAATTCACTACAAGCCTTACGAATTGGAGATCAGTACCACATTGATCATTTCGGGTATTACATTGCTGATCACTCTCATTGGGTTGCTCATCTTCGTGCCACTCAATGGATGGAGAATGGATAGGAAGATTGGTATAGGATTGATTGCCGTTTGGGCCATTTCAACCACGGCTAATGTGATAGTTGAGGTATTATAAAGAGACGAAAACACGACGGTCGAGAATTATGCGACGAAGCAGTTACCACAACATTTACATGGCGTTGAAAGGTGCACGAGATATCCATCGGAATGGAAACTTGCCCCAGTACATATATAATTTAAACATAGGGGCGTCTGACTGCTTGGACTCAGGCTTCCTTGGATTTTGTCAGTCCTGGTGCTGACTTAGGTATACCCACATGGTTTTGCAAGTGTTCATATATCAACTTACATGAGATCACAACAACCCAGTATTTGAGACATAGGACCTGCTCGTTTTACCACTAAATCATGGGTTCCTATTAACATATCGTACAACAACTGCAAGCTTCCAGGCACCACCAGGTTTTGATGCACAAGAGCGATTTGGATGTCCGATGTGGCGAGCCGACGTGACCGGAGGACCCAAAATCGGAGTCGGCTTTCGCTTTCGCTCTCGTACGTTAGCAACAAGGAAAGGCGAGTATTTAGGGTTAACCCGGAGCACAAAAAGGTGTAGGCATCCTGAAACCCCATAGTTAAAAGGACCCCACCAGCGATTTGAGCCTCGGTAAGTACCTTTTCAGGTTACGGGCACCCACGGACCTGCTAGAACGCCACCTGGACAACTCGACGCAATCGACAGCCTTCCCCATCCATCAGCCATCCGATGCACTCCATGGGGCAACGGTAGTCCTCGCATATTCACGCCATCGTTAATTGGTCTGTGACTCTGTCATTTTGAGATCTCTAGCAAGGTCAACGGGGTTGGTCGCTGAAGCTTGTATTGGAACATCGCCGAAAAATCACCAGCCTTGACCTCATCTCTCATTTCTCATTATCAATTCTACAAATCTACCTGTTCTTGCTCCATCTCCTTCAGCAGTACGCATTACTACTTCGCTGCATCATAAACGACATTGTTGATCGTCTTCGAAACTCAGAGCTTCTAGTGGTCTTTTGAAATCACATTTGTAGTAAGCTCTGCTATCTCTTTGAGTAGAAATAGCAACTCGTCCCTTGGTTATGGTCGACATTAGGATTATCTGCCACTCCTGCTGAACACCGTCTTTCATCCCACTCAGGATAAGGACGCTTCCTCCGTGCGATTACGACAAAAGGACTGCGCTAATTAAGCAAAGAAATCCCTGGTTGGACGTCACTAATCACCCGCCATCATGCCTATTGAGTCAAACTTTCCCAATATCAACCTCCAAGTGGTTGATCTCTTCAATTTCTTGTTCAATCGCAAGGATCGAAAGTTTTCAGATGATCAAGGTACGTGTCTTCTCCGTTCTGTTCCACCAACTATGGGTGTTGCGCCCCAACAAGTCTAGCCATGTCTTCGCCCATATTAGATCATGTTCTAATTCAAGCAGTGATATTCCAATCTGGTGACAACCTGTCGCGGCAGTATACATATAAACAACTCAAGCAGTCAGCAACAGATTTTGGCAAGGGACTGCGATCCAACTTTGATCTCAAGAAAGGCGACGTTGTCGGAGTATATGCACCAAATGATGTCGACACCCCCGGTGTTGTTCTCGGTGCACTATGGACAGGCGCCATTGTCTCGCCTGCAAATCCAGGCTATACACAGGCAGAATTGGTCTACCAACTCAAGGACTCTGGCGCCAAAGTTCTTGTTACACATCTCAGCGTGCTTGATGTCGCGAAGAAGGCCGCTCGGGAAGTGGGAATCGATGAGAAGCGTATCATTCTTCTAGGCGAGGAGAAAGACCCTTCGAACAAGACGAAGCATTGGTCCTCGATTAGGGTCTTGTCTGGAACCGATCGATATCGGATTCCACGAATCAATCCCAAGGAAGATCTCGCTTTTCTCGTGTACAGCTCTGGTACGACCGGCCGACCCAAGGGTGTCAGACTCACGCATCATAATATGACGGCGAATATTCAACAGATAATCGGAGCAGAAGCTTGGCTCACTCACGATGGGTCCGTGAGTTGTCCTGGAATTCCGGATGCACCCAAGGGCAAGGGTGACAAGATTCTTGCCTGTTTACCATTCTTCCACATCTACGGTCTGAATGTACTCGTTCTAAATCCAATCTACACAGGAGTGCAAACATTGGTACTTCAACGATTTGACCTGGAGAAATGGTGTCAGCTGGTCCAGGACTTTCAAATCACCTACTCATACATTGTCCCTCCAATTGTGCTACTACTGTGCAAACATCCCATAGTTGAGAAATACGACCTGAGCTCTCTACGTATGACCAACTCGGGTGCTGCACCGCTGACAAAGGATCTGGTGGAGTCTCTCTTCAAAAGGAAGGGCGTACGAGTGAAGCAGGGCTATGGATTATCTGAGACCAGTCCCACGATATTCATCCAAAGATGGCAAGATTGGGAGTCCGCTGTCGGAACCACGGGCTGGATGGTACCAAACCTACTCGCCAAGTTCTGCGCCGTGCCCAACGAGGGTGAAGAACACGACGGTACCAAAGAGCTTCCGCGCGGAGAAGTCGGTGAGCTCTACGTCAAGGGACCCAACGTATTCACCGGATATCACAACAATCCTACAGCGACGGCGGAATGCCTTGAAGACGGCTGGTTTCGCACAGGAGACGTCGGCTTCCTCGACAAAGCAGGCAACCTGACCATCACCGACCGCGTCAAAGAACTCATCAAATACAAAGGCTTCCAAGTCCCGCCCGCCGAACTCGAAGGCTATCTCGCGAACCACGAACTGATCGACGACGTCTGCGTCGTCGGCGTCGACAGTCAAGAACTCGGCACCGAAGTTCCACGCGCGTACATCGTGCGCAAAGGAGGCTTGAAGGCCGTCAAGGACTCGGATGCCAAGGAAATCATTCAGTGGCTGAACGGCAAAGTCGCCAATCACAAGAAGTTGCGTGGGGGCGTGAAATTCATCGACGCCGTGCCCAAGAGCGTCAGTGGGAAGATCCTCAGGAGGATTCTGAAGGAGCAGGCGAAGAAGGAGTTCCGCGAGGAGGAGGACGCGAAGCTCAACAAGGCAAGGCCGAAGTTGTAGATCTGCATTTCTTTCGCCAGTTTGTCTCTTTCGCTCTTACCGAATCTTTCGTGGTCGTTGCAGCACCTGACTCTGACCCCTTGATTGGAGTGTGGCTACCTGGATCGAGCAGAGTACAGCATATGCAAAACGCTTGGACTGGCCTTGACTGGACTGGACAATAAGGATCGAGAGCAAGTACGAGTTCTGGGAAGGCAGGAAATGTAACCGTAGGTACGAGGTACATACCAATTGATATGTTGACGTTTTTGCCCAGCGAAGGTCGTATTTGGAATACTGGGCTCTCATGCGTTCGAATAGCATACTTGCAGATCTGTCAATCTATACGAGTATCTGGGACAAGTTATAAGGCTCGGATATAACTGAAGCAGCCTTGTCGAGTTTACTTTATCCGTATTCCGTACATGATCCTGAATCCCCTAATGCAGGGCGGCCTGTGCTGTCCATGCACAGGTCAGGTATCTACCTATAACATCATGATCTTCACGTTGCAGAAGCCCGACCATGTTAAGATGCCTCCTTGTCTGTGCCCGATACGAGGGGAAGAGACACCCATCAGAGATAAGGGGGACTGCTTTGAAACGTAGTGAGCCCAGCTGCCTATCCGCACAGTATCTTCACGACTGTCCCCTGAGTCTGTGCTCCTGCTCCCGCAGCCATCAAAAGGGCCATCGCCGTGTCGGTGTCGCAGTCAAGAAAAAGCAACTTTCTTTACCCCAGTTTAACTAGGGATTCCAACTCTCACGGCACTCAGATTTCGGATCCCCTTTTGGATGCACGCCTTCTGATTCGACGAACCGCCAGATGGCTGGCTGGCAGGAGGTACGAGGTATCTTCCTCTGGGGTTCAGATTCGGAACGGAAAGCCAAAAGAGAGTCACTTTCGAAAAATACAAACCAATCTCTTTGCCTCTCGTGTTGAACATCCAAGGTTTTCTGGGCTGTCACTTTACCCTCGACGGAGTGACTAACTAGCTCGCCTCCCAAGACCCGGGGAAAAAGCCTACGAGTGCGAGTTTCTTGCCACACCATGCGCACCACGGGCACCAGTAGATCTGTTGGCCGTATCCTCGTTAGTCTGGAACTCTGGGAATGCCTGGCATATGCCTCGGTGACACTTATTTCTCTTGGACCTACGAGCACCTGGGTCTTGGGTCCCTGTGGATGAATGACAAGCGAGAGACGGAATATGCGGCCTAGAAATGTCAGAAAGTTCCGCATCTCTCTGCCTACGAAGGACGGGGGCTCATCTCGCGCCCTTATCTTTTGTGGGCTTGTTTGGGTCGGATTGACTGATTGCCCTGCTGCTGGGCTGATGAACCTCAATCAAAGGACAATTCTAGATCATTTCCCTTATCTGCAGAAAATGCTGCTGCATGGTCCGAACAGAAACAAGGCGTACGGGCGAAGCGTCTCATCGCCCAACAAATGGCCATTATCTACTGCCTAAACATGTCTGTGCTGCTGTGCTGGTAAGGCAAACTTGAATACGGAGTGCTGGCTTTTCTTTTGCCCTTCCACGCAATGCAGTATGTGCTGACTGCCAATGCATGCACTGCAACCAGCGGCGATCCAATCGCCTTAGTTTCTTGTTACCTGTGCATCTCTTTTCCATTTGCAATTGTTCGCTCGGTCGCCCGTCGAACCTTCGATGATTCTCGTCCCGTGTTGCTTCGCGGCGTTCACCCACTAAAAACCAACCACTCCTGGAGTCGTCCTGGGGGGGTTTCTACGCCCAGCTAGTTACTTTCGTCCTAAGTATCTACCCAGGGGGTGTGGTTCCACGGTTCTGGGTAGCGTCGGTTCTCTATCTATCATTCGACCGACCCCAAAGAAAAGGCAAAGGCCGCCGTCCGTCGATCTAGTTAAGTTGAGCTGGAGATAAGGGAACAAACTCGATGATCCCTGGTCCCTGGACCCGTTACTTTTCTTGGGGCTGAACTTGTCCTGGCCTTGACGTCTAACTAGCCTGCCATGCAGGATGTGTGTGTGTGTGCAAGCAATCCTTCTCTCCCCATTTTTGACAGACCTGGTTCAACGGATTGATTGATTCTTTAACCTTTTACTTTTCTGCCCGTTTTCCTTACCACCATCTGGCGATTCTATTGTAGCTTCTGACGATCGATCATTCGCCTGCTGTGCTCATCGACGATAGAAAACGTTCACGTACATTTTGCGCTCACTTTCAACACTCAAATCTGTATCGATAATGATGCGCCTTGGAGCACCGTGCTGAGTCAAAGACACACATATACAACCTCTATGCACACAGCGAGCCCCACTGCCCCAGCCAAAGTTCGAGAATTGAAGGAGATCGAGATACACCGAGAGATGTACTACCCAGCATCTCGTCCAGCAGCAGCACAATGAGAAACTACACGGCCATCCTCCAAAAGGAGCCGTTCGACGGACAGTACTCGAAGTCGTCGGTGATTGTGACGCTGGCGCTGGGCCTGGCACTCTACAACTGCGTGGAACTGGCACTGTTGATCCTCACGACGTTCAAGCGATGGCGCGGCCTGTATTTCTGGTCGCTGTCGCTGTGCAACTTCGGCGTGGCGTCGTACGCCTTCGGCATGATGACCGACTATTGGAAACTGACCGTGCTGTGGGCGACCAAGATCCTCGTCACCATGGGTTGGATGACGATGATTACGTGCCAGAGTCTTGTCTTGTATTCGAGATTGGGATTGCTGGTGGATAACGACAAGATCCTCAAGTCGGTCAAGTGGATGATCATCGTCAACAGCTGTGTCGTTTTCACGATCGTCGATGTCCTCGACTGGGGGAGCACGTACTCGAGCGACATGAGTTATTTGGTCGGGTATTATTACATCGAACTCATCCAGATCACCATCTTCACATTGCAGGAGTTGATCATCTCGGGCCTGTATGTGTGGAAAACCTACAGTCTGCTGCAGGTCGTCTCGAAGCAGAATACCCGGAGCATGGTGAGCCAGGTGTTGGCCATCAACATCATCATCATCGCCATGGACATCGCCCTGCTGGTGATGCAGTTCCACCACATGCAGCTCTACCAGGAGAGCTTCAAGATCCTGTTCTACAGCATCAAGCTGAAACTCGAAATGAACATCCTCTCCAAACTCGTCGATCTGGTGCACGGCTCCTCCGTCAAGAACCGCTCCATGACCCTCGAAGCCATCGACTCCAACGCCGTCCAGGGCCAGGCCCAACTCGACGTCCAGCGCGAATTGAACGGCGGTCGCGGCTCCATCATCAAGTGGTACGGCAGCGATTCGTCCAACAATGGGGCTGCGCACGTCCAGAAGGATTTCGGCAACGTCGATCCGAGGTTCAGTCCTTCCATGTCGGGGTCGTCGCCCGTCGATGGCGACGATGATGGGGACGACACCATTGCGAGAGTTCTTTCCCACCCCAACGACCTCAACAACAGCCTTCGCCATCCCTCGAGTACAACCAATGCTAGGACCAGTGGTCGAGAGGTCGATAATCTCTATGCAGACTTTTGTCGCGTCTTGTCCAAGTGATAGATCTTCATTGTGAGGTGAGCACTGTGTCGAAACCGACCAGTCTCACTTGGGAAAAAAATAGACGGCTCGCCATCAGTGCGATGAGAATCACGTATCTGGGAGACGAGACGTCGCAGTACCATGACATACAGATGTGTCTGCGACAGCATGAGAACGGCTCGAAATCGACATCGATCGACATTCTGTCCGAGTCAGTACACGTTCGTGCCAAGCCGACAAAACGAACGGTGCTCGGGTTCAGCAAGCAACATAGAGGAATATCGTACCTCGAAGTCGTACTGAGACCGCGGCTTTTATGATCCGGGGAGAGTTTGGGAATCGTGATTCCTTCTTCGACAGAAAGCATTCATGTACGGCCTGCGGGCGTACGTCGACCAACCTCGGTCGCATTCACTCAACTTTTGACTGCATTGGCTGCTGTTGCTGTACAAGAGACCACCAAGCTCGCTAGCCTCTGATGGTCACCCCTCAAAGAGTGTTGGTTTGTCACCCGGCGGTCGCTCTTCTGGAGTCTTTCTGGTGGACTTTGCGCTACGCCGGATGTTGGAACCTCGCTCATTGGAGTGAGTTATTTCCCGAGTCAGGAATCTGCAGCCTTGATTTCAGTCCACCTTGAATTATCAACATTCCAAATGTCCCATAGGCCCAGCGCCCTGTGGCATGGAAACTGTGGCCCAGAAGAAGAGGCCATCTCGGCAAAAGTATGCCATATATCCCAAAGTCCAAGGAGGGGGAAGAGCCTCACAACTCTCGGCTACTTGCGATGGCAGTGGGCAAGGTGTGATATGCATCGCGCATAGACTGGTTCAGGCAAGTTTGTTTCGAACGACCTGGAGCGAAAGACCCGAGTCAAAATGTGGCATCACTGTTCTCGTATAGACATGAGGCCAGCTTTGTCATGGAAAGTACTGGAAGTGGGTGCATTGGACGCCTCGCGGCTTGGACGACCGATAAGAGGGTAGGTAGCATGAACCTCTTTCTCCTTGATTGGACGGGAGAAGCGACCAGTTGAAGAAGATGGAGGGCCCGCTGTTTAGAAACGCCACGGTTGAAGTTGCATAGGCCTCATGAGCCAAGGTAGGGCCGATACCTGTATCTGTACATCCTTGCCAGGTGACATTGGTGCATGTCGGTGGAATGTGAACATGAGAGCCGATCAAGATGCATACCTTTGCGAGTTAACTAGTGGGAGATGATGTCTAACAAGTCGAAAGCCGAGTCTGTAGTGGTATCAATCTCACAGTACCACGTAATTCAATCCACACTTCCTCAGAAGCAGGCAATTCATATGTTCGGTGTTTACCCTCGCATAGATACTTACACAGTTTTTGACGCTTGAAGTCATAGCTGGGTGGGCAGATGAGTTCCCGAAGAGGACGCTTCTGCGGCATCTAGAAGGAAAAAGCAAAATCGAACACGGTGACGAAGATGTGGATTGCTGGCGGATGCATGCAGGGTGATATCCGCCTGGGGGTGAGTACGTTAGTTTGCAAACTCTGAGAAGGGTACGTACCTAAGCGCTTCTCGGTGCATGCGGAGCAGATACTATTGACCTTTGGGCCAATGTATGGAGGTACCGAAGTACCTACTCACTCTTGATGACACCCGACTGAGAGCAGCAGTGTTCCAAAGTGCCAGGATCGAAGCCAATGCCAAAAAGCCATTGTCATGCCACCAGCAACCAGGTAGGTACCTGGTTGCTCAGTCAAATGGCCATATTTTCCCCAAATTGGTGTTGAGAGGCGAAAGCCGGACCGATGTCTGGACCGGGGACTGGTCTGGCCGTGGCATGTTGTATAGAGAGTACTCGGTACCTCGCACCATGGGGCAGATATCAACGAGAACCAGAGTGTGTTTGGCGACAAATTCTCTTCGAAATGCACCTACTTCGTACTTCGCAATAGCCCTTCCCCGGCCCCGGTAAAGAGGTAAATACTTCGTAGCTAGCTCTCGCGTACCACAAGCCACCATTTAATTACTCAACAGAATACGAGGTAGACTATCGCAAAAGCGTGACTGTCCCCGCAGTCGGCCTTGATACTTGTAGCTCGCTCACAGACACAGACATAGAGACTGAATACTCTGACAAAGCTGGCCAACTAACTCAAATGGTTGACTACCCAGGTACCTACGAAGTAAGGAGACTGGCGTTCTGGCAGCAACTCGATGGTCCTGTGGTTCGCAGTGAAACTCTGATTGTGCACCTGCGTCAGTACCTAAATCTAAACCCAACGGGCGGGTTAAGGAAGACAGGCCGAGGGCTCGCCTGCTTACTCTTAAGGGGGCAATAGCTTAAAGCCAGGCATGACGTGACGCTGATGACAGGGACTCGAAGAGAACCCCGCGGGCCCAGTGAGGGAAGGGATGAACGCCCGAGGCCTCGGCCTGCATCGCTAGTTTTCCAACTAGTGTTGGGTACCCACGGCACCTCAGACTAGGGGAGTGTCCCTGTTTGGTGCCCGGGAATCCATGGAATGGACCATGGGAGCACCCGCGACCTTGATGGTCGATCCTTCCAACTTGGAACATACGAGGCATTCCCTACACGAAATGTCAGAGGTATCCGGAGTTGTACTCTGCAGACATCCGTAAGGATATGCCGGCCAGATGGAGATGGATGAAGATCAGGACGAAGGTGTTTGACCCGTCAAAGCTTCAAGGTTGACACTGACACCCGTTGTGGTCCAAGGTTCCCACTTCGAGTTCAACTTGAAGGCTAACTAACCTAAGCAGGCTCCCCACCTCCCGCTTCCACACGCTCGAGAACTTGCGTAGAACTGAACCCATTTTCACTCTCTAGCAAACCATCTGTAGACTGGGATATGAATGAGACAGTGTCATTTTCTGTCTATGAGTCCACTCCTTGCGATACTTGTAACTTGACCTCTTCCCTCACCCGTCCCTCCCTTCGAGACTGCTGTCACTTTGGAGACTCTCAACTCCGAGACTTGCGCAACTGCTGCTTCATGTCCCAACCCCTCCAAGTACTACTACTAGCACCACTGGCAATTACCCCGTGCGCATACTGAGCACGGTCGCAACCTCCTCGCCTAACACATCTCTGACAGGTCATGCTACGACCTCGATAATCCTCAACATTCACAAACCCAGTCACCACCTTACTCCCTCATCCTTGCCTCGAGCTGCTGATTGTCCCCTCCCTTCTTTCGACCTCGAGAACAAACACCAGCCTCACTTCTACCCCACCCAACACCTTTTCCTTGTGCGAAATATTCTGCCTACACCATCTCTCCCCCTCTCTCGAAAATGGCGTCGGGGAAATCCACCGATAAGAGCCGCACTTATAGTACGGCCACCGACTTTAACATCACTGTTCTGATCTCAGGCTCAGGGACAAACTTACAAGCCCTCATCGACGCCTGTGGTCAAGCACCTGCCGTAAAAGGCAAACCTGCTCCACGACGAACACTTCCCAATGGCCATATTACCCATGTCATCTCCAATCGTCGCGAAGCCAAGGGTCTTGAGCGCGCTCAAAATGCCCATATCCCTGTTACATATCACAATTTATTAGCCTACAAGAAGAAATTTCCAGATACGGAAGCTGGGAACAATGCTGCTAGAGCCCACTACGACACAGATCTGGCACAGAAAATTCTCACACACATCCCGTGCCCTGATTTGGTGGTATGTGCAGGTTTCATGCATATTCTATCGCGTGAGTTCGTCAATCAACTGGCAAAAGCCGACGTGCCAATTATCAATTTACACCCGGCTTTACCAGGGAAGTTCAATGGCTCAGATGCTATTGGTCGCGCATACAAAGCTTTCCAGCGAGGAGAAATCTCAACCACGGGTGTCATGGTTCACTACGTCATTGAAGAGGTCGACATGGGGAAACCGGTCTTGGTTCAAGAGATCGATATTCGGGAAGGAGACTCTCAGGAAGATCTCGAGACAAGAATCCACGAGAGCGAGTGGAAAGTAATTGTGGAAGCAACGGGCAAGGTTCTGCAAGATCTTGAAAGTCAGAGAAGAAGGGATACCTGAGCTCAAAATTCCCCTCAGGAGAAGCAATTGCAAGTCCCGCCATTACTGGATTGCAATCTTCACGATGAAAACAAGGAAAAGTTTCTTTGCAGCGAGATCGGGTGTTCTTCTTCATATTGGACAAGACGGCTCAAAGTTTTAGCGATTGGAGGGATTTTCAATTGGGATACCGAGGTGTTTATGAAGGATTATGGCTTTTTTTATCCCTTTCTTCCGTCAATTGAGGCATCTGACCTCACACGATCTGACCTGGCGACATTTTTTTGTGGAGAGTTTGGGGCAATTTTACGAGCGAGAAGAAGCTATGCACAAATCGAAGAATATGGCTATGGAGAGTTTAGTCTCTCTGAGAGGATAGATCTCAAGAGTATCTAGCAAAAGGAAGCTGACGATAGAGCTGATGATGAGGATGAGGACAACAGGACCTTGCGAGACTCAACTCATACCTGACCGATCGATGTCTTGTTTCCATTTGATTGTGAGAACCAACGGGAATTAGTCATCCCATGATCTGATATCTCGGCAGAATTGTGTAGAAGAGCAAGCCGTTCTATCCCTTCGAAGGTATAGGCAGCTACTTGCTTTCGCAACCAACGGATTACCTTGGTGCGGTGACTAACTAATACTCGTACCCACCACAAGGTTGTGTGCCACCCTTCAAGTCCCTCAACTCGCGCCAAGCGGAAAAGGCTGGCCTCAAAGGGGGATCCATCGACAGGTAGTTACACACATAATACTAGTCAACATATTCCTGGAGCTTCTGGTATAGACATGAGCCAC
Source organism: Exophiala bonariae (assembly GCF_035927105.1). Lineage (NCBI taxonomy): Eukaryota > Fungi > Ascomycota > Eurotiomycetes > Chaetothyriales > Herpotrichiellaceae > Exophiala > Exophiala bonariae. The sequence goes on from NW_027042491.1 coordinate 46,033, forward strand.
GGCGGCGGCGGCGTCGTCATCGTCCCAGTGAACAAAACTCTAATTTAGCACAAGGTCTGTCTTTATTTTACATGAATAATCACACCCACGCCTCGCCCCCGTAAGAAGAGAAGTTGAACAGCGAAGTCTGGGCCGCCTCTCGCATCAAAAACTGATCGATGGCATCCAGCGCCTCGCTCGACATCAAGAAAGCTTCGCTGCTGTCAGGTACCTGATGGTGTTGGACAGCGAAATCCACAGAATTCATGCCGATGTTGAGCGAAATCTCTTTCAGGCGCTCGACCAACGTGTGGAAGATGTCGGGCAGGCGGCGCGAAGGGACGAGCTGCACGCCGTGGTTCATGACCTCTTCTAGTCGCTGCGATAGCCCGAGGATGGTGTCGCGGAAGTCGGCCATGATGGTTGGCCGCGAGTGGTCCCATGTCGAGTCCCGCACCGTCAGGAGGCGCGAGAAGACGAGCAGCGAGTGCGCGAGTTGGAGCCACATCGGGTACGGCATCGAGAACATTAGGAGTGGTGGGAGGGTGAGGATGGTCCTCGTCATTGCTTTCGTCGCGGTCCAGCACGAGGAGAGGAGGTCGTTTCGGTCGAGGATGGGTGTGTCGGAGGGATATGGATTGGGGATGTGGGTGGTGCTATATTCTCCGCGTGATGTTGGGAACAGTCGGTCTTCCAGAGCGATTTTGTAGATGTGGACTTGGACCATGTGATAACATACCACCATCAAGGCTGCATTGTGTCAGTGAACATGTTCAAGGCTGAATGTCAGGGGCTTTCTGTCCCAAATGCAATTCGGTAGGAGAGGAGAGGGTTTTGCCCACCTGCTTGAGGAAGTTCGAGGCTAAGTGTTGTCCCCATATCCTGTACACTCTTCACCAACGATGCCACACCAATAGACAAGAACATGGGAAAGCCAGGAGAATTTTCCAGTGCCTCATTGTGTAGCGTCATCCTACTAGAATCTGCTATTCTCTGCATTCGGATAAGTTGCACTAGGTATAAATCATCAGGATGTTCCATAGCGTCTTCCAGGATCCGGCAACAGTTCTCTGCATATCTTCCGAACTTTATGCCATCGAACTCTGCGCTGCATGTGGTGAATCTAATGTAACTTGGATGTCAGTACGGCTGGAGCCAAGATGTAGGTCCCTGGAGTTGACTGACATGGACCTGAGCCAGATGGCACCCAGGAATACCCTCCTTTCCGCTAACGTCCGGGTTTTGAGTGTGGAAGCAGATCGTCCGATGGAACCGACGCCTCCCAGTGCGGCATTTGCCAACATGTGTGGCTCTTGATCAAGACCAAGTTCAGTGACCAGAGCCATAACCATGTGAAGGACACGAATGGTTGATGGGCCAATTGACAGATATGCATGATTCCTGCAAAAGAAGGAGTGAGTCAGATAAAGTTCAAGAAGGCCTCCGTTAATGAAGAAGGGCTGTGGGAAAAGCATTCACCAGGCGAGGTACAGAAGTAGTCCTTCCAGCAGCCCAAAATCCTGGTCGGAGGAATTTAGAAACCTACGGCTGACCTCTTCTCGAGTGATTGTCGCAATGCTCATCTGCATCTGAGTATCACTCTGACTCGCGGCCATCATGGCGGCCAGATAAACAACTGGCTTATCCTCGAGAAGTTCTGATGGGGTGATGGTTGGGTGGATATAGACAAATGGAAACAGGGGCATCATTTCCAAACGGAAGAAGTCTAGCAGTGTACCAGCAGCACGTGTCTCTGCTGGAATAATCCTGCTGATCGAGGACGAGGTGGACGAGTTCGTGCGCGTAGTAGTACTCGTAGAAAGTAATTGAGACATTGAGTCGACTTTCGATTCCAAGCGAAGTAGATCTCTGGTCGGTCGGTGAGTAGCTGTACTTCCAGAAGTCTCCTCACAGAAACACAAGTTCGAACTCACGAATTGTGATTTGACTGATTCTTTGGCGACTTAGGATGCTGAGACACATGCTGCTGAAATGCACACTCCTTGTTCAACCGCCGACAGCTTCGTCATGCTCCATTAGTGTGCCGAACGCTCATGCTTGACTTCCTACAGCACCATACCGATTGCATTTGCTCGCCCCATGGTCAAGTTCACATTTCGACTTCGCCCTTGCACACGTATGGCATGCTTTGAGCTCTCGAGATCGGTAAGTCATGATTCAATGGCTTCTCAACGGTAATTGAAGTTGAGTTCTGCATTGCCAAACATTTTGGGTACAACCCCATAGTATGTGACGTTGAAGAAAACCTCCAAAGGCTAAAGCCTAGTCAATGAAACACAGATACGTCAATCCTGTGGCTTGGTGTCTTAGTTATCCGCGAGACTCGCTGTGGATTTTCTCCAGGCATCAGGCAGCAATCAAAACACCCTGCAACCAGGGGTCAACGCTTTATTCGTACGCATTCTGTCCGCATCTTGGGGCATGAGTAGTCAGCAGAGTGGGCAAACACAGCCCGATCTACTTTCACTAAGCCATGGAGATCTCGATTGATCAAGACATAAGTGTGCTCGGTCGATGAATGGCGTGCGTCAATAAACAATGCAAGATCCTTTTGGAGATGAGGAAGGCGCGATCCATATCGGAACCCGACATTTTGCCTTTCGGCTCTTTTTTCTCCTAAATACCTTCTTACCTAGGTACCTAAGTACATAACATAACACACTTTGATTTAACTTTGTTCTCAGTTAAAGTCCTGATTCTCTCATCTATACACCATGATCATCGACACACACTTGGCAGCCAATATCCCTGAAACCACCGCAGCTTCTGGGGTACAAGCATTCTCTCCAGCGTCCAATGAAAAGCCTGAAGAGGACCATCGACGACTCAGGCGACCCCTTGGGAAAGGGAACGGAATTCCGATCCCGCGTCTATACCTAGGTCGGGAGATCAATATACTAACGACGCTCCATAACCAGCTTGGCATTCATCAATACCTACTCCCTTTCGCTTGAGCGAACGCTGCCTCGTGGGTGGGCGCCATGTACATTGAGCCATCTCATAGCCCTCTCATAATGTTGCGGCCTCGAGAAGTGACGATGTTCACGCGACAACGGTCGCAGATTGACCTTCGGAGGCACTGCAAGAGATCACTGCGGCGAACTGCCCTGATAATCTGGGATACATACGTATATATACCTGATGAGAACCCTTCCAGTAAGTTGCAACAGAGCAAGTTATCTCGTTCATCAGCTTCACACATAGCCTTTCACTTATCCAAGACCAGTACAGATAAACTGCCAGTATGCCCGAGTGCGTCATCCTAGCTGAAGCGGAGCGTTTATGGGATTTCTGCCCCAGCTATGGAGCGGCAATCACATTCTTGATCATCTACTCTGCCTCGACGCTAGTCCACGGGATTCAGGGGATCATATACAGGAAGCCCTTCACCATCGTCCTCATCATGGGTGGCATCTGGGAACTATCAGGGTTCGCGCTGCGCGTAAGCGCGATCCTGAATCCCTACTCAGGCGCCTTTCACAGCAGCATGGGAATCCTTATTCTGCTAGCACCCCTCTGGATCAACGCATTCGTGTACATGGCGCTCGGGCGGCTGATCCACTTCACTCTCGTGCACGACAAAATCCTCCGCCTGCGCGCCCGCCATCTGACGGTCATGTTCGTCGCATTCGACATCACAGCGTTCATAATGCAGGCGTCAGGGGGCATCCTAGCCGCGAAGAGCGACAATCGCTCGACGAAAATCGCCGGCTACAACCTCTACAGCGCGGGCGTCGGCATCCAGATGGGCTTCATCCTGTGGTTCGTCGCGCTGGTGCTCAGATTCCACTTCAAGCTGCGTAGACCCGACACCTACGAGCTGTCCGGCGACGGCCGCGCTGCGCTCCCCGCCGTCAAACGTATCATCTACGCTCTGTATGCTGTACTGGTCCTCATCCTGTACCGCAACTCGTGGCGCCTCGCCGAGTATGCGACGGGCGTGGATTCGGCGCTGCGTCTTCACGAGTGGTGGTTCTACGTGTTCGATGCTCTGCCCATGGCCGGGGCACTGACGTTGCTGAATATCTTCAACCCAATCAGTGTTCTACGAGGTCCGCGAGGGGAGTTTTCTGGTGGCAAGAAACTCCCGCCACAGGGGACGGGTAGACGGCGCAGAAAGAGAGCCGATGCACATGAGTACACGGAAGCACAGGATTCGGAAAGCTTGCCACTTAGCTCGCGGAGCCTGCCAGGGGCGAGGCAGAGCGCTGAAGACCGAACAGGAGGTTATCATTAAACAAATACTAGAATTATGTAGATTAGGCTAGGCTCAACCTCGTCAGGCGACAGTAATTCAAGGAACAGACATTTGGATGTTCAACATGGGCACAGCGGCCTCCGCAAACGCAAAAGGAGAAAGTGCCGCGTACCCCGGGTATCAACTAGTTAGGTAGACAGGAAAAAACAATATCGTGACAAAAACATGATCAAAAACGCTCGATCACATCCGACAAGGCTCACCGCAACTTGGAGGGGGGATTCGAGCCGAAATTCGACCTTCAAGAGATGCGACCCTCAACCTTGGCTGTAGCTTCAAGCACGGGAGGAGAGCGAAATCTTTTATTTCTCCTGGATAGGGTCATGGTTCGTAACGTGTGCGGTCTCGTCCCCACGTTGCGGCACAGTATCGTTGAGGTCTGTCTTTTCATTCAAGTCGCGCGCGGGCGTGTCATGAGTGACACTCGGATTCCCCACAGCGACATCATTCTGTGCCGTATCCTGCTCATCATCCGGGTAATGGTGATCATCCCGCCCATGGCCCAGATACTTGTGCATCTCACGCTTATGCCTGCTCTCGCGGTGAGCCTGGCCATTTGCACGCGCCGACAGCTCCTCCTCGTCGCTGCTGGAGATGCTGCTCATGGAGCTGTTCTGCAGGTATGTGATCTGCTTGCCGGCGGACTTCTTGCGCTCGCGCTGCTCGCCCTTGAGCTTCTTCATCTTCTCCTCGTCGGCCTGGCAGTCGAGCGTCACGACTTTCAGGCCCGGCAGCGCCGAGATCAGGTATTTGCGCAGTACGGAGAGTTTCTCCGCGTTGGGTCGGTATGTGCCACTGTCGTTGTCGATGATTAATTCGTAGTGGGATGGATCTTTGGATGGTTCGGATGGCGGCTGCGGCTGGGCTTCGCGAGAGCTTGTGGATCTTGTGCTTGAGGATTCTTCTTTGGGCACCGTTTGTCCGTTTGTCTTGCTCTTGTCGCTCTTTTTGCTGCTGGGTCGAATGCGACAGCCGTTGCTGTCTTTCTCTTCTTTCTCTTCTTCCTCCATCTCTGCGCCTGGATCAGGAGCTGGCGGATACGCGTGTTCGAACGGATCAGGACCACTGTCATGCTTGAGCATGTGAGGTCGCTTCAGGCGCCGAATGAAAAACTCGCCGCTAAACGCTATGTATATACTGACGTCGCTGTGCATCGTGTGTTTGCTGAGGAGATCAATGCCGAATTCTTTGCCAGTCTCGGTGAATCGGAGCTGAGCGTCCAGCGTAAGGACGTAAGTGAAGATTCGGCCGCCTTGATCGTATCGGACGAATTCGAGGAATTTCTTGGTCAGATCGAGCCCTGGTTCTCGAAAGCCTCCGTATTTGGTGCTCTTATCGTAGTTGTATATTCGAGCATGCTGGTGATGAAGAGCTCGATTTAACAGTCGACCACGGATGGATTTGCCCTGAAACATTCCTGCTACAAAGGGCTTGAATTCCACATAGCGGTGATAAAGGTCGCCAGGAACAGGACCAGGTAGTTGCATCTGGATTGACTGGAAGCTACAGGCATTGTTAGTGAATATGAAACTTCACATCGAATTGGGTGCATACTTGTATTTCTGAACTTCCTTGCCGTCTTTATCGTGCTCAGTATCCTTGGTACCTGCAAGTCTTCCAATGAGTGGAGAATAGTGTTGACTCCACGGGAGAGGAGCAATGGTATATGCACGACCGCCGCTTTCGTCTTTTGTCCTTCCCAAGTTCTCAACACTGACGATCAGATCGCCTCCCATTTTCACGCGCTTGGAAAGCAGCGCAGCACATCCACGAAAAGTGTATGCTCTTTTGCTAGCCATTCTCTTCTTGATGGCAAATTTCTGCTGCGAAAAGCCTTTATAGTTCTCATCAATATGGTTGACAGTGATATGAGCATTGCCCAGACGGTCATCGTGGTCGCTCGGATCTTCATCGTACAGCCGGCACTTCAGAAAGAAGCCCGAGGAGGGCACATTAGCAATTACCCATTCAACGTTCCATTCTGGATTGGTATTCCGATGGATTGTCGGAGTGCGCAGTCGCAATTCTGGGTCTTGTTTATGCCGGCGTGGAAGATCGGTCTTCAAAGCGGCAAGGATATAGGGATCGGAGGAAAAGGTGCCAAAGTCGGCGAAAGGGAGGTTTTCTGCCTTGTGGAAAGTGATCTTGATGGTGTAGCCTGGTGGTAGTTGAGGAATTGGTGTCGCATCATAACCGCCAGCAGGCTCTTTTTTTTGTGACTTGGAACTGTCCTGCTTTTTGAATTTCTGCTGCAATTTGTCGGATTGGTCCACTGCCTTGGTAGCCAAATTATCTACCTGCTGAATGGGCCCGTTGCGCATTACCGGACCTTCCGAGTCATTGTCTGCGCGGTCAGCCATGTTGTGGTTAGAGATCGGAATACCCCGCGTCAAAGAGCGTGGATTGTTACGGATACTCAAGGCAGAGGAGAGGAGTTGAAGGGGTGAAGTTTAAGAGCATAAGTAGGGGGCATGGATGCCGGATACTATAAACGAGTTCATCAGCTGAAGGAAGAACGACGGACTACTGGAAGGATTCTACTTGTATCTGATTTACCGTGACGGTCAAACCTACTCGTAGCTGAACCTCATAAAGACCTAGGGTAGGATTCGTGCTGAGAAGTTTTGGCGGCACTGGCAGTGCTTGGGGCTGACGCAGCCCCGGTTAACGCGGGCGGCCACGGGCGCCCCCCCAACTGGAAAGCTGTTAGCACTAGTTAGCAATTCAATTTCTCGGGCTCTCTTGGACCCTACGATAAGCAACAACCAGCTCGCATTGCCATTCGGATTGAAAAGCTTGGACAAAGCTTGAAATACGATGATCAATTTCCGGCCTTCGACGAGCCAATTGATCACTGGGGCCTCCCCCCTGCTTGTCGAAAAGCTTGCCTCGTCCCCCGTTGGACCCTGTGGAAAGTCACGGCAAATGTGAATGCGTCGTAATCACTGACATCATTTCTAGGGATATCATGCCAGTACGAGTACTCAAAGCTCGAATCATCAAAGATTTCAAGCTGTCGGAACATGTCATGGTGAGCATAGTTAGTTTAAACTTTCGTTAATGATTGTCGTGTGTGATTGTTCATCTGAAGCTGATCAATCCCCGTGCTGGACTAGTAGACATGTGACAATCCAAGCTCAACATTCCCATCGCTCGACTATGCAGAAAACCCCAGATGCAAATCCTTTCCCACTGCATGCTATGCGGACAGAACTCAGAACAAGACAGAAAAAGCACAAATTAACTACGTCACTCGTCCAGAAGTCGTTGTAGCAAGTCGGACCCTGCTCCACTCAAACTATCTCGCATCTCCTTCTCTGACACTGCGCTCACCACTTGTTTATCATCCATGGCCCGTCCACTCCGAGATGGCGTACTTGCAGGTGTCAACAAGCCTGAAGTTCGTCCAGTTGCTTCATGTATCAGACCCAGAGTTTCAAGGCTTGCAACAACATCTCGAAATTCGGTGCTCTTCAGTACTTGCAGAATTCCTTCATCACGATTGCAAAGCATCGTGTAAGTCTCGAACAGCTCTTTGACGTTGGCAATCTTTGACCATGACTTTGATGGTGTCTTGTAAGGATCTCTCTGTATCTGCTTCTTTTCCGAAGCCACAAGTGAACACAAGACCGCTTTTTGTTGGAGATTCAATCCATTCAAACGGGATAGCGCATTGTTGTTGAATATGCTCGAGGCAATTCTAGCCACATGCGCAATGCTGGCTCTTGGAGCACTCTCCATCGTAAGTTGTGACAGAATAGATCGTTGGATAGACGAAGAGGAGGCCTCCTTCATGGGAGACACTGACCACGATTGTGGCTTGATCGACGGATTGGTGACTTCTCCAAGAGGTTGTTTGGTTGGCGTAACACTTTGCTCTTGGCTCATCTTCAAAAGCGTCTCCTGCTCCACCTGATCGATAGCTCGGCGTACAAGACTGAAAGCCTTTCTGAGATCTCCTGTCTGAGAGGCGATTTTCTTTCCACTGAGCTGAATGGCGGCTGGATGCATCAGTGGAACAAAGTCTGGTGACACCGTGCTGTCGGCAGGCAGTAATGACCTCAGCTTTTCCCTGATGATGGTCGAGATTTGCTGCGCGGAGTAAGGGAGAAATGGTAGAAGCTGTGGCTTGACATTTCTGACCTTAAGCCGGGGTAAGAAGCGATCTGTGAGATCAAGTGCGTTTGCAATCCCGATGAGAATCAATGAGGAAGCCGGATGCATCGCCCATTCGAAGATGCTATACAAAAGCTCACAATCACCACCAAGCAGTGTGTCCATTTCATCCAGCAAAACCAAGTGCATTGGTGAACCGGCCTTCCTTGTGGTGAACAGCTTCGCAAGACTTGCTTTCGCTCCCGGTCCCGCTTTCCCACGAGATGGTGGGCAGAACTCCTGGGTAAATCTGGCAAGAACCTCTGATGAAGTTTTCAATGCCACACAGTTGATCGATACAACCTTGACAGGCTGCTCTCCGAATTGTTCCAGAATTTCCAGTACCAATGCACTCTTTCCGGTGCCAGGCGCTCCACTGACATAGGTGCAACCACCAGTACCGGTTTCGATCGCATTGTGAATGAACTTGTTCAATTGCTCTCGTTCTACTTCACGACCAATAATTTTGGACGTCCCAGTCTGTGTGAATGCTTGTCGAGCTTGAGAATAGACATTATGTGATTTTGATGGTGTTAATGATCGAGAGGAGCGTGGTGTAAGCAGTCTTCCAGTTAATCGCACGCGATGTTTTGGTGTGGTCGGAGCGCACTGTTCAAATACATCTTTAAATCGAAGTGCCGATGGAGTTGAGATCAGTGTAGGCGGAACGTTCTCATCTGTGACTCCCTGCGAGGGACTTTGATCAAGTGCAAGATTGCTCGGCTTGATCTTCTCAGAGCTGTCTGGCAACGCGACTTTGGGTGTTCTGTTACGCGTTCTGACAGGACGAGTATTCCGTAAATTACTCTGTTGCTCGGTTGCTCCAACATTCTCCAACTCATTTCGTCTGGTGGTATCTTCGTATATCACTGGTGCTGAGCGTCGCGTTCTTCTTTTGGTTGTTGGGAGAGGTAATGAAATCTCTGTGATACTTTGTCAATGTTTGATTCGAGCCGCGATATGTGGAAAGACATTACCTTCTTCATCCAGAACCCCCCGAGATCTCTTTCCGAGTACTGCAGCAGCCATTGAGACAGATTAATGTGGTCGTTGCTGCTTTTGCTGGTGGTGTTGGAGAAGATGGAAGGCACGACTCAAGTCGAGGAAGGCACGAGTCAGGTTCTTTCCTTAATAGACGCTTGTCGCAATTTAGTGGCAGTCGCGAACGCGACGCGTCGGACCCACCTTCCTGTTCCCAGCCACTTTAAACCGCAGCGCTGCAAGAGCGTTCACTCCGCCGTAGACTGCCGCGGCTAGAGATCAGGCAAGCGCGGCTACTCGCTTCAACCTGCAAGCTCCATTCAATTGCACTGAATGGATTGTGTCTTGGCAAGTTTGTCTCTGTGTGCCTGCGCTTTCCTTCCGTCACCTATCGATTTACGAGTGTTGGGTGCAGTCGCGTCATAGCCTTCGCCGCCTTGCACTGCCAGCGATCACCATTGATTTTGGTGGAAACAACCAAATCTTGAAACTGCCTGTTTGCTATCCCAATTCTACGACTTCGATTCGTCTTCTAATGCCTTCTTCCACCTTCTTGTGTTCATAACTCTCTTCCGCACTCATGATATCTCTCTTCAGTTAGATCCGCTGGCCTGGAGACCCAATCTGCCCACCCCACAACTGATACTCCTCAATTGACCGATTACCCATTATCATCGCCGCGGTTGACTCCCGTTCACCACTTTCAGCATGGATGAAGCAATCGCCACCTTAGTTGCTGTGACCGGCACGACACCTGAGCTGGCCGCTCAGTATGCCCAGTTGGCCGATGGCGATGCCAACCAAGCGGTCACATTATTCTTCGAAAATGGCGGGGCGGATCTGGCTGCCTCAACCTCGTCACAACTCCCTTCCACTGCAACCTCAAACCAGCCTGGCCATGCCCAAGATCCTATAAACATCGACGAGGACGATAATATTACCGATGACAATGATCCAGAGATCACAGGATTTCAAAGAAATTCTGGTCGTAGCCGACCACCGCCACCGAGTGCTGCCGCAGCACCATTCGAAGATGATGAAGCGATGGCGAGGCGGTTACAGGAGGAAATGTATGGTGGAGGTGGTGTTGATGAACCTCTGAGAGCGCCCATTGCCCGACAATCGGAGACATTGGTCGGTGCTGGAGCAGACTTGCCTTTGTCCGGGTCCGATTATGATGCTGCGGTTCAAGAAAGATTGAGAGCGTTCAATAGCAGAACGAGTAGAGGTACGTGTCATGGAATCTACAACTGAGGGCGTGGCTGACGTGAAAACAGCTCGTGCAGGCATCTTCAATCAACATCAGCCATCAAGCATCTGGGAGAGGGACAGTGAGACTACAAACAACACCCTGGCAGAATCGACTGGAGGGGCCTCAGAAGCATCACAGAGAAACAACAGACTTGCAAGACTTTTCCAACCACCTTGGGAATTAATGTACAAAGGCGAGTGGGAGGATGCAAGAGACGAAGGCAAGGAACACAAGAAATGGTTGCTGGTTGACATTCAGGATCCATCAATCTTTGATTGTCAAGCCCTGAACCGTGACCTTTGGAAAAACGAAGGCATAGTGGAGACAGTCAAGGAGAATTTTGTTTTCCTGCAATACAACAAGGAAGACCCAAGAGCCAGTCAATACGTGCAATACTACTTCCAAGCATATGAGAGCCAGGATATGTATCCTCATGTCGCTATCGTTGACCCACGGACTGGAGAGCAGATCAAGTTATGGACGAGGAAGATTCCGTCACCTGCAGATTTCTTGATGCAACTACACGAATTTTTGGATCGGTACAGCTTGGACAACAGTGCACGCAACCCGGTGGCTAAAAGAAAGTCAGAGGCAAAGAAGGAGAAACCAGTCGACCAATTGACCGAGGAGGAGATGTTAGAAAGAGCATTGCAAGCCAGCTTAGCGTCACAAAATCAGGAGCTGAAGCCACCCGAGACTGAGGACCCTGATGATCTCACTCGAAGCGTGGGCGATGTGCGAGCAACCGCACCATCTGCCAATGTGGACGCCATGGAAGTGGACCAAGAGGAGCCAAGCGAGCCACAAGAATCGAATGCTTTTGCTCAGATCCCCTCTGACCAACCTCACAGCGAACCCGCGGCGGGACCAGGAATTACGAGAGTCCAGATCAGACATCCTGGCGGTAGGATTGTTCGTCGATTTGCCGAGAGCGACCCAGTGCAACGCATCTATGAATTTCTCAAATCTGAGCCGTTGGAAGGCAAAGCAGGAGCCGACTTTGAATTGATCTCCATGGGAAAGAACCTCATTGATGCTCGTCAAGATACAGTGGCAGACGCTGGACTCAAGAATGGAACGGTCATGGTTGAATTTGTGGAATAGAGTGTCTCGGCACGCATTGCAAATAGGTATTACGCTGCATGGATCGAGGCGTTTGGAGGGATCAGATCCGAGATACAAGCAATACTCGGGCTAGTAATAGCTACAAGACACCACCCAGGCACTGCCAGTGAGCGCAGCATAGCATGCTCTCATGAATCACGACAAGCCGTCGGAACTCGGGAGATGAATCAAGATCCGACATTGCATCGTCATTTTGGGCTGTTCCCCGTGCCTGTTTCTGGTGTTTTTCGAGTAGTTTATTTGATTGGATTATCGCCTAGGTAATTAATATTTGGTTCACGCAAAGCCCGAGAGTGGAAGATTGAAAGGTTCAAGGTTGCAGAGACGGCGGCCGCCAATCGGAGGGGTTGGACACAGTGACCGCCTCAACGCGACCACATGGGGTAAGGAGTAAACATCGAGTTTCATTTCCACCATCTCAAGACTCAAGGCGCAAGACTCACAGGAATCTCAACCCAATTCACGACCCTGCCCATGGTACACGCTACACGCTACACGCTTCACGCCTTGATGTCTTTATGATTTGAAGAATCCTTCCCTTCACGAACCCCCTGCCCATACCCATGACTGACATCCTTCAAGTTTGGCTTGCCTCGCGTGGCTGAAAGGCAGTGGCGCTTGCCCAGTGCGCTCTGAAGAATTGACAGTGCATCTTACCCACTCGGACTCTCTGTGTTTTTCTGTTTGGTCTCCAAAGTTCATGACTCTTGGGCTGCCACTGTCTGTATTCGTCTCTTATACACTCACTCTCCAGAGGAAAGCCTACCGCTACATTCTACTCTCTACTACATCCAATTCATACATCTTGTACCACTACCACTACTACGACTGTTATCATACGATTAAACCAGACGAGCTTTCACTGCTTCCACCCTCCTAGCAAGCACCGGTCTCATCTTCCACCGCTTCATGATCGGACCATCGCTCTGCCCTGCCCTATCCTCTCCGCTCTCCGGTTCACTCCACTGTCACAACGATGGATCCCGAAGACCTTTACACCAAGCAAAATTGTATAGGCGGGGGTAGTTTTGGCAAGGTCTACAAAGGAGTTGACAAGCGTACAGGACAAGCAGTGGCTATCAAGGTTATTGACGTTGAGAATGCCGAGGATGAAGTCGAGGATATCATCCAAGAAATATCCATCCTGTCCGAGCTACAGTCACCCTATGTTACAAAATACCATGGCTCTTTTTTGAAAGGCTCAGACCTCTGGATCATCATGGAATTCTGCTCGGGTGGAAGTTGTTCGGATTTGATGCGACCCGGTCTGATTCACGAAGACTACATATGCATCATTCTTCGAGAACTCCTCATGGGTTTGGACTACCTACATAGTGATAAAAAACTTCATCGAGACATCAAAGCCGCCAACGTCCTTCTGGGTGCCAACGGTCAAGTCAAATTGGCTGATTTTGGTGTTTCGGGACAATTATCTGCCACCATGACCAAGAAAAACACTTTTGTGGGTACCCCATTCTGGATGGCACCAGAAGTCATCAAGCAGTCAGGCTATGATCATAAAGCCGATATCTGGTCATTGGGTATTACGGCCATCGAGCTCGCCATGGGAGAACCACCTTATGCCGACATACATCCGATGAAGGTTTTATTCTTGATCCCCAAAAACCCCCCACCAGTCCTTCAGGGTCAATTCTCCCGTACATTCAAGGATTTTGTCGAATTATGCCTAAGACGAGATCCTAGAGAACGGCCGTCGGCCAAAGAATTACTCAAGCATCCTTTCATCAAGAAGGCTAAGAAGACGACTTATCTAACCGAATTGATCGAAAGGAATGAGAGGTATATCGCAACAAGAGGTGGCCGTTCATCAGATGATGACGACGATGAGGAAGAGAACTACCATCAAGGCAATCGTGAACCGGAAAATGAGGATTTGTGGGATTTTGGTACTGTCCGACCAGTAGGTGGTCGCACGGCCGGTTTACGCCCCATGAATGATTCAGCTACGAATGCAAGAGCGAGTGCTGAACCATCGGGATCGAAACTTCGATCTGACTGGGACGATACCGTCAAGGTCCCATCTTCACCACAAAAGTCGCCCGTGAAAACAGCTTTCCCTCCTACTCCTGCAAAAGTCCCACTACCGCCTTCGCCAACCAAAACATCTACACCTGCAATATATGAGCCAAAGCATTCTCAGCTAGGCGTACCTTCGATTGCTGCGAAACCGGTGGGAACTCCAAGGACCTCGACAAATGCGTTGGCGAACAAGATCTCTCCTGCCGAATTTCACAAAGATAGTCCGGGATCGAACGAATACAACAAGGCCTTTCAAGCCCAACTAGCCAAAGATATGGGATTTTTGAAGCTTGATGGAGGAGCCAGCCCGAGCGCTCCAACAACAAATGGATCAACTCCACCAGGGAGAAAGCCGAGCATGGTCATACCCGAAATTCCGCCATTCAGAGGCGTACCAGGTAAAGGACAGCCGGTAGATCAACCATCATCATCTAAGCTTGCTGGACAACAACCACTCCCGTCGTTCTCACCCAAAGACTTGCCCCAGATTCCACAAGGACAGGGCCCGGCCTCGGCGATGAATCAACAGCCTCTGCCGCCACTTACGAGCACTACTAATCAGCGACAAGATTCAAAGGCTGAGGCTTTGAGTGTCTCGGCTGCTCAATTACCGACTCAAGATAACGGTCAAGAATTGACAGCTTTGACCTCTGTATTGATACCAGCTCTCGAAGCTGCAATGCATCGACGAACATACATGTTAAAAGAACTAGCTCGATCGAGCAAACTGAGTCCTTCTGCTGCTGCTGCCATTCAACAGCAGAGGGTTCAGACACACGAGAAAGTCCGAAGACTGATCGCAAAGACAGCCGGATTGTTCTACGAGATTCAGAAAAGTGATGAGGAATGTCCTGTTGGAATGGGTGGCGGAGTGACCGAGTTCCTGGAAGGATTCTTGGAGGAAATCCTTGTTCGAGTGGAAGCTGCAGAAGAACCTGAAGCCAGTCCAACTCGACGGTCATGACATTGTGATGAATTGGTCTCTATTTCCTTATGCAGTGCATGAATTGGTTTTATTATTGTATATGTATGCCAAACCCCGGCCACTGGTAGAGAAATGAATAATGATCTACCTATTTCAAGGTACATCCGTTTGAACGCGAAATCCTAACACTATATTTGAAACCACCTCCTGCGTTCGTTGCCGAGGTTTCCGCACAAGATTCACGAACAGTTTGAGACCGAATTGAAGGGATCCTCGTAATCTATGCCCTCGTTATCCGTCTGTACCGAGCACAGGGTCCTCCCATCCATCATTCTACTGTAGACTGACCTCGATAAGCATGCCAGCGAAGCTTCGGCTGTCGGAGATCCCCCCAACTAGGCTCGGGCGTCCTGGAATTCAAAGACTCTACTCTACGCATGAGTCAGCAGGGGCAGGACTCGGAGCAGAGCTATGTGTATCATCGTTGCAACCCCCACAAGGAGTGAGCCAGAGAGCGAGCCTCATTACTGGCAACCAGAATACTTTCTGACTCCCTGCTTGTTGGGGGGCGGGGGGTATTCCCGATCCCGCCTGCCCATTTGTTCTCCAACACCACCCTCTTGAGACGGCCTGATGTACGACTGCATGGTTGATCCCAGATCTATCCGCGAGGGACCTAAGTAACATGTCATCATAGCCATCCATACTCAATCACCAGTAGTTTATGCGTTTAATCTTCTCAACAGTAGGCTCTATCTACAGCATTACCCCTGGCACCTGTGATGGTCGCTCAGCAAGAGTGAGCATTTCTTTTACCATCGGTTAAACTTTGCCCACTACTACTGAATACTTAGCTAGGTGTCTCGTACATCGGCTCGTACGAAGATTGTGAGCCTTGTGATATGTCGCATCTAGAATGGTGAAGCCAAGGTCAAGTGCAGCCCAGCGGTTCAGCCGGGATGATCTTGGGATGAATGAAGAGGGGTTCCGTAAACCTAAACGCTCTTCTTCTTGATGAGTTCGTCATGCTCGGTTCCGAGTATAGCGATGATAGCTGGGTGGACTTTGGTATATATGTCGAGGTAGGTTCAAGTCAGTTCAAGAAGGAGCATCAATCATCGAAAAACAATTGTCGCAGTAGTGCTCTGTATACCAATTCAGATTCGAAAACACGCAAAGTTCAAAATAGACAGAAAGATTAGTTCACCATGTCCAAAATCGACGTTCACCACCACTTCTACCCTGAAGTGTTCACTCAAGGTATTTTCGAAGTCCCAGCCTCCCATGTCTCAACACATCAAAGCTAGATAGGATCACTGACCTACCATTCCCATTGCAGCACTCCAACGAGCGGGAGGCGACCCATCTGGATGGACGGTACCAAAATGGACGCTCGAAGCCGACCGAGAAATCAACAAGGCGATCGGAGTCCGCAAGACCATCCTCTCCATGACAGCGCCTGGCGCGTGCATTGAGAAAGACCCCGTCGCAGCAGCAGCACTGGCGCGAGCCGCAAACGAGGCGGCGGCATCGATCCGCGATTCCAGCCCATCGGAATATGGCTTCTTCGCATCAGTGCCCTCGCTGCTCGACACAGAACGTGTGCTGGAGGAAATCACCTATGCCTTCGACACGCTGCACGCGGACGGCATCACGCTCTTCACCCGCTACGGCACCGACAACCACTATCTCGGACACCCAGACTTCCGCAGCATCTGGGACGAGCTGAACCGGCGCAAGGCCGTCGTGTTCGTGCACCCGACGCACGGCGTCGACACCAAGCTCGTCAACGCGCACCTCCCGCAGCCCATGTTCGACTACCCGCACGAAACGGGCCGCACGGCCATCGACCTGATCCTAACCGACACGCTCAACACGGTCGCGCGCGACTGCAGGATCATCCTCTCCCACGCCGGCGGCACCCTGCCCACGCTCATCTACCGCGTCGCCGGCATGGTGCCGCACACACCGTTCAGCGTGGGCAAGTCGACGGAGCAGATCGTCGAGGAGGCGTCCCGCTTCTAC
The DNA here is from genome assembly GCF_035927105.1 of Exophiala bonariae. Classification (NCBI taxonomy): domain Eukaryota; kingdom Fungi; phylum Ascomycota; class Eurotiomycetes; order Chaetothyriales; family Herpotrichiellaceae; genus Exophiala; species Exophiala bonariae. The sequence goes on from NW_027042491.1 coordinate 62,794, forward strand.
TTCGACCTCGCCATCTCGTCGAACCCGTTGACCTTGACCACGTTGTTCAAGCTCGCGAAACCCGGGCACGTGCTTTTTGGAAGTGATTTCCCCAACGCCCCTGCTGAGGGGATTAAATACTTTACGCGCAATTTTGAGGCGTTTGAGCTGGATGAGGAGAGGAGGAGGGACGTTGAGTTTGGGGCGGCGGAGAAGTTGTTTGCAAAGGCCTGAGTTAATAGAATGATGATGCTGTGGTGAAGGAAGGAAGGAACCAACGATACCATAGTAACAATATTCTGGAATAGATAGACCTAGACTAATGAAACTTACCAACACCATCCATCGGTATTCTTCTTCACTAGAGACTAGGATTACCTAGATATCAAGACGGATAAACGGGAGGTTAAACTATCCCGTCCCCTCGTATGGCACGTTCGGTAAGGCGTAAAGCCAAGTCCAGTTAAGCGCATGGGGCGCCCGGGGGAACCCCTCAGGCGTATCCTTAACCGCACACCGCGTAATCGGATCTGCCCAAACTTTGCCCCTCTCAAACCTGATGGACCTCCGCGTATCAGAAAGTCGAATGCTGACGTATCACCACCATGGGGTTGAAACGCAAACGACACTTGCAGTTCGCTGCGAGCGAAGCAAGGACGAGAGCGGATACGTGATATAATAAGAGTCCAATACCGTCTCCTTGCCTTGCCTCGCCCTCTTCTCTCCTCTGTAACCCGACATACCTAGGACAAACATACCTACAGACACAATGGCACGCCAACACAGCAACCTCATCCGCATGGCGCCGCTGCAACTCGGCGACCTGCCCGCCCACCCGGTGCTCCCCTTATCCAAGAACGCGCGCCCAGAAGTCTCGACCTTCGTACGCGCACTGCTGGACGACGGCATCGCATTCCTGGATCCCAGCACCTTCAACCAGACCTTCTCGCACCACTCGACCAAGACGTCCGGCCCCTCCGCCGCCCCCGTCGAGATCCTCACTCACACGATCCCCGCGTCAGAAATCTCCCAGATCACCTGGTCCTCCTCTGACCAGCCCATCACACGCAGTAAACCCCGTACATGCGGCCCCGAGAACTGGGCCGCCCGGCGCAGCATACACGCGGACATCTCAAGCAAGAACGCCTCTCAGCCGGGCCATGCCAGCTGGGACGAGTTCGTGTTCGGGCTGCGGGACTCGCACAGCGTGCGTGAGCTGGAGTTCACGCCGTCGCTGTACGACGCGCGGCTGATCGTGGACTGGGGCGAGGAGGTGGCGGCGCTGGCGGGGAGAGGAAACGGCGAGGAGCTCGGCCCCTACACGCAGCCGACGATGGCCATCTACGAGATGTGCCATGTCATTCCGGGCCCGATGATGTCGCCGCGCTGTTTCCCCGTGCTGGTCGCGACGGCCAGTGTCGATGCGGACCGCTTTGTCGCCGTCACGGTGCCTGTGAATCTCTCGGCCGCGGGCTTCGACGAGGCCTTCTACAGCTCCGATCGGAATGTCAAGGAGGGGACCACCGCTACGCAGAGGAGGGAGGTCATCGCTGGGGTCTACACCGCCGTCGAGCTCGTTACGCGGAATCCCCAGAAGAAGGAGGTCGAGTGGATCATGGCGACCGCTAGTGATGCCAAGGGTAATCTTCCTGGTTGGATGCAGAAGGCGGGCGTGCCGAGTCAGATCGCGAAGGATGTGGGCTATTTCATGCAATGGATTTCCACCGTTGAAGTGGGTGAAGGAGATACTCGAAAACCCGAGACGCCCGTCGCTTCTGGTCAAGTATAAGTGATGAATATGCTGAGAGCCTTCTGAATGGGAAACCAGACCACTATATCCTCCTCAATTCATTATGACATACTCCGGTTATCAGGGGGAAAGTGTCTTCAGTTGTTTTCTCCTCGACTTTCAGAGGGAGAAATGGGGCGAGATGCCTGCTCTCCTTCCCACCTTTCTCATCGAGCTCAAACCAACCAGCCTCTGCTGCCACTCAGAACTCATCCACCAGTCTCCTCTTGAATTGCAACACCGGACCCGATCTATCAGACACGAATGCATCGGTCAACTGATACTCATTTTCCCTCTCTCTACCATCTCCCTTCCCAGGGCCACCTCCACCACTTCGTTCATGCCCAGGGGCAAATCTTATATCGAACAACCAGATCAATCGAGCGAGAGTGATAGATAACTCCATATAGGCCATGCCTTTTCCCACACAGACCCTGGGTCCGGATGAAAAGGCCCAGAATGAGTCTTTCGCGACTTGCACGCTGGATTTTGTAACCTTGATCGGGACGGAAGGGTCTTCATCGCTCGATCCGACGATCCAGCGTTCGGGAATGTATGAGAATGGCTTCTCGAATAGGTTCGCATTATGATGGATTGAGTATGCACCAGTCCCAACCACAGTCCCCGCAGGGTAAGTATTTCCATCAATCACAGCTCCTCCTGGTAAGATAACACGAGCCAAGTATCCAGGTACTGGTGGAGCGATGCGCAGTGTTTCGTCAATACAGGCACGCAGGTATGGTAACCCTGAGAGCTTGGCGGTATATTTGATTTCCTCAACCTCGTCAAAGGCAGAACGTACCTCTTGCTGCACCTTTTTGTACACGCGCTCATTGTGTAACATGTTGAAAAGGAAAGCACTCATGGTAGCGCTAGAGGTGTCGCTGCCGGCCGCGACGAGCAGTCCCGCTTCACCAACAAGTTCCTTGGGTACAAACTTGACGCCCGTCTCCGGATCTTGGGCATGGAGTAAATAATGGAAGAAGTCTTTTCTTTGCTCCTCGGCAGGTTTTTCGGCGTTGACTCGTTCCAAGGCAGTTCGCTTTTCTACCAAAACACCCATCTCTTCTCGGAAGCGAATTCTCTTTCGTGACATATCACCACCAACGATCTTTGCAAGAGCTGGTCTTTTGAGGATAGGCATGAGGAGATCACGAATGGGGAGTGAGGAGAGCTGTTTGCTGATCAGTATCGCTCGGCAATATGAATAGGCGTCAGATGTAGGAGTAGTAGCACGGAGCGATCGAGCTCTAGCACGACGCAAAGGTGAAACCACGTACCACAAGAATCATCCTTCCAGATCCCAACACCAGATCCGCAATATAGGTACGGCCTGCCTTCATGGCGCCAAAGCTCGCTCCAAAGCAGAGCTCTCCTAGGACGTCGAGGGTCAAGAGATTTGACCACACCGCAATGTCTCGTTCCCTGCTCCAACCTCCTGTAGCCTTGTCTCCTTTGTTAGGAGCAGCCTCGACTGCAGGGGGTTCCTGCAAATATTCACACCAAGTTCGGATTGTTTTCAAGACATACTGCTCCATTGAGTTGATAGCGCTCACAGAGAAAGCCTGATTTAAAAGCTTTCTTCGAGCGGCATGAAGTTTGCGATCTGATATGACTTGACTGGATGGATATGGGTTCAGCTTGCGTGCAGTTTCTGTCCAACCTGTTTTGATGACATTGGCGTTTCGATCGGTGTAGATATCATGGATGGCACCAGGAGTTCGAAATGCAAGCGAGTTCGGTGCTAGCCTCACAACGTCACCTGTTGAGTAGTCAGTATCAAGATCCCCTGCAATGAGGGGTTCAACATGAGCCTACCATATTTCTCATGCATTGCATGCAAGTCTAAATGTCTTCGGCCTCTCCAGGAGGATTGTGCCTCGGGCCATTGAGTCAATTTCGCCCAGAAAGGTCCAGGGTATTTAGCCAGAGGATGAAAGTATAGCCTGTAGAGAGCTACTCCAATGATCTGTAACAGACGATGAGTACGAGGTAGAGGTGTGCTAGAACCTTAGACACTTACATAAAGAATGGTGGCCAAGGCAATGAGGGTGGGAAGAAGCGATGTTGGTGACTGAGTAGCTGCCATTTCAGGCGAATAGGGGATTGAATGAAGTGGAAGTTGCCAGGAGGTGCTGATCCTTGAGGAGGAATGTGCTTATCAACATATCAACAGTCTGGTCGGGCTCTTCTCTTCAAATGCCTTATTACCAAGCTTAAGGCACTCCGGCAATGGAACCTTGTGGTTCATCAGTGTGACTTCGTGTCTAACAGGAGAGCTGTGGACTAGCATTCCACCCGGTACGTATGCTGACCGCCCACCTCGAGGCTACACGAAGGAGAACATCGCGTACGTTGCACGCCGCGTAGGATGCGCCTTTCCGACTGGGTAAATTAGTGGTCACGACCCACGACTCACGACTCACGATTCACAGATTCACAGATTCACAGATTCACACCCTTCCAAGGCCGGTATCCACAGCATAAGACTTGACCAGGGTAGCGGTGAATTATCCCCGATGATGTCTGACACCATGTTTTCAAATAGGCTCCTTCTGACGAAGCTCTCGGTGACAGATATGGCATTCCCGAATATCTGGCGCGCGTCATCCTAAAGGGATTGAGAGGTCGCCTGACTGGCCCTCGGCGCATGAAACCCTCGTATATTACTCTGCAGCCTGACGCCGAGTGATTCGCAGAATACAGAATTGAGGACGAACCCTCAGATTCGACGAGAGGAGCCCGAGAACTCATGGTCTGAGTTCTGGGGGGAATAACAATTCATTGCTGAAGTTTCGGCTTGTGTTTCGAAGGCATCTGGGAAGTCATGTCGGGGAATACGGGATACGAACACCAGGCAGGTGCAACTGTCAGAGCATCCAGCGGTTAGTGACCGCTCCTCTCCACCTGTGATCGTCGAGGACACTGAAAAGGTTTGGGCCTTCTCACATAAGCGCACAAATCTTTGATTGTCTGGGTGATCAAAAGGTCATGGTTTCCAATTATCCTTCAATTGTGGACTCTTTCCGTACAGTGGGTTGCTGAACAATAAAAACATTGCTCACCTGCCCGAGAAACTTCAGGATCGGAATCTTCCAGCGAGATCGTCTGCACGGAGATGGATGGATGCTACATCGCACTTCATCGTTGCCGTCTTTAGGAATGGTCACTGTCAGGATTTCATCCTTGCCCAGAGCTGTCCACGAAAGGACAACATTCGACCAATGTCTCAGAAATGGAAATAGCTGGAATGCTTACAGAATTTCTGACTCAATCCCGGTTCCACTCTGGACTTGCCTAGATAGGTAGGTATTTATTGGCAAACTTGAATCTTACGCGACGCTTTCAATCAAGAGCGGCGAAGCAAACACCTCGTCGTCAAGAAGCGAGATCTTGGGAAGCAGATAGGAGGAATACCAAGGAACACAATGTTGCATCAATAAAAATCACAGTTACACCTTGCCTCGTACAACCTCCGCCCCTCAATAACTAGCCGGGAAAGTTGACCTTCTACTCAATTCGTGGCTGCGTATGGACCTCTTTGGGTAGCTAAATACGAGCCTCTTGGTCGAGCTGAAATCCTTCGACAGATTCCCACAGGAATGAAACACTGCAATGATGGTGGGGACTACTCGCGTTGCTTTAGCCCGGGCTCTTGGTTCTGCATGATACATAATCATCTCACTGCTCAACAGTCAATGTTCACGGCATAGGCCTTTACTGAATGAGCCATAGCAGCCCATTCAGTAGGCTTGCTTGTTTCCACAGCCCTGGTCGATTTCGCTCCATGCGATGAGGTATATATGTCGAGCATTTTCTTGCTCTGGATATCGGGGTGCTGAAGATTTTGTCATGTCTTAGGTAAGATCTGGTGGCTATGGCTGACCCTTGCGACATCAGATAGCCGGACAACTGGCTTCAGCCTCCAGGTTCTCATCGGCAAGCCGGATTTGGTCAATGCGCTTCCCCAAATCTCGGATTCTCCTCCAGGGAATTTACCCCAACTCTTCTCCCTCATTCCCCCCGTGGCTGGTTCTCGTCGCCACCAAGGCATTTGATGGCCGAATAGCAGATATCACGGCATGCACGTCCATGTCATAATAATGAAATCTTTCTTTGGCTTGTGGATCCTCTCTATCAATTTGCACTTTGATTGCTCGATTTATCCTACACGACTTGTTCAGATGCCTCGCTGAAATTGGAAATTCCCATCTCTTGAACCTACCGTTCACGACCTCTCTCACGATTACCAAAAGTACGCAAGATGGATCTAACAAAGGTTTCTGGCATAGGGTTCGTTGGATTGGGAGCTATGGGTTTGCCAATGGCTGGCCACCTGGCAAACAAACTCCCTAGTCATATTCGCCTATATGTCTATGACATCAACCAGGCTAGCGTCGACCAACTGCACAGTGATTATCCTGATCGTGTGATCAAAGCATCTAGCGCGAAGAACGTGGCAGATCAATCGGTAAGAATGGATTTTGCGCAGTTGGACCCCACAGCGTGAAGATGCTAAAAAATGGGTAGGAAATAATCTTGACCATGTTACCAGAGGGGAAACACGTCCGATCAGTCTACATGGGAGGAGACTCAGAGACAATCTGTTCGAGCGACGTGTCCGGAAAACTTCTGTTAGACTGCTCGACCATCGATACAGCTAGCAGTCTCGCGGTCAAGGATTATATCAATGAGAAATTTCCCACGGCCTCATTCTACGATGCTCCCGTCAGCGGCGGGGTGGTGGGAGCTCAGAAAGCGTCCATAGCATTTTTCCTCGGCTGCGGCGACAGCGACCCGAATCTCCCGCACCTGATAAAACTCGTACAATTGATGGGCAAAGACGTGATCCCATGTGGAGGTCCTTCCAAGGGATTGGCGGCGAAACTGTCAAACAACTATCTATCTGGGGTGATCGCCATCGCGGTCTCAGAGGCCATGGACATGGGCATGCGTTCGGGACTCGACCCTCGGGTCCTGGCCAAAGTCTACGCAGCGGGCACGGCCCAGAACACGATTTGTGATCGGTTCTGTCCGGTCCCAGGAGTCTACGCTGAGGCACCGTCGTCAAAGGGATATACCAACGGGTTCAAAGTACAACTGATGCGGAAGGATTTCTCTTTGGCCTTGGAAATGGCTCAGCGGGTGGGTGCTCAAAACGTGTTGGGCGAGGCTGGCCTGGCGACTTATGATGGGGCGAGTAAGGACCCGAGATGCGTGGATTTGGACTCGAGAGTGGTTTATCGATATTTGGGTGGCGATGAGGATTGGTTGACCAAGATTGACGGTGATGCTACGGCGGCCAGTACACTGAATGGCCATTAGACATGCATTTAAGATGGGAGCATATGTTTCTACACTACTTTTGGACTGTGGATGGACTCATCAACTCAACTCTAGCCATCCGGCAGAGGATCTGCTCATGGCAATTTGATAGCCAGTTTGCCGAAATGCCATTGCCATTGCCACTGCTATGCTCAAAGCCCCATCATAACTCGACCTTCTTCAAGTCCCGGCATTTCCTTTGGCCTTACTGTAATTTGCTTTGACGGGCTGTCGACGGTATTGATGCACACATCGTCCGGCTATCAAATATACACACGCGCATCGTCAAGAATATATCACAACAATACTACGGCTAAGCGTCATGACTCTCGACGCCCGACACCCGAACTTGGATTATCGCGCCAGCCCCACCACCACTACAAGCAAGTTGGAGGCGTACTCCAAAAAAAACATATCAATCCCAGAAAAGTTGGAGTAAACCAAAAAGCTCTGCTTCGACCCGAGGCGTTTTTATTTTCTCCGATTTGCGGAAGGAGAACTGCAACGCAACTTTGGAGGGGCAGACCCCTTTGGTTGGGAGCGGGGGAGATAATGTAAATAAAACGAGGAGGGTAGACGTTGTTCATAGTCTGTTAGATGCCCAAGAAATCGATACTGTAAAAGTCCATCTGGTTTCGTGGATTGTCCTACACATCACGCAGTCTACAGTCGTTGACTTATCTACCCCAATCGAGAGACTCTAGATTCGAGCAGGCCATATAGATCAACTCAACTCAGCCAGACAACAACACCAACACCAACATCAACAAACCCTCTCCTCGACGAAACACAACCCAACATGTCGTCATCGCCCTCCGACCTCTCCAAAGTGACCTCCGCGGTCGACCCGGCGCTACGGCCCGCACACGAAGCGCTGTTCAACGCGGGGCTGGCGGTCCGCCGCGCGGTCGTGGGCGACGCATACGTAGACCGGGCGCTGGAGAACGGATCGTCCGAGTTCTCGCGGGCGGGCCAGGAGCTGGTGACGGAGTGGTGCTGGGGGTACGCGTGGACGCGGCCGGGGCTGGAGCGGCGCGACCGCTCGCTGCTCAACATCGGCATGCTGATGGCGCTGAACCGCGCCCCCGAGCTGGTCGTGCACATCCGCGGCGCGCGCAACAACGGCCTCAGCGAGACGGAGATCCGTGAGGCCATTCTCCATGCCACCACTTACTGCGGTGTGCCCGCCGGTGTCGATGCCATGAAGGTCGCCGAGAGGGTCTTGAATGAGATGGAGGAGAAGGATGGTGTTAAGCGGGAGTTGGGTGCTAGGAGTAAGGATGCGTAGAAAGAAGCTGGACCTGGGTGGGGACTTGAAGGAGACATGGTTGATGATGGTGGTAGAGAGAAGAAGTGAGAAGTGAGAACTATAATTTGCTTTGGATTTTTCTTTATGAACTACTACCATGGAGGGTTTGATGCATATGGCCTGCCTGTTCAGGAAATATAAAGGAAAGTTCCCAAGTCTGATTAAACTCAGTAACTCCCAACCAGTCCGCCCCGGAAATCAGTTATGTTACAACATTCTTTTCGTTGTTGATTCAATTTTGTTCCACCCGTTCTCCATCGCTCGACGCACGCTAAACTTGCAGCAAAATTCATGACTTACGCCTGATTACTGGCGACACGGCTTTTTCTTTTCCCTCTTTACTCGAGGGATCGAGGTGCAGCATTGAGCTCACTGGTTTGGGTGTTTCAGACTGCATCAGCGGCATCCATGGGGCGGTCTTGTTTTGATTGTTGCTCGTGTTGTTGCTTGTGAGCAGCCTCACGTGCGGCCTCGGTGCTTTCGATCTGAGCTGCCGCTCTCTCAAGCTCGACGCTCTCAGCATGAGTGGATGCCTTTGACCTCAGTGCACGTCGGATGTCATCGACGGATTTTTGATCCCAGCTGCGATAGCCACTCTCACTGAGAGGGTACAAAACTTTGTTGGCTTCCGAAGCGATGAATTTGGTGGTGCTTGGGGGAGGGATGGAGGTCAACACGTCGATATCACCGGCGAGCTCTCGGCAGTAACTGTCCAGTGGAAGATCATTGACGTCGGTACCGAATGGATTCTCGATTTCGTATCCAATGGCAGCCAAACCCAAGACAATGTAAGCACCCAGCATAGTACCGAAGATTGTCACCCATTTGAGGGCAATGAGCAGCTGGAAAGGAAGAACCAAGATATAAGCCCAAGTGATCTGACTGATGGAAATGGAATAAGCCAGTGGGACGGGAGTATTCAGAATTCGTTCTGTGCCACTCAGAATATCACCGTAGACTGCCAGAGCGTTCATGACTTGTGTCTGCTGGGCTGCAACCTTCAGTGTTCCATTTGAAATGCATTCCTCGATGTAGGCAGAGAGATAGTTGAGAACCTCGAGTGGAATGTTTCCCAAGTTATCTTTGCTTTGCTTGATGACCTTGCGAGGATTCGACAGTCCAAATGGGATATCGAGATATTCTGATGCTGCTTTCCATGGAGATGGGTCTTTGGGCTTCAAAGCATCGGCGTCAGCCTCTTGGGATAGAATGCGGAGACTTCCAATAAGCGGTGCAAGATCAGGGTAGTCGGCGGCGGGTTCGAAGCGAAGTCGATGTTTCAGGGAGACAGCGAAGGCGTTGATGAGATTCATGGCGGTTAGTTTGGCAAGCACGTCGGCTTTTCCTAGTTCACGACTTTCCGCATGTCTCTCCGGGAAGTGGATCCAGATGATACGGGCCAAGTTACGACTGGTCATTTGTAGCTGGGACCAATACTTCCGACCCTCGCTATATCTTTCATACGCCGTGGTGGAACGGAAAGACAGAGCCAAACCGACCACGAAACCGGTGACGGTGAGCAGAACTGGATTGATACCAATTGGGTGGACCAAGCGATCGATACAAGTGATGGCGGAGGAATAAGCCGCGACGAACAAAAGCGGGACTATCAATTTGGGAGCAACACTGCCGTGTAATCGAAGGAAATAAGGCACTTTGGAATGGTGGTACATGTCCCGAGGGCCTTTGAAAAAGTCGTCGAGCTCCATCGAGGTATGCGTCTTTGATCGGAGAGGTATGGGCGTGAAAGATCGGTTATGAGTCGGTGATCCAGGTGTCTGGGTGGCAGAGCCCGTGGAGGACGCAAAGTCATTGACTTCGTACTTCATGTTCTTGTTGGCATCCATGATGAGAGATTGGAACAACGAGTGACGTTGGAAGTGATGAGAAGGCTGCCGTATATCACGGGACGAGGCCAGTTGAGAGTACAATCCAAGACAATAAAGCTGACTGAACAAGGTGATCAACACCTAATGAAATAAAGAGATCGACGAGAGAAAAGACCCAAATATCAAGCGAGAGGACAGAAGAGATGAAATGGAAAAAAAAACTGTTGAAGCTTGAGAGCATGGGATGGGTTTTGTTAGCAAAGGTAACGGCAGGGGGTTAAACGACTTCTAGACTCCCCCGGAGCAGACCCGCTGGACGACCAGGGAGTAGGTAAGCCAGCAGATCCTCCTGGGGGCTATTTCTGGGACAAGATGGCGACATTGGCCGTGAGTTGGACTCGGTCTCATCAAAACAGGTGAGAATGGGGAAACGAAGGAGGCGAGAACGAATCCTTCCAAAACTGTGTTCAAGGGATGAAGTCCAAGCCATGTTTGACTTAGCAATACAGAAGCTAGGAGAGAGGCGAAGCAACCAACCATGTTGGCCATGGGCCGAAAAATACCGCCCCAACAGCAGTTTTGGGTATGAGTAAGGATGAACAGGAGCCAGTGCGAAATTTCTCACTGGATGAGGCACAATAGAAGGCCGAAAGGAATGAGTCGGCGTGAGGACAGACCATGCAGATGAAACATGGAGCCTGGTCAGTCCCAGTTAAGCCTTCAGCTTGGCCTTGGGAGTGGAGTGAAGACAGTAGTATCTAACGGCAGAAGGGTTGGCAGGAGTTTTTACAGCTTGGCCAATTTGCTTATGGGCTGAAAGGCCCCCCAAGGTCCCACCTAAGACCATCCCCAAGCGGCTTGCAGGTGCTTGGGTTTGGCCTCTAAAGATCCCCTTGATCCATCTGACCCATCCTAACCGCTCCCATCTGCTTCCCCGAATGTACTCGTACCTCCTTATTTCAGGCAACAAGCACGTGAGGTTCAATAGTTTACTAGGTGCCTACCTAGGTAGCTACATCAATGAATGTCATGTATAGATCAAGTACCACGTTCCAAGCGACATGCGGATAGGTTTGAACCTCCCAAGTTGCAAATCTCACACCGCCACATCTGCAATATCTGTTATTTAGATTAATCATCCTTCCAGGATCAGGAAATGTTGACAGGATATGCACAGTTTCCGGTGGCGTTGACAAGGGCGGAAGGCTTAAAAATCCTTCGTACAGCCTTACCATTGATTAAACGAGCACGTACAATACGGACACCTGCTAGTACGGATACTGAGGCAGAGTAAGCACTCCATAGCCGCAGTCCTCACACGAGAAAATCATCTGAGGTAATACAAAATGCAGGATGCCAGGTGACACTTGCGATGCTTTGTTGGCAATAATCATATCCATACTTTTCGTATGTCGTTAATAATTCACATCCAAGGTATCTAACCCACCCATTATCGAGTCTTGACAGATGCTACAAGCAATTGCTTGTGACTAGCTTGTAATCACCCTTCTTCATACCATAGTACCGAGTATGAGGAACACGCAAGCCAGTACTTGGTGGTCCTGCTTGTCTCTAACAATCATGTAATTCACCTCAGGCCCCCTGTCATAGTGGAGGGCATTGGAGAGAACGACCGGCTGGCAAGGATCGCAGTAACTCCGAGAAAGAATAAAACCTTTCACTCCTTCTCACTTCCATCGACATATCGTTGCTACATGTTTTATGATTCACCATCTGGATCCTGGAGGATCTGCCTCCAAATCGGCAATGTACAGCGTTAGGTGACATGTAAGTTTGTCAGTATGAGACTCTGCACCTTTGCTGAGACATTCTACCTCGTTCCACTTGTACTCTCAAGTGTGACCTGACAAGTCAGAGCTTGAAGAGCAGCAACCAACAAGTTATCCGAACTCGACACTCGGTACTTTTCTTGCTTACTTATCGACAACTCGGTATCATGGCTTTGTTGGCAAACTGACTGTCCCTTCCGAAATTTGCTTCATCCACAGCATAGTGATAGCGTGAACCTTCTGCCAGCCCGCTGAAGCTCTGGGTCAGACGCTATCCCGATCCGCCCCAATCTAGGTAGGTGGTCTGCTTATCCAGCCTGCGCCCGGCATAATTCAAAGTCAGCATCCCCAGAACAGTCCAAACACGGGACCATTTCCTACAAACAGATTCACGATTGACGAAGATGTGTATCGGTCACCTCCGGAGTAAGGGGTGAGATTCTACCACCATTTCGGGTGCCTTTCCATTGGATGACGAGCATCACCCTTTTCGAGTTCGTCGGCATGCTGTTAAGAACACTAATGAGCCCCTTGGATCGACCGCCACGTTAATTGATTTCTTGTCTGAGCACGGCTACGAACTCTCGTAACGTGTCTAGCCAGAGTCCCCTCCTCCCCCATGCTAATCTGGGCTTGCTCACTGCATCGGGCACCCGAGTCGTGGAGTTACTCCAGTTTCGACATCTCGTTAAGGGGCCGTCATTAATCAATGCCCATTGCCCACCTGTCAATCGAGCTAGGTGCAATTTTTCATATGTCAGCTCGGTGGAGTGACAGTCTGCATTTCTGCGGGCTCTCCATTTCCTTATTCTTTGTTACCCTCGCTAAGGCACAATGTTGTCAACGACGCCCGTGCGACAGAACTTCTTAATCGTAGCTGCCTTGATCACCTTCGTTCTACTGTATACTTCGTTTCGAACGCCTTCTCCCGAATCGGATAGTCTCTCATATCCAGACGTTGACGATGACTTGGACGAGACTGCGCGACAGAAGCCTCCCAAGCCTCACCATGACACCTTTGTCAAGGATAAGATGCTACAACATATCCAGAATGAAACATTAGGATTCCAAGAAATATACATGATTTCACTGCCTACACGCACCGACAAGCGGGATACTTTCGCCATGCAAGCAGCACTGTCGTCAATCAAATACACTCAAATCGACGGCGTGGAGGGGCAAATGGTTCCTGCTAAAGCACTGCCCCACGTAAGTTGAACTGAACCAGATCTGTCAAGTATATTAGTTCCCGATTGACATGGATGACTCCCAGACCATGAATCAGGCGGTTAATGCCATCGGCTGTTGGAGAGCCCATCTGAATGTGCTCCAAAAAATCGTCCACGAGGACGTTGCCTCGGCCCTGATATTCGAAGATGACGCTGACTGGGACGTATCATTGAAGAGTCAACTCGTTCAGTTTGCAAGAGGCTCCAGGTACATATCAAACACAACTCACGCTGAGAAGGCACATTCACCGTATGGTGACCATTGGGATATTCTCTGGATTGGTCACTGTGGCACTTGGTATCACGAGGAGGACAATCGGCGCATGTTCGTTATTCCAAATGACCCGACTGTCGAGCCCCCATCGTATCGTCAGAATGTCGATGAACCGGATATGGAGCATTGGCAAGGCGGTCCATCGGGTGACAATCAGACTCGGATTGTCTTTAATTCCAAAGGAGGGATATGTACAGCCGCGTACGCCATTTCACAGCAAGGTGCACGGAAGGCTCTCTACCACGTGAGTCTATTATCTTTCTGACAGCTGGCCGAATGTAGCTGATATGTGACAGATGTCTATGATGCCTTACAACAGTCCTGTAGATTGGGGCTATGCTAATATGTGCATGGATAAAAGTGTCAACTACACATGCATATCGGTATTTCCTCAAATTATAGGAGTTTCGCGACCCACAGGCCATACGAGCAAAAACAGCGATATTGGATATGGTGATGATGATGCAAGAACAGTTGAAGAGGCCAGGTCTCAGCACATTGTCTATTCGACACGTCTCAACATGGATAGACTTCTCCGCGGAGAGACAATCTTCGACAGCCAATTCCCAGAGATCACCGGCGCAGAGATGCATATCGAGGAGATTGGAGCTGCGGTTGGCCACATTGAAGTTTTGCGTGTCGAGGATTTGCCGAAACCCAAGTCGAAAGAGGGAGAGGAGGCGGATGTGGAAGTGGAATGGGAGAAGGAAGAAGAGGGAATCGAATGAGCAGCCTCTATCAAATCGCGACTTTGGATGGAAACCAGATTCCTCTCGAACGTTAGGAGCCCATTTGCTCCAGTCCGACTCCACGTTGTATCACGGAACTTGCAGTTTACTCCTCATTGCCACAGCGATACTGAATTGCCGTTGATTTTCCTGCTACACGCAAGTTCACAACGAATCCAAATTTCTTTGGTCAGGAGTAAACCACCGCCGCCGGTGCCAGCATCATCACATACTGGGAGACAACACTACGCTGGATGTTTATGTTGCATATGCCCCTGTCGAATGAAAGACATCCATGGACTGGAAGCTTTCAGATGATCCAAACGGAGACTCCCAACTGGCGGGGTGCACATTACAGCGGAGAGATGTGCATTACATGACACCTTTTTGTGGTAGAAGCAGCCACATGTGGTAGTACTCTAGGAAGTATCAGTGAGCACTTTGGTCCACACTCTGGTACCAAAAGCAGAGAGACGATTTTTGGCGAATTTTAGTACCAGGTTCCTCCAGATGGAGGCATTCCTGCATCATGAGGAGATGAGTAAATGGAGGAACGAAGGTCTAGAAAGGATAGAGGACATGTTCTGTTTGTCGCTCACTATCTCCATACCTCGATCTTGTATAATGTACGAGTAAGAGACATATTGGATGGTAGTTTCTATGTACCAACAACTCATTTTTGTGGCATGTGAGCACGACGCGTTTCATGCAAATGCAGTCGTCCAGACGCGTTGCGCTTATCCCGATCGATCAAATCGGGTCCCACAAAAAAGGATACCCCTGAATCCTCCAGAAGGCCAATGGCAGTTTTGACTGTCAGGATCAGGGATGACGGACATCTCGACCGACAGCTGGCGTGGATTTTTTCCCTGGGATGACGCTTTGCTTGATGGTTTCCTCCAACACCAAGGCTTGCTTCCCATTTCAAGCGGAGCAGACAGAAAATAAATCGACGGGGCAATTGACAACCTGACAGTGTACTCCGTGAGAGATCCGCCACAGATTGGATCGCGGATACTTCTGACTCTGTCTCTCAACTGGGGAGATTGGTCCCAGCCAGTCCAGCCACATATCTTGTTCGTTGCGGCTGACCGTGCACTTTTCGGCGTCTCATAACTTATCGCAGACCCCTGAACAAGCCATGCTCAGAGCGGTCAAGCCTCTCCTGTCCCTCCCTTGCTGGGGGCTTGCACCCTTATCCCTGAAAGGTGAACTTGCTGAAGCGAATTAATTAATTAATTAACTGACGCAGTCCTATCTTCACGTGCGGTGCATTCCTACCTGGTCGGAGACTGAATTCTTACATGCTTCCACGTTCAGCCAGAGTATCGGGAGGATATACGTTTTGAAAGAGTCGATACTGCATTTGTCGTTCTATCGACCATGGAAAAGATGGACAGCCCATCACAAAGAGGCATCAACGCACTCCAACAGTTCTACGGCAATCGGAAATCATTACGATGGGTCGTCTTCCTAGTGATAGCCGCCCTGTCCACCCTGTATTTTACCGGGCAAAGTTATACACCGACCGTGGGACAACACAGAACGAGTAAAACAAAGGCGAGATATCTCTCACCCAAGCAGCTACTAGAAAGACCCATATCCAAAGACCTCCAGACGATACCCAAGCTCTTCCACCAGAGTTGGTCCTCGACGGAACTGCCGGCGAAAATGGAACGATGGAGTGCAACGTGTAGAAGAGCGCACCCAGACTGGGAGTGGGTGCTGTGGACGGACAAGGATAACGAAGAGCTGGTCAAACAATACTTCCCGTGGCTGTTGAAGACGTACAAGGCCTTGCCGGGCGTGATCTATCGGGCTGACCTGGTGCGGAATTTATACATGCATATGTTCGGAGGGTAAGCAAAGATGTCGCAACACATCAGAAAATAAACTCGTCATGTCTTTCTTGGTTGACTGACCTCCTCCTCTTCTATCTAGTGTGTACGCCGATCTCGACGTCGAATGCCTCCTCCCTTCGGACGAACTCTTCAAGTCGTACAACGTTTCAACAGTGTCCCACGCAAAACCTCGTCCGCTGACGACACACGACATGCACAAGAGCGGGCGGAAAGCCTTCTTCGGACGAATGGGCACGGACAACGACTTCGACAACTCGATCCCCAACGCCTGGATGGCATCGACACCGGGACATCCGTTCTTCCTGCTGCTGGTCGAATCGGTCATGAAAGAAGTCTCGGACGGGCCCGAACACTGGTCCGCCGAAGCCGTCACAGGGCCGGCAAAACTCTACTACACCTACGGTGAATACAGCTCGCCCGAGGGCAAATACCTCGGCGACGCGCTCGACAAGCACGTCGCCAAGATCCCTGCCGCGAAGCAGTTCACCCCGCGCAAAGGCCTCGGCCATTCCGTCGAAGTCCTGCCCTTCCAGTACATCTACCCGTACTCGTGGCAGCGAGACGGTGAGGCGTTCCGTTCCGTCTGCTGGGCCACGCAGAAGACGTTCAATGCTACCAAGTGTAAGCTGTTGTTGGCGACCGATCACTGGCCGAGTTACACCATCACTTACTGGAGCCACACCTGGACGGGTGATGGTCACGACGAGGGAAATCTGGCTCAGCTTGATCGTTAAAGGTATAACGATTCGAGAACGAATATTCTGTGATGTGCTTCTTCTTTTTTCTGCGCTGTCAGGCATACAATTTATGGGGTTCGGGGGGACTTTAGAGCGATCTTCGGGGACAAACTTCGTAGGAATAGATGATTATGGAGAATGGAGATGTGAGCTGGGGCCGTCGACTATCAACAGGGTATTGGAGTGGGTTCTTGGGTACTACTGGAAATGTCCCCGGATTTTCAGTGGACTTTTTTTTCATTGATTTGTTTGTATTTCAAAGAGCAGGAGAGCGATGTTAACAAATACCAGTGATGTGCTCAACGCATGAAACGTCCATTACCTGTAATCCGGATAGGTATCAAGAGATTATTCCAAAAATGAAACAGAATCCTATAGATGCCTTGCTCTTGACCCAGTTTTCTACTTCAGGCGAAAGCGAGATCCTTGGTTGGCATCGTGAGATCTGCTCCACGCTTCGGCGATTGTTGATGTGCTAGTGGTATACGATCTCTGCATGAGTAGACAGTGGTCGAAAATCCTCCGGCGGGAATGGGTTGCGGGCATCTGCGTCGGAAGGTCTGCCATCCAAATCAAAGCAAGAAAAACTCATATATCATGACTCCAATAGCTACGAAAGATAACCATTTGCCTGTCGTGCCCAGAGCTTCGGTGAACCAGGAGGTATATCATGTACAGGTGACAGGAGGCGTATAGCAGATAAGAGACCGTTCAGTTGAGTATCTTTCTCAAGATTATCAAACTCGAACATTCAAGACCAATCTCTCCGGAGGACAGGCACAAATAAGACAACAAACACCTCACCATCAATTGCAAAGCAGGCTTCAGCACCCATTATTGAACTCGCAGCCATGGCGTCAGTCTCAGCCCCATCCGCATCGACATCTGGCATCCACCAAGTCTCACCCGAAGTGCAAATTGCCTACACCATCTACCACGCTCAAACGAACTCGCAACCCCAACCCACACCTAAACCGACCATCATCTTCGTCAACGGCCTAGCAGACCCCAAGGAATCA
The DNA here is from genome assembly GCF_035927105.1 of Exophiala bonariae. Lineage (NCBI taxonomy): Eukaryota > Fungi > Ascomycota > Eurotiomycetes > Chaetothyriales > Herpotrichiellaceae > Exophiala > Exophiala bonariae. The sequence goes on from NW_027042491.1 coordinate 80,664, forward strand.
TGGGCGGCACAAATCCCCGCCCTCACAAGCGCGGGCTACGCCGTCCTCACATACGACAACCGAGGACTCGGGGGCTCCTCACGGCCCTCGGGCCCCTCGGAAGTGTACACGACGATGCTGATGGCGTCGGACCTGGCGTCACTGCTCACCAACAAGAACCTTAACATCACGGGCGCCGTGCACATCCTCGGCGTGTCGATGGGCGGCATGATCGCGCAGAGCTTCACGCTCGAGCACGTACTGCCGCAGCGCCTGCCCGCCGCCATCAATGTCTTGAGCATCACCTTCGCCTGCACGTACGCCTTCCCCGGCCCGTTCTGCACTCGCATGTTCGAGTTCTGGCGCGATGTCGCGACAAACATGTCTGTCGGGACCGTGCTGCGCGATACCCTGCTGTGGTGTTTCAGTCCCGAGTACTGGGGCGATGCGGCGCGGCAGGGCGAGATCAAGGCGCTCGATGATGATTTGAAGACTGTGGACGACATCGACGCGGGCGGGATGGGTCTGAATGCGTACCTGGCGCAGTTGAATGCCATCCTGGTGTTTGATTCGAGAGTGGAGATCGGGAAGCTGGCGGCATTGAAGAGCCAGGGAGGACCGAAGATTGTCGTGCTTGCTGGCGAAGATGATATCTTGATCCCCGTGTCGCTGTCGCGCGAGTTGTGTGGCTTGATTCCTGGAGCGACGTGGCGCACGACAAGAGGGGGTCATGCTTGCAATTGGGAGTTTCCGGACGAGTTCAATCAGACCTGTTTGGAGATGTGGAAGGAGATAGAGGATGGACGGTGATTTGGTAGTGACTTCGAAATGATTCAGTCTATGTTGCATTCTGGATTCGCTTATGTATGTGCTATTTCATCATTCATGTCCTCCCCCGTGATCATATATAGGTCGTGGTCGGCCGTAAATTGGTCACCTGCACCGGGACTCCGGACCCTACCTGTGCCAGACCGACTCTCCCAACTGGCTCGTCAGGTCCAGAAACATCGCCGATCTTGACCTTGACACCCTTGAGCAGCCTCGCACGCTCGATCCCACCCAGTGTTGTTCCATTATCCGGAACCTGAAGGTATTGGTTGTCTCTCGTAAGACTGGAGACATATCCAAAGATATCTGGTGCAAGCGTCTTCCTCCGTAGCCAGCACGCGATGATCGATGCGGCCAGTAAAATGGCACACGACACAATGTCGACGGCGATCCAGGGCCAGGAAATTCCATAATGTGGATCGTACAAGGCACCATCAACCGTGACTGGTTGGAAACCCGGAGCGCCCCAGATGGGGTTCACATAGGTGTTCTGTTGGCTGAGTATGTAATAGGTATTGAAGTACTGAGTCAACGTTTTATTGAACGCTCTTGCCGAATCGATGTTGTATTCACCACTGGACTGTATGGAAGCAAGAGTGGTGGAATAGGCACTTAGGACCTCAGTCATCTGCGTCACCACAGAGATACTGCCCTGCACACCATCAGCGAGCAGAAGCTCGGAAAAAAACTTGGCTGCAAATGCGTCATCGTCGAATGGAGTCTTGTAGGATGTGGCATTCTCGGGGCTTTGGTTGCTTGCATAACGCAGTTGTCGAGGGTAGCAACCTAGTTCCTGACAGTGGACTTTCATATCGACATTTACAGAAGAAATATTGCATATCTGCTGAGAGCTGCCAGCAGTTGGGATGTCATTGATTGCAGGCCACCGGATCCAAAGTTCAAATTCTCTGAGAGGCTGTGATTGGGAATCTCGAGGGGCATCATCTCGCGGCTTAGTCATATTCATACTGATTCCCTGGCTGAGATAAGTTCCATTGGGGAAGGATTCGAAGGGTAGAAGATTGGGCGCGCTACATCCGACGTCAAGATAGCTGGTTGTTACCGTGTAATCCCCAAGAAAACTGTTTACTTGGTAGTCGTGTTGACCATTTGTGACAAGCTTGGGCTTCTGGAACCAGACCTGCCGTCCAGTGTATGAGGAGTAGAATTGTTGAATGAGTGATTGCTTCGAAACATCCACCCAGCCATGACGACCAGGAGTTGGAATATGTATGTCCCAATTGCCGGGTTCAAGGTAGTATCCTGTACGAAGAAGGGCGTTCAGGTCGGGAATTAGTGCCGAGCCAGCTGAATCAGTTCCCCATCGGTTTGGCTGTTGGACCTGATCACTCCACGCCATCGCGAACCAGAAATCAGAATCGACTCTTTTTATGGAAAAGGGCTGTGAGTCTGGATCGCTGACGAATGCCGGGTTGAGTCCTGAGAGGTAATCTGGACCACCAGTATAGCCCACCATTTTGTGAAATTTCGCCGAGGAAACTTGTTCAAACTCCCTCTTGCTGGCCTGACTTCCTAGATAGTAAAAGGACCAAACAGAAACAAGGGCGACACTGGTCAGAGTGAAAGCACGTAGGGAAATGATGAGCTTGAAAGTGCTTGGTAGACTGATGCTTCCTTGGAGTTGTTCAAGTTCAGGGACGTATGCACCTTCCTGTGCCTTCCAGAGGGCATATCTGCGTACCAGAGTTGACATGATGGTGACGAAAATGATGGTGAATGCTGTAACCATCTGATCATTGAACTCTAGCAAGAACAGAGTCAATTTGCTCACAAGATCGAGGTCGACGCCGCGGTGGTTTCGATCAATGTACCATGCCCCAATGACCAGGCCGACCTTAGCAAAGAGCACAAAAGGCACGAACAACAGAACTGCATCGAATAAATTCAGAAGAAGTGACGAATTTTTGTCTGGCACCAGTGCCACCGGCTCTTGCGGCCATGCTGTCGTTGGGAGAGGGGCGTTATTTGGGACCGTATTGTGATTGAAAGACTGGTTAGATTGTTGCGAACTGGATGCATTATTTGTCAATTCTATGACCGAGTCACCAAAGCCCTTTGTCTTTTCCATCGTGATTGAAATGGCCGGGGGTCAGATGAATGAAGAGTCGAGCGGAACAGCACAATTAACATGGAGACAATAGTCGTCGAAGAAGTAGTCTGGGGAATTTTCGACTTTAGGGATTATACCACCCATGGCCACGCCATTCAAGGTCGCTACCTTTTTACAGCAATTTCACAGATGGTCTCCTCAAAATCTTCAGCTCACCTACCGGCTTTACTTGTCATTGGGCAACACGTACGGACTGATGATGGAGTCAGTTTGATAATAGCACGGCGCAAAGCACACATGGCAGCTCTCTCCAGCCCACATAAAACAACATGGCTAACTGGGAAAGACGTTAGCGAGAGCCTCGAAGGGTCCATATGGCCACGATAGGCGAGTTGTGGATATACGACGAGATGGAAAATGTGAAAATGGATATCCCCAAAAGATTTGTGGCTTGCGTAAATAGGAGTTGCTCCCAGAACCGAGGCAATTGAGGCGTAAGTAGTTTGACGCGCTATACCGGGTTGAGCAAGAAAAACGCCTTGATGTCTCGGGGTGGCCAGAGCCTAAGACTGTGGCGTTTCTCCACTGGGAATTAGACCACTTTCGTTGGTGTTGGCTGGAGCATAATTTCATTTGTGAGAGAAGACAGCGGCATTCAGACTTGAAATGAGCATCAAGAACAACTGGCAAAAGGCTCAATCTTGGCCTTGTTTCTGAGACATGCAGATTCAAAACGTACATACATCCTTTCCGGTGTCTGGGCGTCTAGCATCACGATTTCGAGCGCGGCCTTCATGGCTATGAGTAGAAGAGTTGCTTCACTTTTGCTTCGTCCATCATGACATCTGGTCAATGCTGATACGTTCTCATCTTGGCCATCACGAAAACAAGTACCTCGTACTTGGCCCCGAGGAAAGGTGAATTCCTGAACACCCTATGTGTCCAGCACAGGACCATGCGAAATCCATGGGAAAGGAGGTGACAACAACGACGACGATGATGATGATGCCAACTCACTTATCAGGAGCCCTCACTCGATCTTCTATTAGTTAGCGAAGCACCTTCCTCGCGATCTTATCCCATTTTGACGCACGAAATTCGCCTACTCGGAGTTGACATGCCCCTGATACGGACGAAGAACACGTTCCCCGCTCTGAACGCGGAGGCTCAGCCTCGGAGAAATATCCCCCCGCCATTTCCAACGGCCGACACGACCGTGCCTCTCAGGCTCTGTCTCGTATTCAGAACTCAGACTCAACTTCACCTCTAAGCCTCGGTATATCTAAGGTTGCCAGCAATATAAAGAGTCTTGCTCTCTAGCGAAGTCGTCACAGACCTACCTGGACGGACGATTTGAACTTTCAGAGAAAAAAAAAAGTGTTCGTCGATTACTTATTTATCTCACTACTTGCTTACCACAACCACCACACAACCCAACAGATCCACAGATTCAAACATGTCGAACCTCGTTCTAGCAACAGCCATCACGCACGGATTAGTTTCTGCCGCCCATACCGTAGGTCGCGCTCTTTAACACATACATCCATAATGTCGCGCTATTGGATGGCGCAAACCGAGCCCATCGACACAGAGAAAAGCTGACAGTCCCTTTCCCTACCAGCTGCATGGCCTGAACACATTCGCACTGCCAGCGTGGAAATCCCTCCCACAACTCCTGCGCTGCTACGCTCGCGCCGGATGGTATCAAGGCAGTGTTTTCTTCGCTATTGCCGGTGAGTTTTGGCTTTCCTATCTTTCCCTGTTCAAGCTGGGATGGAGAGCTTGCTACTACTGTTGCTGGATTCCTCAACCTCGAAAATCATGGCTGAACACTCATGTTCACAATCTAGGCCTGTACACGTATCAACTCTCCCAGACCCCACCATCACAGTGGACATCAATCGACAGGACAATCTCGTTTCTGACGACGCTGATTTACTGGGGAAGCAGTGCATGGTATGTCTCGCAAGGAGATAAAGCTACTGGCGCGGTTACTGGGATTGCTGGAACATTGCAGGCTGCTTGTTTGACACTATGATCTCTTCTCATAAGAATACCCTGAATTCTTGGTATCCCCAGAAAATATAATGTCTTTCTGTACATACATCTAGTTGACAGCCAATCCTTTCAAGTTATAGCCTATGCAAGCACCAATTTACCATCGTCATCCATACATTTTCATACCTCATGGTCTCCACTCAAAAACGTTGATATTTCGACGTACCCCAGCTGCCAAAAGCCTTTTTTCAGATGGTAAGGCTGAGTGTTGCTTCGCAAATCTTTTGACTGTGGTGTCTGGATCCTTCCACCACTCGTCAACCTCATCGACCACATATCGCGGGAAATCCGCAATCCTTTTGTCCGACAACCTTTTGAACCCCGATGACCTTCTTCGAGTGACATCCCTGTCCGGCTTGATGGAAGCGCTGCTGAAAGCATTGCCCTGATCATACCGTTCTATGCTCGGTCGAGGCTTGTCAGCTAAGGGACGGTCATCTCCGGGACGCTTCATGGAAGGACTGATAGCCGATTTAGCAGGATAATGCTGTTCTATGCTCGACCGCGGTTTGCTTGCCAAGGCAAAGCTATCTCTGGCAGGTCTAACAGAGGGACTGATGGAAAACCCGTCACCATCATCAACGGCTTTGAAGCTCGATCGCGATTTGCCACTCAAAGCACGTTCGTCACTGCTAGGCTTGATGGAAGAGCCCAGGGAAGACTTGGCATCGCCAACCGGTCCGGGCAATCGTGGCCGGTCATCAAGGGAACGTTCGTCGCTAGCAGGCTGAATGCAAGGACTGATGGAAGAGTCGGCACAATCAATACGTACCAAGCTCGTTCGTATCTGGTCACCCGGTGAAGTTGAGACCCTACCTTGCTTAGCTATTGCTGCGCTACGCTCATCTCTCATTTGCTTCGTTGTTGAGACGCTCTTGTTAGATGTCGCGAAACGGGGCAAGCCGGGTGATTGTCTGTCTGAAATCGTCGCCCGTGTCGTGGAATGTCGAATTGCTGACACGCCCATATGAGGTCTTTCCAACTGACCTCGATCAGAACTGAAAGAAGGTAGCCTTGGGGATCGACTGCGATCGATTTCAGGCGTACCCAGCTCTGGAGACCCGCCTCTCGACCCTGACTGAAGCGATTGGTAGTCTGCTAATGCACCAGCATGTGCTATGGGCCCGGTATTATGCAATGGCATTTGCCTTGCTGAGACACTGGGAGTTGGGCGGATTTTGGGTGATGCTGCCCACTCTTTTCCCTTTCCTTGTTGTGCTAGTTCATGGTCATAAAGCCCTTGGTGTTTCACCATCAAGCTATCTGTTGGCTGCAGGTGTGGTGTATGGACAGTGTGGGGGTAAGTGTCATCCACCCACAATAGAGATTTAAGGATGTCGACAGTAATAACACACTGTAAATGGGTGGGGATATTGACACGGGTCCTGTAAAATTTGTCATATGTCATCGGCTCCTCTCCGTTGAAGACGTCTTCTAGCAGAAATTGGCGATAACTATGAAAATGATGGAAGACCGCATCATCGAACAGGAAAGGATGGGGTGCGGTTTCATTGTCCACCATTTTCTTGAGGAGTTTCGTGGCAGCCTTGAAATCAGTCAAGTGTCCCTTATAGTCAGTGTAAAGTCCTGCAAATTTCCTAGATAGAGATTCTAGTGTTATTTGTGTCGGCTTTGCATTGGTATTTGGGACGCTGTGTTCCTGGCTGATCTTTGGGTCCTTGATGATCTCGTCTGAGTCTGATAGTCCTGTCAAAGGTGTCGAAGTATGGGCCCGGAAACCGTCCTCTACGACAGCACCTTTTGTCTTCCCAGGTCGAGGTGGTGTTGGCATGGCCACGTCGCTATCTCCGTTCGCTGACGAAGAGGAAGATGTCGACGGTGGGTTATGAGTGCTCAACTTCCGAAATCTTTGGAAGTGTTCACGCCGATGCATTTGGATGTCTTGAACTATGGGATCATAGGCAGGATCGCGTAGTTGATCGTTCGTCCCCATCCCTGACTGTAATCGGCGTCGTTTATTCGGGGTGTTACCGTCGCTATTAGAAATGAATCGCTTCGCTGTCGGAATGCAACCGTGCGACTTCTGATGAGACTCCATGCCGGGCGGTTCCTTCCCTTGAAGGGCTTTGTCTGCAGGAGAAGTTGCCTCTTTTGACGACGAATCTCCAAGGGCGGTCATATCCCAGAGTTGGCCACGTGACCGTGTCGCAGGATCTGGTGTATGATGACCTGGCGAGCCTTTGGTCGGAGGTCGAGAAATCCCCCGCTCATGAGCATCAACATTCGATGCGGTTGCCTGAACGAGCACCGGACTTCGTCCCAGTTGAGATCCCTGAGGTTTCCCTTCGGGCTTCTCAGAGAGTGGGTCTTGCAGACCCCTTCTTGAAGAAGGGGAGGAAACCATTTTGGACTCTTGAGGTGGCGAGGGACGGCTTGGTTGTGCGTGCTTTTGCAACGCCGACTCACTGAAAGTACCCGGCATAACATCAGAGGATGTGGGGTGGGCAAGAATGATGCCTGTCGTCTGGGCTTGACTCGCGGTCAGTTTGTTGGCTGCTTGTGGAGTAGTGAACTTCTCCACGTAAGGTGTACGCCCGATCTGCACAGTTCGTGCAACTTGAGTTCGGGGTAGCAGGAGTTCGACAGAGCTATTAGGCACTTGCAGCGCCAGTTTTGTCTGTTCAGATTTCATGGACGTTTGTTCTTGTCCGCGATCCCGTGGACTCGGTTCTGGACCTTGCGAAGACTTCAGACCTGACTCGGCGGACGAAAGAGATATGTCCCAAGACGGAGGACATGCTGAAGGGTCCTGTATGTGACTCGCTTCATTGGTGTTATCCAAGCCACGTTTCGGAACCAATTCCAGTACAGGCATTTCACTTGCGTGCACTTTGACGGTCGGGGCTGCGCCATTGTTCTGACTTTTGTGGATAGACTGTGCATCGATATCAGGCATCGCCAGAGGGTCACTATCTGGAGGGAGGTAGAGACTGCGTCGATGAGCTGGGGGACTAGATGCCCATTCAATAACAGAACTGCTATCAGATTCGTTAGGCGAGAGTGGGTCGCCATTATCGAGCTCGTGTTGAGTGGGCAATGTGGGTTCACTTTGTTCCAATGGCTGGCTTGGATTTGATGGGTCGACATGTTCAGCTGGGAGTTCTGATGGAGCATCTGCAGCTTTGGACAGTATTCCCAGCAAGGTAAGGGGTACATCTCCAGGTCTTGATCTTCGGCCCACGAGTGGAGGTTGCCAAGCATCGTCTGACTCTAGTAGCTCCAGTTGGGCTTTGGGGATTTTCTCAATATATCGAGGCAGACGTTTGTTCTTCCTCGATTCTTGTCGCCATTGTCGGAAACCAGCGTTCTCTTGTGCACTTTGTTTCTCAAATGGCACTTGCTTATCCTTGCTCTCCACTTTCAGTGGTGGATCGATCGCTCTGGTGGCTGGCCGAGTAGAACAATTCGATGTTGGCAGGGTGTTGGTGGTTGTGGCTGTGGTTGTAATTGTATTTGCGGGTTCGTGTTGTTCGATAGCTGGCTCACGGGTGGCTTTGAGCAACTTTCTCCGTTTCAATCCAGTGTCTTGAAGACCTGGAGTCGGCAGAGCTGGTTCGTCGTCCAAATTTTTCCTTGGGCTGATTGATGGGCTCTTCTCAATTATTTGAGGGAGCTGAGTAACAAACGGCTCGTTCAGGGATGAGGTCTGTAGGTCTGTTCCATTCTTCCAAACATCATGACGACCGGGGCTCAGCGGTGGCTGGGATACAATGGATTTTGGAGTATGACTCTGGCGTTGGTATCCTTGTTGCCTGATCTCAAGATGATCGACACATCTTGTGAGTAATGACTTTATCTGGTGGTCTTTACAAAGTCTTTTCCTAAGCGATTCCGTGACTTTGTCAACCTTGCCCACAGACTCTCCGGAAGGCACAGTCTCGATAGAGTCAACGATGAGTACCAGCTCAGGCGGGTCGGTGGTGACTCGTAGACCTAGACCGGACAGCTTGACTAGTCCAACTGAACTCAGGGTGTGCTCGTTTCCTTTGTCTGGAAGTAGCAGCGCATTACGGGCAGATTTCCGGAACTTGACCTTTGTAGTATGCTGGCCGTCAGAGATGATTCCCCCCACGCGTGTGTTTCCTTGCGAAGAAGTCTGGGTTACCTGGTAGGTGGGTTTGTAAGTGGGGAGGGTTCAATATCGATATTTATGACTTACGTCTGTAATATAGCCATAAGCTGCAAGTGGAGGGGTTTGAAGGATATCCAATGGACTACAGTCATAAGACCCTCCCAGATATTTGATTTTGAAATCACACTTGTGGTCCTCTTCATCGTGGATCAGAAGGTCTGTTAGTCGGGTAATGGCGAAGGACGCCAACCAGGGTTGGGGTGGTTCCATGATGGGCTGCTGATCATTGAGGGATTTGAGGGAATTAGATTTGAGTAATCTGGAGGTTTGCTCAAAGAAGAGCTCTTACTCATTGCAGTTCTTCAAGATTCGAGATAACGTCACACGTGGTCTGGGTGACAGTCTTCCTGGTAGGTGAAAATGAAGTCGCGTCGCATCAATTAGGACCTCGTGCGACGCGCCTGCCACTTAATATTTTAGCTCTTCGTCTAACTTGCCGCCGTTGGCTACCGCTCAAAAGCGGCGGGGATATTAGTGTTGCTGCCCTAAACTTCAAGCTGCAGGTGCGGCCGATGATGATGATGATGATGTTGGTGGTGGGTCATAGTTATTCCATACTTCTTGTCCGTGGACTGCGTTGTTGATCAACCTAGGCTGCATCGACCACCCACTCCAAGTCCACGACCACTGTGACATCTGCCAATTCAAACAATGAAGCAAAGCTATCTGGACTCGATGATTTTGGTCTAATTCCGAGTGCGAGCATGAGTCAACTCGCCATCCATTACGGTTCGAGCCATGCCCATTGGCCTCCAGGTTGAACAACTACTCACGACTCATCATGCCGTCCACCAACCAGGACAACCCAAGTCCCTCTGCGTCTTCTATCTTCCTCCCTCTAGGCCGCAGGGCTCGACGAGATTCGAAGGCATCCCTTGCTCATGATCTGGACCAAGGCGCTCTCAACGACGCTCTCGATACAATCCATACAGCCGCCTCTCAGTCAAACAATCTTACTGTCTTTAACGAGTACACCGACCCACCCTCCGGCGCGTCTGTGACGGAGAACAGAACTCTCGCTAGTGATATACAGGGTGGCCTCTCGGGACTCTACAACAAAATAAAAGCCTCTGTAGCAGGTCCGAAAGATCTAGAAAATGATGGACCTTCTATCGCACCTTCAACCCAGATTGTGGTCGACGATCGCCTCAGCTCTAAGCCCAGTTCAGGACTGACCTCCAAGGTCCACTCGCCGCGCTTGAATGCTTTTGACTCTCCTGTCGCTATCGACCCACCATCCATGCAATCCTCAATGCATTCCAAGCTCTCCTCCAAAGCCACGAGTACGACCAAAGTATCACTGCCAACAACCCCAGCTTTGAGGTCCCCGACTGGACCACCAACCCATTCTTCATATGCCCTTGATCCTGCGGTTACTGAAGTCAGCATTCATGCTCTAGGATCGGGCAACCACTCGAGAACTGGCTCCGGGTTTGACATAGACTCACCAACCCATGATCACCCGTTGTCACATGCTGGAGATGGCGAGACCTTGCGGAGGGTGTTATCCAAGACAGCCAATGACAGTATTGTTTCCGAGCGTGCTGGTCGAGTCCTCACCTCTCCAAGATTGTCAGCCATCCAAAGGCCCAGTGTTCGCATCATTGCAGGCTCGCACGAACGTGCACTGTCTGCCGCGTCGATCCAGAGCAACACGAGCCAGGCAGACACTGTGACAAGTCCTTCCGCTCACCCAATCTCACTCAATGATAAGAATTTTTCACGGGTTATATCCCATCGACAGGACATCGCTCAAGCACTCAAGCACCATCCCAGCCCTTTGGATCTTCTGGCAGAAAATGCTGGCCACCCTTCGAGGACTACCTCTGGGGCGAACCCCAAAACTCCTGATAGTTCTGGTCTGAGATCTCCTGGCCTGTCTAGCCTAGACCAAAGACCAGTCGACAGGCTTCCACCCAAGATTAGTCAATCGAGACTGCCAGGCTTTCGTGCAGCACGAACGTCCTCTCCCGATTCGTCAACTATGTCTGCGCCTCTGTCCAGTACGATTGCTGACAGACCGGCCGATAACAAGAAGAACGCCCATGCCTCCAGCGAATTCCAACCGAGACCAATCAACAAACTGCGGAGTAAGCTATTGAGCAAGGAATTCTGGATGCGAGATGAGAACGCAAAGGATTGTTTTCATTGCGGAGAACCGTTCACCACTTTCCGCCGCAAACACCACTGTCGTACGTGTGGACAGATCTTCGACAACAAATGTACTGTACTAATAAGTGGAAGCCATTTTGGATCAAATAGTGCAGTACGTGTTTGTAAGCCATGCGAGTCAATCATAACTTTCCACGATGACGACTCTTCAGACTATTCAATGGAAGATTTCACCTTGACTGATACGGCTTCGAGACCAAAGACCCCGGAGCGTTTGCCTGTGAACCGCTCCCTTGCACGATTTGATGATGACAACGTTTCAGTGACTTCTCAGTCTCTCGAACAGATGGCGAAGACTCCAACCATGAGTTTCCCTGTGCGAAGAGCTTTCGAAGGTGCCGACCGTACTTCGGCAGTCCTTGAATTTGACACAACTGACCGTCCGCTGGCTCGGCCAAGTTCGTCTCGATCATTGAAGGCGAGCCACTCGATAGGCCATGGACATAAGCGCCACCCTTCACGACATCAACATATTCGAAACTTCAAAGCATATCATGAAGATAGGGTTCCTTTCCAGCGACGAACTGTTGAAGATGGACTCAAGGGGATGAAAACTTCTGCTTTTCATCGGGACAGCATCATCGATCCTGATCTTGCACAATACTTATCCGACGACCCATCCAGTGATGATGAGCAATCTCTTAGCAGCATGAATCAGGATTTACTTTCTCGGAGTGGCCCCGACAGCGACAGGACAGCCATTGGTGGCCTCCTGGCGGCCGTCAGGAAAGGACGCTCTCGGATCGGCGACCGCAGCATCGCCGGATTCTTGAATCTAGCACGCGAAACCGACGATGCAAGTGTCGCGAGCTCGCGAGGCCTCGATCTATTGAGGCCACCTCGCAAACGAAATCTTAGTGTGTCGAGCAGTATTCATCAGCGCAGTACCCCTAGGAATACACGAGAAAGACTGCAAATTATTGTACCCGGTAGCCAAGAAGACAGAAATGATGGTTTAGGTGATACTCCTGGATTTCCCCGAGGGGCCTCTAGAATGATTCGAAGCGCATCAATGCGCGGAATTGCTGCACCAGCCATGGAACTCAATCGTGCCAGCATCCAACATGTCCATAAGCTGTTACAACAACTACTCAAAGATTCCAGCATCCCAAAGCTCTCGAGCTGGGAGGACGCTCTTATTCCGATCCTTCTGAGGGCAACTGATGATGTTGATCCGGATGTTCAGGGTGGGGACGACATAGATATACGCAATTATGTGAAGCTGAAAAAGATACCCGGTGGAAAACCCGGTGACACTGCGTATATATCTGGTCTGGTCTTCACCAAGAATGTTGCTCTCAAAAGTATGGCACGGTATCATGCCAATCCGAAGATTCTGATCATTACTTTTGCGCTCGAATATGCAAGACATGAGCAACACTTCATGAGCTTAGATCCTGTCATTAGACAGGAACGAGAATACTTGGAGAATCTGGTTGGTAGAATCGCAACTCTTAAACCGGATGTTCTTTTAGCACAGCGCAATGTTTCTGGTCTGGCGCTCGAGCTTCTCGAAAAGGCGCGAATCACTACAATCTTCAATGTCAAATCATCTGTGCTAGATGCGGTATCTCGATGTACTCAAGCTCGCGTGGCACACTCCATGGACAAACTCACTCAGCCGGGGTCTCTGGGTAGCTGTGACTCTTTCGAAATAAAAACTTTCGTTGCTGATGGACGGAGGAAGACATATGTCTACCTTTCGGGGTGCCCACCACAACTAGGGTGCACTGTTGTCCTTAGAGGCGCCGATCGACAAACTTTGGCGAAGATAAAACGAGTGACTGAATTTATGGTCTATGTCGTTTACAACCTGAAACTTGAGACATGCTTGATGAGAGACGAGTGGGCATTGATTCCCAGCACCCTCACAGACAAGGATTCTGACAATAATCGTTACAAAACGGATGCCAAAGACAAAGGACTCGAAAGGAGCACCGAGAGGAAGTCAAACACGGAATTGCTCTCAGAAGTACCGACAGATGTCGAAGGTCAACGCAAACCAACTTCAGACATATCTAAGACGGATGTAGCCTCCACTGGCAAGGACGAGATACCTGCTCCTGCAGTCAGAACGAATAGCACTGATTTAGTCCATATTCCAGACGACATCCCGGTGCCAATGTTTTATGAAGACCTTGTCCTTAAGCACGAAACAAGAATACTGTCCGCCTCACCTTTTGTGAAATTCATGCAACCCTACCTGTTGATGCGCGCAAGGGAATTGGAACGGCGAGTTGCTTATCTCAAGCGACTCCGAGACCAGGACCTGAGCGCCGAACAAGGCATGGAAGACAAAGGAAAAGTCAATAAATTTACACTGATTCAACCCGAGATGGTTCATCGTCCACTCGCTGGTGCAAGCAAAAAGGTTCGCGAAATCATCCACGCAGTTCATGATGCGGAGTATGACAAAGCCGCATACAATTATGAAACTCAGAAAAAGCAGTGGGAGACTTATCTGTCTGGGAATCGTAATCTGTTTGATCCATTCGCTCATCAGAACATTGTGGTTTTGTTCAGCCAAGTGTCTACCGAAACTTCTGTTCCCTGTTCTGGCCCAGATCTTCTGGCCTTTAGCTTCTACAATGAACACGAGATCGAGGCTGAGTTTGAAGCAGACTGTACCTTAGGCCAATATGTGGAAGACTTGTGTCTTCGGGCAGATGAGGTATGTCAATCAGATGCATGCGAAAAGAAGATGCACGAGCACCATCGTCAGTATGTACATGGGGAGGCGCAACTCACAGTCTTTGTTCAGCCATATCCTGCTAAGATGCGTGGCTACCAAGATGTCATACTCATGTGGAGCCAATGTAAAATTTGTGGAATCGAAACCACAGTCACGCCCATGTCCTCCAGCTCGTGGAAATACTCTTTTGGAAAATATCTCGAGTTGTCATTTTGGAGTTCCGACCTTCACGCTCGTGCTGGTATATGTCCTCACGATTTACATCGGGATCATCTTAGGTATTTCGGCTACAAAGATTTCGCTCTTCGAGTCCATTATGATCCCGTGGACCTTCTTGAAATCATTGTTCCAAGGATGAGGATCACATGGAAGGTGGACAATGATCTCAAATTCCGCAATGAAGTATATACCCGTATGGAGCATCGGATCACACGATTCATGTTGTCTGTGAAAGCTCGTCTGAAGAGCATTAACGTTGATACTGTTCTACTCGAAACTGCCGACGCATGTCGGACAGAAATTGAGCGATTGACAAAGAGAGCTAGCGAGGAGCATTCAAGCTTGATCAAACAACTTCAAGACAGCTATACAAATTCAAGATATTGGGAAACGATACCACTCAATGGCATTGTACGCATCACTCAAGAAAAAGTTGCCGAATGGGATACTGCCTTTGCAGACTTCGAGAAAGATTTTTTCCCATCAGAAAAAGATATTCGGCGGCTGGCTACTTTGCAGCTCAAGAAGATTTTCCTTGATCGTGACGTGTCGGTTACCTCACTTACGTCAAACGAAGAAGGTACCACTACCCCTCCAACGGAGGAGATTATGGATGAGAAAGACACCTCTGTCGGGATGCACATGGGAATCTCGGAGCTACAAAACGGCACAAAACTATCTCCCGAAAAGACGCAGAACGTCCTACAGTCTGTGGTGGAAGAGCACTCCCTGCCCTCCAATTCAGATGTCAAGTCAGACACGCCTTTTGAAGTCAGCAAATCTGATGTGCAAGCTTTGCCATCCGTTGTAGAAGGGCCATTGAACGTTGAGGAGGTCAAGCATCTCGACCTCGCCCTGCCTCCGGCAACACACCGAACATCCTTGACTGAACCTGATATCGGTGTCCCAGGTCTTGTTGCGCTTAGTCCGAGTGACCTTTCAATCCAAAGACCGAGCGTTGATGAGACTATACCACCTTCATTGAGCCTAGATCCCGGGGAACAAAAGGCAATGGCCAGTCCCAAACCAACCCCGAATGATCAATTACTTGTGTCCCCCTCCTCAAGTAAGGGAGAATCCCTCAGCCCTAAAACAAGCCGAAAGAGCAACGATGGACATTCAATGTCACCAAGCCTCGCTCGAGCTCACTCTCAACCTGCTGGATCTGTGGCACTCCGAGCAAGTGGTCATGCCAACTCGAGCACGTTATCTGCGATCAGTGCCATGAACGGATTCGCCACTAGTCAAGGCATGCAGAGTCCCATAACAGCAGGCTTAGTCAGTGATTCCGGACTAGTAGCACCCGAGAAGAAATTATCTGAACGGCTCGGGCTGAGCCAATTGAAGAAAAACACATTCGGAAAAGGGCATTCGTTGATCCCACGAGCCATTTCGAACCGCAAAGAATCGCGAGTCTCCAACCTCGCCAAGCACTTCGAACAATTGAGTAGGGAGTTCGAAAGAGAGCGTGTTAGAGAAAGGAGATTGCGCACCGCTAGAAGCCGGCAATCACGATATCCTCTGGCCGTCTCAAAACCGATTGTTGAAGTCTACAAAGACGTGGATGAGGCGGTCGATGAGAAAGGGGATACAGATGACGTCTTTGGAAACGATGGGCCCCCGTCAGATCATCCTGTGCAGCCTGCACACACAACGCAAGACATGGCAGATGCTGCTATTGCAGAAGACAGAGTCGTGGGTCTGCAAATCGAGGACATCCACGCAGATGTTACGGAAAATGAAACGGAAATTCAGCCGTCGAGCCATGCACCTTCCGAGGCCGAGGATCGAAGTGATGTAGACGATGTATCTGAAGAGATCGACTTGCCTGGTTCCCCTGAGGATTTCATGCGGACGTCACAAGAAGATATGGATTTAAAAGAGCTCCCAAAGCACGAACGCACATCGTTGATGAAGATGTTGACCAATTTCTGGGCCGAACGCTCTTCCAGTGGATGGACAACTCTCGAGTACCCCCTTGCAGCTTCCGAACACATTTTCGCAGACTGTGACATCATCGTTAGAGAAGACGAACCGAGCTCGATCATTGCGTTTGCATTAGATTCCCAAGATTACAAGACCATGCTACAGGATCTCCAAAATCGATCAAATAATGATTGTGATGTTATGGAAATCAGTGGGCATGACCATTCTGATGAGCTGCAAACGGACGTCATGCATTCCCTCCTCCGGAAGACGGGCACTCATCTGAAATATCAGTTTCAAGAAGGACCCGCGAAAATGCTTTGCAAAGTCTTCTTCGCGGAGCAGTTTGACGCTGTGCGCAGAAAGTGTGGGGTGGCCGATCGTATCATTGAATCCTTGTCCAGGTGTCTCAAATGGGACTCCAAAGGAGGAAAGACCAAGTCTGTTTTCCTGAAAACATTGGACGAGCGATTTATCCTCAAGTCGCTTTCTCCAGTCGAGACACAGTCGTTTCTCAAATTTGCACCCAACTATTTCCAAATCATGTCGGAAGCCTTTTTCCATGAATTGCCATCAGTGATTGCGAAAATGCTAGGGTTCTACCAAATTATCATTAAGAACCCAGTGACAGGTGTGGAATATAACTGGTTCCTCCTCCTAATGGAAAATCTGTTCTACGATCGGGTGCCGACTCGTATCTTCGATCTGAAAGGGAGCATGAGAAATCGCAAGATCAATGCCACTGGAGAAAAGAACGAAGTCCTCCTCGACGAAAATATGGTGGAATTCATATATGAATCACCATTGTTTGCTCGGGAGCACAGTAAGAAACTTCTCCGCTCATCCGTTCACAACGACACTCTGTTCTTGGCTCGTCAGAACGTCATGGACTACAGTCTGATGGTAGCAATCGATGAGAATCGCAAGGAACTAGTCGTCGGCATCATCGATTGTATCCGGACGTACACTTGGGACAAGAAACTAGAGAGTTGGATCAAAGATCGAGGATTTGCACGTGGAGGCAAGAACCGGCCTACAGTGACGAGTCCGAAAGAATATAAGCGGAGATTCAGAGAGGCCATGAATCGATATGTGCTCGAGGCGCCTAACTGCTGGCATCAATTCAAACCAGTCAAACTCGAGCGCAAGGTACTCAAAATCGAGGGTGGAGACAAGGATGGGGATAAGGGTGAGAATGAGGTGCAGATCTTATAGATATGCCCACCAGAAGAACAGACACAGTTCACCATGTTTGTGAACGGTCAGAATATTGTCATACGAGCGGGGCAGCATGGATTATTAAAGTATACACGGGACTCCAGCGTTAGAGCGCAGCATGAGCGACAGGTGTTGCATTCCTGGATAGAGCAAGCACATGGCAGTATTGAGCTTTTGATACAGATATTTTTTGGCCTTGATGTTTTCACGAGGCAACAACGGGAAAGATCCTTGGTTGTAACATAAGCCCAGCCGTCCGCGCTGCCATTCCAGGATAAGGTGAGGCTCGTTTTCCATTGATATGAACATTGAATTGGCCCTCAAAAACCAATTTCATCAGGACTCAGGAGCACCGGACGTCCTGAGTACGCGATATTACGAGGCGCACGTAATCAACAGCAGAAAAAACTACCGGCATGTAATGTAGAGCATACGTTTCTGGTGGAAATGAATTCAAGTAGCTGCAGTAGCTGGGCAGGCTATCAACTGTGCGCCATATGTACGCAGGGCACACACATTGCTAAGTATCCACGGGCTCTTCTGGGTCATAGCTATGGAGCCTCATATGACCATGAGTATGGTATGGGTTCTCAATCCTTCCGCTAAAGACCATCTCATCTCATGCCCATTTCACACCATGCCATAATGCCATGCCATTATCTTCCCGATCGACTGCAGTCGTAGATCCAGGCTTGCGCTGTGAATTTCTGAATCACTTCCTTCCTTCCTTCCACCTCTGTGCTCTGCTCTGCTGTGGCTTTTCATCTTGGGGGTTGATGGGATTCTGGGGAAATGTTCTGTTCTGTTCAGTTCCGTTCTTTCTCGCTGACGACGGTGGCGACCGATTGCTTGATTTTGAGCTTGTCGTGCGTACTGTTGATCCGCTGTGTAGTGCGAGGCTTGCTGCTGAGGCGCTGGATTGCATTTTTTTGAGATCAGGGATCGTTCCGTCGTGGTGGAAAATAAACTGGATTGAATTGAACGAGCGATTGGGATTGCTGGGTATTGTGGTGCTGGGAAAAAATTTGGGCTGGGCTGTGCTGGGCTGGGGGGAAGGGGATACAATGATCCAAGATCCAAGATCCGTTCAAGAAGAAGACCAACACTCTTTTCCAAGATCGGATGGAGAGCTTTCTGTTCGACGTTTCAATTTCTTGAGCACAAGAATAAGAAGACCCAAACAGTGTCTCCAAGATCGAGTATCTTCTGTGTGTATCTCTTGAATGCAAGAACAACATTTGGTGGTTCTTGGTGGAATGGTGCATTTGTCAGCTCGACGGTGTTTCCCCAGAATCTCGAATAAAATTGTGAATCTTTCTCTGGGTTTCTGGTTTCTGAATTCGGCTCGATTTTCTTGCTCTTTCTGAAATCCGAACGGAATGAATGGTCGCTTTGACCAGAATTCTGACTTTGCTATTGCTGGTGGGTTCGCTTGTTTAACATCTCAAGCTCGATGATGAAATTGATGTGATTTGATTCCATGTTCGGTGGCGGACAATTGTGGTTGGAGGATCAATGGGCAGTTCAATAATTGTGCTGAGAGAAGGCAACTTCTACCATCCAGTCTCACCGGAGTCATATTCAATGAATCCAGCTCCATCGCGAGGAATAAAATGAGCAGAGTACATCGAAATCTCTTCGAAACCACCAAAGCTTCCAGGTCGTCGTCGGAGCCAATGGTAAAAGGCGTCGCGACCCTTGTTGGGCAGGCAAGCGTCGTGGCAGCGGACCTTGCGAAGATTCAACAAATCCAACGCAGGAAGTGCAATGCGATTGAGGCCCAGCAGATTGACCGCGTTGGTCTCTCTCCACTTCTCCGCGCTGGTTCTGGTATATTTCATACAGATCCAGCACAAGGTGGTGCCGTGTGGCATCCATGATTTCAGCATGAGAAGGAGAATCCGACGATCACTCAAATGATTTGTGTACACACAGGGCATGTCATGGCATTTTGCATGCATACGAACCGGAGAAGGCAAGTCGGTCACTCCAGTGTCGACCTTCTTGCTTATTTCGTAGAAGAATTTGGATGTCAGTGACAAGCTGACCCTGGATGGAACATCGAGTTTGTCAAAAATGGCTCTGACAATCTCGGGAGGCACCTCATAGAGCATAGTCTTCTTCGTGGGGTCATAGACTGCTGCATTCTTGCGTCTGCTCTTCGTCTTGCGTCGCTTGTTGCTGGTCACAATCTGTACATTTGTTAGATCCACTGAAGATGTCTTCAGGTTCCGAGACAACAAGAAGCTGAGATCGGGATTTGGCTCATCGACTTACCTCATCGTCCACCTTGAGATATCTCTTTGTGCTTGAAGGCGGAGGTTGGGTACGACGCGGATTTGCAATATAAGTCGCCAAAAATTCCAAAGCCAATGGACTGGGTCCTTGTCTTGCCAGTGCCGTAGGTCCAGGGAAGCTTTGCTGACCTTGGGCTACGGCAGGCTGGACAGCTAGCTGGCCTGTGACAATGCTGGAAGACGCGGGTGGCTGAGGCTGAGGCCCACCAACCTGCAGAGTCAATTGACCTTGAGGAAAGACTTGCTGAGTAGGAGTAGCCATTTTGACGATGAAGAGTTGTATTGGAAGAGAATGGTATAGGAAGTGGATGAAGGCAACAAGTGGCCGACCTTGAAACCTGAAACAGTGGAAAACTTGCACTGTAGCTCGATGGATCTGGATGGATTGTGTTCAGATCCACACCAACGACAGGGGATATGTTATCGAGGAAAGATTAATACAGTTGGAAGGTTGAAAAGGAGGATTATATACCACAGTATGCAGCAACATTCACAGTTGGTAACACTGCTGTAAGTCACTGCGTACTCTTGAATTGTGGAGCTGATACCGAAGTGGGTCGATGAGCCAGGGGCTGACGAGGGTGTTTTGGAGAAGAATGGCTTGAAAGGCTGTCAAGACGGATGAATGAATAGATCTCACTTGAGAGCAGTGCTGAAGAGGTGGAAACACCCTTGCATGGACAGTTAAATTTGTCTGGGAGCGTCGCGATGGGGGTATAGAAGCAGGCTTCTGCCACCAAAAACCACAACTTGCCGACGAGTAGGAAGCCCATGTGAGAGAAGACTGGAAATGAAAGGAGTTCATGACCTGTGAAGGAATAGATCTGACTTGAATGACCTCCAAGATCAGGAGGACAGCTTTGCACGAGCAACCAAAAGGTCTTTGTGGCCGTCGCGAGAATAGTATTGAAGCACAGCTAGGCCAACACAGAGGGTAGTAGAACCGACAGATGCAGAACCCATGTGATAACGTTTTGGCCGTGCAAGAGTGTATAGCACACAGGAGATAAGTTCTGGCTGAGGGAGTGTTCCTACACAGGTCAGAACATTCTCTCATGCATAACCCAAGAGCGTGTTTGGAGGCGTCGCGACGGTGCTGTCCGAGTAGGGTCTTGCCACCAGTAAGCGCTGCAAGAAGCGACATGCAGCAAGGTCTTGATGAGCATAGACCTAGCTGTGAGGGTGTGATTTGACAGGCCTGGTATCTGATCTGACTCAATGTTCAACTGATTAATTGTGAATGTCCTTTCATACACGACCCAAGAATCTTTGAGAGCGTCGCGACAAAAGATATGGCAGTATGGTCGCACCACCATAGAGTCCTACTAGTACCGACGAGCGGAGAATCCATGTGAGGATGAATTGTTGACGCCGAGATCTTTGAATGACTTCACTGTATCTCATATTGCTGAAACTCACACGGGAGTACTGCGTCGCCCAACCTAGTGCAGGTAGGTACTTGTCAAGGCTTTCCTCGATGTACTTCCTCAGCTTATAAAAGGGTGAGGTGACTGACGATCTCATCTCAATATAATTTGCTATTGCCAAGTCTGCAATGGCATGTGCGTCTGTTATACGTTCTTCAGTGTAAGCAGCAAGTGCTTGAGCCGTGTTTTGTGATTCGTCGAGTTTGGCAAACAGGACCCTGACTGATTCCAGACCAGCATTCATTCCCTGCCCGTAGAAGGGAACCATAGCATTGGCAGCATCCCCAATAATAACGACGCTGTCACCATAATGATGTGGAGAGCATTTGATATTGACGAGTGGGAGATGTGGATTACGTTTGAACTGGGCCACCAAGTCCACTGGCCTGATATGGGTGGACACTCCCGGAAAATGCTTGTCAAACATTGAAACAAGCTCTTTATCTGATCCCGCCTCAAGCTTGTTGAAGAGTTCGACGGGTCCGAACAATGTGCAGACAAAAGACTTGTCAAGGTTTGGCAAGGCGATAAACATGAAGTTGCCCGCGGGCCAAATATGCAGCCGATTTGGGTGGATCGCGAACTCATTTGATGCTGTTGGAGGCATGGTGAATTCGCACCATAAGCAGTCGATATAGTCCTGTTGATAGTTCATTCGAGCGAACTTCATCATGTGAAATCGTGCAGCCGAGTGTGCACCGTCAGCTCCGATCAAGAGGTCAAAGTCTATCTCAATTTCCCTTGCTCGTCCAGAAGAAGGTGTGGATTTATTCATCACTTCAAACCAAGCCTTCTTTTGTCGAAAATCCGCACCTGTCAACTTATGCTGGAAAAAGAAAGTGACATTTGGCAAGGAGTCTAGGTGGTCAAGCAAAATATCGTTCAGGCCACCACGGTCGACTGACCGTTGGAAACGGCCATGAACATCGTAGAGTTGGCTCTGCTGGGACAGTGCCCCAGTTGCTGATCGTGTATGGATCATGCGACCATGCATAGGGATGGTCTGGGCCAGCAGGCGGTTGAGAAGAGTTTCATCCGCAGCTGAACGAAGAGCATTGATGCCACGTTCAGATAAAGCCAGGTTGATAGATTTGGTGAAATTCAGTGGGGTCGTTTCAGCATTGCGAAGATCTATCGACCGATTAGAACTTTGACAAACAAGCTTGGAAATTATGGGAGTATAGCAAAGTGGGGAATGGATTGGAAACCAACATACCACCGCGAAGCTCATAGACTTCAACTTCATAACCCCGGGAGCTTGCATAAAGAGCCGCCAATGAACCCACAGGGCCTGCGCCGACGATGACAATCTTCTTCTTCTCGGCCATAGCTGGCTCCAACGTCTATGCTGATTCAACAAGGGAAAGAAACAATTCTATGAGATGACAAACCAACAGACTAGGAAAGTGAGGGATGATGAGGATGAGTCTTATGATTTGGGAAAAAAAGAAAGCTCCGGGATTACTAGTGGCATGCTCGGTCTGGACCGGAAGAACGGAGGAATGAAATGATCCGCTGCCATTATGGTTTTATTTCTTCTATGTGATCACAATTGTGATGAGGACAGTACCGAGGTCTATTATCCATGTTACCGAAATTTCAAAGAATTGGCAAGATTGTTACGGTCAGAGGAGGCGCGACATTTGGGCTCGATGTTGGAGAAAAAATCCCTGCTGAATCATCGGAGTAAAGGTCGCGTCATAGAAGGCTGAAAATATGGGTGAGGTTCGGAAGTCCTACTTGATTAGATTAGATTAGATAGATACCTACCTAATGTATGCACATACAGGACATACCGTAGCACAACTCCCGTTACTGCTAAATCAACTTTTCATGCATTTGTCCCTAATCTTTGAGGCATGTATCATTTTGGTGTAGATTGAAAAGCACCACAAGACGGTTGCATTATCAACGTGGCGCTCATCGGGCTGATAATATTGCGACATATCTTGCCTCAACAAATACAAACTTCCCAAAACCCCTTACCCAATGTCTCACCCAAAATGCTTTTTGGGTTTCATCTACAAAATATAACAAGATGCACAGTCCCCATCGCAGACATGTTTGTCCCTCGAACCACGACGTAGCAGAAGATAGAGAATGAATGACCGATGGTAGCAATCAAGTGGTTACGTCACCATATGACGCGAAAGTCGACATTAGCGGCTGCAGAACCAATGCATACTGGGTAAGGATACTTCGCTTATTTTGATAGGGGCTACTCTGAAACTACGTCGAGTTGATCCGTCCCATCATGTTGTGCTACCACATTTCCTGCGCATCCCGAGGTCCCCGTACAGGTAAGCCTTGAGCAATAAACCAGAAGTGGGATCATAAGAGATCATCCCCACGAGATCTGGCAAAGAGCAGCTCCTGTCTGTTCGACCGAAGAATATCATGGAGAAACCACACATTTTGGTCAGCGGAGCCGGCATAGCAGGTCCGACCTTGGCCTTCTGGCTCCATCGAGCAGGCTTCACCGTGACCATTGTCGAACGATCACCCAAACTACGTGCATCGGGGCAGAACATCGATATTCGCGGGCATGGACTGACCGTCATCGAGCGCATGAGTCTGCAGGACGAAGTCAGAGCGAAGAAGACCAACGAGAAGGGATTGAGATTCGTCGATGCGCGGGATCACTGTCGAGCAGAGTTTCCAGTGGGCGATGGCACGGGGTTTACGGGTGAGATTGAGATCATGCGTGGTGACCTTGCAATCATCTTATACGAGGCTACTAAGAAAGATGTGGAATTCGTATTTGGGGATTATGTCACAGGGTATAAGGAGTCGAACGATGGGGTGGAGGTTGAGTTCGCCAATGGCCAACCTACGAGGAAGTTTGATATTTTGATTGCCGCGGATGGCTGGTCTTCGAGGACAAGAAAAATTGCATTTCCGGATAAGAACGACAGCTGCGTGAAATCCCTTGGTCAGTGGGGAGCGTGGTTTTCGCTGCCCTGGCAACCCTCAGACAGTGGATGGGCAAGATGGTACAATGCCCCTCGAGGACGGATGTTGCTGGTGCGTCCAGACAACGAGAGAGTGACTCGCGCATCCATGTGGATCATACACGACAGCAAAAAGTTCCAGGAAGCACAGCAAGCAAACGAACAAGATCAAAAGCAGTTGATGAAAGACCTCTTCGCAGATGCTGGTTGGGAAGCAGATCGGATCCTGAAAGAAATGCAAAACGCTGATGACTTCTACCTCCAGCATATCGCACAGATCAAGATCGATACATGGTCAAGGAACCGAGTGTGTCTGTTAGGCGATTCCGCATTTTGTCCCAGTCCAATCTCTGGAATGGGAACGACGGTCGCCATTGTCGGGGCATATGTTCTGGCTGGAGAGATAGTCCAGCATTGGCCAGACTATGCCGCTGGGTTCGAAGCGTACGAGAGAAAGATGAGGCCCTTTGTCGACAAGGCACAGAAGCTTGCTCCTGGAGCGCCCGCTTTAGCCAATCCGCAGACCCAGTGGGGGATTTCGATTTTATACTTTCTGCTTGGATTGGTGGCATGGATTCGATTGGACAAGATTATGGGTGCTTCGTTCAGTCCTCCAGCGACAGCGATGGAATTACCAGACTATGGAACTCTTCGTCTCAAAACCCAGTAGTTGCTGCTGGGGCAATGGGGTTTGTGCGAGGAGTAAGCCTGGAGACTTACTACGATCGGTCAAAGAGACGGAGACTCCTACGACGGAATGTTGTAGGATCCGGACCTACTTATTACGCCCCTAATTCTCCAGTAAGCCGCGGACGGAGCAGCATGCGAGAATTGCGGGACACAAGGCCATCGTCGATTATTTACCAGTCCGGCCTGAAGATGTCCATGACATTTTCACTGCAAGGACATTGGAAAGGCCCGGAAAGCGACGCGAAGCCAGCGCCAAAGAGGGGCCAAATGATATGAGGATCGCTCCGCAAACTCCACGAATGTCGGTCGTCTTGCGTGCAGGATGAAGTCTTCAGCTGGCGACTTGAGATCAAGCTTGGCAAATGTGGTAAACCTGCGAGTAGCATAAAGAGAGACGCGTGTGGAGGCGGCTGAGCCATTTCGTGGGCACTGGCAGGAGAGGTGTGAACACAATCTACCTACATAAGTTCCACCGCCATATTTCCCTTTTAAGCCGCTGCACCCCCAGGTTACGCGTGCTTGGATTGATGTCTTGTGACACTGGCAGACTCTGTATTTGTACCCGTCTCTACCTAATTACCTTGGCTAGATGCTTTAGCACCCGAGAAATTCGGTGTCCGGCTCTTCAGCTGTTCGTAAACAGGATATTTGAAAAGATGGCTAACTTGAATGATACGCATACTCGGTACGAATCAATTCGCCTGGTCAGGTCGGTGTGTTACTTGCGAGGTGATGTTGCGATGCCCTACAAACTCTGATATTCATCGCTTATCATTGGCAGCTTCAGGCTCCTTTAGACACCGCGCGGCCCGCTAACTAATAATAATATCGGAACTCGATGCGCCCGATAATGGACGGTGATTCCCATCAATTTATCAGCGGCAGGCGGTGATGATCAACACCATCCAGCCGTGAGATTGGTTCGTGTCACCCACTTAGTTTGGCCCATCAGTTGGGAGCTACCTAGGGGACTAGTGGATTACTGGCATTCAGCCGCCGGAGCATGGAGGGGCCACGAGGGGCATTGATTCAGCCTTCGGCGGTCAAGCGCATCACCGACATTAACTAAGAAAAAAAGATAAGCATGTCAAGCACCCGCCATTGCGCGCTCGGCATGCTTATTATTGACCATTTCTGTCTGGCCGTAGCATTCTTGGCCGTGCACACTTTTGGCGGACATTATCAGACACAGATTTTTACATGGTGCCCTGCCTGCTTGTATCTCACAAGCACGCGGGATTCGGGCGTTAAAGCGGTGTGCGCTCCTTCGCAACAAATATCTGGGATTTTCCCCGAAGGCCGATGTGATAATGTCATGCAGCCTTTTTTTTTTAAAGTTTGACAGAAGGAAAAAATCCTCTCCATATCCGTATACTGTCCTATTGGTCTTGCGCCTCACGGATATGCGGCGCATGGATGTAGATCGTTATTTACTGGTGGGGCAACCGTTCAGACATCGGAACTTGACTTTTCGTTGTCCGATTTAGGCAGACATCATCCGAGAGACACTTGGAAATATGGCAGTGAAGATTCATGTCGATGGAGAAGACCAAAACTGGCTGAGAAGAAGTTTCATTGTTGGGATGTCGAATTCCAAAACTCTACTGGTAACTCGGGTTGAATTTACAAAACTGGTTGGAGTACATGTCCAGCTTTCTCCGGGCCCAGCTAACGCAACGAGTGTACGGATATTATGCATGCAGGAGAACGCACGACCAGAATTTGCTGAATGAGTCGTAAGACGGTATCTTCCACTTCTTCACCGCCCAGAACAGAATTTGGACAAGGCATACCGCAAGGCTAACCACCCGCATTCTTTTCACCCGCAATACGTGCTCCTTTGGAAGACAATAGGAGAGCGATAGGACTGCAGGCTTCGCGGGATATCAAGGCAAGTCCGCATTCATAGTTTTAGACGACTGGGAGTTCCAGATTCATTCTGGGGGCCCGGTTGGTGTACATAGCTCTTTCAACGTCGTAATGCATCACGGATTTTTGAACGGGGGCCAACCAGCGGAATTCAAAACGTAGGATTCAGGTTTCAAATCCAGGCTGATGATTCGACATTGAGTACAACGGTGTAAGGATCTGGTTTAATGACAGATTCAATTGAGTAGCACGGAAGTGGAAACTTGCCGAACCATAGCATCAATCATTTTCATCTTTCAGGCTCAATGCCCATAAATCGACATGTTCCTCGCATATTCGTTGCCAGTGAATGATCTTCAATCGATCAAATGATATCGTAAATGAATCCTCAGCTTCTAGGTTGTAGATAAATGGAACAGAGTGTCCATTTTCAACTTGGCTCCTCCATAATGGGCTCTTCGTGAACTTTTCCATTGGCCTTCGGATGCTTGGGTCTATTCAGAATCGAGTTGATGAGATCTTGTGAACATTTATTATCAACGTTAATACTAGCCAGGTGGGTAGTATCACTCGTGGCGCGTTCTTTCGGCTTCGGTCGGGTTGTTAAATTAGTAGAATTCATACTGAAGGTTGATGCGCGTGAAGGTGGTCGAGATAGATCCAGGTCTGCTTGTCCAGGGGTTGAGGGACGTGATGATGTTCTTTCGAGAGGCTTTGGTGATGAGGACGAAGGCCCAGGATGAGATGGAACTGTAAGCGTGGATCCACCGACTGGGTGGGAGGTCGGTGGCGGGCCGGGCGTGGCTGTCCGGGAAGGTATTATTGAACCCATGGAGGCTGTCGATGCACGACTGAGACTGGGTGTGGGTGTCAAATAGTTGGGATCGCGCTCCTTGGTCAGGAAAGGGTGCTCAAGTAATTGCTTCGCCGTCCACCTTTCCTCAGGAACCCAAGTAATCATCTTCTTTGCGAAATCAATAAATAAATCTTTCTCTTCTCCTCGAAGACGCGAAACAGAGGCCTCCCAGTCGAGATCCTTCAAAACATAATCTGGGTACTTGAACTCGCCCTGTGAGTCGAAAAACTGATTGGATTTTGCTCCTCTCTTGAGAAATTCCTTTGGTGGAGGTCCCATCAGCGCTATCATCAAACCTAGATGCTTGGCTGGTTGATAGTGGCCTGGTCTTGTATCGATGGAATCAAACAGACCAAAGTTTTCAAACAGATCCCATAGCATGACTGCCAGATTCCAAATATCTGCAGGATATGACCATCCACATTGGAGGATAACTTCAGGGGCCATGAATGCGTTGGACTGGATGGGCTTATAATTCTTCTCATCTCCGAAAACGGCAAGACCGATATCGGTGATCTTGGCAGAAGCAATAACCGCCATGGTGGGTGCCTCGCCAAAATCACTACATGAGGTATAAATGATGCGCCCATGATGATCCGGGGCTTTGCGTGGTGCAGGATGTTCGAGCTCGCGTTGTACAAATCGATCCAGGATGGTTGGATCGCCAAGTCCCATCATGATGTTGTCCGCTTTGAGATCGGTATGTACCACTCCAGCTTCAGAGTGCAGATAGTCGAGGCCTGTGAGTAAAGCGGGTAACAACACACGAATTTTCTCACAACTAAACCGGCGGCCGGGAAATTTCTCCATGCAGAGGTCGATGGGTTCTCGTAAGACATCGTAAACAATGCACAGATGTTCACCGTGCTTGCTTTTGACTTTGAAAGTGTCAAGCATAAACCTGATGTGAGTATAACCTACATGGTCAGGATTTGCAGAAAAAAGCTTTTGGGCGATGGCCCTACGGCCTTTCAAATAGTCATCGCTCAAAGTGTTGACATTGATCTTGATGGTGACATATTTGCGGTTTCCAGAATTTTCAGCCCTGGCTTGGTAAGAATGGGCCGAAAGAATAAAAAGAGAGAGGCATACTTACGCTTTCAGATCTTTGGCCAACCATACAGTTGCTGTCATGCCAAAGCCCAATTTGACCAGAACTTTGTAACGGTCGTTGAGGGTTTCTCCCAACCGAACAGGGTAGAAAGTGTCAGCATTGTACTTGGGTAGGGTTTCTTCTTCGATGGTTTTATGTCCGGAGATGGTGTCGGCTGCGGGATGGGGTGAATTCCCACGAGAGTGCATAAAATCACTTATGGCCTGGCGGTTCGTATGGCTACGAGCCCGCTTGAGCAGACTGGGTCGCATGATGCCAACTTAGAATGTTAAGCAAGACTAGGGAGAGAAGAGATCTAACGAGAAGTCCAAGGCCATTCCAGACCTCGTGGAGCTGAATTCAGCACAAGAAAAAGGTCCAGTATGGTCGGTGGGATTGTTTGTTGAGAGAAAGAGGTTGAGATTCTGGGTTTGATGAGGCTGGAAGAAAGCTGGAGCGGAGGTAGCTGAAAAAGGACGGAAGGTTCGGCTCAGACGTCAATACAGAGTTTTGCGGTTTAGGTAAGCGGAGTGTTTTGTGGAATGCGAGACGAGTTTCGAGTCGGTCGTAGAAGTTGAAGGCTAACTAACTACTCACTTACTCACACGGGCGTAGGGAAATCGCGGGGTTTTTGTAGTTGGTTGTGAGCGTGAGTGTTTTGGAGTTTTGTAAGCATGAGGCTATTTCCTGCCGTTGCACATGGCTGAACCATGAATCATGAAAGGTTATGGCCGATGAAGTCTAATAAGTAGGAGTACGAGAAGAGCTGTGCGGACGCACCAGTGACGTGACGAGGGTTGGAATTTCGATACAAAACTGGGTCAACATTATTGACGAGTTTTAAGTTGGTCGCTCGGAGCAGTTGTAGCCTAGCAGTAAGTTAAGTTAGGGAGGGCCCCATCAGTTGTTAGGGGTTGAACGGTGATCGGCGGGAGGGAAGAAGTTGACTGCAGGGCACGAACTTGGAGGGGAAGACGGGGCCAAAGTCATCTCACCAAAGAACTTGGGCTGCAGTGAGTGGCCTTTGAGATTACAGGGGCCAGAAACTTGGCCCACGGGCAAGCATGTCACCTAAAAACTGAAATGGATTCAGGGTCCGGAGGCACCATGACGGCCATGGACCGCCGCCCGAGAAACGACCCTGTCAAACACACCTTTAAGCAGCTGATGCCTAATCACGGCCAGTGTCATTGGGTCTCCAGGTGGCGGTCTCAATTTGAATCTTAAATCTTGACGATCCGCATGAGTATTCCCACGGCAGAAAGTATCCGTGTGGTCATCAATTTACGGGAATGCTATGATGACCAAGTTTGCCTTCCAATGCTCTTGATGCACCCAGGCCACGCCACGTGTTGGTCTTTAGGCTCAGGCTTTCTCATCACAGCAGCCTGAAACTTGCCAGAGCGACTTTATCTCAAGCCTATCTGCCTCGTATCTGTCACACAGCTCTTTCCCCGCCACCCACTCTCGGGCTTTCCCACTCTGGCCCACCTGCTGCACTCATCTTTCGCAAGCTCAACCCGCTTTTTCCAGAGACTTCCATGCGTTCTTGGGTCGCGACAGCACTTCTTGGCCTCAAGCTCCAAAATGCTGACTGGCTATTTTCCGTTTTCGCGAGGGTACACTAATTTAGGTTGGTAATTCACCTCTCCCCTCCTTTTGGATTAATTTGCGAGTCTGTTTTTCGGCCTTAACTTTCCGCATCTGGATCCCTTGCCGCATAAGAAGGAACAAAAATGGCACGGAGATCCCTTGAAGTAATGCAATGGTCGTGTATGCCCAACCTCTCCCCGTACCCTTGACCATAGGTTCTATCGCTGCTGATGCCGCTGCCCCGAGACTGCATCGAATGAAGTTATTGGCGGCACTGGCTGCAGCGGGCCTGGACGGCCAAATGTCCACCATCAGCACATTATATGCTTGATATGTGGCAATCGTTGCATATCCAATCTGAATTGGATATGTTAGTCGCCAAAGTTTTTCCGCTTTCACAAGTTGACGGCAAACTTACTAGGAAGATCAATATTATCGGCCCGGCCAAACTAACTTTTTGATCCAGCGCCCAGCCATATCCTACCACGAAGGTTGAACATAGTATACTCACCGGTATCGCAACTTCCATACGAGCTGTTTCGATGGGAAACTCCCCGAGGTCCTGACGTACGCCCTTAACAACAGTAATGCCCTTCTTGTGTGCATGTCGGCGATAATTCCAGTCCATCATTTTCCCTGTTGTGAGCGCTGCCACAATGCCCCCAACCGCCACGGGGATGAAAACAAGCGCAATCTCTATGTCGTTGAATCCATAGATCTCGCCAAACGCTGACGCCGCTCCTGTGGATATTGCATAGAAACATGCAAGACATAGACCGGTCGCGACGAGGATTATGAACGATTCCGGGTCAGTGATAATGAGTATGGTAGGTATCGGGTTTGGAAATTGGAAGCGAAGATTTTGGTGAAGCTGAGCCTGTTTTGCCTTGTCGATTTCGAATCCATTCCTTCGGAGCCGCCGAAATCGTAAAGTATCCGTCAAACACCAATACCACTTTGGTGGAGGGACTGAACCATCCCCAACAACTTTGCGACATGTCTCTGGCATGAACAAAAACAGTGGCACACAGAAGACGCCCGTGAATATCAGGAGGAACCAGAACAACCAATGGTAATCGAGGCTCTGAGTTATTGCGCCTCCAATGACCGGGGCAATTGCCGGGCCCAAGAGACCTCCTATTGAAGCGAAAGCAATATATGACCCTCGTTCTTCTGATGTCACCATGTCGCCAACAATACCGTTCGATAAAGCAATTGTCCCACTACTGCCAGCACTCTGCAAGCAACGGAGGACTAGCAATGCCGCATAACTATTCTGTAATCCTAGCCCCAGATTTGCAAATAGGAAAATCGTGAAGCAAAGGACATAGGCTGGCCGTCTGCCTACGTTATCGGAGAATCCGGCAATCATCATGGGTGCTATCCCTTGGAGGATCACGTATGAGGTCACAGTCAAGTTGATTTTCGATCCAGACACGTGTAATGCTTTCGCAATGGTGTTGAGCGCCGGGAAATAAATAGTCGATGATAGAGGAGAGAAAAATCCGGCGAAAGAACCGGCGAGGATCATCATTCTCTTCTCCTTTGTGGTGAAGACAGAGTACTGTTGTAGCCGTTGCGCATCATTTCTCGAAGCCTCAGATGGAGGTTCCTGCGTCAAAGTCGGAGACCTTGCCTGTTCATCTTGTTGGCCTCGCTCGGATTCGTCAGATTGGCCATCTACCGATTCTTTCCTGGCCATGTCCTCATTCCTTGCTAACTCTTTCTCTGCAGCGTTGCTGTCGAGATGATCAATTTCAGCCATGGCGCTCGCCACAGAAGACTTCTGATATCACTGTGAACTCTGTCCCCAGCCCGGATAATGTTATCCGAACGAGTAGTTCCAGAATGTTCAAGCCAAGCCGGCCATTGAGCTTCATATAGTGCCTCGACAGTGTGCCGAAATGCTTGAGTGCTCAGGGGCAGAGCTTATGATGGATGGGTCGAGAAAAAGCAGTGGGCTCATTCGCGGCCTGGGGTACGCCAGATTTGAGTTTGCCTGCTAAATCATCTCATGTGCTAGCAGTATCAGTTGTGAAGCCACAATCGATCCAATCACCATGTCATCGAAACTACGTCGTGACACTAATCATGCAGATCCCTCGTCTGCACCATGAAGGGTGGGCAATATCGGCTGTCAATATCCAGTCACACCAACTGGAACTAATGTGGTTAGATCACGCCGGTTCAGGGCCGGTGATTGACGTCCATTCCCCACCTACAGGTCCTAGCACACACCACGACGACCAATCCCCGGTGCTGGTTTTCGAATCAGTCGGACCGGTCGGCACTTTCAGTACTGCCACCACCATCGGTTACCACGGCGTCTACTCACACTACTACCTACCCGACGTTCAGCTGAAATGCCAGAACCCCCGGAGTTCCTCTCCGGTCCGTAGACATTAAAGGAACAAGACATGCCACTTCCCTCGTAGCGACCACACATGTGATGCATCGGAGATAGCCCATGGAGGTAACGTGGCGTGCACATGCAGGGTCCGGACGCTGGCTGGCTTTACGGTGGAACTCATCGAGAAAGAGTGCGCGGTGGACAGGAGGGAGGGACCTGCAATTTGACAGCCTCGTGCCAGTGTTGGACAATCCTACCGTCGGATATGTCGTTCTATTGGTTGACTCACGAGCGAGCCATCGCCGGAGGTTACTTCAGGTCGGATATAAGATTTATGTGTTAGATTTGGCCTAAACTCGTATGGCTGGTGTGCTTTTAAGTCTATTGTTACTTTTGCCGTTTCACCGGCCGCCGTCCCATCTCCAAACCCTTTCTCCTTGATTTGCCCGGGAAGTTCTCTAGGTATACGTTGCAGGACCACAGGCGTTCGCCACATAAACTAGGTCGTTATCGCGTGAAACAAGCTTACGGAGAACCTTCTGGTAGCCCATGTTACAATCCCTTACTACCTCGGAAGGACATGAGAAAGAGTAGAGAAATCTTACTGGCATTTCCGAGTTCAAGCGCCGTGCAAAAAGCCAGATTTGAAAACGAAAGTCGCCCAATTAATTTACAATACCTAGTCATCATTGCTGCGGAAGGCTTTTTGTCACCCCTAAGGAAAACAAAGAAGCGCGCGCCAGCCATCCACCAACGCCACGATTATGGGCAACATCATTCTTCGATACCTGGTGTACTACCTCGCACAAATCCTGCGCAACGTGAAAGGACACGACAGTCTGCTCTTCACCTCGCAGGATCCGTTCAAGAACGTCCCGAAAAACATCGATGTTGTTGCCCCCGAGATCGGTCCAGAGGGTGCCGAGATGAGTGTCGAGTACAGCGCCAACGGCGGCTCAAAGTTTCCAGAGCTCAAGTGGTCGCTCAATTCTGGTGCCGGAGTGGCTGAACATGCGATAAAGGAGTATATCCTCATCAGTGAAGATCCGGATGTCCCCATCCCGGGCATGGTGGGTCTCCACGGCGTTTACTATGCCATTCCGCCCGAGAAGACGCACGTTCACCCGGGCGATATCAGTCTTGATGGATCGGTGAAAGCTGACGGTGGTGGGAAGTGGCTGAAAGGAGGGTTTCGGCTGGGAAAGAATATCCGAGGAACTGTGTATGGTGGAGCCCAGCCGCCGGTTGGACATGGTGCACATCGATACTTTTATTCAGTGATTGCATTGAAGGATAAAGTGGATGACAGTCGTATGTCTCCAGTCGCGACGAAATCGGACCTCCTGGAGGAGATTCGAGGCAAGGTCGTAGGTTGGGGGTATTGGTATGGTGTGTATGAGAATAAATGGTAGAGTCGCGACAAGAGAGCAATATCTTCAGATAGCCTTCCGTTGGTATAATCCTCTTTGTGCAAGACCAGAAACCCCGGCATTGTGCTATGCTATTTCAGACAGCGTGTCACACCGTAATCCATGCTTAGATGGGAGCAATGGTTCCATCTGCCCATGCAGGAGAGAAGATGTCGTCACCAATAGACCAGCCAAACTCGATTAGCATTGGGTCATCCAGGAAGCTGGAAAAGTCTTGCTTCATCAAGTTACTTGTCAACGCGTTGCTTAGTGGTAGTCCAGTTGCCTCGTCATGTCTCTGGGTTTCATCTGCAATGGTCAGTACTTCAAATTTGCGAGCAATATCGTATCAGGAAACGAACCGGTACGATCAGTCAATGGCGGAGCATAAACCCCAATTGCATTACCATGCTCCTCCCTACACCAGAGAAAACCATCAAGGAGAATGCTTCCCACCAGGCGGCTGCGAACTCGTAACGCCACAGCCTCGGAGCCGTTTGGCTTCTTGAAAGCTTGGTTGCTGTTCCACAGATTGGTAAGGATTGCACCGTTTCTGGCTGGTAGATCATCGTTTTGCAAAGACATGCGCTTGTGAAGGCTGATGCCGAGGAACAGTGCTGCTTTCGCTCTTTCGATATCGATGAAGGTGGAGAAGGAGGTCTTGAGCAGCCTTAGCAAGATGTGACATGGCAGCATAATGTTCAGGTATGCAAAAAGGCCCGATGCTGGTAGATTCATTGTGCCGCTCTTTTCCAAGATCTCGAATGATTCGACCACTTGACACGCAGCAACACACAAATTGTATAGAGACTGCGGATCCTGTGATGGGGGAGACTTGAAAAGGACGAAGCACTGCACACTAAGTGCAGCTACTCGTACATAGAATTGGTCGTTGACTTGGATTGTGTCAGCTATTGATGTTTGAGAGGTTACCAAAAGGCAGAGGCTTACTTGATGGATGATCTAGGCTGATTGTGGCAATTTGAGCTTGGAACAAAGCCAACAGAGTGTCTAGAGATCTCTCTTGATCAAGGCTCATAACGCGAAGGCCATTCTGAGACACTGCAGTACAGCATCTAGTGACAACGTCTTGAAGCTTAAGTTCAAATTTCAGACCTGCTGGCATTTTCTCGTAAAGAATTCGTTTCTGTTCAGATTCATGAGGGATGTCAAAGATGGCCGAGATGGGGTTGCCTTTTGAGAAGCATGACCTGTTGAACGTTAGGATTGAGTCAGCCTTTGATGCTGATACGGATGGCTCTCTGCCTCGGCACTCACCGCATGTATATCAGTTGGCAATAGCCCCAAGTCTCAGCACGTCTTTTGATCTCATCGTCATCTAGTTTGAGACGAACCCTACTGAACTCCTGGCTGGATACTGGGAGGTGAAGACCCATTTGCGTAGCCATGTGAACAAGCGCACCCGCCAGAGGATAGTTTAAGTCATGACCAGTGCTTGACTTTGGAAATGGCCAACAGAGTACAAGAAGTAGGCCTTGCACCACCTGTAGAGTGACCGTAGCATTGAGCGTGAGCAGAGCCATATTGTGGATCTTCGCTGGCAAGAAGCCCAATAGGGTTGGATTTCTAGGATACGACCGACAAGCGACACCGACAATGGTCCAGAACAAGAATGGTGAAAGAGCATAGTATGCATTCGGGCTCATTGAAGGGTCAAGAATAGGCATGAAGTTGGCATAATCTCGAAAATACCTGGGACGCCAAATGGTTAGTTCTGGTGAGTATAATCATCTTCGGGCCTTACGTTTGAAAAAGCTCATCAATATCCCTGGAGCTAATGGTTTGTCCATCCAGATTCCGCGGTAAAGTGAGCAAAGGTTGCGGGTCGTGCGTAAGACTCTCAGGTGTCTGTAGACTCTCCACAGCATGAGATAGGGACCGGAAGGACGTTGGTGCAATGGTCGCACCCCGAAAGAATGGTGCCACGGATGCCAAGCGACTTTCTGCTTCGGCAGTATGACTGACGTTCACGTTCACAGTGTTTACAGACTTCCAGGACCGCTCGGGAAATGCTGGCTCCGACTGACTAGAAGATCTCAATTGCTGTTGGAGTTCGTCTGTTTGCTGCTCAAGCTCGGACATTCTCCTATCATCGCCGTGGCATGAGCATTTGCAGCGAAAGATCGACCACCGCTATCGTTTGGAGGAGAACTTACTTGCGTTTATGCTCTCGTTTGAAAGGCTCAGAGATCGTACATTCCCGGTTCATCTTTCGACATCTTGTGCATGGTTTATTGGGATGCATATATGCATCGCATTTGGCCTTGGGACGCGTCAAATTAGCTTGGGCTTTCCGAGACTTCTCGAACACGTTCAAATGCCCACCTTCTGCTGACGACATTCTGTGCATGCCCTCTTAACGATTTGTTTTGAGTCGCTCCTGTTTGCATTTAGTATCAACAATTGGGTTAGCCAATAGGAGAGATCTGAACGGACTGTGGAGTTGAAGTTTCGTTCATGGTGACAACTTCAGCCTTGTTGGGAGTCTATCGTAGGACTCGTAAAGAGGGTCTTGTGTCGTCGAGATGGTACGGAGCATGAACACAAGATATTAATGCTGGCAAAGGTGATGCTACACGACTTCCGTTCCCCGGTGACGCGGTATCCGACGTCGCCTGCCGAACGTGAGGGAACATAGCCCAGGCTGAAAAAGGCAAGTAGGCCGAAAGAATGCCGACGCCCCTCACGTGATGTCTTGACGGGTTGTACGCCAACGATGAGCATAGGTTATTGGCGATGTTCACATTGATCTTGAGGGTGTTTAGGGATAGAAGAACACTCATCAAGATCTGCTCGAAGTATAACACGATAGAGTCTGCCTAGGCGAAGAAAAGCAATCCTCATTGTTCATCTGTTGTACATGTCCTCCCCATGCCCGATCTTCCATGCCCGACCCTCACCCGTCGATTGGAATCCCGGTCAAGAAGGCGTGATCGAGGGCTCGAAACCGACCCAGAAAGGCTATAATTGAGGAATTTAGCCTTTTGGCGAGGCTGGAAAATCTTCCAAGGATATCTATTTCTGCCACGGAAGTTCAGAGAACAATATGGCTAAGGCCTGCGGCCCAGCAGAGTCTCCATTCACCGCCCAAGCCGCTGTGATACAGGAATGCTCCAAGTGTCTCTGTCACTTCATCCCAATCCTGGCCGCGACCGGACCAGCTAAAGAACTTAGCCATGAGCTCTGCTTGGAGCTGTGGCAAGGAGCCTCTTCTAGCCGAATTTGTGATAAGGAGAGACATCCATGACCAGAAATCTATCTCCCACTGCTTTTTGGGATCGGCAGACAGAACAGTATCTGCAAGCTCTTTCACAACTCGTTTGTAACCAGAGCATCGGCAAGTCCAGTGCAGAATGTTGGCATGATATATGAATAGTGCTTTGCAAAGCGCCCTTTCCATGTGATATTGGTGATCCACAGTTCGGCACAATTCCATTACCATAGCAGCATTTGCTCTGGGGTCGAAGTCTATCAGGAATGCTTGATCGTCATCCGAGACTGTCTTTGCGGAGTCGGGTCCTATGCATCGTGTCCACCGGATTGTATTCTCAAGAATTGTCAAAACATGGGTGGAGAGATGTCCTTCCGATGCCATGTGTTGAAAGCCAGGAGTGAGATTCGCCAGAGTTTTCTCCAAAGAACCTGAGAAGGGTTGAGAAGGATACTCCAATTTGAGGCTTGTCTGGGTAGAAGAGGGGGATTGATTGGTATTCCCAAACAATACTAAACCATTCGATTCCGCCCTGTAATGCATATTAGAACTGGCATGACGATCAGATCACGCCGACGAACCATGAGACGAAAGACTTTAATGAGCCACCATATGCTGCAAAAACGCCATCTCCGCTTGCACTCAGCATTTTGCGAAGACCTTCCAGATGCGCCTTGTACGCATCGACATCCAAAAAGACATTCTGGCAATATCAGTGAATAGGCATAGTGAAGGAAAAAGACCAGATACCTACATCGGTGATCATGAGAAGTACTGTGGCAAAGATGACAGCCTCGTCCACATGTCCTGAGATGAGCCGCCGTCTGATGCCTGCTAGCGCTTCACATTTGTGGTGAATGGAGGCATTGCATAGATATGTGGTGAAATTCGAGCCGGCTGCTCTAAAACTCAAACATAAAGCAACACAGGCTTCGAAAAGCTCCACATTCTGTAATGCTGCAGGGAAAACATCTCTTATCAATGGATTGTCTTTTGTTTGGAACTTTAACCCAGGCTTCTGCGAAGGCGCCCAGTGATGAATGACTAGAAACCGTTAACAAACGCATTCCGTAAAGGGAGAAAACGATTACAATGATTCATTGCTGTAACAACCTCTTCACCTTGGCGGGAAGGAAGGGTGTCGAAAGGGTCGAAGAGAAGAGATTTTGGATGACTGGTAAGCCGAATAAACGCATTCAGATCTCCAAATTTATGACCAGGCGTATCTGCCAATTCATAATACTTGGATGACTGGAAGTGTGCAAGGCCTTTAGAAGCAAGAGCATCAGTAGATGCTTTCATCCCCATCAACCCGGGAGTATTGAGCTCTTGGCAGGACTTTTGACCTGAGCTAAAGTCAGATGAGACCTCGAGACTGATTCTCCTCGAGTCTGATGGGGAGTCATGTTGGTCGGTCGGAGTTGGGACTGAGATGTCATCCAGGCTTGAATCAGTCTGGTCTTGGATAGGGCGGACTTTATCCTTTGGGCGGTGGCCAGCTCCAGGTCTCCGTTTCCGCCAATATGCAACACGGGCAGCATGGGCCCTGGCTTCGGTATGTTGTAATTCCTGAAGTCGTCTTTTGTTCGGCTTGGAATTATCTCTGAAAGTGGACACATTATAATCGATAAAAGTGGCCATGCTTGTGTTTAGCCAGCCATTGACGCCGACACATTGAGGGAATGGGCCGCGCCTTACAGCCCTTTCAGCATAGCGAACTGTCACGCGGCAGGGTGGATGAGGTCTGCTCTTTCCAGAAGACTAGATGGGCAATCAACACGATTTGCGACAAATTGAGGGTGTGTTGCAAAATGTAGGTGGGTGAGCGCGGATATTAGTACAAGCACGAATGGTTCAGTATCGGGCTCATTAAGATCTTGGAGATTAGTCACTGGTCAACCATCTTCTAGGGCTGAGGTGTGCATCGACTTGGCAAGAAAGAATATGGCATCAGAGAACGGGGAATTGGACAAATTCAAGACAAGTCGAAGTCAAAAGGATCAGAGGACATGCTTAGCAAATCAGTAAGTTGGGGTCCAGATTTGTTCACATTTGATATCAAGTTGGTGTGACCGTGATGGAGATCGGGGGCTTTGGCCAGACACCAAGGGACGGATGGGCGGTAAGCATTGAACTGGAGAGATGAATGCCCCTTCGCATGTTCGTTACGGCTTCTTCCGGGTCCTTGTCTGAAGCATTGTTATATAATCCTTGGGTAACTTGTCTAGGGGTGGTTAGGCTTGTTCATGTGTATCCGGAACAAATCCAGTGTGTCGGACCTACCTACACGTTACCCAATTGACTATTCCACTTCTATCGAGGAAATCGTTTTCGCAGGATCTGAAGGCATCAAGGACCTACTAGGTAGTATCTGCAGTAGCAGGCACACGTAGCGATATCCAAGGTCTCGTCGAAATGGAGTTCTTAATGGCGGGTGGCTCCTCCTTCCCTAAAATTCAAAGGCTACAGGGCTGCGCCTTCCTCTGTGCCACAAGAAGCTAAACCACTTTAGGACAATTCGCGACTCCGAATCGTGCGGAGATGATCCAGAAAATTGTTCGCAACTTTTTTGATCATTGCGGCATACCACATTGAGGCTGCACCCAAAATCTCTGATATGGCAACTCACAATATCTTCATCCGCTGTCGAGCACTACCCCTCCGACCTTGAGTGCAAAAGTTCATACTCTTGTCGTCTCAACCATGGATATTCACCGCTGCCGTTTTGTCCCATACCCTCCCCAGCCGATCAACTACCTCGCCTTCTCGCATCCTTCTGATCCGAAACAAAAGTCACCCTCCGATTTACGTCTGGCGGTGGGGCGCAATAATGGCGATATTGAGATCTGGAATCCCTTGCACGGCAATTGGACGCAAGACATCATTCTAAAAGACGCTCCAAACAGCGCGATCGAACAAATAGCTTGGACACAGGATGTCATCAGTCCCACGGAAAGTGGACCACTCCGTCTGTTCAGTACTGGAGGTTCTACATCTGTTGTCGAATGGAACTTGGAGACTGGGGTGCCCAAGAGAAAAGTCGAGGGAAATTTAGGTGATATCTGGTGCTTTGCTGCCCAACCACAGCAACAGCCTTACAGCCCCAACGAAAACGCTGCGTCTTCACAACTACTTGCAGCTGGATGTAACAATGGCTCAATAGTCTTGTTCACCACTGAAGACGACGATTTACGTTATATTCAAGCTCTTCCACCGCCGCCGACAAAGAAGCCAAGGGTTCTGACAATAACATGGCGCGATCGAAACACTATTGTTGCAGGTTATGATGACAGCATGATCAGAGTAATTGATGTACCGACCAGGACTATTACTCGGCACATGAGCTTGGGTAAACCCGTTGATGGCAATGACACTATTGTGTGGACTGTGAAGTGTTTACCAAACGGCACAATAATTTCTGGAGATTCTTCGGGCGAATTGAAAATTTGGGATCCTCAGAATTATTCACTGCTTCAGCGCCTCCGAAGTCATGATGCCGACATTCTAGCCGTCACAACAAATTTCGCCGGAGACATGATATTTTCACTCGGTGTAGACCGAAGGACTGTCACCTATAAGCCTGTCGAGACGAACTCATCAAAAAGAATAACGAGCTGGGCCGCGATCTCCCACCGCAGATATCACAGACATGACATCAAATGTGCCACCGCTTTCGAAAGGACAGACATGAGTGTGCTCGTGTCGGGTGGTATGGACGCAACACCGATCGTGACCCCTATCAAGCGATCTCAGTCTGAGAAACATCTTACTCTATCCCATCTACCACAAAAACCCCAAATTTCAGCTTCAACTAGGTCCCGGCTTTTCATTTCTTGGTGGGATAATGTGATCGCCGTGTACCATATTTCCCGAAGACGAACCCCCGAACAGAATTTTTTCGACTCTGAACAATTCGAGGCTGAGGATTCTTCATATGAACCGCTCACAAAAGTGGTGCTAAAAGGCAACCACGCTATTCAAGACGCCCAAATAGCTAACAATGGACAATTGATAATTGTCATCACCAATGATCAGGTCAAACTGTTTCAACTACGAAAGACTACAGTAACAGGAAAGCCAGCAATCCGGACACGTCAAATCGAGCTCCCATCTTTCATTACGAGACTAGGTGGAAGACTCGGAGGTTTTACTCCCGATGGGAAATGGCTGTATATTGTTCGCAATGACAATGCCATAGTATTGCTCAAGATTCTACTGTCGAGTGATCCAAGACAACCTCCAACTGCGCACCTAAAGAGTACTAAACTCTACCGACCATCTCAACCACAGCCTAGTACGGCATTGGGTGACCATCACCGAATTATTACACAAGTTTCATTTTCCAGCGACAGCCGAATTCTTGCTGTGGGTGACCTTTCAGGCGCCATCAACACGTGGATTCTCGAAGGACACGAGGATGTGGATTTCGTGGAGACTATTTCCAATCGGTCTGATAAGTCCTCAGGCGCTTCATCGGACGCTTCTTCTGACGAAGAAGAAGAAGATGATGATGACATTGCGCCAGTAGTGCACGGCCAGAAATGGATTCGCAATCCATCAGGCCCGTCCTTGCCACAACTTGACTCAGCCATTCTGATGTTGACTTTCCGCCCATCTCTCCCAGGATCGCCATCTCAATCGACAAGTACCAACCTCGGCCTGCATGCAACGAGACGTAACCCACATCCTGTCTCCCAGGAGTTTCCAACAACAGACGTGAAACTTGTTGCTTTGACAGCGAACCATCAGCTCACAGAGTTTGAGGTCATGTCCAACAGGCTTAGTGACTGGACACGACGTAATCCTTCTCGGTACCTGCCGTCTTCTTTTACGAGATTGAAAGATCGAGTGATGGGATCCTTCTGGGATGTCACCGACAGAAGGAATCGAGGTGAACGACTATGGCTCTACAGTCATAACTACCTATTTATGTTCGATATGAGTCGAGATCTGCCACGGGTGATCTACCACGGGAACGAAACCCATAAGACCCCAAGGACCGCGAATTCCAAAGATGGCAACAAGACCACACTAGGCAAGTACCAAGTTCTAGACCCTATTGCGAATGGAGTCCAACAGAGCCCCTCCAAGACCAGAAGCGAGAAAAGAAGTCAGAGTCAGTCAGAGGATAAGGCTGTTCAGAGCACAGTGGGAGTAAAAAAGCGACGCCGTTCTCGTCCATTCCACAAATCTTCAGGAGCAGGTGACCCGATAATCACAGCTGAACGACCTGGTGGGTTCGGGAGTAATGTCGTAAAATTCCAGAACAACAGCGACGACGAAGAAACATTCGACATTGACACTGCCATGGATGAAGCTGACAACAACACGGATGACGTTGATATGGGAGATTACGAAGAGAATGATGCTCTTGTAATCATGCGTCGCGGCGAGATTGAAGCCGGCCACGACACCAATGGTGCAGATAATGAAAGCAGCAACCCTAAGCCTAGCATCAGAAGACCTCATCACTATTTGACGACAGAATACACCTCTATCCTGGGCATCGCTGTGATCGGACCAGACAACAGCGAGTCAATGACGACAACGGACCCATCGCCTGAACACCCAACCAACGGCCTGACCACATCACAAAACAACAACAACGGTCTCGAACTCGTCATCGTCGAGCGCCCTATGTACGACGTCGAACAGGTCCCGCGCTTCGATAGCACGCAGAATTGGGATACTTGAATACAATGATAACGACGGACAGTGGTTTAATGGTCGGGAATAGAAGGGACCGTCTAATCATAAGCCGTTATGCACTGGGTAGAATCCTCCACATGTAGATACGTGCGAAATAGCGAGTTCGAGATAGAATATCTCCCGAATGGCATCTGGTACTTTACTAGTAGCGTTATTCCACAACAGTCTATGTGCAAGAACCTTCCCAATCGCCCTCTCCTACTATTACTCCTACTTGCCTCGTCGTGAGGAGAATACCGAATGCCAGGTCCTCGACGTGTCATCCAAAGCACAAACTCAATTCACGGGTGTACGTATGTATGTGTGTGCGTGCATATGATGTGTGCGTACCTATGTATGTATGTACAGTATGTGCCATCCATCCATATCTTATCTTATCGTGTCTTTATTTGTCCACGACTAGAGTCCCGAGTGGGTGAGTGAGTGAGCGAGCGAGCCGCGCGTCTCCTCCGGCGAATACTCCGTTGAGCTACGAGTAGGTACCTAACTA
This sequence comes from Exophiala bonariae, assembly GCF_035927105.1. NCBI lineage: Eukaryota > Fungi > Ascomycota > Eurotiomycetes > Chaetothyriales > Herpotrichiellaceae > Exophiala > Exophiala bonariae. Next base: position 123,946 of record NW_027042491.1, read on the forward strand.
TCTATCCACATATACACAGACAGGTATCAGCTCGACTCTTGCGCTCGAGATGTATGGATAGATGCAGAATCATCGCACTACCCTACCCTGACGGTCGGTCAGTCAGTGTGCAGGGACCTCTGTACACTGCAAGTAGTTAGAATGGACTTCTCTGCTCGTGCCGTGCCGCACGCGTCACTGTGATATTGATATTGATATTGATTTTGATATCTTTGAGTGGCGGGCATTGTGGGAGACACGAAACGGGAAGCGCACGGTACGATGGTATAGAGTTTTCAGGACATTAGAAAGGTGATCAGAATTCCTCTCCCAATATCTGGGTCCGCCTGGGCTCTTCTTACATGAGGCATACAGGCCGTGACAAATCATCAAACGCCGGGTTTTGATAGAGCAGAATATAGTCCTGCACCACATCAAAGTATGACATGCTCCCCGTAAAAATATGTGATATAAAAAAGTGGTTCTTTCCAGACATATCAGTGTCGGTGACGATCCCCGCCTTGAGCCGTGGAGTAAATGCAAAAAGTGGATGGCCTCCCACATAACCTCAAAAATCTAGACCGATTACTAGAATCCCGAATTTCCCTGAGCTGAGGTAGACCTGAAACTCCCCCGACCAGCAAGCTTGTCAAAAATAATTCTGTACTCACGCTTGAAGCCTGAACCCAACGCAATGCTGTGTCAATCAAAAAGGACATTCCTCGGGTTTATTTTGTGTAAGAAAATGGTATCATAGATGTAAAACATAACGACGTTATCGTAGAGGGTGAAGATAGATGTAGTGAAGGGAAGAGATGGTCGAGGTATAGACGTCACCGATGGTTGGAATGATCCATCTGTTGTTCATTCGACCATTGCATGGTAGTGTCTTGTCGTTCCGCAGGTGCTTTGACTTCGTCACCTCGAACGGGGGTGACAGCACCGGGCATCGAGTTGATCATATCATGAGCGAGTGACCGCATCACGTAGGCTTGAAGCTCTCGCTCCTCTCTATCGTCTTCTCGTCGGAGTTGATGCTGGACAGACTTGTCCATATTCTCTCGTCGTAGTTTTCGAATCTCTTGCATGATCCAGAGCAGGACCTCCTCTGTACATCGTGTTCGTGGGCCGAGATAATGCGTGTTTCGAACATAACGTCGAGTGACATCTGTCGCGCCATCATTTGAGAAGGCGATGCAGTAGGATATCTTGCGATTCCAACCTGGGATGTACTGTTAGTAACGTATTAGATCAAGATGTGCCGAGTAAAAACATACCTTCAGTGTAGGCTCTTGGATTGTCCCACATCTCTTCACAAGGATCAACATGAACCCAGCGTCTTTGATGTTCACTGTAGATCTCGGTCCACACATGGTCTTCACTGTTCCAAACCCATCTGACTCGTGCACCTGCAGCCCGACATAACATACTGAAACAGTTGGCGAATTCTCCAGCACGGCCTCGTCGAGTTTCCAATAACGTCCAGACATCGGAGTATCGAGGGAACCTTTCATATCGAGCACAACCGGTGCATCTGTAGACTTCGACTCTCGTTGCACCACGGACTATTTCATCATCCACAGGAGGGACTTGGCCTGCGGCGATAGTGGCACCATTGCATCTTGTACAAGCAGGATTGTTGACAAAGGTGAAGAATGAGCGTTTGAACCAACTATAGAAACACCGGTTAGAAATTGAAAGCAGTCAAACAACGAGAGTGCCTTACCGGAGGAGTGACCTCATAACGCAGTCTTGGTAGCCCCATTCGGGCTTGACATTGTCACCTTTGGAAGCCGCCATACCTTTCATGAGGTTGTGCTCTTCTTCTGCCTCTTGATATATGCGATCGATAGGCACGTGCGTCAGAGCATTGTCTAGAAGACCGGGGTTTTCGTACTTGGTTGGTGTCATGGATAGGGTGAGGAGGAGGTTTCGGAATTTCATCGCAGCGCCATCTTGAGGTGGGGAAGGTACAATGGGATGGCTTCGATATGAGGTGTATGTGGGTGGTTGGTGTTGAGAAGGCCGAGAACTGGCATGTGCGGAAGTATGAGAGAGCGGACTTGGTGGTGGTAAAGGGGAAGAGGACGATGTTTGTGGCCTTTGTTGAGGAGCGAGATGAGGGGAGGAAGATCGAGGAGCCCGTGCTTGTTCTTCGAGGGCATTCAATCGGTTCGTTCGTAGTAATTGTTCGAATTGTTTAGACAGGTCGGCAGCGCTGAAATCAAAATCGTCGTCAATGATGCGCTCCCGCGAAGGGTTCGCCATGGTTGTGTTGTTGATGTCTCGCTCTTGAATTTCAAGACACAAGTACTGTTGACGGCAAGAATGAAGGAGACGAGGTGTGTAAGTGTCGAGTCGAGAGTGTTTGGTGGACTAGACAGAGGGGATGCCAGTGGAGGGGAGTTTGTGCTGGAGTGGATTGGACGGGCGCAGTCACCGGAGCACAGCCGAGTCGATTTGCCTCGCCACAATCAAGACCAATGCAGGTGGAAAAATCGCCTAAGAATAATCTGGATCTGTGCTGCGGGGAATCTGGCAGAATGCAAGTTGGATGCAAGTCATGCAGGAGTTTCGAAGCCAGGTGTGAGGATGTTTAAAAGAGAGAGAAGGGTTGTGTCCAGGCAGAAGAAAAGAGTTGAGAGAAGAGAGCGACAGTGAGGACGAGTGATGGGATGGATGAGAATGGGGGAGCCGGAGTGCATACGTGGACGAGGATTGCGTTAGCAAAGGCCCTGGGTGGACAGTGGGAGGCGGTAGGCGGGAGGTACTCGTACTACGACTCTACGAGTACAACTTGAACTCGGACCCAGAGATTCGTGGTCACCCCAGAACTCGAATGCCTAGCAGGACAGTATATTATTGCGACCATCCGTAGACTCATCCAGCACCGTGACCAGCTTGAAGACCACGCCAGGCACGAGTCGACGGCCCCTGGGGAGGGCAAAAGCCTACGCATTTCGGTGGTCAAGGCCTGGCAAAGGCGGCCTGGGCAAAGACCCTCCCCCCGGCTGTAGCTGACGAGTTGCTTTCGGCTACCAGTTCAGGCTTTGTGTAGAGGCGCCGCGCGTCCCTCGGACGAGCCCTCGCGTACGCAACTCTCTTTAATTGACGTGTCGCCCAATCACAATGACGATCCAGGCGTGCCCAGGGCCTTTATTCGTCAACTTCAAGGTTCCAAGCCGGGTCCACTCTCCAAGGAAAAACTACCATTGCCCATGGGCATTTCTCGTTCTTGAATCTTGATCTGCCACCTTGCACGGGACAAAGAGCATATCTTTGCAAGGTGGGAGAGTGGCACGTGTCGATCAGGGCCTGAGGCTGTCCCAAGCACAGTACGTACCCCGACCGCAACCTGTTTCCGAGCGAGGACGAATACCACAATTATTATTATCACTACCTAGGTACCCAAGTCCTTCTTTGCGAGCAATAATACCATCAAGTGCCCGTAACCACTAGCTCGCCACGGCATGGTGAGGTGTACGTAGCCCTCAAGAGCTCTTATCCCTAATGGCAATGGTCGCTCCTATCCAGGTACCCAGCGAGCCATATTTGGCATGAAACAGCCTTGGCAAAATGGGCATGCAAACTTGAAGTGCCTGCTGCTTCTTCCAAACGCCAAGACCAGCCACTGACTCGGACTGCGGCTCTCAACCTGCTTGGGGGCCTGATAGTCTAATACGCGTCTAGGCTTGTCGCCTCTTGCTGCTGACTTGATCGGTTTGGCCACCCGTTGCTCCTCCCAAACGTAATTGCGACCTCCGCATCCTCCAAGCTTCCAGGTTTTCAGGGTTTCTCTCTTTTCGGTGTTGCACCTGCATATCGGATCGGCTTCAAACTCCTTGTTTGATCTTGACCATGTTTCAGACTCGTTAATCATTTAACATTGTATTTCTCCCTGCGGGCTTGTGCTTCCTGGTCAAACTTCAGCCAAGCATGCTCATCAGCCTGGCCAGGCCGGACCACAGCACATGAAGCCACTCTGACTATCAAGCCTTGCGAGTCAGCTCTCATTTTGCTTTTGCCTGGTAGTCAGACATTTGCATTCGTCGTTGCCACCGGATCTTCAATGGAGTGGTAGACCATTCTCCTGATTACATCCCTCCTTATTTCGCCGTCTTCCAATGCTCAAAGATATGGCGGCAATCCTCGTTGACGTTTGCGCGGCGCGTCAGCTTGACAAGCGGTTGGTCACCATCCACTATCTTCGTGTCCAGCATCACATCACCATAGCTATTGGTCGTAATATGGTCAACGCATACAATCATGCCTTGCGAATCTTTCCGATGGTGGACTGTCCGCCCAAAAATAAGAGCTTCGCCAGGCTACGCTCGTTGTCTTTCAAATGCTTAGATTTTGCTAACCCCGGCAGAATCTGTTCAATCACAAAAAAGGGTTGTTGCCTCGATTGCGCGGCCGTATGAAATTCTCCTCCGGGACGACCTCGATCTGGTTAGAGGAATATTTGGTTGGCCCAGCAGGTGATCTAGTCTTATGCAAGTGTCTGCGATGGCAGTTGCTCGACATTCTGATAGCGGAAGCTTGTCCCCTTCCTAGCCGGACTCCTCAATATGTGTCGAGTTGTGGAGGGTCTAGTGCAGTTTGCGTACAGCGCATGCTATTCTTACTCGATAAACCGTCCAAGGCTTACCGCAAACCACAGCTCACAGATCCTCTAGATCAGGTGCATGGCTCACATGTTGATACCCACGGTTTCCTGATCCTGGTTCTGTCATGGCTGGTGTTGAGGGCAACCAAGTCCGCCCTTGGTGCTCCAAGGGACTGTACACTTCTGCTCTCCTCTCGTCGATACTTTCTGCGAACGAGTTTCGCTCAGAGACATTCGGTCTATCCGGATCGACAATCTGTCCCGCATTTGAGAGTCTCAATGCCTCCAATCCTTCGCTCTCGTCCTCGAGGTCGTTCCTTCTTCGGTCGTCCTTACGCCGACGGATCCAGAAGGCGAGTTTGCTCCTTTTAGGATTTAGTGGGGCAGGCGTCGTCAGAAGTTGGTATACGGTATCCTCAAGATGGTAGTTGTCGTACGCAACTGTACCAACGAATATCATCCATAGGCAACTCAGTGTCCACTCGGCTGTTGCAGCAAAGCTTACTAACGACCAGCATTGACTGGTGAAGATGACCGTATCATTCACAAACTTGGCAGTGCAGCCATAAATCCCACACATGACGAGTAACCCAGCAGCTATTATCCAATGTTAGTTCGGGGTCTGAACATCTCTGATACAGGGAAAGGGTTACTTACGTAGTGCAATGGATGCCGCAACTCTCTTCCACGCCTTGGAAATTTGCAGATGCCGATTGTTGGGGAGCCACTCCCTCATGGCCCGATTCAGATACCAGTCAGAGACCTTGGCAAAAGCCATGAGGATAATTTGGAAACTGGTGAAGATGAGATGATTGTTTCGCTGTCCATTGACGCTCGAAAATGCCAGTGCAATTAGGAAGACCGAAGATACGCTGGCAAACACCGTTTTAGCCAGGCGGAACCATTTTCCTACTGGGGCTTTTCGTCCGATGAAATAATCGATCCCAAATGTTATCCAGAGCAGACAAGCCACAATGATGCTGGCAAGCTTGAAGCATAGTTCCCGCTCTGCGCCGATACATGATATGAATGGCCATGCCGCATATGATGCTCCAATTCTATGCCATGACCCATCATCATTGGCTGGGCGTGATGTGAACCAGAAAAAAAAGTATATCATCTGTGTCGACCATATTATCACAGCCAGGACGGCAGGCAAGGCTCGCCACACACCTCCATATTGGTGGAAGAAGCCGGGTTGTTCCCCATGTCTCTGTGGAAGTCGCATCTTTTCGGTCGAGATGGCCCTCTTTAGGTAAGGTTGTCGTGAATTCAGAGGATCGATTGCACCTGAATGCCCCGTGTAAGGACCTGGGTAGGGCGGAGGGATTGTTTCTCGAGATTCGTCTGCTAACATGAAGACAAAACGATCTGCCATAGAGCGGGACACCATGGCAGTGTGAGCGAAAGATGTGAGGGAAGCGGTGCAGGATGGAAACCTGCAAGAGACACAGAACACTCCGATACCTTATATAACATACTATCCACTCGCCGCTAGCACCTCATGCTCAGCGACCAAAGCAGCAGTCAGTCTAGAGCTCAGACTAGCCATCACTAAGGTCTAGCCTTGCACTTTTCTGACTTCACAGTTATCGATGTCCAGTCATGGAGTAGCTGGCGGCTTGGTCGATAAAAATCTCAATCCTTGCTCCAGGATTGAGTGACTAATACTGGGCCATACTGCCGTAAGGTTTCCAAATCAACTCACCAAGATCCTTACTTCCGGTGAGCATGAAGGGCCAACATGCGGATCATTGATGGTCTTTCACATCTTGAAAACGAATCAATGGGCCTAAAAGTCAACGCCATTTTCAGAAGTGAAATCAGCACATTCGAACCAGCGGGTCTTCTAGCGTTGGCGAAGAACCAATAAAGCTAGAGGGCAGCTCCAGATATCCTTTCAAACGGCGATGCATTGCAGAATTGGGCATTGTTTCTGTGGCCGTTGATTGGTTGAGTGCTGAGGGCCAGCTCCACATAGGCTAAAGGTATCTATGTGGTACCCAAATCGGCGCGTAGCCTTGCGCCTCCTTGAATGAAATAGGTAGGTTGCAATGTAATCGAAAACTCGAAAGCCTTTTCATTTAGGCCACCCAAAAGGTTGAAAGGAGCTCACAAGCTGCGCGGGCACTAAAAGCAGCATGCAACTTACTCGCACGATATCTATGCGGGTTTCGTGTCCAGCCTTAGGCTAGAAAGAGGATCATGTCCACCTTAATCATCCGTTGTCAGCACATTGATGGTCGTGATTCCGCTCTAAGCACCGGTCGATGAGATCTTGCCACTTGCTCTTAGTGACACTGTTTATGTCACTTGGTAATCGGTGTGAGAGTGTACCGCAGCCTCGTAGAATAATAGAGCTCTACCTCGTCGACATGAGAGCGATCCCCTCCAGAAGATTGTCTCAAGTTCTTTGTCCAGGGTGCATGTTTGTCAAATAAAACTCACAAAAATATATGAGTCAGGTCAAAAGCGTCTCAATACTTGGCCTCACGAGGTCACCAGTTCCTCTGGTGAAATTTAATTCAGAGTAAGTCGATTGGTCGATCTCCACCAACACGCTGCTTTGTCTATAGCCTTAGTATGTAACTGTAGGCAACATGTAGTGCAGGAATGAGTCCGAGATGAGCGACGGACGAGTCAGTCCTCTGAGACCAGCATCACCGAACATGACTCGATGATGATGACCTCGGTCTTGGCATTGTTTTTTTGTTGCCCCTCACTCAGCATTTCCCCACGAAAAGTTCCCCATGCCCGAGAGTGGTTCGCCTGCCTGCCTGTACTCGTAGCTCCTCGCTCCGAGTCACGCAACGAATAACCAAATTGAATCTCAGTCGCACAGACATATCGCGAAGCGAGCGCTAAGATCTTCAACTCAGCAAAATTTCAGCCTCCGCGAGTCCTTGATCCGCTCCCCTCCTCCTCACAATGTCGCGCATGCTAGCCGGTGGCGGCGGTACCACCGGCTTCAACAATGACATCTTCAGCATGCGTGAAACGTTTCAGAGGGTTGCAGTCGACCCTGATGTCAGCATTGGAGGATTGTGGACACACGACGTCTTCGACACACAATTCACTTCCTCTACCGAAACTAAGCGCAAAGTCTCTGGCTTAGGTGAATCTAAATACAAGTCCGGCATCAAATCGTCTCGTACGGATCCATACAACCCATTCTTCATCCCACACTCCGTCCTCTTCAATCCCAACGACAACAGCCAAAACAACCGGGCCACCGTCAAAGTGATCACCGGCAGTGAGACAAAAGTGACACCCTTGCAATCGCAATGGGAGGAGACTCCAATCCTCACTCTTCCTGTCGAGCTCCTCACAAAGATCTTCCAGCAAGTGAAGGTCCCGTACTTCCAGGTATGCCTAGCCCTGACATGTAAGACCATGGGACAAGTGGCGAGCAAACCAGGTGTAATGTCACCCTGGCGGGGCTACCGGGACAAAGACGGACTTTTCAGATTACTGGAACGGAAAGCGTGGATACCGCGCACTCTACGTCTCTGTCGAGCATGTTTCGTTCACGTCCCGTGCGATCAGAAATACTGGGAGGCCAAGATCGCTCAGTCCATAGAATTTGACAGACGTGATCTGAACTGGCTCGATATTTTCAACTTCCTCGACAGGTGTAATACATCTGGGCATCGCTGCCCATGGTGTGCCGTTAGACGCTACATCTCCTTCCCTAGTGAGACGGCTTACAAGGATGAAATACGAAAGGCAGCGGATGATATCCAAGAGTGGGGAACGGTTTGCCCCAATGTCTGTCGGAGAATTGACCAACCTTGAAGCATTTCCTGAGAAAGCTGTGCCGGGCCTGCGTAGCCATGATCAGGGTGTTGCTATTGATCTGGAACCTCGAGCGCCACAGTCTATCTCGTGTCACCCACAACCTTTAACAGAATGTTTTGGACAGGAAAAGCGCAGCTATCATCACACACTCAACACCATCATGGGATAGAAAGCAGAACGGGGTAAACAACAAGACCTCGGAAATCATTTGTGGAAAGATGTATCTCATGGAAATCGTATGGATATACTGGCAGCTTTAGACGGGATTGCCATTACTGAGATATTGGACATCACGATCTCGCGAAAGGGCCAGAAGGAGAGATCAAGAGGCACTTGGCTACAAGCAGATTGCCACATGCCAGATGTACACTACGAACTTAATCTAGACCAAACCGCTAAATGTATGCACAAAGAGATTAGATCACTGAGGTCAGTCGTTGATCTATCTTTGCCTGCTTTAGTAAACGCACCTAACGGTCACATTCGATGTTAAGGTAACCCTGAAGTGCTGCATCATCGTCACCAGCCGACTTTTGCCAATCTTTGTCTGGAAGGCAGGTGCTCATTTCGAGCATCAATACGCCCCACCCTGTACACGACTATCTTTGAACATGATAATATATGCCTGAAAAGGCGACGACTCATATCACTGGCTGTGGCAAGGCTGCATGCACCAACGAATGACTTGCTTCTCGACTCGAGCAGCCATTGGTCAAATCCATCTCCTCGGAAGCCTGACAGCATTCCCAAAATGCGCGAAATAGGCCTTCTTCGGCTATGCGCTATCAGACGAGAATTCGTGTTATACGAGATGAGATATGAGATACGGCTGGCTGGCTTCATGCCCAGAGATTTTTGACCAACCGGGTGCCAAATCAATGATGTGGTACAGGGAAGCCACTTTTCAGATCGGGTCGATCTCGTGTTCAACATAACTAGCTTGATCGTGCCTGGAGGACCAAGAACCTCATATAACTTTCATTTCCCAGTTGCTTTCAGCAGTGGCCGGAAGTTCACAGAACATGATCATCACATACTATACCTCTCTCCAACCACGCAGCTAGGCCCAGCAAGGCCTGGATCTGAGAATCAAAGTTCAAACTCTATCGCTATCCGAGCCGTGGATTCAAGTGGGTTCTCCAAACCGTTCGCCTACTAATCTCGGTTCAGTGCAATGCTGGGTTGAGGTTCAAGAGAAGTCCAAACTCAGAACCTATGCCGTTTTGCTCGAGAGGAAGTGTGCAAGCTAAAGCAAAGCTCGAAAGATGGTTTACCCCGGTCATCCAAGTCGGGGTTGTTTTGCATGTCGTCGGAAAAAGGTCAAGGTACGCAACTTACGATCGGAAACTCTAACCCCAACGTGCTGATTGTAATAGTGTGATGAGACAAAGCCACAGTGCAATCGATGTACCAGGGTTGGAAAAGTCTGTCCCGGGTATAGATCCGAAAGCGAGATATCGTTCAAGTACGTCAAAATTCGTGAACGAGATCACTCAGACGCTGCCAATCACCATACCAACCGTGAGCTTCGGATAATCCAAGACCGAATTTCCCCATCTGACTTGAGCAGAAAACGAGGGGGCCTTGATATTGCCAATCTATGGCCCTCTATCGGACGATGATTCATCCTCGAGTCCATCGCACAGAACGCGAGAGAGCTCAAGCGAAACTATCGATATGCCGTTCTTCCAGCCATTGCAGCAGCCGTGGACACACTTGGCGCTACCTTTGTTCATCAACTTGTTCACAACATCATTGGGACGAGACTCTAAGCAAGGACTACTGACATTCTTGCCCAGGCTATATCGTGGTTCGACCTCGGACTCACCCCTTCAGTTGGCTGTCAGTGCAGCCACAGATGCGAACGCGGTGCGAAAATTGACGGATCATGAAGCCATATTTCAAGCTCGTCGAAGCCATGTTCAGGCACTAGTGGCAGTACAAAAAGCTATCGAGAACCCCAAAACCGCGACAAATGATACCACGCTGTGCTCGCTGTTTATTTTGACCCTTTTTGAAGTAAGCCACTCTTGGAAAGGGATGAACCTGGTTAATGTTCGTCAGTATATCAGTGGGGACACGATGATTGCCCACGGATCTCATATCGCAGGCTATGAAGCATTACTAGATCTCAGATCCCGTGATATTGACTCCGAGTCTCAAGAGTACGCATTGGATCTTGCAGTAGCGACACAAATTGTGAGAACACTCCACCTAATCTTGAATTGGTGCGTCCAGATTGACTCCTTCAGGTGGTTAAGCATATGAGAACTCGTACTCTGCCTTCGCCTCGTACGATTGAGATCTTCGAAACCCTCAATAAATACGACCCGAGCACTGTGGTTGTGCAGATTAACCTCAAGGTGATCCAGTTCAACAATTACAGCGATACCGTGCTGGAACGCACTGAGCACACCGAGGTCGAGACCCAAGCGGTAGACTTACACGACCTGATAATGCTTGGAGAGCGAATTGATGACCAAGCCCATATCTGGCCAGGCACGGATGAGTCTCTCTACCTTTATCAGACAGTAAATGCACCGCTTTCGGGCTGGGCTCGGCCATTCTACGTCTATGAGACACTGGCTGTTGCTAACGACTGGAACCTGGTCAGATGTGCCAGAATCTCCTTATCGCTGTCAATAATAAAGTGCTGCCGGTCCCTGTTCAAGACAGGTTATATGCATTTGGAAGCAGACAACGCTCTCCAAAGAGCAAAATCGACAATCACCACTATGCTTGAAGACATAGTGGCAAGTTTCCCATACTGCCTTGGAAAAGGTGACGCCAAATGGAATCTACCTGTTTCGGGCATTGGTACCAGTGGATTTGCGCTGCTCTGGCCCATTGGAGTACTTCTTCGATGCGGATACGCGACGCCAGAGCAAATAGAATCGGCGTTGCAGATGCTTGACTATATTGGTGGTCCATTGGGTCTTCAAAGAGCGATTGTTCTCAAGCAAGCCTGGGCAAGCGGCGACTTTCGTTGAGCCGAGTCAACTGTTCAAGACCGCACCCACAGGACATCTTCCCTAAACCTGGCCGGTTCAGACTTCCTTCTGAACAGGTCGGTCCTGTTCGATCCTGCTTTTGTCATTCTCAGGCTACTTGCAGCTTATCTTCTCATGCCACTCGTCGACAAAGGCCGTTGAGAATTGTGGGGTTCAAAGTCCTGAAAAGGTGGCGGCCGAGCTTAAGCCTGGGAGTTACCCCACACCGCGGTCCTGGCTTGGGGGAAGAATGGCCCCCTGACATGGCAGCCTTGCGACCGTCGCGACCTTTTGTCATAATCATGCTCGGGACAACCCAACACTCATTTACACTGTCTGACCTGTATCATGAATCAGAAGTCAACGCATTGTGGCTCTTGACTATCATATTGCTATTATATGACCAACGCCCTCTTCGGAGTGAAGCCACGAGGCAAGACTTGCAGTCACGAGCATGTGTGTTGCCACTTGCTCCAGCTTCTTCTGCAACTTAAAAGAGAATTGCGGCACAAATTTATCCAATTGTTGTTCGTTAACGCATACACGATGTTACGCTTGTTCCAAGCTTTGCACCATGCCTGTGTTAATCTCCAGAACTTGACCCAATCGATAGTAAAATCGGAAACATTCTAGAACTATTTGCTGGGTGTCCACCGCTCCACCACACAAATGTAGCGGGATAAACAGACTACATACGGTCAGATCACTTTATCCTCCATCATTCTAATTTGACGAATCTGTCCACACATAGGTCCTATAGATGTTATGTTGGGACAAATGGGTATTCTCAAGATCACGTGATCGCAACTTGTCCAGCACTCACCTTGTTGAGACTGCTTGATGAATTCTCCATGAATAAAACCAACCATTCAGAGGATATCTACGGAACATACATCCCGCGTAGGCCTAAGCCTTCAGATTTCATGGGGATCAGAACTAATCGCTCGGCAAGGCTTAAAGTTGGGGGCCAAAATGAGGTCTGATCACGTGCCTGATCCTCCTGGCCTGCGACCAAAGTGTCCCTTCATTGCAATTCCGTTGGATCCAAACATCATCCACAACTTTCTATAAAATATACAATATCTCCTTGCATTCAGTATCTTTTGTAATCAGCGATTGTGTGCTTGTTCGAACCAAAGACGGCAGCGCTACTGCGCAATCGTGCCTGGGCTCTCACACCCATCCAACCTACACGCGTGTGCTTTTCTAGTTAGTTTCGCTCTGGCTTCGAACTCCTCGGCTGGTCCGCCCACACCCTCCCAAATCTCATTTCCCTTCGATGTCCTTCCAAGTGCCGCAGAATGCGCCGTCGTTTTCGAGTTCACAAAGATCACAAGAAGATTCCTACTGGCGGTCGAAACAGAGTAATGGCCATACGACGAAAGGAGGCGTTGCGGATGCAGTCACCTCGAAAATCAACGACATCTTCAGCGAGCAGCGAGACCTCCCCATGTACAAAGACAAGCCACATTTTCCAGCCAGTCGGCGGCCCTCGCTGCTGCAGAGGAAGAGGGTCCAGGGTCTGTTGGGCTTGACGGGAATATTCGTTCTTTGGTGGACCGGCTTCTTGTCTTTCGGTGGTCCCAAAGGGCAGTTTTTCGATGCCGCGGAGCACCGACATTTCGGCGAGGACTGGTCGGTGCAGAGGGAGGCGGTGAAGGAGGTCTTTCTAACAACCTGGGAGGGTTATGAGAAATATGCATGGGGTTTGGATGAATACCATCCCCTGTCACGGAAGGGCAAAAACATGGTTCAAGGCGGCATGGGATGGATCATTGTTGATGCCCTGGACACGGCCATTATGATGAACTTGACTTCTCAAGTTGCAACCGCGAGGGAGTGGATCTCCACTTCACTCAACTATAACGCAGACCATGATGTTAATACTTTTGAAACGACCATTCGAATGCTTGGAGGATTGTTGTCTGCCTACTATCTATCCACCAGCTTTCCGACTCTTGCACCTCAACGAGACGACGATTTCAATCAACCAGGGGAGGATCTATATATTGAAAAGGCCACTGATCTGGCTGATCGTCTGCTTGGAGCTTACGACTCTCCATCAGGAATACCATACTCATCCATTAATCTCAACACATCTCAAGGCCTGATCAACCACCTCGACAGCGGAGCCTCATCCACAGCCGAGGCTGCAACCTTACAATTGGAGATGAAGTATCTCTCCAAAGTCACTGGCGAGCCAGTCTACTGGGACCGAGCGGAACTTGTGATCAAAGCAATCGAGTCGCAAAAGCGGGAAGATGGCTTACTCCCCATTTTCATCTACCCAGCTACTGGTGAATTTCGGGGCGATAACATCCGTCTTGGATCTCGAGGGGACAGCTACTACGAATATCTAATCAAACAATATCTTCAGACCGGTGGTGTTGAGACAATCTATCAGGACATGTGGGAGGAAGCATTGGAGGGGGTCAAGAAACATTTGATTACATACTCGGCCAAATCGTCGCTAACTATCCTTGCTGAGCGGCCCAGCGGCCTCCACGGCGTCTTGACTCCTAAAATGGATCACCTTGTATGCTTCATGCCGGGGACAATCGCCCTCGCAGTCACTGGCGGACAGACTGTGGAGCAGGCAAAGAAAAGACTAGGCAGCAAATGGAGCAAGAAAAACGACGAGGACCTGCAGCTCGCAGAAGAACTCATGAAAACATGCTGGGGCATGTACAAAGTCACACCGACAGGTCTCGCGCCCGAAATCTCTTACTTTCACGTCGACAACCCTCCCCGCCAATGGCAGGGCCACCTCGATGCGACATGGACACAACCTGTATCTGCAGAACTGTCTGACAATCTCACAGCCGACTGGCGCTCCGACTACGACATCCACGACATGGACGTGCACAACCTTCAGCGGCCCGAGACCGTTGAGTCGCTCTTCTACATGTGGCGCATCACCAAGAATCCGAAATACCGCCAGTGGGGCTGGGAGATGTTTGAAGCCTTCCGCGAACACACGAAAGTGGTCGACGAAGTGCACGGCAAGGTGTATGCGTACAGCTCACTCGACACGGTGATGGAGAACCCAGTAAAAGAGCGCAAGCGCCGCGACAACATGGAGAGCTTCTGGCTCGCCGAGACGCTCAAATACTTCTACCTGCTCTTCTCGGAGGACGACTTCTTCCCGCTCGATAAAGTCGTCTTCAACACCGAAGCCCATCCGCTACCTGTCTTCGACATCACGGGCAGCAAAGTGTTCAAGACCGGTTGGCAACGCAGCAAGGGTCCTCCAACATCCAAAAATGCAGACTCGCACGGCACCGGAGAGGGGTCCAAAGATGGGGACAATTTCGTGCAGTTCGGCGACCGCCGCGTCGGAAACGGCGTCCGCTTCGACCAGAACGGGAAGCCCGTCGAGGCCAAGAATTCCGGGCATGACCACGACGACACGGTCGAGCACGGCCATATTGAAGAGAGCGGGCAGGGCAAAGTCCCTGGCGAGCACTCGGTCCTCGAGTCGAATGACAATCACGGCGATAATCGGAAGAAAGATGACGGAGCAGGTGCGGCCGGGTTGGAGGATTCCGCACCTTTGCAGAATAGTCGTGCCGGCCGGTCGAAGCCGAGAACTGGGAAGGACATGGAGAAGGAGGATGATGAAGCTGCTGCTGCCGCCGCCGCCGATGAGGAGGAGATGGTCGCGCAGCGCGGCTCGATGAAGGGCGGTTGAAGGTCCCAATCTTGGGAAATGTGCCACTAAAGAAAAGTATATACGGACCAGGATGCATGGGTTGGGTTTTTAACTGGCCGGAGATAAAATAAGCCAGTGGTGTTTCTATGTAGGATAGATACCCGGAATGAGCATGTGCTTTTCTCGTCGACATCCGTTGATGTCTGCGTCCACAACCGCCATCGAGACGCCCTTTTTCATCCCTTCATTCCTCGTGAGAATTCGTGTCGTCACAGATGTTTTCAATTCTGCCGATGGGTTGTGTTTCCTGAAGTGGGACGACCGATTAACGAAATCGGCTTTTACGTCCGTCGTGGTTACTTCTTGAAGATATTGAGCATCGACACTCATCACTTTGTGGCTTTGGGGTGATTGGTTAGCCAGGGGAAGCCTTCAATTGTGGCTTGTGCTGGATCTTCGTTGCGTCTTTGCCACTGAAGCGCGCTCTGGTTGATGCTACAAAAGCACACTTGCGAGTAGGGCGAAGGTTGAGAGAGAGTGCTGCTAGACGGTGGCCGTCCCGAGAGCTTGTAGGAATTGTCGTGTGCCAAGTGATTGTGGATCGCAAGCGGCCATATACTGGTGACTCAGGTCTGGCGGCTGCCCATGGTGCTGGGATCGATTAGCAAGATTGCTCAGGGTTCATCCCATACGGATGACGTCGAAGATATTGTTCTGTAGTTATGTGCCTGACTGCGATCAGAAAGTCGGACCTCTTCGCCTGCCAGTGTACTTTGAGTCGGTCTTGACGACTTTGCCCTTGTTCCGCATCTTTTCCTTCTTCTTGTGAACCCAGGCTTTACTGCCCTTGACGTCTTCACTCCTCTTCCCCTTCTTATGCATCGCCTCGCGAAACTTCCTCCCGTCTTCAATGTCCACGCCGTCCATCTTCGACACGGTGGAGGTGATATCGCCTCCACCAACACTGAGGACCAGGTACGTCTTGACGTTCTTCGTGCCCCCATCGTCTTCAAGAATACCCGCACCGAACCCCGCTCGCACAGCGGCCGAACTGATCATCGTACGCTGCTGCTCGTTCTTCGGGTAGAACTGACACACGGCTTTCCCACCCCGCTTCAGCGCAGCATACAGGCCGTCGAAGAACCTCCTCAGGCGGCCTTCGGGACTCACGCCGCTCGTCTCGGCATTGCACAGCCACTGGATGGCGCTGATACTGATGGCGGCGTCGAACGCACCTGCGCGGAACGGAATCCCTTGGCCCATGTCCGCGAGGAACAAATCCCCCTCCACGTCTTCCCGTTGTAGTGCAATGTCCAGCATGCTCGGGGCAATGTCCATGCCGACCCAGATGTGGCCGTCCTCCGAGAGGATCTCACCGGAGAGGCCGGACCCGCAGCCGATGTCAAGGATAAAGGATGATTGCTCGAGGTCGAGGAGTTCAAGGGCCCGGTTCGTCATCGATGCCTGGATGGCTTGGATGCGGGATGAGGTCGTGTATTTGGCCGACTCGGTGTCATTGTAGTACAGGTCTGGGGGGAGGATATCTTCGGGACGAGACATGTTGGCTGATTTGGGAGATTGCGGTTGATGTGTTTTTGGGCCCTATGTGCCGCCCTCAGGCATGGAATGCTCAAAGATGGGCTGTGGCAGTCCTTGAGGCCATGTCGGACATGGTCAGGTTGATCTTGAATTCTGCAAAATAATTTTTGTGGAGGCCGCAGCGACCTTGAACTTTCATCCAAGCGGCGGGGGAGCTGGGGATGTTTAATTGGCGGAAAGTCGGCCTTTAGTGACGCTAGAGGCTACGGTGGATCTTGAGGATGGATACGGGGGAGGATTACTTCGTCAGTGCCATATATACAACAGATGAGAAACATATCGAACCTTCAACCCTTCAGGAACCACAGCCCCGATGATCATAGCCTCCATGGTCTACACATCCGGAGATAAGGTGAGAATACTGCGAGTGTTTACAAATCCCTTCCTATCCTCAGCTATGCTTTTAAGGGACCTTTTTCCTATCTTTAGTTTGGATGACCACACTCAGCAAAGTATCCGTGTCTCAACGAGAGCACAATATTCTAATATGGTCTTCTTTCCAAATTTTACGCCTCTTCCAGACATTGTTTGACCAGCAACAGCAACATGATTTGAGGCAGATCATAGTCTAAGGTCACGTGGTGCTGTCTACTTTCATTGGCCGAGAAATATTCGCCAGCTTCCTAGACGAGTGATGGAGAGTGGGGCACGGCCTGGCACCTTCGGAATGGAGTATTCAGATGAGAATCAATGTTCAGAACAAGGTAGGGAAGCATGGAAAATGGTGTTCAAAGTCCAGATACTTGAGGCCAAAGATGATATTTTCAAGCCATAACATACTGGCTGGCATTCCCACACGCACAAACGCTGATTGTGGGCGAGTACGCAGAAGCCACCGCATTGGAAATGCAGACAATGCAGTGATCGAAACTGACGCTGTTCGATTCACTACTATTCAGAGTGGGGTTACTTCATTGACCAACTTGGCACTCTCATTCCGGTAGACTCATTTAGGTGACATTGGCTGATCTTACCTATTTAAATGGTCGAATACTCTTCGCTTTTCCTCTCCTCTCCTCTCCTTTCCTTCTCCCTTTTCTTAGAATGGTTGTGTGAGTTCTCTTCCACATCGCCAATACCTCATTTGATTTCGCTTGTCAAGCAAACAATCCACCTTTATACTGAAAACCCACATCTCAACATGATTAACGCACACCAGGAAGGAAATACTGTTTGGCTCGTTACCGGTGCCTCGAATGGTAAGCCACATTGCCTATCACACTGATTATTCCTTGCTCACCATCGCAGGTGTTGGTGCTGCATTCTTGCCTCTTCTCCTCTCTCGGCCTGCCACTACTGTGGTTGCCTTGCATCGTGCCACCTCCGCAGTTGCAGATATTGATGTTCACTCTACTTCTGCCATTTATACTCACAGCTACGATGCTGTCAACACCGAAGCAGAAATCTCCAAACTGGCTGAGGCCATCCGCACGGCACGTGGCATTAACCGTATCCACATCGTCCTGGCATCTGCCGGCATGGTGGATGGGATGAAACCTGTTCTGAGCACTGGCTGGGAGGAAGTTCAGAAACATATGGATGTCAACTTCGGAGGGCCATTGAAACTCGTCCAGGGCCTGAAAGGTCTCTTGGGCTTAGATGCTTCGACCGATACGCCAAACACTAGTGGAACCAAATTCATCTTTATCTCTTCTTCTGTCGGATCACTTACCCAGACTGAACTAGTTCCAGGCTGTCTGGCCTACGGATCAAGCAAGGCGGCGGCCAACTACATGATCACTCGTCTTCATGTGGAATTGGAGGCTCACAACTTCATCACCGCTGCCATTCATCCTGGCTGGGTGCGGACACGGATGGGCTTGCATGCAGCAGACGAGTGGGGTGTCAGTCGAGATTTCGTGCCACTGACATCCGAAGAGAGCGCCGCCGCAATCCTGAAGATTGTTGACACCTGCAGCAGGGAGACCGTCGGAGGCAGGTTCTTGAGTTACGATGGCACTGAACTGCCTTGGTAACGGTGGAGATCTCGGCTTTTACGCTTGTTCAGATCAAGAATAGCCTGAGACCATAGCGAGATGGCATGAGGGACACTACAACTGCTCACTGTGCTCGGTTTCACTCCTTCTGAGACAACCCAGGAGACGGATTGGTTGGTGGTGGCATATTGGTCAAGTAATCGTGGCAGACTATTGATCATATCACACCTGAAATATACATCATTTGCCGTTGAAAACGTAGAGAAGGAGTTTAAAAGGCGACATAGGTAAAGGTGGTGGCAGACCAGACTCTGGTCTTGACCATGAATAGGGGGTATTGCCTCACAAGGCTGAACAACTCATCACGTGTTTGATGCCAAGATCTCGCGTACTCGACGTCATTAGTGCAGGGGTCGCCCCAGCGCTTTCAAAGGTGGCATCTTCGCCGCATGCTCCCCTTGGTCGCGACAGCCTGCGAGAAAACCCGCAAGATAAACTGACAGATGGGTCCTGGTTAACTTTTCTCCATTCTCCCTGATAAATTCCCCTATAATGTTGATATTGAACTACTCTCTTCTCCTCATGTCCTCATCTTCAGGATAGAAATCCATCTCCTCCAGACCCAAACCACTTCTTTTCCCTCAAATCTCCTGACCGGGCCCAACATTTACCACCCCACTACTAAGGAACCATGTACATCCTCCCCTTCCTCGGCTATGTGGGCCTAGTCCTAGGCTTCGGCTTCCTCACACTGTCCATTGCGTCGGGCCTCTACTACCTCTCGGAACTGGTCGAAGAGCACTCGGTCTTCAGCGCCAAACTCCTGAAGAGACTCGTCTGGGTCGTCATTGCAGCGCAGGTTCTCTTGTGGCTCGTCGATGGCTTCCCCTGGCACCTGACCCTCCTGGGCATTGTAAGCCACGTCGTCTACGGTACCAACCTGCGCCATTTCCCAATCGTCAAATTGACAGACCCGTTCTTCCTGTCGAGTTGCGGACTTGTCATCGTCAACCATTGGTTGTGGTTCAAGCATTTCAGTGCGCCCGCGGGTGGATACCGAGGCGTGCCCAGTTCAAGGCGCGATTGGTATTCCTCGCCTGTTTATGATCAGCCTACATTTACAGAGATTGCGTCATATTTCGGCCTGTGTGTCTGGCTGGTGCCTTTTGCGTTGTTTGTCAGTCTGAGTGCAGGGGAGAATGTGCTTCCTAGTATGGGATCTGAGTATGCGACGGGAGAACGGGAAGGCGTCGGCTTCAAGAAGGGTCATAAGAGGAGGAACACTGGAATGGCTAAAGCGGCTGTCAATGGAGCCAAAGACTGGATGAGCGAGACGGGTGCAGTCATGGGCTTCTGGAGAGGTGAGAACGTCCGGCCAACGCGCGGGTTCGATTGAGATGTCTTCTACGGTTGTACCAACATGATGTGAGAGTTCTCCTGGCGAGTCGAACAGCTTCAAGTCCATCGTCCACCGACTTGACTCCGGTATCCCAAGACCGGCAGGACGGTCTTCGATTCCCTCCCACTCCGACCTGCGCAACAAGATGCTGCTGTAGATCGACAGGGACCAAACCCAAGCGAGATACTCAGCCCTAACTCTACCACCGAACCGTGAAGGCTGCAAGACGCGCACATAACGTTCCTACGACGATGGCACAGCTTGCGATGGATTAGATTAATCACTGTACGAGATCAATGATTTATCATGACTTAAATTTGAGAAATGCGAGATATATAATTTTCGTCCTACTCTCCGCGAAATAGAGGATCAATCTCAATATAATCTCTACAATCTTATTCCCCTAGGGAATACTCTTCTCGATAGTGATACGATACCACGATTGCGTAATACTTATCCCCTAACCTGCGCATATCACATAAC
The DNA here is from genome assembly GCF_035927105.1 of Exophiala bonariae. Classification (NCBI taxonomy): domain Eukaryota; kingdom Fungi; phylum Ascomycota; class Eurotiomycetes; order Chaetothyriales; family Herpotrichiellaceae; genus Exophiala; species Exophiala bonariae. Next base: position 144,392 of record NW_027042491.1, read on the forward strand.
ACATTACTCCTCACAAAAGCCCAAGAATTGCGATATATACTCGAGTAACAAAAGGCGAAATAACCAAGCATGACAGAATCATCATTCCCTCAATTTCCAGGTCTCCCCATCCAGCAGCCCCTTGACGCTCATATTAAACCCTCCCTCTTCAAAATCTCAACCGTCAACCTTTGGCCAAAAGCGACTCTCGACATCCAGAATATGGCGCCAAACAGCCTTATAGACGTCCAGTTTCCGGACGAAGCCGTCCTCGCGACTGGCCAGCTCGTCGGTGATGTCGGCGATCTCGCGCACAAACGCCTCGAACTCGGGACTCGTCCAGTTCGGGATGAATTCGTTGCGCAACGCGCCGCCGTCAAGGTCGTTGGTCGGGTTGAGACTGAGATTGAGGTTCGGGATCGTTGTTGGCGGGGACATTGGAGTCGCGTTCGGATTCGGGCTGTGTGGGTTCGATGCGCTGTTGAACGAGGTTCGGTGGCTGTTGCTGTGGTTGGTGTTGAAGTTCTGCTGTGTTGGCAGGTCTTCGGCCGAGAGAACGGGGATGGGTCCTTCCGAGTCGGCTTGTGAAGGCGCGTAGTTTGAGTTTGGGGCCGGTGGGAAGACGGGATTCGTGGTGCTGGTGCTGGTGTTGATGTTGTTGTTGTTGCCATTACCGCCGCCGCCGCTCGTGAAGGAATAGTGCGAGCTGGGGCGTGATGACGGAAGTGGTGGTCTTGGTGCTGGTGATGAGGTCTCCGTCGTGTACGGCGCGCGGATGTATGATGCGGCGTAGCTCCAGGCCCTCAGGTACACGGTTTCCGTGGCCCACAGGACGACGAGGCCTTCGAGCAACGACATGGACGGGTCGGTCACGAACGCGCGAAACAGGTCGATATACTGCTTCGTGGCGCTGTCGGCGGTGAATTGAGTATCGGTCGGTCGTGCCGGTATCTGAAGGCCCAGGCCGTATTTCTGTGCCGTGGTGGTGAAGAATTCGATTTCTCGATTGATGTTGTTCAGGCAGTTGGTCAGCATCTTCACGATGCGCCAGCGTAGACTTGTCGATTTGTCGTTGATGAAAACGTAAGGTAGATCAACGCGTGAGAGAAGACTGCCGATGAAGCCGATGTATGCTTGAGCATACAGGCGGTCTTGAGACAGCCATCTTGACAGAACGTGCTTTGGTAACTGACCCAGCCCGGCCAGGCGGAGGAAAGGATGCTGTGTCGCCGCTTGAAATTGCCCGGGTGAATTGTTGAGGAGGATGTTGGTGAGAGATGGAAGACTGACAGGAGTTTGTTGCTGTTGTTGATAGTGAGGATTGTATTGTGCGTTGATAGGCATGGCGCCAGCATTAAAAGATTGATGGGATGAGACCGAGTAGGTATCGCTCATCATCGACTGGCGGTTGTTCTGCACATAAGGTTGCTGATGGTATGAGGACGGCGAGTTGGCCCACATTTTTGTTTGATGGGGGAGAACGTCTCCTCCGCCGGATTTGCGTGCTGATATCAGATTGAAACTCGTCCAAGGCGGCCAGAGGTTGTACAAGGCTGTGGGCAATGACGACGAAGCTCCAATTCCAGTGACCAGACTTGTTTCACCGGTTGGCGCAACGCTCCTCTAGAAAGCGAACGACCACCTCTGGAATATGAGACTGTCTAGTCAGAATGGCGACAGCGGTATGAAGACTTCGGAAATGACTCTCAGGCCTTTCAGTAAAGTCCGGCGCAAGCTGACACGAGGCTGAGAGGGATCCGAATGGAGGGGTAGAATCCCCAGATCCAGAAATATCCTTAGATACGGTCGGCAATACGAAAACGAGAGGCACCAATTACAAATGCCCCTGTCTCTCATCAATATCGCCACCAGAATCCAGATGAGTGAGTGAGTGTGCGTTCGATTAATGATGATGATAGAGAACTTGAAGACACTCCAGCTTCCCTTCCCGCCCAGCTGAAAAAAAGTCGGGAAGCCAAATTGCGGGCAGTCTGACACGGCGTGATCCCGGGACTGGCTGGAGTTTCTGTTTCCAACTTGAAGCAAAGTCGGTCATCAATTTACCTAACTGACTTTGGTATCTTTGAGGTCCATCCCACTGGCGAGTGTAACTAATGTTAGCAATCCACCATCTAGGCGATAGGTAGCAGAGAATCCCTGGATCTTGTTTCATGCTCTATTCTGGCCCTACCAGCGGGGCTTGTACTACTCTGTACTCTCCCTAGTTCAGCCGAGGTATGGATACTGCATGGTTTCGATCGCAACCAAAGTTCCTCATTCGAAACAAAGCGAATTTGCGAGTAAGCAGCCAGTGCTCATGGATCTACATGGGCTTTCGACTTGCATCTGGCCTGTCTGAGATTTCCTATTTTCTGCCTACCTGTCTAGAAAACCTGGGATCCCTAGATGCCGCTCAGGCAGCCAGTACCTTGCTTACACTTGGCTACCTAAGTTAGATACCATGAATATCGTCATAGAATGATGGCCGATTGGATTGCCAAGCGAGCAAAATAGATGGCTCGTCAATTGAATACTTAATGTGGGATTATTTCTCTCTTGAGTCTCACATATGAGATTTCCAGTTATCAAAGGGCGCCCGCAGAACACCCCGGAACAAGACATGGCGGCCACATACGCAGACATATGTGCGTATACGCATAACATACCAACATATATAACGATGTAGTGGCATTGGGAGTGCCTCGGGGTCCGAAATAGTTCCTACGCTAGGTAGATTTCTCTATTCCTATTCTCTTGGTAGTAATCAGCTATAATTGATTTTTTGAGGGTAGGGGGATTAAGCATTTCAGTCCGCTGCACGTCAAAAAGTCCCCCTATCCCTGCCCCTACCCCTCCCCCTCGAATTCTGTACCGTTAAGAACATATAATAACACCACGACCGAGTACCTAGGTCATATCGACATACATAGATACACGGCGACGTTGGATATAAAGCTAGAATTGAGATTAACGACAAATCAATCACCCGTCCCACAAGGCCTCAGGTGAGCACACAGATAGTCCTGCCCCACTAAGTATTGACTCATGATATTCCAGACTACTTATATATCAATCTTCTTCACAAACACCAAAATCCAGAACAAGAAGAAACAAGAAAACCAAACATCATGCCCCGGGTCTTCCTCATCACCGGCACGTCGACGGGCTTCGGCAACTTCTACGCGCAAGAAGTGCTGGACCAAGGCGACTACGTGGTGGCGACGGCACGGGACCCGACAAGCCTGAGCTTCAAGAACACGACGGCGGACAACTTCCTGGCGGTGCGGCTGGACGTGACGGACAAGAAGTCCATCAGCGAGGCCTTTGACGCGACGCTGGCCAAGTTCTCCCGCGTCGACGTCGTCGTCAACAACGCCGGCTACGGCCTCGCCGGCTGTTTCGAGGAATACACCGACGCGCAGATCCGCCAGCAGATGGAGATCAACTTCTTCGGCTTGCTCGACGTCACCCGCACCGCCATCGAGGTCATGCGCGACCGTCAGACCCCGCAGGGTGGCCTGGTGCAGAACGTCACGAGCATCGGTGGCCAGCGTGGCGTGCCGCTGTTCAGCCTGTACTGTGCCAGTAAATGGGCCGTCGAGGGGTTTACCGAGGCGTTGTCCCATGAGGTGAAGCCGGAATGGGGCATCAAATTCACGTTGATAGAGCCCGGCGGGTTCAGGTATGTTCATGTTCCATGTTCCAAGTTCCCTCAATCATTTCTCCCGTTCCGCTCGGAATAAAAACCCAACCCCAAACAACAAGACCGCGCACGTTAAAGAATCAACCACCGTGAACTGACCAAACCCGCCTTTCCTGGTCCACAGAACAGACTGGGCAGGCCGCAGCATGGAGTTCGCGGAGCGGCATCCGGCATACGACCACCTCAACGCATCGGTGGCCATGGGCAAGCGGCACGGCAACCAGGCCGGCGACCCCGTCAAGGGCGCCAAGGCCATGTACAAGCTGGCCGTGATGAAGCAGCCGCCGCTGCGTGTGGTGCTGGGCTCCGACGCCTACGCCGGCGTCATGAACAAAATCGATCAGTACGAGCAGAACTACAAGCGCTTTGAACGTCTCAGTAACGAGACCGATGTCGATGGTTATCAGGCTCCTTGATGCGGGGCGCCAGGTCGTGTCTGGAGGGAAGGACGTCTCTTTGGGGGAGAAGAAGAATGGCGATGGATGATAGGAATGATATGTGTGTCGCAAGCACTGAAGTCAGTCGCAAAGCAGAGCACCCCGACGCGTGTCCTTGAAGATAGACTTCAACATGACCAATGTTCCGTCATGGGCGACAGGAATCAAAATCAAAGTCCTTCCTTGCTCCTGTTTAGTGGATTGAAAAGCCGATGACTACCCCTGTACAATTCTCAGCTCAGTCTAATCGATTTGCCATGGTGACAATGCGATTCTGCGTCAAGGTATGGAGCGTAGCCAAACCTCGGTAGGGACGTCTGAGAATCTTAGAGATCGCCGTATGAAAGAAGAAGCATTGCATTCTCAATAGTCTTAAAAAGCCCCCATCGTTTAATCCCCTTAAACCCCCATAAAGTAGTAAAAGTCGTAATGTACATATACACATAGCCTGTAGAACAGCAATAAAGGTGGGAATAAAAAGGCCAGCTATTATGCAAGGGTTTCCCTATCCATCAATTCCGGTTCAATTGCTTCGTCTCAATGTGCGAATGTGAGCTTTTTCTCTGCTGTGCTCTCTTTTGGTCCCTACCTATCCCGGTGGTTTGTTGGGTTGATGGTAGGATCACCCAACCAGTATGATGAATGAAAACAATGACAAACTTCTCCTGTCTCCCAGAGACAAATAATGCATCAACATGATTCCAGGATATCGAAGATCCATTCCTACCGGTTCATATCCCATCCCCATAACAAACTCAAATAAAGCAATATGCAATGGGGTATCTAATGTGGTCCGAACGAAGTGTAAGAAGCGAAATGCGAGCCTTTCCAATCCGCCGCGCCTGGGAAATGCTCAAATCTGTTTCTGCTGTAGATTTTTGTTGACGCGAAACAGTGCTTCGTTTGAAATGCTTTTGACTTATGAACACGTGCACGATTTTCTTCTCCGCAGTGCCTTGTCCGACAAGGAGTCTTGCCGATTCATTTTCAATTGGTTCGATGAGCTTGTGCCTGTGCATTGCTCAACTGTTGCTTCAATGAATTGATTTCTTCTTGCATCGAATTCATTCTCTGCTCTAGGTTACTGACGTAAGCCCACAAACGATCTTCTTTGGCAAACATGGCATTGCTGTTTTCACCGCTACCATGATGACTGGACAAGCTGTTGCTATGAGATGACAAGGGTCCACTGCCCGTCATGTGGGTAGGTGGTCCACTAGGTTGGGTTGGAGGGTGTGTAGGAGCACTTTGACTGGGTAAGGTGAAGCGAGAATCGGGCGGGTTCAAAGGAGGTGGAAGGGGTAGCTGAGGTCCTGCGGGAAGTCCAAGAGAGCTTGAGCCACTGACCCGATTGTATTGTGGTTGCTGATAATGAGCCATACTCGGGGAACGATTGCGCCCCAAGCTACCTTCAGAGAGTCCTGGAACAGAACTTCTCTGTGTCTGATTAGGCGAGAGTGGTTTTGGGCTCTCACTTATCGGGTTTGGTGCAAAGACAGGATTACCCTGACCCGATGGCCGCGAACTAGAATTCGACCCCGACATGGATGGAAAGGGAAGCGGTACCCCCGCCGCGACAGCAGCAATGGATACTCCAGTGCTGGGTTGATTAAAGGCATTCCTTGGTGGAAAGAAGCCACCAGCCATGCCTCCGGGAGGTGGTCCTTGAAGAGGAGGGTAGGTGCTTGGAAGTCGTGACACATGATCAGAATCATCCATTGTATCATCTCCTGAAGGGGCTTGTCGACGAATGGCAGGTCTCTTGTCGTTACCTTCTTCGTCTTCCATGGCATCGGGTTCGTGATACATAACACCATCCATAGAATCATCATTACCATCATCGTCATCTCCACCGAAACTACCAACGCTGGCTCTGCGACCCGCACAGCCGCCTGGACCTTTGTTGTGACGAGCCAAAGCATCACCTCTGGCGAATTTTCGGCCGCATTTGGGGCAAATATGTGGTCTCTCGCCGGTGTGAAGCTTGGTATGTCTCTTGAGATCATGTAATCGGCGAAACCTGGATTGGCAGGTTGAACAAACGTAGGGTTTTTCTTGGCTATGTGTTAACAGATGGCTCTTCAGATTGTGATGACGAGTGAATTCGGTGGCGCAATATGGGCATCTGTGCTTTTTGCTGGAAGGAGATCTTGTACCTTGTCGTGTGCCTGAATGAGGCAAGCTCATCCCCCGCCTCGCGCTTTCATTTACTGGTGGCTGCAATAAAGGTGCTGGATAGGAGAAAGCCTTGTTCCCATCTGTGGGAGAGGTTGAGCCTGCCTCGGAAGCATTCACGACCTGACGAACTGTCTCTTCAATGGGCAATGGACTTCCAACAGTGGTAGTTATACCAGTGGCAGCGGCCATACTATCCAGAGTCCCTACGCTGGAGAGACTCGTCGGACTCGTTTGCATAACATGACTATCGCCGGAGGATGTGACCACCTCAGGACTCGTTCTTGTGGGTTGTTCGATGTTCTCGACGACCTCGGTCAAGGGCTCGCTGACTGTTTTGGTCGGGTCGGATGAGGTGTCTGCCGTTGCGGCTAGAGCCTTGCTCACAGGATTTTCATTAGCACCCATCAGGGTGTTCAAGGCTTGAAGGCCGGGGTTTGGACTCGTATTGGAGGAAGCTGGAGAAGACGACCTCTGCCGCGCTTCGGCGAAGGCAACTGCGGCGGTCAGCTGAGGCGGCTCAAGTCGTGGTCGCTTGCCGGGCCTCGTCGATTCATCAAAGTCGCGCGACGAGTTATTGAGTTTCTGTGAATGAGGCGTGATGGCGGCAGGCTTCGCAAACGTGGGAGTGGTAGGGAAGGTGATATTCGAGGAGGTCTCTTGATTTGGGTTCGACTCAGCCATAAACAGGATATGAGGGAGGAATTTCTAGAGTAGTCTGCAGGGATACGCAGTTAGCATCGTGGAATTCTCCCAGTTAACTGCCTAACAGCCAGCAGTTATGATGGGGCTGGTGAACGAGGAAGCTGGGGCAGGTCCTGGCAACGGCGAGGGCAGAGTTGAATGGCTTGCATCGTGCCCAGGAAAATAGAAAATGGGGCGTAAAATAGTAGCACGACGTATCAAAAGCTCAAGCGTACCTTCACAAGGGCATAGGTCGAGGTCCGTGGCGAGTGCTGAAGCTGAAAATCAGGCTGAACGAGGATTCGGACTCAGCCTCACCAGGGCGGAGAAAGGTGGCGCTCAGGCTGATGAACCCCAACAATGGAGATGCGCAGTCGCGCGCAACTATCTAAAGTTTGCTATGTCGAAGAGAGAAGCGTGGTGAACATGCGCAACATTATACGATGTAGAATAGATTGCGCGGAGAAGAGTTTGGAGTTCAAGTGTTCGTGGTTGAGCGGGTCTCAAATGGTCGACGAAGGACCAGTTGGGTGTGAGGCGCAGGACTCGGAAGGGTTCGAACAAGGAGAAAAGAACGATCGAGGGAGTCGATAGAATTTGAGGGACGGGGACTTTAACCCGGTCGAATGAACAAAGTATTAGTTGCTTGCTGTAGAGTCGTGAGTTCAAAGATTGAAGATACAGGTGTGAAGGCACGAGTAGAGTCGAGAGATGGAAGGTGAATGGTGAGTTTGGCTGTGTTCTGTTTTCTGTGGCTTGGGCGTCGGCGTGGGCGTGGAGCAATTTTTGGAATGACGATGTATGAGGGGGCCGAGCCGTCTGGAAAAGGGATATAATACGATACACAGAAACGGGGTTTGACTGAAGAGTTGGAGCCCGAGAGGTCGGATCAAACAACCGTGACGACAATGCTGACAAGGTTTTTCTTTTGGTTGAGGAGAGCAATAGAAAGGTAGAGAGGGTCAAAGGGCGGTTCAATAATTGAATATCTGGGTGGTATTGAGAGAGAGAAACGGAGACGAATCAGTGGGTGTTTCCTTGCAATTGCCCATGGAGAGCAGAAGACCGAGTTGTAATGACAGCAATGATTCCGAAGAGACGCTCTCAGGCTCAGGCTGGAGACGAGGGAGCGTTGCTGGGGAAGTCCCACGGATGGTTGAGGGCAGTAGCAAGCCCAGTTGATGGTGGGAGGAAGTGAGGGTTTGAGTGCCACCGCCGGCCCTGCAGTGAGTTGCCCGTCAGAACTTGAAATGCAAGCACGTCTGTTAGCGCCCGCAGATGTGGCTATTGTCAGTCAACGATTTTCGACAATGTCGAGTCTGTTTGGCTGGAAAGAGAAGGGCTTGATCATGGTTCCATGGAGTGGGTGCACAAGGTCGGTGGAGTCGGTTAGTGGAGGTGCCAGTGGCCACTGAGGCCAGGGAGGGCATGACGCCCATGCCCATGACGCCTGTGAAATGGTGCGGCCACAGGACGGGATAGCTTGAAAAAGAGGCGCAGGCCACTTCGTCACCTTGTGCACATCTATTGGCATCCTCTCCAACAAAAAGTGGCGCCCGAGAGATCCTCGTCCCTTCTAGCCCATTTTGGGAAACCGACGAGCCACCAGGTTAGCCACCAGGGAGCCACCTCTCCCAGGCACTGGCTTCTGTACGAGGGAGGCTTCTGCAGGTTTGCTCTTCGCCTTCCGAGTGGCACGGCAAACACTGCACACACTGCACCTCAGGTTCAGGCCCAACAACAAGAGCCCTTGCATCACTCAACAGCTCCTTTTCTTTGTGCGAGTCATGACGTGACGTTGAAAGTCAAACATTACCGTCTTCATCGCTTGAATGACTGTGGCAGTGTCTCTTGGCCGAGTACCTAAACCGACTGGCACTGGCATGCCGGAGTAGTAAGGCTGATCACTAGTGCCTTCACTAAAGATGCAAGCCTTCCTAAAGACACGAAGCCGTCACTTCCCCCCCCCCCCCACAGGTGGCTTGCTGATAGCCCAATATTTGCCAGCCAACGCCTCGCCGCGGTCCAGGAACCGCTACCCGTTTGACTCCGTTCACCTACTGGAGTGACCTGGTACAGACTCGTAAGTAAACCGGTCCCCTAGACTCACTAATATCGTATGCTTAACAGGCGGCTTGCTGGGTCGAATTTATCATTTGTGACAGATCAACCACACAAGTCCTGTACACCTATTTTGACCTACCCATATCTGTATCGATACCAGGTACGCCATTCTCTCTACCTAGGTATTAGTGAATTTGGCCCGCCACTCCCCTTCTAAAATACTCCGAAAGCTGCCACCGGTGGCTGGTAATTAGCTTTCCCTTCAGACTCCCAGGCCCCGAACTGTTGACTTCCACTTGACTTGTCCGGTTGCTCTCCTCCTCCCAATCACTTTGACGCGACGTCACCTTTCTGCTTATCCCACTCGAGCCAATAGTTAGCTTCTCCTCGCCGGTCACAATCTGTCAAACCTTTTTCTTTCTGGTTTCTTTTGTCCACTCGTACCTCCACTTTGACCTAAATTGTTCATGGTCGTTTCTGTTTTGGGAACTACCTAGGTAGCTGAGCGTGGAGATTTTGACCTTTGGTTTTGTGGCGTTCAGCTTGCTCTTGTCCTGTAAGTGCTCCCCAGTCTTCCAGACCACTCTTTTCCAGTATTCATTCTCGCCCGTCCAGTATTGAGGGTACTCGGTACTGTGTGAAGACTCGAAGAGATACGACGTGAAAGCCACGTCCAGCACGTCCAGCACGTCCACCATGTCCAGGCATCCCGGTTTCCACCACGATCACGATTTCTCTTTCTGTGGCTGACACGTTTTGCCAATAACTTGGGAGCCCCATGAAGCTAGACCGGCTCCATGTACTTTCCCAAAATTCCGATCCCACTCCCATTCTCGTGATCCGTGTCACATTCTTTAGCTTACTGCACAATCATGAGTACGAGGATTTGCTTCCATTTGAATTTGGCACACGATTCGCCCAGGGTCCTGGTCGATGATTTGTTCAATCTTGGAGCTTGTTCGCACTATTTTGCGACAACATTGAGACATTACCGACCTCGCTATTGTGACCAATGTACCTAACGTCATGCATTATTGGAGCAAGGTTGTTCTTTAGTGCCGAGGTTGCAGCCACACTTGAGACAGCATGACGACAGCCACCCATTGTCCAAGACTGTCAGTGGTGATGAGGACGCGACTTTTCTGGCCGCTTAAGTGGAACTGCCGTGGAAGAACACGAATATGTCCAGCTGCAACTGCTTTGACCTCAGTCGTCGAGCGGTCTTGATTCTATTCCAACAATGCACGTATCAGAACGCGTGGGGAGCTGAGTACCAGGCCAGAATCGCGGAGACCGATGAACTGGGACTTCTGGCGTGCAAAGTCCGCCAAAGACAATTTTTGTCCAGGGAACTCCCCTGCAGCTTCGCTCATCCATGCTTCAGCTCACAACCAGCAATATCCTAGTAAATTCGCACCTTCGTTCCTGATTTTTCTGTGGCACCTACCCACCCAGATCACCGCTCGTGTGGCTTGTGAAAGTGTGATCAACATCAAACTTGTTCAAACTTGAACTTTAAAGGAAGATGCCGGTTTCAGTACTCCGTACCAGCCGACTATTTGGCACTAGAAGGCTTCCCTCACATTCCTAAATCCACTTGGACTGTTTCTTGCTCATCGGTACATAATTGTACACGCTCTACCTCTTACGTGGAGTGATAATGACATTGTGTTCCAGAACTGATCCGAGAATCACGAGATCAATTTAGTCGCACGACGTTGCTTGTGCTACCAGTCATATCTGTCTGTACAAAATGGCAGAGTCCTCAGTCCAATCAACATGTGTTCAGGTTAGGTATATACTGGGTAGGTGAATAGCTGTACTCTAGACAATCGGGCCTTTACATATTGCATGCCTCGGTCTGGAGCTCCAGGTAGGACGACGATGATGAATATTTCAGTTCTGGAGCATATCACTTTGTCTGGGTGTTAGTCTTGAAAAATATCCGAGTACCAGGCTAAAGGCCAAATGGTTGAAGCTGCCCTCTTGTTGACAATTTTCCCTTTTAGTCAGCTTGTTTAGCTTTATAAGTCAAGCGGCTACCTGATTCGCAGCATCAACGGAACTGGACTGCTAAGACGCTCTGTCTCAGGATTCTCCTGCCCTTTGAGTAATGTTCAAAAGCTTACGACCTGAAGCCACTTGCAAGCTTTCTATGTGCATGATGAGTTGATTTCACTACGAGACATCCAAGCCGTACACGTTCTCTACTTGCCAGATACAAGGCTCAAAGGGAAGGGATGAAACTTTTTCCATTGCCAAACGGTTCATTTGCTTCCTGGGGCCATCGAAAGGCTCGCTACTCAAAACTATGGGAAACTGATTGCCACCAAGGCATGCATTCTAGATCTTAGGTCTCAGAACATCTTCAAGCCCTATACGTCTCAAGAGCTCAGCTCTGACTCTGTCAGCGACTGCATTGACAATTTCCGCCCCATCGCCAACAGGGTCAACATGCACCCTCAAAGGTCGCTCCCCATGCGGTGTATCCACCAGCCTCACCATTGCTCTCGCCACGTCCGCCGGATCTGCGTCTTTAGGAGTAATCGCCATCAGACCGTCTATGATCCTCTCCGACACCCCTTTGTAAGGACCCTCCACATACTGCTTCCCCACCTCAGCCTCATCCCTCGGCTTCCCCATGTTCTCGAAATGTTTCGTCCCGGTCGTGAACGCGCCAGGAATCACAATCGAAGTCTCAATGCCCCATTTCGTCAACTCGCCCGCATACGTGATCGCCAGCGAGTCCATCGCCGCTTTGGATGCGAAATACGGCCCTAGAAAAGGCGGAGTGCCACCTCTGGTGCTCGAGCTCGACGTCCAGATCAACAGTCCCTTTCCAGCTCGGCGCATGTGTGGAAGCACAGCACGATTGACTCGTTGTGCACCCAGGACATTGATGTCGAAGTACTTCATCATCTCTTGCGGTGTCCATGCTTCGGCAGGGCCAATCGAGCCTAGCCCGGCATTGTGCATCACAACGTCGATCGTCTGGGGTTTGTTTTCGGCCTCGAGCTCGCCGAGGACCTGCTCGACTGCGGCGTTGACAGCCGCTTCATCTGTCACGTCGAGGAGCACCGTGCGTAGCGCGACTTTGTTCTGAAATGCAAAGTCCCGAGCCGCTGCGATCTCGGCCTCCTCGTGATGTCTTACACCCGCGTAGACAATATGTCCGCGTTGTGCCAGTAGTCGCGCTGCCAACGCCCCAAACCCGGTCGATGCTCCTGTGATGATGATGGTTTTGACCGAAGACGAAGATGCGGACATGCTTGAGCGGCTTTGGGATGTATCGGTCGGTATAAGAATGGGCTCGATCGATGGCGTAGAATGACAATGCCAATGTATCACCAATATGGCCCTGTTTCCTCCTAGAGATATTGATATAGTCTTCCAACAAAATGTCCCCAGACCCTTCTTATGAGGGACCGAAGCCGAAAAAATATCCACAGCCCACATCAAACTTCAGTACCACAACTTGATTAGTCTGAACATGGTATCTATTCCCAAACTCTCGGGGATACCATCCCAGCTAGCTAGGTATTCGTTGCTGGGCAAATCCAGATGTGGAAAGTCCACAGGCCGTCGCGGAGTTAAAGTGTGGAAATACCGGTACTCGGGAAGCGATCCGGGCGAGGCTGTGGCGGGCAAGGGATGTCAAGGGGTGTTGGAGAATTTTGAGGACGTACGAGCTACAACCAACTTGATTCAGTCAGTATTTTGTTTTTCGCAGAGGAGAGATTTCAGTGACTGTTGCCGAATTTAAAGATTAGGTTTTCTTTTATATATGTGTCTTACCAAGTCTTCAAGCGTCAGTCCGCTACCGTTACTTCTGGGCTGTAATCATCTCATGTTGAATCCAAACCAAAAAAATTCGGGAAGGCCATGAGCCCAAGCCCATTCAATCTATTCGCCACATTTTTCAGTTCTCAAAACACTACAGTAGTCTATATAGGGTGTTAAAACTTGGGGATTCGGCTGAGATTTCTGGTAGAAAGATGATAGAACGGAGGACTTTAGTGTATAAGATAAACAGGGACTGCATACCTAGGTAGTTTAAAGAGAAGTTCGAAAACAACAGAGTTATTGCCATTGCACCGTAAGGCGGCAAAAATTGATCCTCACCAGAATATTGGTGAAGTTTTTAAATACAAATTCCCGAAAAGAGAAATATATGCGCTAGGTTTGTGACTCGTTGTGATAGGTCTGGAGGGCAACTCGTTGATAACAGTATATCTAGGTAAAGTTGGAGATGGGCTCTAGTACACTTGCCCTCTTCTGAGGAATTATCTGATCATCGTCACTACTCATCTTCGACTCACACACTACCACTAGAACCGATGGACCTTTGAATTCCTGGAGATACGCCTGCAAGACTTGCCCCAGAACCACAGCATCAGACCACCGACAACAGGGATGCCGACGCCCAGAGAAGCCAACAGCATGACGGGCACAAGATATCCACGTTGGTTAGCCATGTCATTGATGAAGTACGTCATTCCAAACCCAAAGGTATTCTTCACGACGGTGCCGACCACCGTGATCTGTCCCGCCACCGGCTTGTAGCTGTCGATGGCGTAGGTGAGTCCGATCGTGGGGATCGCCATGACTAGGACGCCGCTGAAGCCGAATCCCACCACGACGATCACGGGCCACGGCCACTTGTGTTCCCAGCCGAGACCTGCGACCAGGAGCCCAACGAAGCCGATGATGCAGAAGGGGATCAGAGCCGGGAGGCGCATCTCCGGTTCGCGAATGCCGTTGTTGCGGACGGTGAGTTTCATCGAGACCCAGTCTGAGAAGGGACCGGCAGTCAGCAGCCCGAAGATGCCGCCGCCCATGAGTGCGAAATTGACAAAGCCGACGGCCGAAGGGCTGAAGTTGTATGGTGGGGCGGAAAATCCAGGCGATTCGAGGAGGTTGAGCACCAGGAGACAGTTGGCGCCAAATCCCAGACAGCAGGATGCGAAGACGACGATTGGGAATGCGACGAGTTGGAAGGGTGTGATGAGATCGCGAGGGAGGAATTTCAGCTCGGCTCGGTCGGGCCGGAGGTTCATGCCTAGTCTTTGAGTCTTGGTTGGGCATCCTTTGCCTAGGACGTGTGTCATTGGAACTGGAGCTTCGAGGGATTCAATATTTTCTCTGCTCCTCGTCGGGTCTTCTTTATTATCGGTTGTTGTGCCGTCGGTTTTGGCTGTGTCTTCACGATGATGGTGCCGGTAAGTGGCAACCGAGGGTTCTCTTTGGTATTTCGTCTCCGGGAAGAAGAAGAACATGGAGACCAAGAGCACTCCCTGCATGATTGCCGAAACCCAGAAGAACCACCTCCAACCCAGATTTGGATTCGCTGCGATGTTGCCAGAGACAATGGGACCTGCCCAGGCGCCCATGAAGAAGGCCCAGAAATAAATTCCCATCCAAGTTCCTCTCTCGTGGAGGAATAAGAGATCTGCAATGACAACAGGCATCAAGCTCTCACTGGTGGCGGCAGCGATACCAATGAGGGCTCGACCACCCATCAGTGACGAGTATGATGTCGCCAGAGCTTGCCATACATTTGAACCGAGGAAGATCACGGAACAGACCAGTGCCACTGGTCGGCGCCCGAAGAGGCGCGTACATGGGATCAGGATGAAGTTGGCGTATCCTAACGTCAAGACACAGACACCCGTAAGAAGTCCGACTTTTGTGATAGTCGTGTTGAAATACTCGAGATAGATAGGTGTCAACGGGGCGATGGAAAGCGCGGTGAAGTTACCCAGGAACATGTATAAACTGCAATTCAACAAGGTGACATACTTCCAAAAAGGGCTCCAGTTCAATGGGTCATGTGGATCTGCTGTTGGTTGTGGGACAAGAACCACGCCTTGTCGGCCTCCACGGATGAAATGGGTGTCTTCGAGATCAGTCAGAATCTCGGTACCGGGGATGATCTCGACATGAAGCCGGCTCTGGGCTTCCTCAGCCGCACTGGTGAACATGGTATCGACTTTGTGTGTTGAGGTGATTGACGTTGCGTCAGACATGAGTGGATGATGAGTATGTCTGGTTGTTGCGAGTATCTCTGCAACTGATGACTTGCATGACGATTACGCGGGTGGCCAATTCCATTTTATAGCCTCAGACAACCGAAGCTTTCGCTCTCAGCGAAATTGTCAGGCCAGAGGGCCGGGGGGAGGCTCCTGATACCGACGGGGCAAGATCGGTTGCATCTCCTCCGAGAGTCGTAACATGCTTGCCGGGGCACAGTGTTTGGTTGCTCTGCTCTGGAGCACCCTGAATAGTATTTGGCGAACATACTCGAGGTGGGGAAGGTTTATCACTCCAGGGGAATCTGGGGAGGGATTCAACCAGCATCCTGGCGCGAGATTTCGTTGGGCAATGGACGGGCGATCTTGGATTTAGGATTGCTTAACGCCGGCAAGTTGGCTTGGCCAGACCTTGGCAGACTCGTTTTGAATGGCTTCGCCGAGAGGCTAGTAACCACTGGATATTTACCACTTGGGAGGACCTGATTTGGTTTTGAGTCGAGAGTAGGATGGAAACCTCCCCTCGCCGGATTCCCTTGTCTGTCAAAGTCCCTTCTTTGTATTTTGGGCTGGTTTTATGCAGTCACACGACGTTAGTTCTCCTTACAGAGCCCGGTCAATGACCTCTCGGGCTCTCCTGGATTCACATCAGAAGAAGTAGTGAATTTCTCTGATCCAAGCCTTTTCGGTTTCTCAATTTTGCAGGACTGTATAAAGCTAATGTTGGTCACAACTACATTTGCGGGAGGGGGGACTGCCTTAGCCTACGGCGACATAGCTACCGATTGGCAGCGAGTCTATAATTTCAGCCGCAACATAAAACCAGATGGTCGACGGCGAGCCCTCCGCTTATCCTTGAGGAGTTCAACCTCCTTTACCTATTCGTGCGTTGGCTGTACTCCGAGCCTCGTCGCTTCCGTACCGAAAGTAGTGAAAGTACATGTGACAAGAGATAGGCAAGAATAATAGACGGTAAATATAGGAGATCGTGGTTGCATAATCATAGTGCAGAATTCTATTCACCCGTTGCAGAAGTCTACGTGCATTTTCCAATCATCCCTTGCGGTTCTTAGCCGATTAATCTGCTCTGTCTCATCCTCATAACCGATCGCAACGCCACACAAAATCTGGACATCCGGGTTGAGTCCAAGCTCTTGCCGAAGTATGTCAGGATACCCTGCTACACTAACTTGATAACAATGTCCCAACCTTTGTTCGGCAAGCAAGAGGCATAAGGTATGTAGATACATTCCGGTCGCTAAGATGTCGACAGGTGCTAACGCGGAATCCACAGCAACGATCAATGCCAAGGGCGCTTCGAAAAAGTTGAAGTTCCTTCTATCGGCAGCTTCTATTCTCTCCTTGTCGTGCCGAGGAATGTCGTAGCCATTCTTTCCATACATGGCGTTTCCCATTTCAGAGCGATACGATTCGTACGCGGACGGTAAAGGCAGCACAGTCGACTCAAGTCCTCGGTCGATCGCGTCTTGGAGTGCATTGGATACTCGCCCTAGAGCAGCGCCCTCAAGGACTGTTATCTGCCACGGTTGGACATTGTAACTGGAAGGTGCAGATTGCGCCAGGCCGAAACATTCCTCCAAGACGTCTCTGGGCACAGGATCCGAACGAAAAGCACGGACACTATGCCGCTCTCTGACGAACCTCGTGGCAGACTTGGAAGCCTGACTGTCCCTTGCTGATAGGTTCTTGACCGCATTCTCTGATGGTAACATTTTCACAGGTGCCTGTGGTCAAGTTGCGGTAGAGTGGGCACGTAAATATTTGGTGACTCCTGGTATTCGAATATATCATGCAAAATCTAGATAAATAATCTGTAGAATGCAGCAGTGGTCTCAGATAGCAGCTGACTCTGGAATAGATCTGACAAATTCGAGACTCCACGTGGCTACCAGGGCAGTATTTAAATCTCTAGCACAGTTGACTACGTGTAGGTAGTAACATAAGGTCACCCCTCTGAACACCTTCTTAATTTGAACAGTGTTTCGCCACATTTTATAGGGTAGCTCCGCCCTTGGCTCTGCAGTCTTGAGGGCTTGAAATCACTCTCCATTTTTTGGAAGGTCGTCCCTCATTCGACAACGTAATCATTCGCTCTCCCACGATCCCAGCCTTCAATCATCGTAACAAGGATAGCCTACGACCGTGCTGAGGTCAAGTTGTGTTATTTTAATGTTTGCGGAGGGTGTTTTTCTGAGTCTGGATTCTTATGTGAAAGAAACCGAACGTGGAGTCGCGGCTTGCTGCTCGCTCTTCTTACACAGAATACCTAGTTGAGCATAATTGATTCCTGACTACGTTATCACAATAATGCTAAATCGGTATTGTTCTAGATGTAAATGTGTGAGTACCTACGAATAAGTCATATCAACCCACCGGAGGTTCTTCCACAGTCAATAATTATATTTCAACTTGGTTGGAAGAGAGAATGCGATGCCGAAAAAGATAGCAACACGGCAAGAACGCTAGGCTTCGGCGATAGTCTGTGACTTCATCTCCACTACGCGCTTGTTGCGCCATAGTTTTCCCCACTTCTTCCTTCGAGATGGTAATCCCTCTGGAAAGCATGGCGTTTTGTGGAAGTAAGATTACCTTTGTCAACGTATAGAACGGTGCTCCCTGTTCCAGTCATTCGTTCCAATACATAAAGCATCCCAAATAGCTTCTCGTATCAGGTTCGATCCGCTAAAGCTCATAGTGCCCAAGCATTTTTGAGAGCAAGAGAATCTCCCTTCCGCCAGAAAAAGTTCGGCAGAACCTCATTCTCTATGCTAGCCCAATTGTGCCAGCTCGGAAATCGATGCTTGAAGCTGGTCAGAGCGGACAAGCTGTCTCGCGGAAGTATCAGCCCTTCGAGGCGATACGAATCAACCAATATTATCCAGCACCATATGAGACATTGAGTACTCGCATCATCATCGGGCATCGAAACTAACTCGAGTGTCTGAGCGAGCTTGGTTCGTGATATTGTATGGCAAAGAATTCCGGCAATGTAATTTGGCGCGATACTCCATCTCATGTGCGCGTAGCAGAGCAATGCGAGGAGCAGACACTTTTCTAAGCTTGGCTCCACCGTAGTGAGGTATGGGCTGGCAACAGCAAAATCCGGAAACTGCTCCTCGGGTTTGGGTAGAGCATCTAAGCTGTATTGGCATGCGTATGAAAATCTGGCTAGCAGACGCTGTGTGTCGCGGGAAAGGATCCCGTTCTCCACTAACAGTTGAAATCCTTCTGGCAAAGTAGCCCTTACATCATAGTTCTTGCTTGCTGGAGAACGATTAAATGCCGCGCTCAAAATAATATGGTCTTGATTGTCGGGGATAATTTCAAGAGCGTTTGGTTTGCCCTCTAGAACATCCATCCAGCCAGAGAACCTAAACAATAAGTTAGCACCGCATAAAGACAATCTTACGACCCTTACTGTAACATCATCCCTCCGAACCTCTCATCAAAATCGGCCCGGCTTATCGGCTTACCAAAGGAGCTGAAGACAGTCCGTAACGCCTTGTGATGGAACTTACTTTCGCGTTCATCACCACGAAATTTCTGAAAGATCTGTTAGAGGTGAGTCACAAGATCTAGATGGGGAGTATTCACTGCGAGGAAGCTGAGAAGGAAAATAGTATTGATCGCGGAGGGGCTACCGGCAACACTCTCGCTAGAAGTAATGTCTCTATTAAGCAGTGTTATGGCTGAGCCATTGTGTTTTAGTTGATCTTCGGAATAGTCGAACTCCCAACGCATTGTTTCTTGACGGTGTGTTTGAAGACAACCATAGGCAAGAGCAGCAATACCGTGAAGCGAGGCCTCGCTCTGGCAGCCGGGACTCGAGAAATACTAGTTTGGCCAGTCAGGCACGCTATATTTGTCAAAGCCTTACGCCTACCTACCGAAGCAAAGATGTTTGCAACGTTGAAAATGATTAGTGCTGGAGCTGCATTTGGGATAATCCATTGAAACCCTGTACAAGCTCACGGTCAGGAGTGGATTTGCGTGGTAGATGAGGGCATTGCTAACAGATATCGATTGCCCGATAGAATGATGCCACCCTCGGATGGGGCACATGGAATAGGGGATTCAGGTAATAGATGGGTGAGCATGCGGAGGTAATGGTAAGGCTCGTGTCAAAGGGTTGGACACGATTGTAGCTGAGATGCTTACTAGGATCAAGTCAGATACACGGTGAACCTGAGACAAATTGTTACAGCGTACGTATGTCCCAGATCCACACATAGTCGCCGGCGTCGATGATGTTCTTTTGCAGCATGAGACCGTGCTTGTGCCTGCTGAAGCTCATAGTCTTTCTGGGAAGCAAATCTCTTTTGCTCGAAAATGAAAATCAATGGGCGTCCCGACATCTTGGTAGCAAGGTGAAGGCACCTTTGCTGGGATACTTTGCATAACACGCGTGAACCCGCTGATGATGTGATTAAAACTAAGCAGTGAGCAGTGCCGTTTATATCAAATGATTGTTCAGATTGTCTTTCGAGAAAGATTCCTATTGGTTGGCTCCCCTGCCTGAAGAAGTTGTAAGACCGAGATATTATCAGCACCCAGCGAAGCCAAATAGACTTCAGTGGCGTCTAACGATCCATCTTTTAAGTGAAACACTGCTGGAGGCTAGCTAAGTGTTCTCAGGGAAGCAGTATAACCATTACGGCTGGGAGAAAGATTCGGTACTTGACTGCCCAATCAGTGAGACGCTATATCCTACCCAAGTGGGAAGATCACTTGCATAAGCTCGCTTTGAATTGGCTGACTAGGAAACTCTCCTGGAGTTGTGCAACTGGTTCCTGCGACTCATGCAGCGAGTCGGTGACGGGGCTTGTAGAAAATAACTGGCAGAACGTCTGTCTTGGCCAGCAGTAGCAGATAAAGCCATAGACAAAAGATTCCTAGGTAACAATACATTACTCTGAAACGTAATTTCCTTGGAAATTCAAAGGTTTATCTTTCTAGCCATCAAATTCCAATATTCTTCCTCGTATTCCAGCTCTACAACAACGGACAAAGTCCAGCTCTGTACAGGGATAGCCGGAACTTTGAATGCGTTTGGCGTGTAAATGAGATCATCGCCGTATATTCCTCCTAGCACCACGTCGAGGAGTTTGCAAAAGACCTAGTCCTTAAACATTCCCGTTGTTACTGGGTTACGGTTTTGTAGTCAGGATGGAATATTTATCGCTAAGCGCCATACACCCTTCAGATCGAAAGACTGAGAGATATACTTAGAGTGCCACACAATGAGCTAGAAGGGTAGCAGTAGTTTGGCCACACTGAGGTTCAAGAAATCCCCAGTCGCAACAGGACATGTGTAGCCACTACCAATAGGTTTTCTGTCACCATGCCTAGAGCAGAACATAAGCGAAGAGCCCCTTATACCTACCTAGGTTAGTACTCAGCAAAACTTGGCATCCTCTATACGAGGGCGTGCACTTTATTCCTGTTGCCAAGGTTCCTGCTGCCAAGGTCACCTACCTACCTACCTACCTAGGTAGGTAGGTGTTCAGAAAGACAGGATTAGCTGACGTGACATACTCAACTTCCGCCTGACATAGCATTAATCTCGAGGCTTTGGAGTGCCATACCTAAGTGCCCGAATAGATAGGTCTCAATTCTAACTTAAGTATCACTGCGCTTAGTAAGGCTACCTCAATGGTTCGAGCCAGATCTTGATGCATCGACAATGCTGGAGCTTTCATAAATGGAAAGCGCAACTGACTCACGTCCCAGAGTAACGAATAGAATGATGAGGCGACTACACCAGATTGAGATCTTTGGCTGGGTTGTTGCGACAGCGACAACCCTAGCCTGTCACGGGCAGGCTTCAACTTGCAAAAGGATTGCCGCTCCTAGCCCTTGGCTCAGCTCTTCAATCAAACGAAAAGATATGAACCGCATCGGGTTGCGCGGCTTGACCCCCGTTGGCAGGAATGGTGTTTCGGACGCGCCTTCTTATTCGTGTCTCTTAGTCGACTCGGTCAACG
The DNA here is from genome assembly GCF_035927105.1 of Exophiala bonariae. Lineage (NCBI taxonomy): Eukaryota > Fungi > Ascomycota > Eurotiomycetes > Chaetothyriales > Herpotrichiellaceae > Exophiala > Exophiala bonariae. The sequence continues at coordinate 165,468 of NW_027042491.1, forward strand.
TGTGCTCTCAAAATCTATCGGTATTTGGGCTGACCCTATACCCGTGGCTGCTTCCACCAATCGAGGGATCGAGGAGTATACTCCGGTGTGACCGTAAGGGCTAAATCCCGTACAAAAGAGGCAACTTTCTAGTCGGGCTGCCTTACATCTACCTCTATTCCGTACACCACAATTCTAGCGTGGTTAGTCGTTGCCTTACATCACCCAAAATGAACCACCCCGAGATACTGAAAGTTGACATTATTGGGAGAAGATCAGATTTCTTAGGCATTGAGTTACCGGGTAAATTGTCATGAGCTTCGTTGGGGCAACTACTCACACCCCGATAGTTAACAAGTCTCATCTTCACTCCACGAGATACGAATCTCCGCACTATTCAAGTTAACGCGAAGGTGATAACCTAGAGGAGATCACGCTCGAGGTATTCCAGAGAGGAGGTATTGACGATCCCGAGCTATTGCGGCTGTATTGCTGGCAAGGTGAAGCATTTGTGATCACCTTTGGTATGAATTCGAGACACTCTTTCGATTCTATCAACAAATTTAACAACGCGGTCGTGGAGGTCAAGGATAGGCGTTTCCCTGTCGCCTTGGTTGGGATCGATCCAGAAGAAGAGACTATTGGAATTGACAGCAGATGAAGCCACCAATCGAGCTGCAGAACTTGGGTTACGCCATTTTCATGTCCAAAGCTAAAACTACGCCCAAGTCGCATTTGCCTACCGTGCTCTGGGCGGCGGAATTGACCGCGGTGTTTAGGATGAATTCCCGGAATTCTAATGACAACCATTCACCAAAACCGTTGACTGATCTCGTGAAGGAATCGTGCTCGCACCCATAAGTGCAGCTAAAATCGTAGCGGCTCTAGGTATTGGGAGAAGCTCTGATTGGTGATAGCGAAGGCACCATTTCAGACAAGGCTAGCCTTCAGCCTCGCGCTCTAGGGTGTATCTTTGGCGAAGAAGATCGCAGATATGGCTGTAACAAAGAGCGATCTGATCGGATTGTACGCGCAACAGTGCTGAGAAAAGAAAACGAATAAGCTAAACGCCACATGTGATCCCGTCTTCACATCTCAGGTTTCATCCTTCTAGCCACAGCTTAAAGCTGGCTCGTAAAGCTGCCTGTTCAGCCACAGCCTTGGCTTCCACAGCACCACTCAGATTTCGCCTTTCTCGTGCTACTTAACCATCTACGTGCATCCTTTTGCAGACCATTAGTATGGCTCAAAGGATACGGTCCGGGATTCTATCTCTCCTTCTCATAACTCCCTTCCTGCGATCTCGCACTTGGCTTCTGCGAAACCAGCTCGTGGGCGTCCCGGTGTACAACCGCGTAAGCGGAAATTCTTCTCTCGAACGACTCCGCCAGGAGCACAACCTCGCAACATGGATCGTGACGGCGGTCTGTTTCTCATCCACACTCCGGACCATGGACCGAGTGGAGAGATCTGTTCTCCCAGCCGTGGCGGATCCGATCGCCTTCCGCAACGCGTTCATCAGTGATTTCAGCAGTCTCGCCGTCACGGGCGCCATCATCTCGCAGGTGGCCATCACGGCGATCGCGCTCCCCTTCGTTAGAGAAGCGCATTGGACCGCTCAGGGCGCGTTCATCACGAGTCTGGTGCTAGGCTGTCTGTCCGTGTTCTTCTCGACTCGCATTCAGCGGTCGCTGACCGCGCTGGCGAGTGCCGAGGACGTCAAGGATTGGCTGTGCAAGCCTGTCTCAAAGAAGGATTACAAAGCCTTCGAAAGGGAGTTGAGACCGAGGATCATACACGCTCAAGCTTCCCCAGCCACGGCGGCAGAACGGGAGGTTCTCAGGACGGAGATCGTGCAGTTTCTCGAGAAGCATCGGTGGAAGCACGCCAGTTTTTATGCGTGTGCTTCCCTCTCAACGCCGCCCGAGCTACTTAATGCCTCGATGGGTTCGTTCTTAGTGGGGCTGGGCATATACTTGGGGTGTGTGTGGGCGCAGAATCTTGATCCTGTGGCGGGGCCGACCGCTTCCAGAGCAATCCTGATCTGTTTTGTCACGGTTGCAGCGCTGGGGATTGGTCGGTTTTACTGGGCGGATCAAGGGAAGGAGAAGGAACTATCACCGATTAGAGGATGGCTTAACGATCTCAAAGTGGATGTTGTTGCAGTCAGCACCACCGCTGGAGACTTGGAAACTGGTGTGGACTCTGGGTTGTCGACTGGGACGGATCATAATGAACAGTCGAAAGCTGCTACTGTCGTTCATACGGTCTAAGATACTCAACTGCGACAACGAATTATTTCGTCATGGTTGGCAAATGGGTAGATAATTCTGAGCCATAGGTCTAATGCCTGAGAGTCCAGACTTTCCTGCCAGTCTTCTCTTCCGAACTCTCTGGCTCCTCAGTTGAATCTCCCTGCCAGCTTTTCCACCGGGAGCGAAAACCAGGGACTGGGCTCTTCGATCTCCTAGGTATCTTGTGATTAGGGATGCTAGCAGGGGCTAGCAGCGTGGAGGACGATGACATGGATTTTGCGTGGTGGTGAGCAATTGTCGGCCTGAGGGCGGATGGTTCGGCGGGGTTCTCAAGAAAAGAGGCTTCTTCTACTACTGCATAATTGCCATCAGACCAGCTCTTCATCGCTCGCAACCTGGGTTGCTCTGCTTCTATTGTCTCGGCAGCGATTACCAGTCTTGGTTCCTCGCGAGATAAACGCCGTGGTCGTCGGCCCAGAGACGGGAGCTGGTATGTCATGATTTCATGGCTCATGGTCAATAATGTAGCGGACGAAGGTCTATCCGAGTTTAGACCTCCTCTCCGATCGATTGCTTCGATTTGCTCTTGAAGGTCTGCCGCATCCTTCTCCCGGCCTTGCCAGTAGTACGTTCCACAGAGATGCTCCATTGCTTGGACTGTGGCAGGATGTTCTTCACCAAGTACCCTCTTGCGGGCTTCAATCACTTTGAGTTCCATTCCTTCGGCCATCCGTGCCTTTTCATCTGATATTTGACGGCCGTAAGTCGTGGCAAGGTCAAGCATACTGATGAGAGTCTCCGGATGATCCTCACCCAGGACCCGCTTTCGGTGTTCCAAAACCAAGCTGTTGAGTTCTTCCGCCTCGTCATATCGACTCAAATGACCATACGTAATTGCCAGGTCGCGCATGGTCAACAGCGTGTCAGGATGATCCAAACCCTGAGTGCGCTTACTGAGCTCCAGAACTTGAGATTGGAGTCGTTCAGCTTCATCGTATCGATGCTGAATGCCCTGAAGAGCTGCTAGATGGGCGACCGCCCGAAGTAGCCCTGGATTGTCCTCCGGTAAAGATGGCCTTGCAGCATCAACGGCTTCAAGCTGGAGTTTCAATGCTTCCTCAACCCTACCCTGCTCGAGAAAGATGCGTGAAAGGCTGGTGTGGCTGGCTAAAGTGTCAGGATGACCTGCTCCAAGTGAAGCCTTTCTGACAGCGACAGCTTCAGCTGCTGTCTCTTCTGCACGACCATGATAGCCTTTCACCCGAAAATATGTGCCTGCGTTATGCAAGAGTGCGGCCTTGGACGCCAAAACGCTACCACTGTCAGAATGAATTTGGGTCTCCAATACTACCTCGACATGCGGTAGATAGATCTCGCAGCTTTTCCATTCTTCCATTTCTCCAGGAGGGAAGACAATTGAGACAGCTACCAACGCGTTTTCCGCCCAAACGGCGGCTTCTTTACAGAATTGAAGCCACTGCTGTGTCACTAGCTGCACCATTCGATGCAAACTGAAAGCCGTATGAATCTGACCTCTTATGTTTAGCGGGCTCTCCTCGATCAGGGAGAATCGCTTCAAGAGCCCACAGGCTGTTTCGAAATCTATATCGGACAGACTCTTGTCTCGCCTCCTTATGAGCTCATCGGGAATACAGTGCCGATCCAAGAATGCGAGCAAGGAGAGGATGTTGGCGGCCAGGAGGTTTTGTTGTTTAATCTGTGTGAAAGACATCATCCACGTGGTTGTGACAGCATTTCGAGCTTCATCCTCTGCCACTGTGCTTGCTGCAGTGTGACCGAGGAGCTCCATTGCGTTGATCCGACTCTGCTCGTACAATCGAAGATATGTCTGAATACTGGAAGTGTTCTCCCAGATGAATGCTGCAGCCTGAGTCAGAGCAAGTGGTATATGCTCTAACTTGTCTGCGAGTTGAATGATGTGGTGCTCATCGTATTCTTCTTCATCCTCCAGGATCTTTCGAACGAGTTGTATTGCTTCGACATCAGCCATCCGCCTGACTTGCAGCAATGAGCTCATCCTTTTAACCATTCCAATGCCCACTTTCTTGTCTCTGGTGGTCACCAAAACTGCACCGTGTGCACAATCTGGAATGTAATCTGCCAGCTTCCCCGTAATACTTCTTTTCCCATGAGCGTCAGAGCGCCTGAAGAACATCTCAAAATCGTCAGCGTTATCAACAACCATCAGCCAGTTGCCGCTATCCTTCTTGACCCGCAACCAGTCTCGCACGAGGCTCAAAATGTCTCCTTTGGGCGAATCGGCGCCTGGAATCTTGAATTCCTCGGCCAGATCCATAAATGATTGATGGAACCGTTCCAAGTTGCTGGCATGTATCCATATCACCGATGTGCTTGGATGTTTCTCTTTACACCAATGGGCATAGCTGAGAGCAATCTGGGTTTTGCTGTTTCAGTTAGCAAGATCCTAGGTGTGTATTCCGTTGGACATACCCTATTCCACCAAGACCGTAGAGTGCTGCTCGCCTTTGCTTGCCAGGATAGGGCGAGAGTATTTCAACCAGTTGTTCAATTACTTTCTCCCTTCCGACGAAATTATGATTCTTCTGATAGGGGACAAAGACTGGAGAATGTTAGGTGGGGAATTGTAAGGGTCAGTATCACTCACATGTGGGCAGGCGCAGAGTCTGACTTCGATCGTTCTTCTCAACAGGATGGTGAAGTACATCCTCGACTAATGCTACCAGACAATCTTCTACTTGCTGGTATGTCGAATTGGGCTCGGAGAATTTGCAAATACTCCTGTGTGTCCCATCAAGCGCGATGGCAGTCTCTCTTTGTCCCGAAAGTCCAAGAGTAGCAGATTGACGGTCAACGATCTGTAGGGTATCAGTTTAGTCTCAAGACGACAAGGCTTAGCATACCAGGCCCATCGGTCCGATGGGAAGTGTCTCATAGAATGATAGTATCTGGTAATCTTCATACTGATGTCTGAACTCATCCTGAAGATGTTCGGAAAATATAGAGTTGTGCTTGAGATTGTCCATGAAGGTATTCTTTTCGTTCCACAAGACAGATCTGGCAATATTTGCAGCTACATCGCCTAATTTTGCATGGTTGCCTCCACGATGAGGAGTTGCGAAGAAGACGAGTCCACGAGTGGCTTTTCGAATACTCGCATATTTATCGTTGAGCTTGGCTTCAACGAGCGCCTGTAATCGTCAGTGGCATTATTCTCACCGGAGAAAACCACAACTTATGAAGGCAAAACAAGCTACGTGTGTGGAGTGATTTCCCTCAGAGGCAGGTAGGACATAATCTGACTTACGCGTTTGACTACAATACCGCCCAAGCTATGTGCAATGAATATAATTGGCCTCTGCGGAGGGACATGCTTTCGTTGCGCATCGAATCGATTGAGTAAATTCACAGCTTGTTCGTTGACACCTGCCGCCGAAGTCTCAATCGCCACATTGGAGTTGTAACCAAAGAGAAGAATTCTTGCGTTTGGTAGGCGATTGGGAAGGAAGTCGCGCAACCACAGCTTCTTGTTCTCTGCTGTCCATGTAGCCTCAGCATGGAATTTTTTGTTGATTGGGTTCAGGCCATGGATGGCCACGATGCTGAACAATGTCAATCAGGTTGCCCAAGGCACATAGAAACTGTGGAGGGTAGTATTCCCGTCGTCCAGCTAGACTTACTCAATATTTGCATGGTCTGGATCTTTCAGGGTCCGAAGGAAGTTTTGCTCAATCGTATCCTAAGATCATTTCAGCTTTTAGATGGGTTCCATGCGGTGATCTTGTAGATATTGTAAACATAAACAATGAGAGGATGAGTGGTCCTTGCACCGTACCATTGTCAAGAAGGATATGAATGTCTATAGAATTGTGTAAACCCTTTCGCGCTGAGCGAGGCGACCAGGTTCGGCTGCCACAACCCTTGCAGACCTGTAAGATTCCGCCAAATGTGGGAAAGGTGTATGGTGGGCCTACGCAATTGTAGACCTTGTCATGGCCAATTCCAGGAGAGGACAAAAGGCCAGGCAGAGTTCAATAATTTCATCAGCCCTCGATCATCAGCGTAACAGGCTGGAAGGGAAACTCATTTGAACCCGCCATCCAGCCTGGGTCCGAGGCTGCCACATCATCAAGATGTGACCGCCAGTGGCACCATCTTTACCGGCGTAGTTGTCTCTTAGCCTTCAAGTTCCAAGTAGCTAGTTGGGTCGTTTAGCTACTTAGCAAGTAGGGCTTAAGGCTTCGCAATCACCTTCTGTAGCCTGTAGGCTCTGAGACATTAAGTCAGCCAGTTACATATCTGGTCGACCCCCACGGCTAGGGAGGGACCCTCGCCCCGTGTTTGTGCCAAGGTACAGCGGGGGATAGACACCAAAGCGCATGCCCGAGCGAGGGACCGATATGTTTCACTCCTCCTGCAACCGACAGCTGTCCTTCATACTCGGGCGGTTGCTATCCATCTTTCCATTTAGCTTATCACTCTCATGATTTTCGAAATGGCGAATATTCAGCGGGTTCTCATCTCGTTGATGGTCATTTTGACCGCCACATTCCTCTTCTTCGGTCAGACTGCGGAAGCTGCCAAAGGCCCCAAGATTACCCATAAAGTCTACTTCGACATCCAGCACGGTGATGAGTCTCTTGGCCGGATTGTCTTTGGTCTCTATGGCAAAACAGTTCCCAAGGTAGGCCCTCTAGCCGGCTCAGTATCAGCTTCTGATCTAATGCAATACCATGCAGACTACGGAGAACTTCCGTGCCCTTGCTACTGGCGAGAAGGGATTCGGCTATGAAGGGTCCAGCTTCCACCGTATTATCAAGCAGTTCATGATTCAAGGAGGAGACTTTACAAGAGGCGATGGCACTGGTGGTAAATCCATCTACGGAGACAAGTTTGAGGATGAGAACTTCAAGTTGAAGCATACCAAGAAAGGCCTGTTGAGCATGGCCAATGCTGGCAAGAATACCAACGGGTCTCAGTTCTTCATCACCACAGTTATCACAAGGTTCGTCCGGGAATGCCAAACTCGAAACGCACCGGCTAACACATGGTGAATAGCTGGCTTGACGGACGTCATGTTGTCTTTGGCGAGGTCCTCGAGGGCTACGACATCGTCGATAAGATGGAGAAAGTTGCCACAGCATCGGGTGATCGCCCTGTGAAGCCAGTCAAGATCGTGAAGAGCGGAGAGCTGGAGGTTCCAGCTGAAGGTATACACGCCGAGCTCTAGGTTTGAGGGCGGATATTTGTACTGCTCTCGGATTATCCTATTGACAAGTCTGTTCTAATTCTGTGTTTTAGAAGTGCTTCATTCGGATGCTCATCCTGAATATAGTGGGGATGATGGTTTAGATCTGGCAGCAGGCAAGCCAGAACTGGAATCGCCAGCCAAGGATGTGCCAGGTGCGGCGGATAGCACGATTCCAGCTGAGGCTATGATCACTCAGGCATATGTTCAGAAGGCAGTCTTCTTCTTTTTGATCGTGGCGGTGATTTTGTTCGTGGTGAGGCGCCGGAGATCAGCTCATAGCAAGCTGAATGAGAAAAGTATGGCATAGACAGATAAAGCAAAGCAAAGCAATCAAGGCAGATGAATCGTCTATGTGAATAACCTATGGCCTCCTCGACATAGCAATTTTGGAAGGGGTAGGCTGAGTATAACCACAGCGATCACGACGCGTTCCACTTCTCCTTACTCTGGTACTAGAACTCATCAGGACCAACCCGACTTCCAAGCCAGAGTCACTGATTCACCTACTACCCTAGGTAAGTAGTATGTCTTCCACAATGGACAGTGAAAGAACAAAATCTTCGTACAGTCTTGGCACAGTTCCCTTCGGTATCAAAATTTCCACGCTTGAAGGGCAATTGTGACGAGGTTGTGCAATAGCCGACCAATCCTATGCCGTAATCACACCGATCGTTGTTTCGTTACATGACGGGCGATGACGGTATCTTCAGCCTACTTGATCCCAAATTGCCCCCCTAAAATTTGCCCCCAACGGCCTCTGCCACCAGAACTATCTCGGTGGTCATTACTGGTGCGATACGAGGTACTCTAGTCCAAGGGCAGTCAGAGCCTGAGCCTGCAGTGACCGTACGGTTGTGGTCATTCTAGTCCTAAAGAAAAAAAGTCCCTGCCTGCGCTCTTTTTTCACCTTCAAATCTTCCAAACCTCTTTCAACCCTCAACACTCCTCTTGTCTCTCTTGTCACTACTTCACACCCTCATCCTCACACAATCAATCCTCGACATTCAATTTCCCACTGTCCTTCTCGTTCTGCCTTTCGTTTTACAAAAGTTCAGATAGACTTGGAGAGGCGTTCTGTGTCTCTTCTTCTATCTCAGATCTTGAAAGGTCTCCAAGCGGTGAAAACCCATCCCACGCCACCCTATTCCAATCACATCTTGCTTTAGACGCTCTAGCAAGCCTCACTTTATCCATCCATCTCCCTCTTTTCTTCATCAAAGGACTTCATTCCTCACTCAATCCCACAAGCGTTTTCAATCAGTCTTGTAAGTCTGCAAGCCTCCTGCTATCACCTTCATTCAATCTCTTCGCCTCGATTTCAATCAAGGCTCCTCATTTCGATCCTGCATACACCAATTACCCTTTCTGTCACTCTTCTCTCTTCCTCACGTGTCCAAGAGATTGTTGCTAACAGTCGTCTCTCACCCAGATCAAAAACTGTCCAACATGGCTGACTCCTTGAACATGAACGGTCTCTCTCTGAATGACTCCAAGCATGGTCCTCCAGCCGGTATGGGCGGTGGACGTTCTACCTACATTCCACCACACCTCCGCAGTTCCATGCGTGGACCCGCCCCAGTGAATAATTTCGATGGTGCAGGTGCTGGTCCTACCCCAGCTGGCGCTGCAGCTGCGGCCGCTCAAGGCTTGAATGGCAGCGCATGGGCGAACAACACGTAAGTACACACGGTGTGACAATCATAGACTTGAATCACTGACGTTTTGCAGCAATACCAACGGCAACGGCAATTGGGCAAGTGCTCCTGATTTCAAGCCTGGTCCAGGTGGACCAGGTGGACCAGGTGGCCCCGGTCCTGCACCCCAAAGCAACGGATGGGCAAGCCAAAACGGCCCCCGTCAATTCAACCCTAATGCCTACGGTGCTCCTGGCGGCGGCTCTTATGGCGGCGGTGGCGGCGGCGGCGGTAACTACGGCGGTGGTGCAAACCGTGGATCAGGAGATGGAAGATGGCAAGATGGCCAACACGTTCCTGGTCCTGCCAACGCAAAACTCGAGCGAGAACTCTTCGGCATTGCCAACGACCCCAACAAGCAACAGACAGGTATCAACTTTGCCAACTACGACGATATCCCCGTCGAGGCATCTGGTCAAGATGTTCCCGAACCTGTTACGACCTTCACCAATCCTCCCCTCGATGACCATCTACTTGCCAATATCAAATTGTCACGTTACACCACTCCGACACCTGTACAGAAGTACTCCATCCCGATTGTCATGGGGGGACGAGATCTTATGGCTTGTGCCCAGACTGGTTCGGGCAAGACCGGCGGTTTCTTGTTTCCAATCCTCTCACAGGCATTCCAAAATGGTCCATCTACATCTCCAGCATCTGGTTCTGGTTTCCGCCAACGAAAAGCATTCCCAACCTCTTTGATCCTTGCACCTACCCGTGAGTTGGTTTCTCAGATCTACGATGAAGCACGCAAATTCGCATACCGCTCCTGGGTCCGACCTTGTGTCGTCTACGGAGGTGCCGACATTGGTACTCAACTTCGATCCATCGAGCGAGGTTGCGATCTCCTCGTTGCCACCCCTGGTCGTCTTGTCGATCTCATAGAGCGAGGTCGCATTTCCTTGGCCAACATCAAATACCTTGTTCTCGATGAGGCTGATCGTATGCTTGACATGGGTTTCGAGCCTCAGATTCGCCGCATCGTCGAGGGTGAGGATATGCCCAATGTGCAGAACCGTCAAACTCTCATGTTTTCTGCCACCTTCCCACGTGACATTCAGATGTTGGCTCGTGATTTCCTCAAGGACTACGTCTTCTTGTCTGTTGGACGTGTCGGTTCGACTTCTGAGAACATCACCCAAAAGGTTGAGTACGTCGAAGATGGTGACAAGCGCTCAGTTCTTCTCGACATTCTTCATACTCATGCTGGTGGCTTGACCTTGATCTTTGTCGAAACCAAGCGTATGGCCGATACCTTGTCTGATTTCCTCATCAACCAAGGATTCCCTGCCACAGCTATTCACGGAGATCGTACTCAACGTGAGCGTGAACGAGCCTTGGAGTTCTTCCGTAATGGCAGATGTCCCATCATGGTGGCAACTGCTGTCGCCGCCCGTGGTCTCGATATTCCAAACGTCACACACGTTGTCAACTACGATCTTCCAACCGACATCGACGATTATGTTCACCGAATTGGTCGTACTGGCCGTGCTGGAAACACTGGTCTCTCTACCGCTTTCTTCAACCGGGGCAACCGTGGTATTGTTCGTGATCTCCTTGAGTTGTTGAAGGAAGCACATCAGGAGGTTCCTGGCTTCTTGGAGAATATTGCTCGTGAAAGCTCCGGCTTTGGCGGCGGCCGAGGCGGCCGCGGCGGCGGTGGCCGTGGTCGAGGTGGTGGTAACCGTGATGTGCGTCGTACTCCTGGTGGAATGGGAGGCGCTCCTTCCTATGGTGGTGGATTTGGAGGCGGATCCGGCGGCGGCTATGGTGGAAGTGCTGGTGGTATGTTTTTGGACAACTGTCATCTTTATATTCATTCACTAACGTGCAAGCAGGCTACAGTGGCGGCGGCGGTAGCCATGGCGGCGCTTACGGAGGTGGTGCCGGTGGATATGGTGGCGGTTATGGCGGTGGGGGTGGTGGCAGCTACGGCAACCCCGGTGGTGCCAGCGGTCCATCATCATGGTGGTAATCCAGTCACCTTGCCGGCATCGACGACGGAGTTTCTCAGCTTCTGTTTCGCATGGATTTTTTTCATTTTATGTTTTTCCAGTTCTTCGACATTTGCACCTCGAAAGAGTGCCTGGGCGAGGTGGGATAATGGGCAGTGGTCAATGACGGATTGACCTGACCTGCTCGCAACATTACGACCCACGGCGCATTTTCGAAATTATTACGGGCACAGCATGAACACATATGATAGATAGCGTTGGCTTTTCCGATCGATTTCCAGATACCCCAGCATGTCGAACTTCCTCCATGCAAACCGAGGATGATGTTATGCCATGAATGACCAGACAAACACGGCGTCGGTTTGCAACGAAAGAGAGTCTTTTTAAGGCGCAGAAAGAACGCACCGAAATGAATGGATGAGGTACCAAAAGCAAGAGGCAGACCATCACAGTTATGGTGGTGAAGGTTCTCTTTTCCTTTCAAGCGGACTTCCAGTTTTTACCGACACAAAAGTTTTCTTCATTGCGGTTCGCTCTCTTTCGAACTAGGGGACATGATGACCAAATAGATTTTTCGACATGAATCAATCACACGAGCTTACAAGAGGCCGACAGGGACAAGGAAAGAGGAGGCATAGATGTGATCGGTTGCGATCTCAAGATCTTGCATCTCTTTAGTTTGCCTTGTCGAGGACGGCCTCTACTTGAGCTTGTAACCTTCCAATTGATGGAATGACTCCATATGGGAAAAGGTTTTCGCTGGCTGCATAGATCAGGCTTGCCAGGCCACAAACAAATTCACACAAATCAGAATGTTTTGTTGAGACACATATTTTTAATGTCTGCTGTAATCGTGAACCATTTCTTCGAGTCGTAGATCAAATTGATATATGCCTCGAGCTGCTCGATAGGATGACATCAAGGAGTAGCCAACAAGCAATCGTCACACATACAACATTGGTCCACGGCCTTCGCCCAATTGATCTGGGGGGCTTCATTACGAACCGAGTGGCCAATCTTGAATCTCTTGTACTCTTATCATTTGCAAGGAAATGGGAGAATGGTATCTGGGTGGTATCCCTGCATCCTCTTGTTGACATAAAGTAATTAAGAAGATCTCGACGGTGCATGATCCGGAAGCCTACCCCACCACCTTCAGGACCCTTTTCAATGGTTTTTGTTTACCCTACATCGTAGTGGTGCTGCCCCATGGCCCCTGCACAACCTCCAAAGAAATTCATTTACCGAATTCGACCGGACTCGGACCTGGCGACGGATAAACATCATGACGCATGTGGAGCTGGCCCAGGAGCACATTCGGGAACCCACATACGCATCACAGCCTCCAGCTGAGAATCCGATACGGAGATTTCTCTCTTGACCTCAACTGCAGAAGGTTTCAGACAAGTCTCTTCTACTACTAGGCACTAGTACTCTTAAAACATTGATGACACGAGCCGAGATGGTAATAAGCGGATTTTATTATCCCGGTAAGTTCTTCCCTGCCGAACCAGCTTAAATCCTATCTGCGAACGCAAGTTGCAGGGTGCAGTGGCACTCTCATGACAGTACGGCTGTCCATCCTGATCGTGTTACCGATGGGTAACCAGGCCCCCTGCCTGGATCTATGGGGTAGTAAGTGCGATACTGTGGATGTTGATGGTCAGGGCCTCCATGACCATGACCTACTCGTAAGTAGCTAGTTAGGGTTCTCGAGATACTTGTAGCACATTTCGTATATCCAACCCACATTCATGCATGCACTCCCAAGTTCGTAGGAAGCTACTACGCCGATACAGTTTCCGCTCAGCGGATGTAAACATTCCCAAACGCCTATATAATTGACCTCCGCCACTTTTTGAACAGGGTCCCTCTTCTCTTGTCCACAGCTACGTGTCTACCTACATAAGTCGTACAAATCAAACGTCTTCGCTCTGCACAGTAACTAGTAGTCCTCAAGCACTTCCTTAATCTTCATCACATCACCACAATCAACCTCATCTCACGAGATGTCGCTCAATCTAATGTTCGGCCCGGCACCTGAGCCAGCGACAGAGCTCGGACGGTATCGTGTGTTGTCCAGCACCGCCGGTGTCAGAGTCTCGCCGTTATGCTTGGGCGCCATGTCCATTGGCGATGCGTGGTCCGATGTATGCTTACCTCTACAATCCTCCCTTCGTCTTCCCTGAATCGAGAGTGTCAACTCCATAGCTTGACCACGATGGCTGACTGGGTGAGCATGACAGGCCATGGGCAGCATGGACAAGGAGAGCTCATTCAAACTCCTCGACGCATATTACGAGGGTGGTGGAAACTTCATCGACACAGCTGTAGGTCCCATCCTTTTCGCCCCCTAGAGACCTGCTCAACAATCCTCGCGAAATGAGAGAATAGCGAGCATTATCTTCAATCCTTGAGGCAGTCGGTTTTAAACGATTATGAGCGTAGGGCTGACTGTCACCCTCCAAATTCTAGAACAACTATCAAAACGAACAGTCTGAGAAATGGATCGGCGAATGGATGACGGAACGCAATAACCGCGACATGATCGTCCTTGCCACCAAGTGCGTGATCCTCCCCTGCGGCATTGCTTACGGTGTCCTGAATAAATGCATATCTTGCTTGGGGAGTCTCGCTAATCAGCTAACTATTCTTCAGGTACACAACTCCCTATCGCAGCTGGGAGCTCGGCAAGGGCAAGACAGTCAACTATTCAGGCAACCATAAACGCAGTCTACACCTGTCGGTTCGAGACTCGTTGAAGAAGCTGCAGACCGATTACATCGACCTGTTGTATCTGCATTGGTGGGTAAGTCGTATTTTCTCCTATTATTCGTATCAGAGCAGAAGGGGCCGTGTCCCCACCTGGAAACTGGGAAAAAAAACCTTGAAACAAGCTTCTAACACGATTTGCCCGCTGCCCGTGTAGGATCACACGACCTCCATCGAAGAAATCATGGACGCACTGCACATCCTCGTGGTGCAGGGCAAAGTCCTCTACCTTGGAATCAGCGACACACCAGCATGGATCGTCTCCGCCGCCAACACGTATGCACGCGAGCAAGGAAAAACGCAATTCAGCGTGTACCAGGGCCGGTGGAACATCATGACCCGCGACTTCGAGCGCGACATCATCCCGATGGCGCGCCACTTCGGCATGGCGCTCGCACCGTGGGACGTGATCGGCGGCGGTAAGTTCCAGTCAAAGAAACAGATCGAGGAGCGCAAGAAGGCCGGCGAGGGCCTGCGCGACTTCATGGGCAATACACAGTCGCCGCAGCAGGAGAAGGTCTCGGCAGCGCTCGAGAAGGTCGCTGGCGAACATGGCATCGAGTCCCTGACAGCCGTGGCGCTCGCGTACGTCATGCAGAAGACGCCCAACGTCTTCCCCATCATCGGCGGGCGCAAGGTCGAGCACCTCAAGGACAACATCCAGGCGTTGAGTCTGAAGTTGAGTGACGAGCAGGTCCAGTTTCTCGAGAGTCAGACCGAATTTGACATCGGCTTCCCCGGCAATTTCTTCGGCGCCGATCCCAAGTGGACCGGCCAGCCGAGTAACATGTTGACCATGGCGGCTCATATGAGCTTTCCTTCGCCGAATAAGTCTTATGTGCATGAGAAGCAATAGGGGGGGGGGGGCTGTCATTGTCTAGGTGACCAAAAGAAAATTGAAATCAATTCTGAAGTGCCAATCTGTGATATTATAGGTGTGTCTTGTCTAGATCTTTGTCGTCATCATCCGTGTAGAGAAACTGCAGGATGGAAGCACTTCCCCGGTTGAAAGTATTCAACGTAAAATTGGACGGTATGAATTTTGGGGCAGTGCATAGAAATGCAGGGGCTCAAGTCTGAAGCGTTTATGCCCGGAATGTTGTTAAGCCATCCATGTGGAGCTGTATGTCATATATCAAGCATCTTTTTTTGTCTCGAGAAGCAACAGCGGATGAAAAAGAACAGAAGCGCGCCCCATTTCAAGAAGAGCTCGATTCTTAACATAATCGTCCCGAATTAAGGCTGCATAGCTGAGGACGCAAGGACATATCTCACGGCCTCGTGAGTACTCTGGTACCTTCCGAAAACGGTTTTTATCTCCCATGAGCTTTTGTTGAGTAGCTAAGGCTCATGGAACAACCAGAGTTGACAACCCACCCCAAAGATTTCTATGCTCAGCCATCTCCTCCCTGATGGCAGCGCGGTCTTCAGCATCAAGGTCGGTGAATTTCAGGATCTTCCTGGCTGGGATCTGGAAAAGTCATCCGTTAGACGGCCAGATCGTCATTATGATTGAGACATTAGAACCGCTGACTCGTTGGTGATTCACCCGTTCGAATATGAAATGAGACTTACCAAAACCTGCCTACCAACTGCTTCATCCAATCTCGATACCGAAGCAGGATCCAAGTGCTGCAACAGAAAGCTGAAAAAGACTTCGACTGACGGTGAAATGCCACGGCACATGAGTGCCATGTTATTGTAGTACGCACTGCTATACTCATAATCCCGCTGTGCGTATGCGATCACAGCATCATCGTCGACTTCGCGGAGTGTCTCGTAATACTGGTCTGGCCCATCGTCATCGAGCTCACCGTTGGGCTCGTCTGGCATTGTGTATACCGGACGATCTGCTTTAGGCCTAGTAGTTGGTGGACGGCGGATAGTGCGTGGGTGATCACGACCAGGGAGATCCGCGCGTGCGAGGAAGATTTGGCCTGAGAGCCTGAAAATGATGGTGTGTAGGTTGGTGTACCCGTTTAATGTCATGGCGTCGAACCATGGTGTGCCGATACTGATCCTCTCCAATGCGAACATCCTACTCCGTGGGAGAATGACGAAGGATGACTGCGTGAGCGGCGGGAATCGTGAATATCTGTGTCATGGGAGGGTATGGATTAGATTTTACTCGGAGTGACACTCATTTCAAAGCCCTTCGCAACCAGTCGTTGATATCTGGATGGCAGTTTGAAAGATATGAACCTATCTACCTAGAAACCTTTATGATGGGAGTTCGGGAATAACTCACAAAGCATCGAATTCGAAGAGATTCTCCTCGTACAGCAATGATATGGCTTCATCGTATACCCGCCGACAAGTCGGTAGAAGAGACACTGGTATGTTCAATTGCTGGTCACGAAGGCGTATTTGCGCATCTGGGTCGTGCTTTCCACCTTCAAAGAGAACCGATTCCGTATCGGGATGGCAGTGTATCTTGATGGCATCTGGGATGACAAGAGCATATCTCCAGATCTTGACCGTGATCTCTGGTGGTAAATCTAGCAAGGAATGCGGCTGATCTGTTGGCGATGAGAACGCGTCCGGCTCTTGGTTGATAGGGTCAAGCATGATGATGGCACGATATATATTGTGTTCAGCAGATAAATAATGGTAGATGGAAAAGATGTCGGAACTTGAAGGCTGTGATATGAGAAGCAAAGGTTGTTCTGGAAGAATCGAAGGATCATTGTCTGCCTGGTTCGTCCCTAATCCTAGTCGTATGCAGTCATTTCAACCAACGAGTAAGATGTTTTTGAGGGGCTAGAAGTATATCAACAGCACCAGCTGAACATCATGACTACCAGCAAACCGTCGCCATTATTTGGAAATATGCAAACCGCTCATTTGTTGCTGAGAGCTTGTCAATGTCGCTCATTAGATCTGTGAACTTTTGTGGGTGAGGGATTCAAAGTTCAAGTTTCAGTGGTTGTACTCCTCCTGAGAGAGCCTGGGAATGCCAAGCACGATTAGGCTCTTGGGAACATCCTCGTATCAAAATGAGCTCGTGAAGTACTTTACTACTAGGATATAGAAGCTAGGCGGGCAAGCTCGAATGAGGGACACGAACAAGTGGTCTCACACCTCATGCCATACGATTTGCAGATTCAGAACTGTTCTCGAATACAACGGCTTGCAATTTTGCGCGTAAATCTGACGGCCCAGGTAGAAGAGGAATGAAGGAAGCATTATCTTGATTTTCTGGTTTTCTGGAGGTTTGAACCTCCTTGCCTGCACGAATAATATGCGGAGGGGAGCGAGTTCGGTGGCGAAACAAGCAAAATCGCGGGACCAGACACATCGTGAAAAAGGCAGCCAGAGTTGTGAGGCTCCATAATTTCGAAGAATTTTCGGACCTGGTCCTGCAAACAAACCCAGTCTGCGACTTCGGTTTCTCAAGTTCGTAGTCCCGACCTGTTGAGCCTCAGTGAAAATTGCTGATCTTTCCAACGAGCATTGTCTCACTGCAATTGACCACTTAATGGTCTGAACGCCTGGGACTTTCTCGTAGGTATCATGTCAATTGCTTCCTGAAGGACAATGAGAACTGCTCAGAGAGTAAATGACTCATGTTTGTGTGTGGGTGGTTTGAAAAGTTTATTGATAGCTCCTGCAGCGAGTACCGCAGGCAGAGGCGCGATGATGGGTGGCGATACTCAGAGCGGTTGTTGTCCGACCACTTTTCTGCCGGTCTAAATGGAGGACAGAAGATTTCCCCCGCTCCTGTCGGTCAGGCAATACCGTCAATAGGTGGCGGTCTGTTCCAGTCCAAAAACGCCAGGTAACACGCGAGAAGCGTCCAAGCAATGTATAGCAAACGCCTCTCGATGAACGCCGTAGTCCTGGCGGTGAATTTGCAGACCTCCCATAGACATACTCGACCAAGTATTGACCCTGTAGCCCCAATGAGTGGACTTGGGCAACGAGCCGGACAAAAGGTCGAGTGGTTCGCGTAGACAACACGCGCTGCCTGGCAGACGAAAGTGTAAAAGCGTGCGAAGTATAGTTGACAGGAGGGAATAGTTCGATGGCTCCACTCTTTCAGTCCAATACCTGCAAGGCTCGGACCTGCATTAAGAAGAGGTCATACCTGTGCGGTAGTCCTATCTTGCTGGCCATACCCTTTTCGGCTCCCTATATGCCCATAGTTCATAGGTATGTTTTGGATGCCTCGTTTGCCCACTCACACCCGAAGAAGCTTTTTGTCTGGAAGGTCATCAAAGGAGCACTGAAAAGCCAGCAGGAAGGATTGCTACCCTGGACCTTTTCAGCATGGAGAAGTGGCATCCCAATATCCCTTAAAGTCCGGGTGTCTCGTTCTCTGCAGCCATTGTCACATCCTCTACACACGTTCAACCGACAACGCCTTCTGCACATAGCACACAACATACTTCCGACAAAAACAATTCTCAACGCACAGGAAATTCAGCGCAATTCGACTCAGCACAGCATACAGCAAACGGTACACTTGACATAGTACGGTAGCAAACCCATCATACTCAGCACCCCGCAATTCACACAGCACACAAACTTGAAAGCCGCGACACTGGCCACCATTCTTGAGTGAATACAGCAACGAACAATCTCTAGACCCGTTTCATTCACAAGTCTTCACTCTTTCCACCCAGCCGCCACAATCGAACGTCAGATCGACTCACTCAACCACAACGGTCGAAATTTCTTGAACTTCAACAACTCGACCAACGCAACACAGCACCAACCGCAGCAGACCGACACCAGTTCAAAATGTGCCGTGTCAAGCAATTCGCCTTCTCGTGCGGTCATCCCGCAACAGAGTCATTCCGGTATCGACTTTGTCAAGCACCTGGTACGGAAACATGTATGGTCATAGACGATCGATACGACCTGAACTCTCCATGTCATCGGTGCATACGCTGGGAAGCTCGCCGTACTACACAGAATTTTCAGGAAATTGAGAACCTGACGGCAAGAGGGTGGGAGGAGACCAACCGCAGAGTTTTTTACAACGGCGACTCTGCTCTTGATTTCGAATGGCATGTGCCATCAAGGTGCTTTATAGATGTTGGCTTCCGGAGTCTCGACCCTTTTGGAGACGACAAGAAGAAGCAGCTTCGTTTGGCAGCCACTGGCATGACTGAGACACGGGAGGAAGAGCGTCAACTCGCACCAGACGAGTTGGAGGATGATTCCATGGAAGGTCACTCAGGTGACATGATGGAGATTGATGAGCAACCAGTGGCAGAGGAACGGCGGCCACTCTCCATTAGACTCCTTTGCATCCCGCCGTCGAACATGGAGCAACAGACTTCGACTGAGGAGCAGCAGCAGCCTCGCAGATCAAGCAGACTCCGTCGCAACAAACTATCGACTGGAGAGCAATCGGGCCCGTCGACCATCAAGCAGAAGCGCCCAGTATCGATAAAGCTTCACTGCAATCGGCCAAAGAGAGTAAAGAAGCGGCCTCGGACCTCGATCAAGCTCAACTGCAAGCGAAGCCCGACTAAAGAGCAGCAAGGACAGTCGAGCGAGAAAATGCCACCTCGCATATCGATCAAGCTCAATTGCAGCTGGCTTGGAAAGGTCGCCCCTTGTTGTGTTCGTCAAAAACAACAAGGACCAGATTACGCGACGAGACCGGAGGACGTGGAGGAACGGCGCGAGGGGAGACTAGCCGGGAATACCTGCACGTCAGGATTTTGATTGTGGAACGAGAATGATCTGGAGGAAGGATGCTGTCTATATGGCGTGTAACAAAATGGACTGGATGTATTTGGAAAACAAAGGATCGGAGGATTCGAGAGCGATCGTGCGGTATTTGTCCATTGAAGGCCATCATATGGAGTTTGGATGATTCGATGATTGGCGGACCAAATAGGTTCGTGTTCATGTATTTTAGCATATTCATTGGTTGACAAACAATCTCACAACATCTCAACCACCTCGTGTCGGTCCTTCTTTCTCTATTTCCACAGGTTCATGGTGAGGTGGTGTACCTTGGACTATGCTGGTACTCTTGGCTCCAGCGACAGAGATCGCTTCCTTCTCCTCGTCTGCACATCCGCAATCGTAGAAGTCTCCAATATTGGCACAATCGAAGATGGGTTTTCCCTTCCTCTCATTCACTATATTATGAACGAAACAAGCCCATGCGGCAGCGCTTGACCGGGAAGATGTCTGAGGAGGGTATTTCTTGAGGACTTTTTGGAAGTGCTCGGCGCATTCGCCGCAAGGATAGAGTCTGGCGAAGAGGTGAAGATACTGGCCTAACGCTTCGCTCTCGTCGGCAGTTGGCTTGTCCGGAAACCTCGCCATTGTAGTATGAAGAACTTTCCACGCAGCTCTTCCCAATTCCGCCTTTAATGTTTCATTCCCGAGCTTTCCCATGATATGATCCCCATGGCTGAGTTCTGAGGATGAAGGCGACGGCGAGATTGGTTCCTCGGTGTGACCTTGGCCGAATCTGAATCTGTTCGCGTGGGACAGAGCGGAAACATCACGGTTGTGGTCACTCGTGTACACAACATACCAGACGAAAAGTGCAATGGCGGATAGCACGACCATGACGGGAGGAGGTGCTCGAGGCATAATGACGAAGTGGCTGCGAGAGATTGGATGAAGACAATTACGGATGAATTCGACGGGGTCGCAAGGGAATAATTCAAAACAAGACACTCTGGGTCTGAGGAAAATACATTTGTTTTTTAGAAGTACAAATAAACATCAGGAATGTCTCAGGTGATGAGTGATCCTAACTCAGACCACGCCCAAGATGTTGAAATTAATCTTGAGAGTCCATCTGGAGTAGTGGCTTGAAACGCGAGACACGCCGAGGAGGACAGAGTATTAAAGCAGCACTGACACCGAGCAGGACAGGCTCTATAGCGGCAGCTTCATCGGAGTATTGTTCATCCCACTGCCGAAGAAAAACCCCCCAGGATTCTCATTCTCCACTCCGACTTCGCTGCATGATTCGAGACTCGAGCAGGGATCTCCCAATTTTTAGCCATTTTGGTTCCCACTGAAGAACAAAAAGTTCAGGCACCGAATCATAACTCTCAGATATAAAATAGCAAGAAATATCTTACTCGTATTGCAAACGCCCTTCCACTTGTCATCAGAGTGGATGCTTCAAAGGATTTTGGATACTACTAGTCACCGCTTACATCCCGTCGCCACGAAGACAGCTAGTCTAGGTGATCACATTGTGTAAGCCAGAGCCGGGTGCGAGTCAAGCATTTTGGGGAGGGAAACTTTAAAAAGAGCTGGCATCCGATTTCCGACTTCTCTTGCTCACAAACCCTGACTGCAGACCTGCTCGTGTGACTTAGGGGAACGGTAAGATACAGCAGAGCACTATCGAGATCACCCTTCCAGACTTCAGGTTCATACAGTATTCCTTACTTCACCACTCACATTTATCATGGCTCCCTTTCCACCCCCACCAGTCAGTTCAATTGGTAAGTCGACGGACCCACCAACACCGTGTTGATTTAAAATCGATTCCTTCTTTTCTAACACAAGTCTCATTGCCCACCAAAAGACTGGTCCAACGTGGGCTTCAAGGTCCGCGAAGTCAACGGCCACATCGAGTCGACATTCCGATACTCGTCCGCGGAGCCAGCATGGTCGAAACCACGCTTCGTCGAGTCCCCGCACCTGTCCATCCACGGTATGGCACCGGGGCTCAATTACGGCGTGCAATGCTACGAAGGCATGAAAGCCTTTCGGCAACCCGACGGTAAGATCACCATCTTCCGCCCCAAGGAGAACGCCCTCCGCATGCAACACTCCGCCAGCTACATCTCGGTCCCACCGGTTCCTGAAGAGCACTTCGTCGAATGCGTCAACCTGGCCGTGTCGGCCAACGCCGAATTCGTCCCGCCTCACGAGACCGGTGCGGCGATGTACATCCGGCCATTGTTGTTCGGATCCTCCGCGCAGCTGGGCCTGAACCCACCGGACGAGTACACGTTCGTAGTGTTCGTGATGCCGACGGGTGTGTACCACGGTGTGCACGCCGTCGACGCTCTAATCCTCGAGGACTTTGACCGCGCCGCACCGGAAGGCACAGGTAGCGCCAAGGTCGGTGGGAACTACGCCCCCGTGCTGCGCCATTCCGACAAGGCGCGCAATGCCGGCTACGGCATCACTTTGCACCTCGACAGCAAGACGCGCAGCGAGATCGACGAGTTCTCGACGTCAGGATTCCTGGGCGTGCGGAAGAACAACGAAACGGGCAAGACGACCGTCGTGGTTCCGGACTCGAAGAACGTCATCAAGTCCGTCACGTCCGAGTCGGCGTGCGAGATTGCGAAGAAGGTCTATGGATATGATGTCGAGCGCCGCCGGATCGAATACAAGGAGCTGGCCGAGTTCAGCGAGGTCATGGCTGCGGGCACGGCGGCCAGTCTGGTGCCCATCAAGAGTATCACGCTCAAATCCAAGAACGAGGTCTTTGAGTACCCAGTGAACGAGAAGTTGGATCCCGGCCCAGTGTGCGCCCAGTTGTTGAGCACGTTGAAGGGCATTCAGCAGGGCAAGGTTGAAGACCAATTTGGCTGGAACTTTACCGTCACCGAGGTGCCCCAGGGCTTCACGAGCCAGCAGGTGAATGGTGGAGTCAATGGTGCAGTGGACTCCTTGCCATGAAATCGATTCATTGGAATTGGTATTGTGAGGGCTGGCGAGATCTAGTTGAGGGATATGGTATAATTTCAGTCTATATTAGTATTTTGAGTTTCTACATATGATGACTCGCAGTGCTGGTCTAGCCAGTTGAGAGAAGAGACAGAATATCATGAGAGACCTAACTTGCTCACGCATAAAAATCGGCAATCAGTCTTGTAGCTGAATTTCGAGCTCTTTTCTATCGAAAAGAGACTTCTTGTGGCGCTGTTACAAATTCTGACTTGCGGAAGACTGCCCCTGTCGCGTAACCTGGGACATCTAATCATTAAAACTACCTGGATAGGCTCATTCATTTCTATGATACACCAGTAATACCAATCCACTAATTTATACAACTCGTCCAAGGATAGTCTTATTGTATCCTGATTGGGTATCTCGTTCATGAATCATATACTCGTAGCCAAAGTACGCCGGGTGAAAGGGATTAAGGATTGCTCAGGAATATTAGTCGTGTATAGACGGTAGAATCTTATTCGGGCATCGGCAACTGAAAATCTTCATCGTCCAGCTTGGAATTGTCGAATGGAAAGAAATCGGTTTCGAAAAGGTCGTTGGCAATCTCATCATCGTTATCATTAGAGATCTCCCTCTCCAGCAACTCGTGGTTCTTCAATCTGAACCACATGTCGCTCTCAGCTGGTGGAGAACCATATAGATCTCGGAAGTCTCTGGGGTGGATATTCGTCTGGTCGATTTTTACTGGCTTTGGTGTGGGCGGCATGGCACCCTTCTGTGGTTGAAGTCCTCTAGGGATGATTGATGGTGCCTTCTTTGCCTTTGGAAAACCGATGGTATTTTTGGACAGAGCAGCATGTCCAGCAGGGTTGGTGGTAAGAGGCTGTCGAGAAACAGTCGCCTTGGTTCGACCCAGACCAAGAAGTCCTTTCTGCTTCTGTTCCGATGCCTGGGTTTGCTTGGAAACAACGGAAGGGAGACGAGGTTGAGCATCAGACAGAGCAGCAGCAGCGGACTTGGCTTGAAAAGTATCAACGCGCGACAGAGCCGGTCTTTGTCTCTTTGGACCTGCAGCGATCATTTCATCCACTTTTTTGTTCAATTCGGCAGTTGTCGGGAATAGCAGGTCCCCTTGGTTGGCAGACATCTTTCGGTTTTGCTCTTCGAGATAACGTTGATGATCTTCCTCCTCTTGTATGAGTCGAAGTGAATTTTCATAGTCGGCTGAAAGGTCCAAAATCAAATGAGGGTCGATCTCCAATGGCGGATCAGGAAGGTCGACAGCTGGTGGAGGTGCGTATCCATATTCTGGCTCTTCCTCATCTTGTTGCGTTTTTTCAAGGATATCTGTAACAACAGGCTCGGATTGTGCAACGTGGATCTTTGACCTTCCAGATCGACGTGCTGAAGCAGGTTTCTGAGCGGTCTTTCCGGGTTTGATGGTGAGAGGCGCAGGGCCAGGAGTTTTGAAGGCATTGCCTTTGACGTTGGTGGTCTTTTGGCCCAGTGGAGCACGATTTCGGGGGCCTAGAAGCAATCAGTAAATAGCAGTAGCATCAGCTCACGAGTATTTTACCTAGGGGTGTGATAAAGGCATTCTTGTCCAATTTGCTTGGGCCGCCCTTGAGAGTAGTCTTCTGGCCATTGAAGTCAAAAGGCTTGTTTTCATCATTCTTTGCAGGTCTGAAAGGGGTTTTGAGGTTTCCAGGGGTTTTGGGATGTAGAGCCCTGATGTTTTGATTGAGCGGTTTTCCAGCAGCGGTGGTCTGGTGGGTATGGACCAAATTCTCCTGGTCTCGCGAAGCTAGCATCTTGAATGCGAGGTAATATATTGTTCGATCGGTGCTTCCTATCGGTGTTGTGAGTGGGTGACGCGCGGGAAGAACTGTTCTAAACTAAGTCGAAGTCGAAGTCGGAGTCGAGGCTGACGAGGCGGCTTGTTTATTCTGGTTGTCCTTCGCAACCGGCAGGGTCCGCTCCCCTTTCCCAGGATCCTCCAAGCCCAAACCCGCCTCGGCGGGCATTTTAAGCCCGTGAGAACCAGAGTTGGGGCTAACGTGGCGCCTAAACCTGAAAAGCAGAGGCCTGTCAAAGCCAGCAGCCTCACCTGGAAAGATGAATTGCCATTGGACTCTTTAGCGAAAAAGCCAGAAACCAAGCCCCTCCTTTGGTCTCGTCCATCCCACCGCTACATGCCTACCCTGCAGGCTACAACTAAACCACTACTACAGACTGCGCTGACCTTGACCTCCTTTGATTCCCCAAGTATCATTCTCTACGATTAATCCAACGTTTGTGACCACATATTATCAACAGTCCTGAATTAGTCCGTTACACGAGGCCTACAATCACCATGGATCGCATCAGGGAGGTATGTCTTTCAATGTTCATGTTTCTGCCATCCCCGCCCATCAAATTCACTTGCGTACCACACACCACCACGCCTGCCCTCCATGTGAAGGCAGGTTAGTAGCCACGGAGGGCACCTGATATGCACCTTCCACTATTCACCTCAGTGTGACAGTTTCTGCACTCACTGGCAGGGACACTCACTGCCTCGTATCGTCGAAATCTGATCTCTCCGAGTCATCCTTCTGAACCATCTCCTTTCCTTCCCCACTTGTCCTTCTTAATCCCACTTCTTGACCCAGTACCATCACTGCTAGGCCTCAATATGGCTTCCTCCGCTCTCACTAATTTTCACCAGAAAATGCAACAACTCCGCGTCGAGGCGGATGAGGAGGCCGCAAGATCTACCGAGCTAAAAGCACAACTCAAGAAATTGGAAGAAGAGAATCTCTCAAAGGAACAAGAAATCAAGTCCCTAACCCACCGCAATCAACTCCTGGAGAGTGAGGTTGAGAAACTCGAAACTGCGCTCAAGGAGGCAAAGACTGCTGCTGGTGATTCTTCTCAACACAGTCAACAGAATGAATCTCTCACCCGACGACTTCAACTGCTCGAGGAGGAGGCTGAAACTGCTGACAAGACTTTGAGAGAGACAAACGACAAGTGAGCCTTTCCCTCCATGCCCACGGCGGCTAGGTTAACAACTAACACTGTCTAGGCTCCGACAGACCGACGTCAAAGCAGGCCACTACGAACGCAAAGTCCAAGCCCTTGAACAGGAGCGGGATGAATGGGAAAGCAAGTACGAAGAGATGTCCAAGAAACACGCCAAGCTGCAGACAGAACTCAACGAGTTGGAGCAGAGCATGGGCAGCATCTGATTTCTCAAAGCATTTGTGGTTTGTGCCAGTCAGTTGGAGGTTTAGCGGCCAACTCGGACGTCTCGAGTGGTTGGGCCCCGTCATGCACGATAGAGAACTGTGACCATGGCACCGCCATCCCCTCTTCATATCAAACGATACCATGGGCATACAATACAAGGGGAAGCGTGTTGATCAGTTTTGAGGAATGAGTACAATATCATCCAGACTTTCGTTCTCGAGCCTGTTTGTGGTTCTTGGACCTTTCCTTGGACCGCGTTGCCTTTCTTTCGGCCTTACTCTCATATCTGAAGTTCCTCTTCTTCTTCTTAACCTTATGAGCACCATCTTTAGGCTTGTCTTTCGTCCACTTTCGCTTCTGTTCTGTTGTCAGCTCTGCCGGACGATCTGCGCTTCCCTCCTCATCGCCTTTTGCATCTTCTTGCTCCGCCTTGAACAGTCCATCGCGAGACACATCCATTGCTTCCACTGTCACTGTGGTATATTTATCCTCATCAATGTATTCTGCTTCATGGTCTATCGGAGGCGGCTCGAGATCCTCGATTCCAGACCACGCACTCTCCGACCCCTCATCGTCTCCATTGTCCAGTGCAGCTGTCGCAGGTGCAAGCAGGGCATTGACTTCTCTAACATGCCTCTCCAGGTCGGCTTTTCGTTCCTCACGAATCTAGATACGCCCTGTGTTAGCCTGTGTAGTCGTGGTCTGTCTTCGTAGATAGTAGTAGTCCCGCACCTGTTTCCGATGCTCGACTTTCTCCGCCTTCGCCCTTTTCTCCGCTGCCTCCTGCGCCTGCTTCGCCCGCTGCACTTTTCTCTTGTGAAAGCCTGTCAGGTATTCGTGTCGCGCTGTCAGATCAAATGTGATTTCCTCCACTGCTGTGGGCTCTATTTTGCGTCGTTTGGTTGCGGGTGGCATCTTGAGGAGTGCTGTGACAGTGATGTAGGGGTAAGGCAGGGATATGAATTGTGAAGCCTTGTTGGCGTCGTTCTTGTGTCTGCCTCTGATCGCTAAGTGCTGCAGAGGCGTCCCTATGAAATTTGTTGGCAAACAGTGATAAACTTGCCAAGATTTATGCCGGAGTTTATCCGGGAATCACAGTTAACTTGGATCGTTGGCTCTGAAGAATGCCTCTGTACTTAGGAATTTTAGATACTGGAACTCATGATATATTACTCTCAGATGTGCCGCTGAATATTCGCACGATGGCCCAGATCCAGCTTCCAAATATCTGTATGAGTGCCTCTAGCACGTTTCTGTTCATTGGTTGCTTTTGCCGCTTCTCCTGGTTCAGGATCACGTTCTTTTGCTGACCCTGCTGTTTGCTCTGATGCTGTTCATCATCCTGAGGCTCAGCCTTCACTTCAGGATCTTTCTTGACTGTTGGATTTGACGATGCGTTGGCTGTTCTTGCCCCATCAGTTGCTTGAGGTTCAACCTGTGGTTGAGGAGAAATCAATGACATCGCGGCGCTTTTCAATTGCATCTTGTCATCATCTGAAAGAGTGATGTTGACGTTACCACCCCCAGCTCCTGATGTGGCCGGTGGATTAATCTTCAGACTTGGATCCGGGGACTGTGAAGCAAGGTCGGTGGTACTGGAGTTCCGCGTCCCGGGATATCTCACTCCTTCATTCTTTTTCATCATCTCATCATCAAGACGCTGAGCCTCCTCATTCAATCCCCGCAGCTGTCCCCCAAAACCACGTACCAGCGTGGTAGATATGGTCTCCTCTTGGTGTGCGCGTGAACCAAACTTGAAAGCTTCCTTGACTTTGTTCTTGACCCGACCGCCAACCCCATGCGTTCGGCCTTGAATCTCAACTCGCAACAGGAATGGTTGTCCGTTGTTGGCGAAAGCAAATGCTGTCTGGAACTTGTTCCCATGGGACGATTGCTTCTCAAAGTCATTCTCCGTCAGCTCCCATTCTAAAGTGTTGTAAACCAGCTGCACACTCTCACCGTCGTCACGTGGTTTGCGATCGCCTGTAAACTTCCATCTAGTGCTGTGCTCGTAGGACCTCTGGCCGTCAGCCCCCAAACCACTCAATTCACCGCCCGGAAAACTGATAGTTGGTGTTCCACGAAGTGCTCTAGTCTCAGCTATGGTCAAGGGTTCTCCAAACAACTGTGATGGGCCAAGATGAGTAATGGCAACCAAGTGTTGAAGGTCAAGGATCGTGTTGTCGCGATATGGCTGGAGAGCTTGATGTTCGCCGTCCAAGGAAACTTGAACGGTCGCCCAAGTGATCTTAGAGCCTCTTGGCTGTTTAAAATTGATCTCCATGCGGATTATACCAGCTGGCCATGTACGGCCATTGATGCTGAGCACCCCAAACTTGGATTCCGAAACCAAAAAGCTACAGTCAACCCTGGCTTTGTTAATTACCTTGTGGCCTATGTAAGCTCCAGTTTCCTCCAAATCAGAAAAACGATTGAAGTCATATCGCCCAAACTGACGATTCCACTTTGCATGGGATAGATGGTCGACAAGCGATGTCGTGTCCCCCATGGAGTCTCCTGCCAGATATTTCTAAACCTGGCCTGGGCAGATGATTCTTTTCGCAAGAATGCGAGGAGCTTGAAGCTTCTCGAGCTGCCTTTACATCCTGCGCCAAGTATGCGTTGTCCCCGGCCTGCAGGTCTAATGCAGTGACCTGCCTCAACTTCCAGCTGTTGTTCAACCCCACTTACTTGCATCCTCGACCACATGCAGCCTGGGACCCCCTCCCTAGCTTTTCTGCCTTCTCCAAGATCTTATATGCCATCTGCCTAGCTACAACTATTAGCATGTACAAGACAGCGTACGGAAAAGTAGCGTTGCGATATCATCTTCTTTGACAAGGCTGGTCATCAGAAAAATAGTTCTCAGCGCCTGTGAGGCCATCATTCGAGATGGCACATTATTGGCCAGCTGCTTCTTCTGATCGAGAATTCAGACGTCACAACCCACCGCTTCAGCCTATGATATACGTTGTCAAACAGAGGCCGAAGCCCGTGCCTTCTACTGATCAGCACTCTATTCCCATCCGTGACCAGCGGAAGGCAGAAAGTATACCCGAGAAATCGAGACCTCATGAGATGGACCGTCTCGATGACCTGGGGGCTCCGCCAGCGGGTGGCAGCCGACCTAGAGACGAACGTCACGATTGGATGAGGGTAGTTGAGAGGAGTAGTTCCCGAATAACTGATGTGTTTCATCCTTTGAAGCACGATAAACGCTATGAGGCGGAGAAAGCATTTTACGCTGAGGAGGATGCCTGTAAGTCTCGTCGTGGTAACTTCCAGACCACCTTCAATATGGCCACCGGCACAGACTTCACCATCCATCTTGATCTTACTGTATACAAAGACTATGACAAGCAGCTCGAAGCTTTGAGCTACCTTCGAAGATCGGGTCAATTTCGAGCTGCGAAAGAATATATTAATACCGTATTTGGAGACCATCTGTCGCACCCATATGTCTTTCTCCAGTACGCCGAATTACTTCTCGATATGGGAGATTATAAATCTTTTAAGCAGCTCGACCTCTCAAACCCGTTCGGGGAAAAGCTGAACAGTTCCCCCGACCTTGTCCTACCAAGGCAATCAGGAACAGTTCGGCACTTCTATCCTCGCCCCGGGGGAAGAATTCGGAAATCCAATCTACATACATCTCAACAGGAGGGGCGACGTACCGACTCTCACTACCCTTCTACGCACGAGGAGATTTGGAGTGCTCCTCTTGTGGATCCTCCTGAAGACAGAAGTGGTCAAGGCCAATCCCGTCATGACGGCCATCACCTACTTCGTTGGAATTGGACGCTGCTCAGAGCTTTGTCTCAGGTCCACCTGACGGGGAAAATCAATGAAGCCTTGGGACGGGCACAATTTGTACTTGACAATCTCGTGATTGGTTCTGAAGTTGGCTCAACTGAAGTAAGATGTACCCCCAGAAGTCGTCAACCTTACTGACTGTCTTGCCTCCTCAGATACAAGTTATTTCCCTCGCGTTCCAAATTTTTGGTCTAGTTGAGCTCTGGCTTCCAGATATCTTCAATATTGAGATACGCGACACTTTAAAGGTCTGGGCCAAATGGCCTGAGCTTTATCGAATGCTTCTTGCTCAAGGTCGTGTTTGGGACTTCAGGGACATCTTTCTCAGTACAATCGGTGTGTTTGGGGTGGAATGGACATGCTTGGCTTTCTTCTCGGGTTCCCCATGGCGTGAAGCCATACTTGACAATTGGGTCCTCTATGAACGAGATCAAAGCACAACTTTAGCCCAACTAGACATTCTGACTAACATGCCACTCAATCTCAATCTTCCGACACAAGGTTTTGGACAAATGGAGTGGCTCCAGAGAGATTCGCAAACTCTTGCGGAACTCATTATGAACAACTATCCTAATTCAATGAACTCTCGACCATTCTTGAAATGGCTTGTCATCAAAGCAGCAACCGCTCCACTTTTCCAGCAGCCTGATGTCGACGAAAAGGTTCTCAATCCACGATATATGTTCGATGACTGGCCAGGCATATCCATGGCGTCCCCAGATTGGTTATCGCTTCCTATTTATGTACCGATGAGGAATGAAATCCCACCTTGGGATAGACCTGAGATTTTGGAGCCGGCAAATGAGCCGATACGAGTAGCTTTGAAGATGGCAACGCAGCTACATGACCATGCCTTAGAAGTTCTATGTCTCAAGGTACTTATCCTAAGGTCCCAACAGCCTCGAAAACTTTTCGAGCAGCTCTGCCAGCTACAGGAAACTACACAAGAGGATAATGAGGGCTACCTTTCGACTTGCCTCTCAAGGTATGTCATTGATAGGGACAAGCAGTCTCAGAAACGACTTCTGTTCGAACTAAAACAGTTGGATGACTGGGTCTCGGAGTACGACTTACGACGCCCATTCACATATCTGGCCAAAACTGAAATTCAAGATGCTCTAACTTATATCATCAAAGGTCGCGACTATGTAGCGCCACCTGAAAGGTTCCACATGAACTATTATCCGTGGCTTAGCGACAGGACCAGGTCATCTATCAGGAACAACTCTTCCCCTTATATCTCATATTCGCAACCGCCTCGTCGTGCTAGAGGTAATACTCGTCTTGGGAACCTGCCTCCCGCTGTTGCCGTGGAAGATCATGGCAAGGGTCAACACGCGACACCCGCAGATTCTGCTAAAAAGGCTAATCTCGCACAATTTTTGGGCGGAGAGCGACGAAAAGAACGACGACAAACTGAAGACGTGGAAGTGATGGAGGTCATTGAAGAGCACGATGATGGCCTGAAGCTTCGAAGGGCTGCCTCCCGGGACAGGGACAGACAGCGGCGAAGCAGAAGTCGGAGACGCGAAGCAAATCCCACTGAGAACCCTCCACTCTCACCAACCGATAGCGATAGTAGTGATTCCTCCTCCGAGTCTGACGATGGAGCTGAGAATTTTCTTGCGTTCTTTCCTCATATACCTACCTCGTTAGCGATTGATTTGAGTGGAAGGAATATCAGAGGAAAACGCATCGTCATGGAGATTCGAGATGCCGAAACCGACGAGAAGACTGTGGACGTCAATTGGGTCAGAAATGAAGACGAAGTTACGCTGACAATGTTCCGCAAGAATAAGGGTACGTTCACGCTGAAGAAGGAAGCCAAGGACTCTAAGGAGCAGTGGGTAGAAAGGAGATATCACTTAGGGCGGAGGCAACGGAAAGGAAGAGGGAAAGGAAAGGCTGCAAGACGACGCCACAGACATTCAAGCTCGCCGTCAAGCACTTCCTACTATTCTTATTATAGCGACGATGCTGATTCCGAAGGGAATCGCTCTTCGGAGTCTGAGAGCAGGCGGATCCAAAGTGGGAAGGCGAAAGACAGGGGCCGTGGTGTTGAGAAACGCACTCGGGAACGACGTCGTAAAGATGGCCTAACTATCGTGGAGAGTAGCCCAGACTCGGCTGCTCAGCCAACGAAATCGGGACTTGGCCCAGACGCAATCGCTAAGTCCACAGGCGAAGCTGACCCGGAAGCCGAACCAGAGGCCGACGCTCAAGCTGGAGTCGAAGCAGAGCGGGAAGGGGTAGAAGAGGACAATGAGGCAGGTCCGAGTACGGCCTCACCTGAAGCTGGCCAAGTCACAGGAGTTGAGACTGAGCCAGAAGTTGGTGATGAGGATGTTTGAGTCAGAAGAACAAGCTTCGAGAATTTGCCTATGATTGAGGACGATTTCTGAGGGCACGTCAATTTCTGCGACTCATCATGTTGCCTCAAAGTCTTAATATGGAAGTCTGGATGTCGTTCGCTGATTTCAACTGTTGCTGAGCTCGCTTGCGCCTCGGCCCCCAATATCGCCTCGGACCTCCCCTCTGAATTGGATTCACTGAATTCAACATTGTTACCGAGCTTATTTGCGCCGTCTTATACTTTCGGGCTCGCCTTTCCACATCTCCAACGTCGTCTTCGAAAGGAGAGTGTCCGGATGCGAGCTCCCTAGAACACGACTCCGTCTATCTAAACAATCTTGCATGAGACCGACAGCTTGTGTTTCCTGCTTGAGACTGTGCCACGTGAAGGCTAGATTATGCATGCTGATCAGTGTGTCCGAGTGATTTGCCCCCAACACCTGCAAAAGTTCGTCCATCACGTACTGACGTCGCACCAAAGCCTCATCGTGCTGACCCTGTAGTGCAAGCATCGATGCCAAATTAGCCATGCTGATCAATGTTATAGGATCCCTCTTTCCTCGTAGCTTTCTCGACCCTAACGCGACTCTTCGTAACAAGTGTTGCGCTTCCCTGTAACGACCTTGGCTTTGGTAAACTAGCGCCAGACTACTCATACTGGTCAGCGTATCACTATGCTTTTCACCTAGTACCTTCATTCTTGCATTCATGACTTCGAATCCTAATTGCTCCGCTTCCTTATCACGACCTGGCTCCCAGAGTACGAAGGCTAGGTCGACCCTGGCCTTCAATGTAAGGGGATGGTCATTCCCCAATACATTCACCAATCTCTCCACTTGTTTCTTGCTTAAATTCGATTTAATGACGGTGTTTGATGGAGAATTCTGCAGTGGAAATTGCATCTCTTCAGAACGCTCGGAACTTTGATCACCAACACCCATTGAGGAATCAGACTGGAAGAAAGTTACGGGGGCTCTCTGTGTTTCCGACTCGCGGCGATTTCCAGTCCCTACTAAAGACGCACTTTCTTCTCCCGAAATGACACCGAGCTCGTCTTCGGACGATAGTTGTAGGAGATTGTGGGTTCTGACCACGGCGAGCTTTTGGAAAGAAGAGCTCGGCTCCACTTTATACCATAGCCACATTGGCATAGAGAGGATCAGAAGTGCGGAACCTCGAAACAGGCTCGCTAGTCTGGCGTACGATACAGCAGACTGGGCCTCATTGAGCAAAGCGTCAGACTCAGCCTTGGAAAAGGCTTCGAATCGCATAGCAGTCACAAATTCGGAACAGACTCTGACCATGTTCTCCCATGACAGCGCTTCCCCATGCTTGGGAGCCTTCTTGACATGGCAGGCGATGACAACTATGGCGTCTGACTTCCAAGTCACGTCCCGTAACCTTCTTACCTGGGAGTCGGTTGAAGCGAGGGCAAAGTTCCCAAGTGTTACCTTAGACTTCTGCATTGCAACGTCCCTTGGCCGAAGATATATCCCAAACGGGTACTTGTCTCGGTCAGTATGCTTGTGGTAGTGCGGGACGGTCTCCAGCTTAAATTCGTCTATGATTGAGGAAATTGCCAGGGCAAGCCCAAGATCCTCCACGTAAGTCCCTTCGTTCAGGTTGGCACATAGCGCAGTAGTAAATGACAAGTGTTTCTCTGCACGCGCTTTCTGCAGTGAGTCTGTTGCACTAAGCACCTCGCATCGCCTTTTCCAGGGCTGCCGTCCTTTCACCATCCGACCTGAGTAACAACAGTCAAGGATGAATAGAAGGTCGCATTCAGCGTCAAGCAGATCTTGCTGTTTTCGATTCCATGAGATTTGGACCTTTGCATTTTGCCGTGGCTTCCACACCAGATCATCAATCGCACCAGCCAGCCATTCAGCGTGACCACAATAGTAGATGATCAAAAGATTTTCCTCGTCCACTTGGCTAGAGTTACCCACCAGCTGATTGAGTTTTGTACCGAGCTTGCTGTTGGCATTCCTATCGGGCAACTCGAGCGGGTCTAGGACTTCGAAGTTGTAGACGTCCCTAAAAACAGCACCGATGGCTTCCGCATTCTTTCTCATTTGTGCATATTCCCCATTCTCTCAGTATATGAGAAGGACGCGTACGTGATGATACATTGGCTTCCTGTTCTCCAGTACTCGTGGGGTGGCGGCTGTGCATCGCCTTGCAACGTCACGTATGCTCGCCAGCCAAAGGTCTTCATCATAATCGGTAGCACTTGTCGAAGGGACGCCGTTGTAATCTGCTTCCTCTGAGTCCTGTAGTGAGGTCGGCGAGGAAGCATAGAGTCGCCCAGGATCAATGTCCGTATCCTGCCCAACTACATCAGGTTTGTCATCGCTCTCTTTTGAGATTGAGGCCATAAGATCCGTATGATCTTGAGACTAGTGAAGGGACTCGGGTTTGTCCTTTACCACCAACTTTCTAAGGCCTCCGCGGGACACATAAGGCTGCTTTCAATGCTGGGGGTCCTGGGCTTTACTTCGGCGGACCTTACTCGCTACCAAGAAAAGATTGTGTGAGGACTTTTTCGTCTGTCAAGCTTTATCATTCTTCGTCTATCTTTTGGATAAATGGTTAATGTGGCAACGGCAGCGCAAGACTGGAGGTGAAGAGAGCATGTTAGCGTTATGTCTTATGACACGAGAACCGCCAGAGGTGTTGTTGCTACTAAGACCCCTATACTCTACCGTAGCACTCCGCCGTACTGAATTTGCCACTAGTATAGTTGCTGAGTCTATCTAACCGGAATTAAAGAGCCTAGAGACACTAAAATAATAGTGTAATAAAAGGCGCTTAGTAACGATCACGATGGTACAGCCTAAAATCTTACAGTAACCTCGCGCACAGTATAGGGAATTACAATACTCGCGTCCTCTTCTATACTCTCTTTTGTTTTCTCAAGCTTACCGTGCGGCTTAGACCCACTATCTGGATCAATATAGTAAATCTAGTATCGCCTAATCAATCAAGCGCCGCCTTATCAAGATTACACATACATTACACGCATAACAATACCTATTCGTCGTCTAACAATCTAGTATGACTCGTCCTTAGCGCGTTGATGACGAAACTTCTACAGCCTTAGTGGTTTGATCCGGAGCATCAGCGCGCCGACCCCTTCAACGAAGAAATCTTGGTGCCTAAGACTAATTGAACAGGTACATACGTGCATTCAAAATCTACTTGTTATCGGGAGAAAAGAATGATCCGACTAATCAAGACCTCCGATCTAACCCAACATATGTTTGAGGGCCGATCTGTCCCCGACTATGTCATTCTCTCCCATCGCTGGGAGGATGGGGAAATTTCTTTGCAGGAATTGCAGGGTAATGTCAATCATCACAAGCAAGGCTGGCTGAAGCTTCAAAAATTTTGCCAATATGCGGAACAAAGAGGTCACCAATTTATCTGGTTGGACACCTGCTGTATCGACAAGACTAGCAGCGCTGAGCTTTCAGAAGCTATCAACTCCATGTTCAGATGGTACCGACGGGCAGAACGCTGCTACGCATATTTATGCGATGTGCCGGCTAGAGATGGCCTCGATTTTACCGAATGGGTGGGAATCTTCAAAAGTAGCAAGTGGTTCACTCGCGGGTGGACTCTCCAAGAGCTGCTCGCTCCCCACAAACTGACCTTCGTGTGTTTGGATTGGAAAGAAGAGATCGGTACGAGGAAGTCGTTAAGCCACGAAGTGGCAGAAGTCACCAAAATTCCCGAGAAGCCTCTCATCCATGGATGGACGTTGAAGGACGAATTCGGAGGCTCTCAATTTACCGTTGCCCAGATTATGTCATGGGCGTCAGAACGCCGCACTACACGTGTTGAAGATACGGCATATTGCCTGATGGGGCTTTTTCGTATTCATATGCCTTTGCTCTATGGAGAAGGGCTGAATGCATTTATCCGCTTACAGCTGGAGATTATGAGTAGATACGATGATAACAGCTTATTTGCGTGGAGAATACCGCTCAACAATCGCTTTTTTGGGTCCATTCGTGCCCTCAACCGAGCTCTCGACATCCCAGAAGCGTATTGGTGGGGTGGCCTCCTCGCTCCTTCGATTCAGTGTTTTCAAGATTGTGCAAGCCATTTTCTTCATCTTGAGAAGTTCGAAGATGCACGGCTGTTCTCAATGACGAGCAGGGGAATCCTGGTGGAAGGGTTACTAAGAAGGTATGACAAAAGCCGCCACGGAGGTCAGCGTTGGCTTCTGCTGCTGAACTGTGGCCGAGAGTCTCTTTGGACACATCGACTCGGGATTGTGCTAGCGGGTGATGGTCAGCTTGCCATGAGGGTGGTAAATATGCAAGGCTTTGATTCTGACATGGTGGAATGCGATTGGGACACTGAAAGAAATTTAAGGACTGAGTATGAGCATCGCAGGATCTTTATCCCACAAGCCTGGCCGAGCGATTTCGATTGAACTTTTGTAGTGCCTATGAACATCCCACAAGATAGTAACTATGTCGGTGAGACAGAGGTACCCTGGGACAGTCTGTCAAACAACGCCGTCAGATATATCTAACGTGATGGCTCTGGTTCGTCCCATTCGGCCATCGGCAAGAGATGGCCGTGCCGTACAATATCAGGTGTTCCTAAGGATATGCCACCGAGGATACCGACAGTAGATCAATTGCATATACTGACCGTCCCACAGTATACTCTGGAGTGATGGCGTATTCTGACGCCACCGCGGCATATTCGCGCACCACCGTCGTATGCGGACAGGATTTAGGTGCAGTTGAGGAACAGGAGTCGCGATTAGATAGAACAATACAATCACAGGGGTTATGAAGGAATGGTTCAAGGTCTCTGGTTTCCTATAGTATGTTGACTAAATCTCTTTCCCATATACTTTCTCATGGAAAGGAGAACTCCTATTCATCCTCGTGACGACCTGAAATACAGAATCCCCAGTAGCATTGCTACCTGGTGGTTACCAGTGTAGTAGGCAATTGCCACTGGCTAGTTTCACGAGCCTTTGCTAGTATCAGGAGACGGAATATCGTTCTACCGTCGCACAACAGATGACCACAGTACGAGGACCTTCTGAAGCTTCATAAGACCACAGGCGGTTAACTAGTTATTGAACGAGAGGATGTGGGGAGCCCCTTGGCCCCGGCCCGCCGCCAAATCTAAGCAGCCGCCAAGGCTAATCTTACATCGACTCACGGAAGCCTGGTTTAACTCTAACCCTGCGACCACCACGAGCAGGAGATTGTCGCTTGAGCAGTAAGAGACCTCGTATCACGGAGTACTAATCGACGGATATCCCATGCCCGTCGATGATCGTTCGCATTCAAACAGACTACTGGAATAACAAGAACTGCCTACCAGGTACTCATGTATGTAATGCTTCAGCAGCCGTGAGAGGACTTGATTGGTTGGACATGTAAAGTACGCCCTACGTGTGTCTTTCAAAATTCGGCTTCTAAGCCACAATGCGAGGGAGGGGGAGACAAGACCAAGAAGACATTGAATTGGTGGCCACCTTGAGGCTTGGGCTACCGTCACCAATGAAATGCCTGACCCAGCCAGAGCTTCTGGTTCACTCCTTTAGCTATGGCTAGGTTTTTATTCCACAAGCCTCCACGGGTCTGGAACATACATTTTGTGGCCAGCCTCATCATCGCCTTGGAGTCACAAGCAGTCCAAACGTCTAACGATCGATATGTCCTATGACAAGAGAGCCGATATTATTTTTGAGCAGCGATTCAAGAACAATAACGAAGGTCATGCTTTGTACCTACCTGTCTCTAGCAAAAACCTCAAGCCTGGCGCATGTGGCTATTTTGATCACGACGGCAATTGGAAAACGATTGTGCACCTCTCGGAACCCGCTGGCCTCAATAACGGTGGCTGGAGTCCACTCAGTAATGTGGAAACGGTGAAAAACTCTATCCAGGAGGTCTGGGGCGTCATGTTGTCGACGGAAGTATCCAAATTCGAACCGAGCGTCGAGGTCAGTCCTGGGTAAGTCCTACCCACGTAGCCTCCTTGATATGCTGCACGACCACCATGAGAAAGTTCGGCACATGCGTGAGCACTGGGAGGAAGACTTTCCTTATGAGGAGGACCAAGTGCTCCAGACTGATCGCTCTGCTAACAAGGCTCCTCCAGTATCCCAGGAATCCCACTCGGCGCTGGTATCAAGGTCGGGTACATGATCAACAAGTAGTCAGGGGCTCTTCTGGTAACTGACGGGATCGTCACGCACAATCAGCTTACACCGGACACATGTGAAGAAGCCAGAGGCTGATTCGTCGCTAACGCGGAGGCAATATTGCAAAGAAAGCCGATCACGAGAGAGGGGAAATTCTACGTGATAACCAAGACATACACAACAAAATGTCGACGGGTTGCGATATTGCAAGCCAATCAGCATGCGGTGGTTTTTGGTGTAAATTTGAACGTGTTCAGTGAGTTGGGTAAAATTACTCCTGAGCTGAGCTGGTGGAACAGCAGTCAGGAGCAAGTGTGGAGGACTGCACAAGCTGTACGTGAATGCCATGCCACATCTACTCCTCTCCACTGTGCGACATAATAGCCATCAAAAACGTACTGATATTTCGGCAGACTGAGGAAACCGAGGAAATTCCAGTGTTTATGTGTGGATGGTACTGGCGGCCCACCTTTCTCGCACGCAAGCCTGATCCCACGGCGAAGAAGTCGAACCAGAAGAAAACGCTTGGCTCGGATGACAGTGATCAACCCCTGAAGTTCGTCTTTCCAGTGAGTGACAATGAAGAGCACGTCGTGCTCCTCGACCTCGAAAAGAAGGGCAAATTTTGATCAATTCGAGGCCCGTCGTATTGATCTTGGGCAATGAAAGAGCCAGGTTGGAATGGAGCAAGCGACAATTTTCAAAGTTAAGGTTTCGTCATGGTCAAAAGCTCTTGTTAATGCAGTATAACTACCGGGGTAGTTGGGTTTCGATTGCGGGATGCTTTTTTAAGTCATCAATAGCACTAGCTAGCAAGCGCCCTAAGGCGCCAGCTTCGGACGATGCACCAGCTAACTAGAGGTACGTAGTAGTTCACGCAATTTCTTATAGTTGCACCTGCGAGGGGACAATGATCCGCCGTAATGGACCTCCTTCCTTCACAAGTTCTTGGCATCCCGATAGACTACCGACATCGACATCGTCCACACTCTCTACTGATAATTTCGACAACGGCCTAACCAACGAAACCCTTGTAAGGCCAGTCGTGGTACAAACTCGCCTGGTGCCAGGTTAACAGTCACGATGCCCGGACCACCGAACAAGCGCCAAAAGCGCGATGACTATCAGAAAGCGCAAGAAAATCTCAAACTGAAGAGAACTGCCCAAGGCGGAAATCAAGGTGAGAAAGGAAACGTCGTGCTGCCGCAGAAGAAGTTTTACCGACAGCGTGCACATGCAAACCCGTTTTCGGATCATATGCTTGAATAGTAAGTCTCGATTCTGGTTTTCAGGGACAAAAATCTGTCCACTTGTTTTTGGAATCTGATCGGAGACTTACTCTTTCTGCGAAACGCATAGTCCGCGGAGTCCGGCCGAGATGGACTGGTCGACTCACTATCCTGCTTTCATTGGAGATGCTGCGGTGACCAGCACTGAGACTGCCAGCTCGGGAATCGCTGCCAGACATCCAGAGGTGGAAGTTGCAGACATCGGCTGTGGTTTCGGCGGACTTCTAATGGCGCTCTCCCCGCTCATACCGCAGACACTCATCCTGGGCATGGAACTCCGCATGCAAGTGACGCAGTATGTGATAAACAAAATCGTCGCACTACGATCACAGCATCACGACAAGGAGACTTCAATACCCGGCACACCCACGCCATACCAGAACATCTCAGCCTTACGGTCCAATACCATGAAATTCTTACCGAATTACTTCCACAAAGGCCAGCTCTCGAAGATCTTTCTGTGTTTCCCCGATCCGCATTTCAAGCAACGGAAACATAAAGCCCGAATCGCTTCGGCACAGTTGAACGCCGAGTATGCGTATGTGACAAGGCCTGGAGGGATGGTCTACACGATCACGGATGTGGAGGAGCTGTCGCAGTGGATGACGAAGCATTTTGTGGGTGAGGAGGCGGGGGATGCAAAAGAGTTGTGGGAGCGGGTGTCGCAGGAGGAATTGGATGCTGATCCGTGTGTCAAGATCATGAGTGAGGAAACCGAGGAGTCGAAGAAGGTTACAAGGAATGGTGGTAACAAGCACATTGCTGTGTTTAGACGGAAGTCGAATCCTGATTGGCCTGAATGATAAATTTCGCGAATGCTGCGATTATCGTCCGTGCTGCCTGAAGGCTGGCATATTTAGTCTCTACACTTGATAAGTTGAACTGGTGGCGTTGACATGAGATCATGGTATTGCTGATGATAGGTAAAGTCCAACAGAACAAGCCGTCTCAAATCGTGGATAGCTCCACCACATATCACTTCTAAAGTAAATCTTGTGGAGTATTTTTGACATTGCTACATGGTGGTGAAATGGGCCAAGTTGAGGGCGGGAGTCATACCATGAACAGGGAATGTACCCTAGATATCTAACTAGATTACAAGACTCCCTTGTCCTTTGAATTGTCCAAATCGTTCCCTGGTTGTGGACCAGCGTTGCTTTCAGTTGGAGCCATTCCCACAATTTCGCCTTTCTTGAGCGCATCAATATCGAGTTGTGGCCCGGTATAGTTCTTGCGACCATCAACAAACCATTGAATGATGGAAACAATAAAAACAATGGCAAATGCTGCCACACAATAGTTCATGTTACTGCCTGTCACTTCCTTAAGCGGCGGGAACATGAAAAGCACCGTAGTCAAAAGAGTATACGCGATGCCAACCTGCTTGAGATCAGCACTGCAGTGCAAGTTCGGACTTGTCACCTACCAAATTGCATGTCCAGCCGAGCCAGCTGGGTAGTATGAAAGGTCGGCTTGCTGGTAGCATCTTTCGGCCTCTTAGGCAGTTGATGGCTGGTGGAATGGCGTAAGTAATACCCAAGGCCACGACCGACGCTGAGACAATAGCATTGTAAGCGCTTGTAGAACCGAGGAAAATGCAGCCGAAGATAATGACAAGGACTCCAGTGAATACCAGAGCATTCAGTGGAACAACCAGCCGGGTGTTAACCTTCGCAAGCCATTTGGATGCTGGTAATCCTCCATCTCGTGCGAAAGCGTATACCATACGACTACTCGTGGTCATTATGCTAATTCCGGCAAACTATGGCAGTGGTCAGTTGCAATCTGTACAGCTTTCTTGTCCGAAGAACTTACCGTCAAGCAAACGAGTGGGAACATTAGCAAGCATATAGCTCCTGCCTTGTTACCAGTGGCTTGATAGAATATTTCGAGCATCTAGAAAAGTGACGTTAGTTGAGGACGTCACGTGATGTGGCCTGCAACCCCTTTCTCGGTTCTTGTAT
The DNA here is from genome assembly GCF_035927105.1 of Exophiala bonariae. NCBI lineage: Eukaryota > Fungi > Ascomycota > Eurotiomycetes > Chaetothyriales > Herpotrichiellaceae > Exophiala > Exophiala bonariae. Next base: position 206,829 of record NW_027042491.1, read on the forward strand.
TCCGTTCCTACCACTTCCCCTCCCCTTTTTCCACCAAGCAAGTGCCAAAGGAGAAGACTTACTGGACCAGAAGCAGAGCTGATGACGGTGTCAATGTCCTTGGCGCAAAAAAGGAGAATAGAAAGGTATAGAAAGCCGGTAACAACACCGATCAAAACACAGGCAATCATGATCCGCGGACCTTGTCTCGTCGCGTCGCCAAGTTCCTCGACCATATGCGCGCAGGCGTCGAAGGCAGTCAGACTAAAAGATCCCTTTCGGCGTATGAGTTCGTAGGACCAAAAGGAATTAGGAGAAAAGTAAATGTAGAGGAGTCAAAACGAGAAATTGTGGAGAGGTCGGAAGAAAACGATGGTGGAGTCAAAACAGTAAATTATGGGGGATTCGAGTGAATGACGTACCTGTAACAAGCCTAGGAGCCATGAGAAGCCATCTGGCCAACCTGTTTCATTGATGAATTCTCCGTAAACAAAGTGGCCCGTCTGAAAAGTGGGGGAAGAGCAGCCCAGGATGGTGATCATAATTATCAGCCACCCACCGATCGACCAGTAGAGAGCAGATTGAGTGACCAAAGGAAGAAGGCGAGTGAGATATGCGTTGATGAGAAATGCAATTGCGTTGAATGCAATATAGATGAGGAATTGATGCCAACGTTGAGCCTCGTAAGAAGGGTCGGCCAACGAGATGATACCAAGGATCAGTGTGCTTCCTAAGAGGCCTGCAGTCGCGGACAGTGCGACCCAGCCGGCTGTATTGATCCAGCCTGTGATCCAGGAAAGTAAAGGGACCCAACGCTTCCAACTTATTATTGCGACCCAGTGATACTGGCCTCCACTGGTGAAGAAGAAACATAGTTAGTTGATGGTGGAAATGGTATCCAATTGAGTGTAACGTTTGACAGGAAGTCAAAAAGACATGCCAATCGAATGGGAGAACGACTTACGCAGTAGGATACGCGGAGAGGAACTCCGCCAATGATGCAGCCAAAGCGAGATTACAGATTCCAGCCACAACTGGTATTGCATTAGCATAGTCAAGACATTCCACTATTTCAAGACTCACTGAGGCCCCAGGTGACGGAAGAAGGACCACCCGATGGCAAAGCCAGCGACATACTAGCACCAGCAGCCGTCCATGTATTCAAAATGGCGAAAGCGAGCCCAAGCATAGAGAGGAAAGAGAAATTGCGCTGGAGCTCCTGCTTGATGCCCATTCCTGCCAATGCAGCATCATCTTGCTGAACACTTGTTCTGCGACGTTGTGTTGCGGCTTCCGCCTTAGAGCTTGGTCTTCGGAAAGTAGGCATGGCGAATGTAGGACGGAAACCTCATGCGAATCTCGAGGTAGGAAGGTCAGAGAAGGAAGAAGTGCAGAAGCTCAGAAGCTCAAGAAAACGTGGGAGCCCACTCGACAACAGAGTTCAAGGCTAAGAGAGACCAGGAATTGATTACCCTCGTACTGGGAGAGTATTATTACAGTTGGTTGTGGGGTGCTCCAATATTCCTCAATCACGAGCCACCATTTGGTGGTAGCTGTCCTCCATCCTCGTACCGAGAGTCGAGCTCACTCACCCTGGTCCAAGTGCAAGCCGGTCCCGTTTCGCCGGGATGGCAGGATGGCATCTACACTCCTTAACTGGAGCTGGACACTCGCCTGATGCATCTGCTGACCAAGGTGACGTTCGGGGCAGAGAGTTTATGCCAAGTGTAACGTAATCTACGGTGCAATGATGCCATCGAGCATGAGAGGAAGAGCTTCTCATTCGGGCAAGAATAAGCAATCAAATTTTGAATGGTCCCCGGAGCTCGGGTCCTGCCAGTGGCAAGCTTTTGACACCCTAGTTTAACTAAAGGGCAAGCCAAAGAGAAGAGCACGCTACCGAGCCCTACGAAGCTTGTCGGAGAAGCCAAGTATGTGGCGTTCGACTACCATTCTGCGTTCAATACTACCTAGATATGTCCCAACACATCGGCGTACGATAAGAAGTGGCATTGAGCCCTCATGAGGCGCATTAGGGAACCATAACTTCTATAAGAAACGTGATTGTCTGACCCACGCCAATGATTCAACAATGAGGTGTTGATGGTAGACACTAAGCACGACGGGAAATGCTATGCCCACAACCCTGCATAAATCTCCGGCTACTTAGCGGCAATTGAAGGCCGACTGTCTAGCCGTTTCACTAATCTGAATGAGGCGTTCGTAAATTAAACTCGATACTCTACATAGAAGACAAACTAACTACTATATACCTCAACAGCAACAGCAACAGCAACAATTAGTGATGATATAAGTATCGTACGCTAGCTCCGTGATATAATTCTCTCGACGAAGAGAGAGGTTCGAATTTCGGTTCTGCTAGATTAGAGAGTCGCAGGGACCCGGGATCCTCTCATACGAGAAAATTATACGCCCTGCACTGAGAGAAGATACCATCTCATCAGACCAATCAATATAACTATTCTGATATTCCAACGCACAATCCGTGTGGAACATTGTTAGACATCAATAAAGTGTCACTTAGTATCCACGCCGTCTTAGATGCATTCAAGTTACTTGCACATGATATTAAAGAAGCCTCCGTCAATTGGCCATTGCCGAATAGTGGGAACAAAACACTGATATGGTATAGGCCATTATTGAATTGTTATATGTGAACCGCATCGTTTGAGTGATTAACCATGAAAAACTGAGGGGTGGAATTGGGACATTGAAGGACACATTATCCATATTGACAAAGCCCCTTGGCCTCAGCAGCCTCGCGGCTCCCCCTGCATGTCGTCACCCACCGCTCACTTCCACATAGCTATCCTCACATATGAAATTGCTGTCTTGCGTGTTTACTCAAGGCCTTTAAGACCAACAGATTGAGTCTCAACGCAACAATGTGGAATGAAACACTGTAGGTATTTGAGATATCGAGTCTGCAATTACCCCAGCACTGTCTCACGACCGCATTGTTAGATGGACAATTGGAGTTATTTCACTCAGTTTTCTGGATGCGAAGGATCGCACACCAGTATCAGCCATCCTGTGTAAGCCTCCACAGCATTGCGCCATTGACAAAGAAAGATGTCTCACTTCTAGATGAGATTTCGAGATACATGTTCCTAAATTTGCGAGACCTCCAACAAAGAACCTCTTTGTGAAAGTCGAACTGCCAGGAATTTCAATGCCTTTGTGGTTCGCCAACGCCGTTCCAGGTGACAGAACCACTAATAATGGCTTTCCTATATAACTCGTCAATGTAGCACGACTGGTAAGTGTTCAAAAAAAGTCATTCAATCACTCAATTCCCCAACTCATCATTCAAGAGTAGTCTCTAGTCGATTCATGCAATGTGTGAGTCACACACAATCAACAACCTCTGTGGTCATATCATGATCAGAACCGTTGTTCAATGTGCTCAAATGACCGAACTGCTACTGGAGTCTTCGATATTGAAAAAGAAAGCCGGAGTCAATGGAGTAGATAGCGAATGCTCGGATGCTAGAGACACCTCAAAATGTACGAATCAGCTCTGCACAGATGTTGTTGATACTTCACACATCTTTCCCGACCTATGTGACGAATGCAAGAAATCTGGAGTGGTGGGAGATTGGATGGAGAAGGAACCTGGACTGAAGCTTCAAGTATTTCGTTCCTGGAGGTCGAAGCATCGAGAAACGACTCAAACCAAACCGGAAGAGGCTCAACAAGGGGATGGGAGTATTTCGGACAATGCGATTGAGGACGACTGTGAAAATCTTGAGACGCTCGAGTGCGTAGCCACTTCAAGCATACCTTCCAACGGAACGGCAACCACATCAACGGCACAATCACCATATTCAAACGCGCGAAGCGTTGCATCGAGTGACACGTCGACCAGTACAGCGCCGTCATTACATGATCTCAAAGCACGTGTACAACGATTGCGAGCTCGAACGGACCAACTCATTGCCAAGATTCGTGTTCAAAGAGCTGCCAGAACAATGCAGGATAAGGGCGACCGGAATTGAAGCCTGTCTTATACGAGAAACGCCTTATTCGCGCATAACAACAAAAGCAAGGCCATCGCATCGACATTATTGGAAGCTGATCTGACTCATTTAAAGAGGTTCAAGATGGTTAGGATGACGCGTAAGCCCTGGGGATTGACGGAAGTTGCAAAGGTCAAGGCTCAAGAGTTAAGAATACGGGAGAATTTAGCACTACGGCTTAGGCGGCTAAGTCGGACAAGCGAGACGGTTAAGCACCGGTTTTGGCCAACTTCAACCATGGAATGCTGGAAATTCTGGGGTCCACTTGCAGCAATGCCGTCATCGATGACCAGGGTGGTAATTGTCTTGCAAGTTGTTCAATGAAATACTTTAGTATTTAGGATCTTTTGTATGATTGAATGTCTTCCCATACACACCATTAGCATTGAGTTTTCGCTACTGTCACTGTACTTTAATCGACTAAGTGAGGCTTCCCAGCCACTGTTCGGACACTCGTTTGCATCTTGACACAATGGTGGGCAAGAGGGCTTTCGATTCCCGTTACGAAAGATCGCGGCCTCATTACCAAGCTGATGGCGACCTCGAGGCGGGAAAAGGCGGCAGACGATTTGGTGGCTTTAAAGATGCTGTCGATTATGTGATGGATCGTGAAACGACAGCAGCGTTTAAAAAGCGACTACGAGAAGGTGTCCGTCTTGAAGAGTTCGAGGGCCATCGGAAGAGCGATGAAGAGGTGAGAAAAAATCACCGAAGTCCTGAATGCAAACATGAAGCTGAATGCATGAAATCATAGTTGAAAAGAATCAAAAATAAGAAGGTGCGAAAGTTCTACGAGGCTCAGAATGCCATTTTGAATGACTGGGCGGAAGTCGATACCATTGTGTTGGCTATGGCGGATGATGTGATGGAATCCATGAACACGGATGCCGACCATGATGGTATTAGGGAAAGGGATGGCATCTTGCAAGGTGTGGAGGAGCACATCGAAGATTTGTTACCCGATGAGGTGCAAGAGCAACGTCGCAAGGCCGCTCGGAACGCGAGATTGGCGATCAATATCAACGTGATCGCCAATATTATTCTGCTGGTGGCCAAGGGCATCGCCGCGCTCAAATCCTCATCACTATCACTGATGGCTTCCCTACTCGATTCAGCGCTCGATTTGTTGTGCACGGCAATCGTCTGGACGACAAATCGTCTTGTATCATGGCGACTATCAGCATTGGCTCGCAAATTCCCCGTCGGACGTCGGAGACTCGAACCACTGGGAATTTTGGTTTTTTCGATCATCATGGTCATATCTTTCGTGCAAATTCTGCAAGAATCGGTGCAGAAACTCCTTCCCAGTGGTGATCACAAGATCGCCAGCCTCACGACCGTGGCAATCGCTTCCATGGCAGGAACTGTTGGACTCAAAGGACTGATCGGATTGGGATGCATGCGTATCAAGACTACACAAGTGCAAGCTCTCGCGCAAGATTGCAAAACGGATGTGTACTTTAACACATTGTCCTTGCTCTTCCCATTGATCGGAAAACATGCTGGTATCTGGTGGTTAGACCCATTGGGCGCTGCACTGCTCTCAGTCTATATCATCTACGACTGGGCAGATACCTGTTTCGAGAATATCACCCGTCTCTGTGGACTGGCTGTGGACAATGATGTGCAAAGGAAGCTCGTCTACTTGGGTTATCGATTTAGCAATCTGGTCACCGGATTCAAATCAATTACCGCCTACCATGCTGGCGATGGAGTTTGGGCTGAGTATGATATCCTGCTTGATGAGACGACACCTCTGCGGAGGACACACGATATTGCGGAAACACTGCAGTATTGTGCAGAGGCTCTGACGGAGGTGGATCGAGCCTTTGTTACGACGGACTGTAAGTTTTTCGAGCTCGTTTGTCTTCGTCGCGTGATTGCTGATCCTGATCACACAGATTCTGCACAAAATCCTGGTGGTCATACCAGGGATCTCTAGTCAAGTATGAGCAGGATCGGGATCGAATGGTACTATGACCTTGTACAATAAATAAGTATATCGGCGCTTGCGGCGATTAGTGGATTCATGTCGAGGATAAAGTCATCGTGTACGTCACTAGAGATTATTGCATGGCGTGTTATTTGTTTCGCATTGGGTCAAGCGCGGTACTTAACATAATATCAAGACATCCTAACAAGCATCGATGTCTTCGGAGAAGCTTGCAGTTACGGTGCATTTGGTTCTCTGTGTAACTTCGAGAAGGCGATGAAGGATTGCAGTGAGAGAATGTTGTGAAAACAATATAGTTCCAGCTGTGAAGAAAATAGGCATGGCTTTCCATGGCTTAGCCCAAACACGCTCTCACGTGCAGTAAAGTCACGTTTCTTCGTTCCTTCCCCGCGTCACCAAGATTTGCGGAGACACGGTTCGCCACTTCTGCCACTTCCTGTCTCTGTTCTCATCCTTCTTTGACTCGTTGACCTCAGCCGACAATAACATCAATTGTGCTGAGATACGAAGCAGACCGTATCACAGCGCCTTCTTGCTGCTGAGAAGTCTACTCGATTCCCGTCACGCCCCCTTGAAGAGGCATATCATTGATATCAGATTTAAGACGTCTGCCACCCAACATGGGTTCCCGTACTAACGCCAAAGGCGCGATTTCGAAGCCCGGTGCCTCAAAGCCAAATGCCACTGTTGAAAGCTTCTCTATCTCTCGGGCAACAGCGGAGCAGCAAGAGCGGCTATTGCAGAACATGAAAGCCACCAATGCCAAAGGCGGTGCTAGACTTGGTTCAAACATTGATTCAGTACCGAAGCCCGAAGCGAAGAAAGTCAAACCCATTCAGAAATCGCCTCGAACGAAAAAAGCCTCGAAGACATCGCCGGAAAAGCATCCAATTGATAAAGGCCCCTCAGAGCACCGACTACGCCGCTTCCGAACAAAACCACCACAGAGTTTCTTGGTCAAACTGCATCGTGCGAGGACCCAGCGTATGGTTGTATTAAGTCGACGACGTACGACCACCAAATCAGGCGCGCCGGCCGAAGAAATCGACATTGTTGGCTCCACCGGTAACATCTACACAGTATCTATTGACCAAGAGCCATCATGCACGTGTCCAGACTCTATGAACGGCAACGAATGTAAACACAAGGTTTATGCATTGCACAATGTTCTGAAAGCGCCTGAAGTGCTCGTCTACCAACTGGCGCTTCTCCGTCCTGAGCTTGAACAAATCTTTGCCAATGCTCCTCCAATCCCAACCGACATAGTGGAAGGTGAGGATGATGATACCAAGAATGGCAATCGCAAACCAATGGACGGCGAATGTCCCATCTGCTACATGGACTTGGATCCCGACCACAACAAACTTGTCTGGTGCAAAGCTCAGTGCGGCCACAATCTTCACAAATCCTGTTTCGACCAATGGGCAGCTAGCCAGCGCGGCAAGGAAGTACGGTGCGTTTATTGTCGAACACCCTGGCAGGTAGAGAGCGGTGATGTCGAGGCTGCGAAGAACTCAGGCCAAGTGGGCGAGGACGGTTATATCAATGTGGCAGAGCAATTTGGAATATCCCGGGCGAGGGACTACTCGGGCTATCATCAGCCTTGGGCCAGGAGACACTTTGGCGCGGGCTGGTAAAGCTTGAGGACAGGTCTTGAACTGTTTGGTTGAAGTTCTGGATCTATTTCATACGGCCCTTTTGCCTTTTCAAATCATACATGGTATTGGGGTCTTTTGTTGATGTCACACACGTATTAGCAGGTGTTGTATGATACCCAAGAGTGCATGACTAGCACATCATAACTGTGACGACCACAAGAGAGCTGCCCCAGCGGATCGTGGTAGGACCTGTCTTCTATCCATCTTGGACCACGACACGGCCTCGAACACTAGTCGAGACGAAAGATATGCGGAAGAATAATGTACGAATAAGACCACAAGATCAGGATGGTCTGCAGCTCAATTACTTAAATTTAAGCAAACTCAGCTTCAGTATCTTCTCCACGCTACTTACTAATGTTTTAATCCGGACTACTGACTATGAGCTAGAATGTTTCCATCCCATCCACAAGTGCCTATGGGGGGGGGGGAGGGGCACCAACAATGAAAACCATGTGATACAGATTCAATAGCGTAGGTACAAGGGACTTATATGGAAGCCATGTTTCCATTGGCCCGTTTGGATGTAACACACCTGGTGGCAGTCAAATACATTGAGTCTCCTAATGAACTGACTACACTACACCGGGACATAATCCCGATAGCAAGCCCTACCTGTGAGGTGACGAGCCTGAGAACAAAAACTTCAAGAGCAAGACGAAAAGCAAAGACAAGGCGAGACAAGACGAAGCACACAACGCAGACGGAGAAGTTTGTAGAGATCCATAGAAAGGTATATATGGTATTTCGAGCCGACAATGACAACAATATAAAAAAAGCAGCGGACGATGATAGGGTATCATAAGCTCGTGGGGACTGGATACTGTACAACAAATGAAATGCATCAAATCATGAGAAAGCCCACACCCAGTTCCTGTATCCCTTGCTCCCTTTCCCATAAAAAGGCTGCATGCCGGCCCAATGAACAAAAATGTCAACCATACCGTCCGTCCATCCATCCATACACCTGTAGTTGAACAAAGAAGAAGCACAAGCGCTATACCCATTATCCTGTGACTGGAACAGACTTTTCCTTCTGAAGTAGGTGTGTCCAGTTCAGAAAATCAAACTTCTCCTTGTCCTTCCCACCGGCATTTTCGGGATTAGGACTTTTCCCTTGCTCTTTTGGTTCCAATATCAAAGATCGTCGATAGTGGAGATGAAAACTTTTGTCTCCGGCAGATCTCACTCGAATCAATTGATCCTGCATCCAAGTTTGCAGTTCAGAAACTTCGGTGAATCGATACTGGATCTGATACTTCTGCAGTGCAGAGATGATTTTGGCAGTCTTGATATGCTTATCAAGATTAATGACCGTCATTTTACTATCATCATTGGCCAACGGCCTCGTGGATGGATTTGCCGAGTCCACCATGGTCAAATCTGTCAAGTACACACCGATAAATGGCAAGCAAGGAGGCAACTGTGCAGAAACACGCTGCCGTAAGACTGCATAATTGCGCGAAATGTCAACAACTTTGCGAAGGTCGTCAAAAACAGTCTTTGTCTTCTGGGGTACTGCCTCCCAAGTCTTCCTCATTCTTTTAAGATTGGTGGAATCTAGGGAGCACACAATAGCCATGAGAGTGTCAAAATTATGTAATTCAAGACACTTGTTTGCGATCTTGACCCACTGTCTGATAATGGCTGCACGTTTCTTGGGCTCCTCCAATTGCAGCACCGAATCAGAAACGAGATTCGAGATATCGGTAGAAAGCGTTGACATTGCGCGAACATTGACCGCAAGAGAGCTTGTGCGCTTAGTCCATTCAGTAGCCAGAAGCTCTTCGGGAAGAATTGAGCAGAATATTTTCGACGCCTTCAAAGTGATCTGTCGGGCGAGCTCGAGAGGATCGAAATCAAGAATGCTGACAGATGGGCCTCCGTGTTTCCATGATTTGAGAGCTGCCAGTTGGCTTTTGGAGATGATCGGCATAGGCAAGGGAGAGCTTGGATCGATGTATGTAGCTGACGAAGTGCTGGTCTTTCCCATAATTGAGAGAACTCGCGGAACCTCTTGAACACTGGCTGACGAGACTTTCTCAGCCAATTCCAGTATTCTCTTACACGCCTGTGGAAGAACCGGAGCAAGAGACTCTCTTGCGAACCCGACAATAACGGGAAGAGCAGTATCGTCCGCATCATGCCTCCAATGCGATTCCATCCATCCCTTAAGGACATTGTACACTCTCAAGCGAACTGGATTCGCAATAGTCACAGTCTGCCCAATGTAATCGAATCGATAAGCAAGAGCTTGAGCAAATTCCTCGGGTTTGGCAAAAAGACGAAAGGTTAAGTAGATGGTTGTGATAAATGTCACATCAGGTGCCGAGTCATGTGCCGTAAGCCGCTCGACCAATGCATTCAAGCTGCCTCCAACAATAGTGCCCTCTCTGTTGAAGACAAGCTCTTGAACAAATGTATTTGTAAGGATTTCAGCCTCCACCACTTCATCATCTGGCAGATGGGTGTAATCATCAGGAACGGACGGGGACGATGTAAAGTCTTGGAAGCTATGATTAGTATCGCCAACCGAGGTGACCCGAGTTGAGGCACTCGAAAGGTTGCTGGGATCCGATAACCTTTGACTTTGATGGTCGAAACTGCTTTCACTGCTGGTGCTTCCTGCCACGATGCGGTGGGATGGCTTCTGCTGTTTGACCTCTGTCAATGATCTTTCAAAGCTGGGCCTGAGCACGGTTGACTTGGGCTCTGGAGATACAGATGGAGCAAGTGGTGAAGATCGAATAATATCGACCATAACATCGTCCCTTGGAGTGGGAGGCACACTACCGAAAGCGGTAGATGGAGAGTCTGCGGTATTGGCAGAAAGTGGAGGTGTTTGCATCCCATGTGTGATAGATATACGTGGGGTGATTTTGGAGTACCTTCCAGTTTGTCCAGAAGCCTGTGTCTGGGCCGAGAGAGTCTGATTTGGATTCGAATGACGACCTTGGGAGCTCGCTTCGGGAGTACTAGAGCCCTCTGAGTTTCTCCCAAGAAGTTGGCCAAGGTTTTCGATCTCGAAATCACCAATCTCTTCAAGTGTGGCCTTCGTCCTTGCCACGCATCGACCTGCGGCACTAACGCAGGCTGTGGCAGCTTGGACTAGGTTATGCGCCTCTTCAGGCAAATAGACCAAGTCATCCTCGATGGAATGCAGAGGTTTGAAAACTTGTCGGGCGGCATGTACCAGTTCGGTGATTGCATAATACATTGAGTCTTTGGCTTGAACCAAAGGCCTAGACGTACTATGATCTCTATCAATGACTGCCTCGACAACAGTAAAGAGTTGTCGACAGGATCTGACAGCATTTTGAGTTGTGAGAAGGAGTTCCGAGGAAGAACGCGACTGCATATGCGAACCCAGGAAAGAGGCCAGAACAGTGAGGAAGTCATCATATGATCTGTGAAGTAGCTCGGATATCAGATTAGGGTTCTTCTGGTTGTTCTTGTTGGAATAGGACATGCGGTGGGTGACTGAAGACCGACGTTTGACCGGGGTCGATTTTCCAGGGGAGCTCATGCTACTTCTTTTTGATAAGTCTGGACCGGAGCCAGAGATTCTGTTCGTGTTCGGTTTGGACGGTTTGGAAAAGGTAGATGAGGTTCGCTGTAATCGCTCAGGTGAAGACTCGAGTTGTCTGGTTGGGCTGGAAGCTTCACCAGCAACTTGTTCGCTCCATACATCAAAGAATAGAACCGCTCTTGTGACTATTCGGAAGGCCTTGAGCAGCATGTCATCGAGCCTGATGTCAAGGTCTGTATGGGTCTGTGTTGCCAAGATGACCTGCTGGAGCTGTTTTGCTGTGCGTACAAGCAGGGCGAGATCTGATAGGAGACTCTTCCGAGTCCGCCGGATGTCTTCATGTTGCTTGACCAAGGCTGAATCGCGAGTTAAACATTCGGACTTTTCCAACAAGGCACGAACTCCAGCAACCAAGCCTCGCATGTAATCTTGATTGCGGAACAGATTGATGTTCGAATCGCCTCCACATCGAACCATATCCCAGAATTCGGTGAGAGCCCTGAGCAGGGGACGCACAGCAGCATAATCGTAACCTTCGCAATAGTTGGTGGGAAGCCAACCTCGAGCTCCGGTATCGAGGAGAGTTCCATCGGCCCACCCGTTGACATGTATTGAATGTATTAGAATAATGTCTCCCGCATTTAAAGGTAAGGTGACGGTTGTGGAGGAGTGAGGGGAGGTGGGCTGGAATGGATACAAGGCTCTCAGATAGTTGTGGAATCTTGTCGGACTGGAGGGTTGCTCGTCGTGAGGATCGGCACCAAATGCGGGTGGTCGAGAGTTGTTCTCGGACATATCATCCTCGTCATAGCCATTACCTTTGCGAATCCGTAAGGGCGCAACGAAAATGGGTGGTGGTTGGGATTCGCGCATGATTGTGGGAAAGGACTCGACTCATGTCGTTCACGAGTGGTAAGACGTGCGAATGGAAAAGACGGTAGCCATTCCTGAGCACAGTTGAGCGCGATTGAGCACAAATCGGAAGTGACGATACTGTTCAAGGTGATGGTGATTGGAGAGAAGCGGCAGTGGGCAACGATGGAGATTGGGTTTGTTGGATTCAAGGTAAGATCTCAACGGGCGTGTGAGGATTTAGCACGACGCAGCAAAGTCCGGTAGATACGGACAGAGAGTGACACAAGGCGGAGTCGTGGTTTAGGGGTTGCTTCAGGATAAGTGTCGTGTCGCAGTAGTCGAGGCCTCAAGTTCTCAAGGGCAAGGGGGGGCTCGGTATGGAGTTTGAAGCGAGGGGGGCGTGACGAGCGACGCAAGGACCATGCAGAGGTTGCAGCTCGTGTCACAACAAACAGTCAGTGATGAAGCAGTAAGGGATTATATGGATGCAGTGGTGTACAAATAGGTCAAAAGAAGTGAGTGTGAGTGTGAGTGAATGAATATGAGATGGGGAAGGTGTGACTGTGAGGAATTGGATGCTTTGCCCGCTTGTTGCGAGAACTTGAACCGGCAAAGGATGTAATGGTTACCACACTGGCGGTGGACTTTGACTGGGACGGGGAGCTGCTTGAAGCTCGAGGCTTGAACTCGGAGATATTCTTTTTCGAGTTGTCCAGTCAGGAACAGCCGCTTGTTCAGGGATTATCTCACGGCTCAATTCAGTCACGACTCACCACTGCTTTGTGCCTCACTTTGCGCCGCTACAATGGGTCGTCCTGGTGGGAGTGCGGGTGGATAGGTAGACAGGTGGGCTGCTGTGGGCACCCTTGGGCAAGCCACCCACCCCCAAAAGTGTATCTGTGGGTTGCCAGATCCACTACAAGTACCCCCCAGTCCGAGGTGCCGATCGCCTGGAAGACTTTTGCTGAAATGGGTCCTGTTAACTACGAGGACAATGAATCAGGCACTCGTACTTCATTTCCCATTTGCCCAGTATGATAAACATCAGTTGTAGACTCGTGGGTGGCATGCTAATCAAGAATAACCGCTGCTGACAGCCTCCTGAGGACCTCATACCATATGGCCCCAGGTAATCTGTTCCGTGCGCTTAGAGGAAATTCCCCAGGCATACAGACCCCCGTCTCCGACTTACATAACGCTCTTGCCGATCAAAGACAAATTTGGTGCCTGGGCATTTTGGGTCCGAGGCAGTCGCTTCCGGGACAGTCACCTACTGATGGAATAGCCAGCGCCGCCGGGGAGTCGGAAGTCGGGACTTGAACACTCTGGTTGATGCACTACTGACTGCTTAACATCCAACCTTTCAATAGCACTGCATTCAAGCTCACGGTTAGAAACTTCGTAGTCATGAACTCTGATAAGTCCCAGAGGTTTGCCGGGTCTAGAATCTGGACTGTTGAACGTTACACTATCGTCCTGCTTTGGTCGGTGCCGACCGGGGGACGGTCATGCCCATTTTACCCAGAGTCCAACGCCTAAAGATGCCACGGCCACGGCCACAGCTTCAGACACTTGGTAGTACGGATACGCCCTCGGCCTTCAGGCTCACCCCGAAACAGTCACAGCCCTTTTTTCACTCCCCATGTTACAGACCTCTCACTTATTATGCAACTATCTGTTGGGTGCATGCACCTCTCCTGAGTCTTGACCAAGAGATCCCGTGGCATAGGTCTCCTGATCCATACTACCTACGAGTAGTAATTAACCTCCCAGTCGCCCGTGGTCCGAAAACAACAACAATAATCCCTCCTGAGTCCTGACGCGTCAAAAAAAAGCCCTCGGAGGGCGGCTCGCTTGGATCGGGCGTTTCCCAAAACTTGAAGCTCACTTTCCCAATCTGCCAACCATCAACAATTCAATCCAATCATCTCTCTTTTCAATTTCCACGTTGTGCCATCATGGCTGATGCTGACTTTTTTTGGTCCCGTCTTTCTCTGAGGAGTATTCCCCTGGAGCCTGCAGCCAGTCGCTGTCCGTCTTTAATGAAAATCCTTTCCATTCTCCGTGTCATCAGCACATGATATCTTGGACTTTCTCTGCATAACAGACCACCAGTCGTCAGTTTCCTTTCAAGGACTCTGACCATCTCAATAATGAGGTGATCCCACCGGATCGAGTCTATTTTGAGCCTTGGTCCTTTTTTCTTCCCTCTTTTCAACCTCCCCAATAGTGCAAGCCACCACTACGAAAAAAAACCTACACAGACGCGGTCCTCAAGGATCTACAAGATCCCGGTCTATTCGAGAGAACAATAACACATGCCAGGATACCCCTCGACAAACTCCGTATTTCGTTTTCGGTCGGGGGTGCCACCCGTACGTAGGTACCTTTTTCTTCAGAAACTGTTTCAACACGTGCCAAGCAGGTAACCAAATAGAGGTGAAACAACCCGATAGTGGAATTCACTACTATTTTACTACTAACTGCTGCAGCACTGCTGCATCTTATGTGGCAGCACGAGCAACCGAAGATGCCAAAAAAGCCCACACAGATGCAGACGCATCCATCCTTATTGTTGGTACGGGATGGCATCGCTAGCCTTGTGAAATCCCCTTCCCGCTTGGCACACATCAAATCCGCCAAATTTGACGAAACTGCAGATTTGATTTCACGTCAACCTTCAAGGTCTGATATCAGATCTCGATGTTCACGCCCACAATACTCTTGGCTGCGTCGCTGTTTCCACCGGGTAGGCTGAAGCGACCCTCTCCGATCATGATTGTTTCAACGGGCAGCGTGTTCCTTGACGCTCGTGACTCGTTGATCACTGGAGGGCTTCTACCTTCATCGTGCGCCCATCCTCCCTTCTCACGAAGCTGTGATTGCGTCTCAGTCCTGTAGACCAGTGCACGCGAGAAAATACAAACAATCCACTAATGATGATAGCATGCGATTTTATCGAATCAAGCCAAGGCACAGCTCGGCAGCATGGGAATGCGAACTATTCGTGTGTCAGTTGCTGATCGAAATCACGTTCAACATCAATCCGAGATTTTTTTTCATAGAGATGATTGAGCCACTGAAAACCCTATCTCCCTCTATATGGCGGATACTATAATATAATCGCTCTCCGAGTTTCTGCTGTGAGCAAAACACCAACCCACTTGCGTGCCCGTAGCGAAATGGCCAAAGAAAAGTAGAGATAAATACCCATCCATCGCAACCATCCACGCTCCTTGAATCCCTAAGTCAACCTTACATGACATTTGATAGCCAGTGTCCTCTCACAGTGTGCAACATTGAAGCATACACGTACGTACCTCGAGGACTCACAAACGGTTGGGTGCTTGACATGACAACGTCAACTCTCCTTGTGGCTGTGGTCCGAAAAGACTCGTAGAATCCAGGTCCATGTCCATAGATATATTTCTCCACACCGAGAAGTATTAGATGACACCCATTGACATACCTACAAGGTAGTGTTCGACTTAAACATGAAATTCAAAACTCACAGTCCACGATATATCCCATGGAAGTATGTAGGTATGCAGGTATCTACCTCCCCTCCCTTACCTTACCTTCCAACAGCCAGTGTTCCGAGACCAGACATTAGCTGCATACAGTACATAGTAAATACAGTCCATCCTCCTAATCTCTGTAATACTGTAGATATGGAACAGATCGAGCATCTATATGCCCACCTAGTTGAGTCGGCAGGACAGTCCACACCTCACTCACCCACTCACTCAGTAAACTCACTACTTACTCTAGTATCCATCTACCTCTCTGTCATAGAAGAAATCCCATCCATGACACAAAGTAAGGGCAGTGCGTGTGTGGAACATAACCGGACCGAGAAATGGGACATAAGTCTGATGGCGATTGCACCAAAGTCACTTCACTTCACTTCACTTCACGAGACGTGCAACTCGATCAGAAACCCCGAAGAAAATACTGAGGGATGTAAAGTGTTATTTATGCAGAGCCAGCCGGCATGGTCAAGTTTCCCATACGCCCCATGTCTGATTATATGAGCCTCAGTTCACATCGTGCAGTCATTGTTTCTCATCATCTAACATAACATTTGAATACTGGATTCATACCTAATCGACCGTAGGAAAAAATAAGAAAGGAAAACGAAAGGATCCGTTGGCACCGGAGCCTTCCATATCCGGCCACTTTTTATATCCGTTCCGTATCCTCAGAAGGTGGATGCCAAGGTGCAATACCAACATGACCACCCTGGCTCCACGCTTGTTGTCATGCACTACGCTTGCCCACAGGCGCGTACTGCGTGGTGAATGCTGGGAGATTTTCTTTCACCACAGCAAACGGCTCGACTGTTGAGCCTCGCTCCAGAGTAACACCTGGGTAGATGACTGCGTTGGCTCCAATGACCACTTCTGATGCGATCGTCACTCCATTTGCTATCCACCCTCCTCCAGCACCTTTGCGATCCTGAATGTCCTTCATCACATCGGTCGTCATGATATGCACATTGGGTCCAATCCAGGTACGAGGCCCGATGTCGACTTTACCAGCATCGTCAATTACACAGTTCTTACCAATAAACACACTATCCATGGTCTTGATGTTGTATCCGTAAGTACAAGTAAAGGGAGCTTCGATTCTGACTCCTTTGCCCAAAGATCCTTTTTCCTGGGGAACGGCGAGAAACTTATGGGTATCGTCTTCGGTAGGGTCAAAGACTTTGAGCAGGATGTTGCGAGTCTCCGCCTCACTAACTCCACTGTGAAGCTTGGACGCCTTATTGAACTTATCAAGAGCCAGCTCACACCTTTTCCGTTCGTTCTGTAAGGTAGAATCGAAATGATTGTAAGTGCTCCCTCGCAACATTTTGGATCGTTCCACGTCTTCTTTGTTGAATGTCTTGGCTCCAGAAACCTTATGCGGGTCATATCCCATTGAAGTCATTCTCACATGAGTTGTCGGAGTATGGTGCTCAGGTTGGGGTAAATACGGAGGCCGATATTCAGATTGTGATGGACTTGGAGCATATTGATACTGAGAAGGAGGAGGGCCTTGGGGTGGACCTTGGTGTCCTGGAGGACCTGAAGGACCCGGAGGACCCGGTGGGCCTGAAGAGCCTGGATGATGGTGCTGATCGCGCGGGTGATAGAGGTTGACTTCGTGAGAACCCAACGGTGGGCGAGATGGTGCTTGTAGTGGCGAGGGGTTCCCAGTGCCTTGGTGGGGAGGATGCAATTGTTGATTTGAACCAGGTGGGCCAGGCGGATGAGGTGGAGGAGCAGAAGTTGATGGAGGTGGGTGATGTGCACCTTGGGTCGAAGGTCTTGTCATTTCTCTTGGAGGAGGATTCGAAGTTCCCTCTGATCGAGTGATTTCCGAAAGAGGAGGAAGATGTTCTGAACTATATGTCGACGAAGTTTGGTGCGAAGACCATTGTTGTGGGCTAGGATAAGGTGGCCTACCCCGGGCTTCATTTTGAGGCGGACTAGTGGCATACTGTTGTTGTTGTTGGCGGTGGCTATCATGGTCATCAATAGGAAGAGGTCTCATCTGACCGCCTTCATATTGAGGAAGATTGCGTTTTGGGTGTGGTGAGCCTTCATTAGGGCCTTTATATGCCGAAGAGGGTTCAGACACGTCACCGTGGCCGTCTTTTGACTGCAATAATACAGGGGTCTTAACGGGCGGTGGCTTGGCTGGCCAACGCGATCCGATGCTAGGCGGATTGTAGCCCTGGCATTCAAACCCTCCTCGCTCACAATTTTGGCCTACGAGTATAATTCGTTAGTTTATCACATAAACAAAATTCGACGACCGCCTTCAGAAGGTGCTCACATTTAGGACGTGCTTCATCGCACTTCTTCTTTCGCTTCCTGCAGGTCATGCAGCCGGTCTTTGTTCGGTTACTAAAGTTACGCTTGCGCTTCGGCCCGGCCACAGTAATGGTATTGGGGGAGTCTTGATCGTATAGGTTATGACCACTATCGCCATTCGTACTTGACTGGGTTTCCCAATGTCGGGCAAGGTCGTCTTGGGACTGTGTTTCGCGTTGAAGAGCTTCTGCCAAATGAGCATCTGACGTCGTTGGACGCGACCCGTTCGCAGGGCCATGAGGCTGTATCGTTCTGGTGTGCGGCGACCAGGAGTGACCGTTGGGGACCACTGAGTGGCCATTTCCATAATGACCAGTCCCATTCTGTTCTGTGTTGCTCATTGCGCGAAGCGCTCGGTCTGCCACATGCTGAGGCTCAACCCGTTTGGACGGACTGTTCTCGTAAGTACGTGGGCTCTCGGAATGCGAATCATCGCTCAAATCGGACCGCTTCCGCTTGTGGTGATTGGTTTGCTCTTCTTGATTGTGTATTAAGTGATAGATCCGACTGCCAGGACTGAGTGAATTCCGATCGTGTTTGTTGCGAGGATCATCTTGAGGAGATGAATTATGACTGGATGGTTCGGTCCCTATCAAGCGAGTCAGTACGCCGAACAGCTTTCATCAGGACGCATTGGCATGTTACCGTTGCTAGAGGCGTGGTTGACAGCCACGAAACCACGGGGTTCTGTATCAACACTCAATGGAGAGTTGACATCGGAACGAACATGGTCAATCGTGTCGACAACAGCCATTTTGCCTGCAAATTCGGAGGGGGGTCTGCTCCAAGTAGCAGATTCGACTGGAATTTCCCAAGTTTATGTGATCCAATGACTCCTTTCCCGTGTTTCGTCTCCTGAATAAAAGGGATTCAGTCGGCTTACAGGCGCTGAGACGGCAATGGGCGCTTCGGACAGAAGCCCCTTCTCAGGACCAGGAACCGATGACGTCGTAAGCGCGAGCGAGGATGAACCTGCCGACCCTGGCTCTCCTTTCAGATGGCGCAAAGCGCAAAGGCGCGGGGGAAAGAGAAAAGGTAGTTGGCGGTTAAGGATTATCACCAGGTGCCAAAGGGAATAAGCGCCGGCGGATGAACGAGGATCCCGTAACACCACAGAAGACAGCCACAGAGGGGATGAGGTAAACCGAGGTAGATATGTAGCTCCGAGCAGTGGGAAGAAATAATAGGACACTTGAACGACACTGGAAGGAAGTAGAAGATCAAGTCAACTCATGTTACAGGCGTTGGTATGCATGGAGGATAAGCGCACAAGGCGCGGGAAGCGCAGGCGGGCGAGGGTGCGAGGTGGAGGTGGGTGCCAGTGTTTGCTCGAGCACCCGCGGAATCAGCCGCAGTTGGACACGGCTAAGTTTCTTGGAAGAACTCGCAAGCAGAACTTGAAGCGCCAACAGACTGGATTGGGTTTGACAACAAAAGGTAGTGCAGGATCCGAGAAGAGATGTGAAGTTGAAGCTGAAGCTGGAAGTGGTTGGAGAAACGAAAGGATAGTTGAAAGTCTGGCCTGAGGACGAAGGGCAGGTCGAGTGAGTTCTGGGAGGGACACGGTACTGGCGAAGAGCCTCGGGGGGATAATGGAATGGATTGGAATGGAGCCTGGACAAGTTCAACTGCGGTCGGAGGTGGGAGGTGGGAGTGCCAGTGGGTGTAGCCGTCCGAGGAAGAGCTACCGCACTGGCACTGCAAATGGATGGACCATGGGAGACGCTTGGGGACGCTTGTCGCTGGTTCGGAAGGGGGGCTTTCCTTGAGCTTCAAGACGTCCAAGGGTTCCAAGGGCCCCGAAGGCTAAAGGGACGCATGAGCAACCACTCAAAGCCGGGCATCCCCACCGCCTGGCGCTTGCAAAAATGGCGCTTGGAGTTCCTGCCCCTGGCCCGAGCACTGCCGCAATCGCGCGTTGTGCTGTGACTGGCCCATTCTGGTTGATCAACTAGCACGGGGGACGCCCGGGGGGCCATGGGCGTGCAGACGACGCAGTCGCCCCCAGGCGGCAATTCTGGTGTTACACTTGCCCCCCAAGAAAGGTGTCAGACCTCGACAAGTGGATACGAAGGGGAATTTCCCAGTTCGCATCGGCTGAGCTTGACCACGACCAGCAGCAGTCACTGACTAACTGCCCATTGCCAACTCTCACTTTGAGCTTGACCGTTCATGCTCACCGCGGCTTTAGCCTTTGGTGACTGGGGGGAGCAACAGTGCTAGCGTTAGTACGAAGAAAAGGTGACGAACACCTCCCTCACAGAGTACTCCGTAATAATGTACTCGGCAGCTGGAGACGACTCCCGTAATTCCCTCGTTCACCGACCTCAGTGAGAGACCAACTAGCTTCTTTTCCCGTGCATGGCATCAGTCGATCAGCTTTTGCAATGTCAACGGGGATTAGCACCTAAGACAATCTGACCTGGGTGTCAAACAACATCGTTGCACAGCGGGCACCAACGGTAATCACCACATCCTCCACTTTGGGGGGAACTCGCTGCATGTGCAGCCCTACCAGACTCCAGAGGGTAGAGTGCAGTCCGCTTTACAGGGACTAACATACTATCCCATGGCCGGTCCATGGTTCGTACAAATTCGTGACCTCGATTGGACGCAGGTTTCAAATTTGAGGTCGACTCACATTTGGCAGGCAGCCGCTGCGCTCAAGGATGGACGCCTTGACTCACTTGATCCTTGCACCATCACCGTCTATTGGGGCCGTTCTCGGTTGTCATTGGTTCTCATCGACGTGACAGCTGCTCCTGCGCGCGCATCACAAAAGACGACAGGGATGCCGCGTAATTCGATCACGTGAACAGTCGCTAGATGAAACAGGTCTAACGACGTTTCTGGATGGAAGCGCAAGCATTTGGCGCCCAAGCGCGCAACGGCCAATCGCTCTATTCTGTGCAAGATTTGCTGCCGCCGTCAGCACGAATATATATTCAGCCCCAGGGGCCTTACGCAGGAGTTCAATTGAGATGTGAAGGTTCGAACTAGTTGTTTGATGTCCTAGAGAGGGGACAAATGAGGGTGAAGCTATCTTCATCGACCGGTTTGCCAGAGACACCCGGTCCTGACTAGAATACTGACTATCACCCATGTTGGGTCCATCCCCTGTCTTCAGACCCACCTCGACGATGAAAATACCCTCCAGGGCCTGCATACGAAGTAAGCAGTCGAAGAATTCCGAATCATGTCATTTCGTTGATAATGTGTTTCACTCGACGCCTTGATGCTGCTTATTTCTGTATTTCCAACATCACAGGTAGTGACCGCTTTTCCTGACGTATTGCTCAGTTAGCCTGCTGAATCAATGTCGTCATATCCAAGCTGGATAAGGATACTAGAAACTCGAGCTCCATTGGACCCATGCAGCACCAAATCCATCTCTGCTATCATACATGGGCGCTTCCGTTCCGAGAGCACCGCTTCCAGGGTCTTTATCCAATAGACCCATTTTCGTCAACACGGTTAGAGTGGGTCGCCCATGAGCACACTGAAATGGCAGATCGCACTTCGATAATTGTCGGACAAGCCCCTGACACTCTTCAATATCCAAGATATCATTAAACATAATTGCAGTTCGACAAGATCGTGATTTGAGCAGCTCCAGGATTCCGTGGGGGCAAGATGAGGCAATGGCATGCCATGATTGCGGCAAGGATGGCCGTGAACAAGTTTCCAGCTTGCTCTGAGAACGATCAGACCACAACTCTTTCCGGATAAGTTCGATTAGCAGTGCAGGTTCCGCCCGGCATCGCTCTGCTACGAGGTTGGGAAGAGCCGTAACACTGATACACAGGCCTTGTCGTCTCGTGTCTTCTCTGTGTCCCAGACCATTCATCGTGCTCTGTTCGACCGTGTATATGATCTGCCACTTCTTGAAATATGCTTGCCACGACTGGAATAGAGACGCTTCATTTTCTTCGATCTCGAAGATGAGAGGTTTGGCCAGTATTGTGGCATCGCCAATGCATAAGTCTCGACACAGTTGCTCCAGTTTGACTCTTTCATCAGCCGCGTGCTGGTCGATCAGAATGATCAAATCCTTGATGGTAACAAGAATAAACTTTTGATCGACCTGCCCAAGAATATTTGCTCGAGATAAGCCTTCCTTGGTTACGTGGTTACTCCATTTGACTGGATACACAGGCGCCGTTTCCTCCCGATCGATCAGTTCACTCGATGGGATTGAGATAATTGAAGTTTCATGCTGATTGAGACGTATTTTCCCATAGGATTCAAGATTGGGACTGTAATCCAGGGTTGGGCCGGTAATGTTGGACCCACCAGGGCCATGCAGAGAAGCTATACGTGTCCGAAGTCGAGTGGTCGAGACAGTCTCGTCATTTTCAACGGTTGAGCCTGTTCGAGAATTGATATGAATGGGCCGTTCGTTGCAAGGATTGATCCAAATGACACTCTCGTTCATACCACCTATCTGCGTGTCATCGAGCGAGGAGTGCGCCAGGTCGTTGCTTTCCTTGTTCGGCGCAATACAAGTGTCTTCACATAGCCGGGCGTCTCTGTCGGGCTGATCAGAGCTTGATTCCTCCAAGAGAAGCTGGATTTCTTGATTTCTTTCTACCTGAGTGTCTTGAGCAGCCGCTGACTTGGCAAATGGTAGTCCATAATCAGTATCCTTCAGATTAGAACGACCACTCTTGATCCGATGCCACTGGTTCAATTGAGAAGTGGTCTTCAGACTCCCGTATGCCGATGTAGATGTAGCTTTTCGCACCTCCTGTCTTTGGCGGCTCTTATCACGATGTGCAAGATGTGCCTTCTTTGGGCCCGACTCGAGGCCCTCTGCGACAAGGAAGTGAGAGATCATAGATTCTAGAGCTCTAGTAATGGAAGTGTTGGTATCCCTGATGGTAAGCGGAGCCTTCTGATGTGAACCTTGACTTGCTTCACCATCGGCAGGATCGTTGACACGAATGTAGAACATCGGCCAGCGATCTACTCGCTTTTGCGACTGGCTGTGCACCGAGTCTTGTGACGGCTCCCCTGGCATGACCGTGACGGCAGTAGAAGCGCATAAGCTGGGGATCTGCCCAAACCTTGACCTGCGAAACCGGTTGTTGATGGTCCTGAACAACATGCCGTAGTCTTCTCGAGCATGTACCGGAGTCCTACCAATTGATATGTGTTGATTCAATGGCGATGGGGCTGGCTCCGCAGAAATTACAGCACTGATGGAATGCTTGCTTGTGTTGACCGAAGCAGTTCTCCAATTAGTGGTATTCAAGGCCACTCCGGGTATGGTCTGGGACAAAATCGAGATCACCATGCCCGGAGTAAGTTGTCTCGCAGAATCCATGTCAAAGGGTCGACGATGAACTATTCGCCGGGAGGTGCCGTTCATGGTGCAGGAGAGGTCCATGAGACCCGAACACGCGAGGAGATAGCCTGTAAGAGTCCCCCGCAACACCTCAAAAGCCCTTTCAATCTCCATTGACGAGGCAAATTTTTCGTACATGTATCTTGATCTGACCGGGATGTCTCCGAAAAGATTATGGACCTCAATTCTGGTACCTGATTGGTGGCTGTCAAATCCTGGCTCATCCAGTTGCAACTTCCGGTGAATGACACTCCCTCGGCGGAGGATTAGTCTACTGGCGGATGTGTCGAGATTGTGGCGGGAGGTGATAGACAGGAGAGAAACAACAGAGAGGCAATGCAGAAAGCGTCCATATCGACCAAAGGGATTACCTGATGATTCCAGTTTTGATGTACCTGAGGAATGCATCAGTGAACACAAATTTCATGGAATCTCCGAGCTCTGATACTCACAATGTGGTTGTCCCAAGTATCCAGTCTCCATGAACTCAGTCTGCGGGATACCTATCCCATCATCCTGGACTGAGAAGTAGCCCCTTGCGAGGTCCAAATGAATTTTGATAGATCTGGCACTTGCATCTAGAGCATTTTCCAGGAGTCCAACCACAACCTGCTCGTGGGAGGTAATGTCGATGGACGAAGACAGCCGAGCGCGAACTTCCTCAGGTAACAGGGCGATGCGCCGAGGCAAGTCTGCCATATTTGATGATATCGTTGCACCAACCCCCTCAAGGCAGAATGGCTGTCCAAATCATGGGGGTTGCCTCAGCAGTGTCTGTGAAGAGAAAATGCCTTCAAGAGACATTTCAGAAAGGAAATCGAGACTGTACATGAGTTGCTCGCCGCTTCTTTGATTACTTAGTGCTATCTGACTGTTGTTGCATGTTGAATTTCAAGTTGGATGAACAAGAAAGAACGTTTGGTGTTCAACGTCAAGGCCTCCATTGGAGAAATAATGACTCCGAAATGACTCAGCACATCCGGTGCGTTCGTTGGCCAAAATGATCCACCCAAATTGGGGAGGCTGAAAACACGCCAAGAGCGGCGTTTGCATCTAAAAATGCAAGTCAACCACCTGGGGACCTGAAAGGAGTTAACCTCCGCTGCATCAACAACTCGAACCAATAATGAAATGCAATAGCATCATTCGTACCGCATAAATCTATCGGGATTTGCAGCCGGCCTATTGATACTCAATTTCGGATTCCTCCCAAAGCTAACAAATTGCTATCGGACAAGACTCCGAGTCCATGAGCAGCCCGCCCGTAGCTGCATGAGGAGGCTTTGAATGCCCGCTGTGGATGCTACATCATCATGGCGGTCACTAAGTGGATGACACTGACCCGGCAATGTCTTCTCAATCGGTTGTCTGTGAACGAACTTGGTCGCCTCTTACAAGACTCCCAAGGAGGTGTTGATGGTATCCAACTGGCTGCGGCCTTAGTTGATTGCCGAGAGTCCTTCTGCGCGAAAGGAGATCCGTTGATATCGCTTTATCTCGAATATGTCGGCGTTTCCGGTCTGGTCAAGGTATCGGAGACATTGATAGCTCTTATCCATCGGTGGAATCAATCGGATAAGCTCAAAACGAGCGATGCGCTGGACTGTGCCACTAGGACGCTGCAGGATATCACCATGCTCATTGTGTCTCCTAAGTACAAAACAGATGCATCGGAGGCACAATTGTGCTTGACGCTCTCTTCAAAATGGTTGATTGCCATTACCCATCACTTCTCAACTTCTGCAGCAGAGTCCGCAACGCAAGAACATAATTACTTGCTCGAAGCTCTTGCATTCCTACTCGCATCACTCGCTGCCACCGAAGCTGGTCTCATGGCTTTGTCCCAACAACAATCGTCCAAAGGCGCAAGTCGCAATGCACAGACGTCCGTCCAACAGGCAATTGAACAGTGCTTGTCACTCTATCCGAATATGACCCCTCAGCTCGTTGAGCGACTTAACGCTGTTGTCAAGCACATCACCATGATCAGCGATGGGTCTAGTCAACCAGATCAAACTTCGATGCATGAGTCAGAGATGCAGGCACTGCAGTTCCAGGTCTCTATTCCCCAGACTCAGATTGTGGCTTCAAAGGCTGCTACAGTCGTACACCTCGACACTTTGGTACGCATACCTCTCCTTTCTGGCCGACTCCTTGCTTACAGTTCAGCTATCTACAGGCGCAACCATTGACGATGGTGTCATGCTCAACTTTTTGTCTACGCGCCACCAGGTCAGTAATTTTTCTATGTATGAGTAACACCAGACTGACCAGCCTCAGAGTGAATACCAATCCATGTTCGTTGACATCTTCACAGCAGCATTTCATACGTTGCGGATACATGGCCTCTCTCCTGATTCCAACCTTCGCATGGAACAATGTCAAGTCTTTATTCAAAGCAAGTTGCCGTCACTACTGTCAATGATATCGGCTTCATCGTTCAACAGTGTAAACACTGAAGAAGCCATCACCGATGCCTGGCACCAGGTATCACCGTTGCTGACTACTCAGGATCTTCTGACAGCAGGTCACAAATGCCTGCACACATGTTCCCTTCACCATCTGATATCTCCCCAAATCGCAGCTCAACTCGTTGGTGGTGAGGAAATAACAGCAAGCTTCAGCAAAGGCTTGTATTCAAAAGACGACCTCGTATCTCAAGTCATGTCAAACCATTCCAGGGGTCCTAAGTTGATTGAAGAACTCACTAGAAGTGATGGTAGTGGGGGACCATTGAGTCAAGCCATCGTCGAGGTGAGCGCAGTGCTCCATCTCCCTTCCTTTACTACATGCTGACCATTACTAGGTCATGCAGCACTATTGTCAGTCTAAGGAAACTCAATATCTCAAAGACCTCGCGAACGCAATTCTGCGAAAGCCGTCAGCAATAAATTGTATTTCTTTGTTCATACGTCCGGCCTACTGGATTGGTCCTCTTTGCGCATTGATTGACGATTGGAGTTGGGACGAAATTCATGGTAGGACACTTTGACCCCAGACAGCCACCTGTGTTAACGTGATTTAGGGGAAGCTCAGCCTGTCTATGATGAGTTTGGAGCCATCTTCCTGCTGATTCTTGTCAGCAGAACACGACTGGGACTGCGTAGATCAGAGCTGGGCATTCGCAGAAAGGATGGCTTCCTTGCAGATTATTTCGAGCGAGAAAATAGCGAATATGCCATTTCCGAGCTTTCCGAGGACAGAGATGCAAAACTCGGCGAATGGATTAACGCTTTATATCTCGCCGATGGGTTAAGCGACGAACTGTTCTCCAATTGCAGCCCACACGACTACTACTTGTTGATACCTACACTACTCAGGCAATCAGTCATGGCGCATCAACTTGGAAAATTATCACAAGAGTCATTGACAGCCGGACTTGATTGTAAGTTGGTCCAACCGACGATTGTCGTACCATACTAACGGCTTACAGACCTCCTCGAGTCTTTTTTGTTACCTTCATTAGTCCCGGCACTGAACTGGACTGGGCGCCTCTTGGACAACAACGTATCTCTCGCTGGAATTATCTTACAAGTCCTGACTAAATCACCCAGCAGCGCAGATTCACTGCCCATACATCAAACGATATTAGCCACAGCTGCACCCAGACTGAGAAAGCGACTGGAGGCTACACAAGCCCAGGACCAAAACATCCAATCAGCTCTCACGATATTCAACTCGTGTCCTGATTTCTCTTTCGTCCCAGAAGGAGACCCATTAAATGGAGTTGTCAACATCCTCGCCGCACTTCAAACCAGTATCACGAATAGCCTGGCTTCCCTTCCCTCGATGGAGATCGCGGATGAGTCATCTCCACGATACTCTCCAGCACTGATGCGCCTAGCACTCCGATGCCACGGTCCAGACAAGACATTACGCGCACTGATAGAAGTCTTACTGCAGCTAAGCAGCAGCCACAATTTCCTGTTCGCCCTCGATTTGATCTCGACCGTGATCTGCATTGCCGAGCCCAAGCTCCGTGACGCACTACGTATCCGCCACAGCATGCTCAGCAGCCTCATACGCAAAGGCGACGCCCTCACCGCCGAGGCCGTCGTGCGCCTCAACCGCCAAGTCGAAGCATACACCATCGTCCTCGCGGTGCAGGACATGAACATCGACCAATTCGCATTCACACATCAAATGACAAACATCGACACCGCGAACGCAAACCTCGATGCCGTCGTGCCGGGACCCGGCGACGGCATGGACCTCTCTCAAGACCCCGGCCAGGAAGCAGACAGCATCGACCAGGTCCTGGGAGAAGTCGCCGCAATGGGGAATCTGGACGACGGCATGGGCTCCAACGATGTGGATTTGAGCTTCGACGCCCTGTATGGTTCGCAGAATGGAGATATGAATCTGGAGGATCTCAATGATTTGGACCTTGATATGTTCTAGTGGGACTTGTCGTCCTTTTTCGGACCAGGTTCAGATGCGCCAACTACTCAGGTTGCGGACTAGTTAGCTCCCATGTCCCTGGTGACAATTTTAACAGTATGAGGCATAGCTTGGTGCAGTGTGGTGTCATGGAGCGTGTGTTTAGGGAAATGAGGCTGCAATATCACGTCCGCGACGTTGGATCAGAGCGTTCGGGAGGTTGATAGGATAAAGCCAGCTCAACTGGCGCAATAACATTATCTCTCTAATATTTCTCGACTTCACATCAAGCCACTTAAAGGGAGAATGGCGACACGGTGCTGTTGATCCCATGTTCACAAAGTCTCGTACACGCTAATATCATTCGTTTCCTTTTTTGTCCAGCAAAAACCCAAGTGGCCGACGCTAGAAAGAAAGTAATTGCAACTATTACTATTTCAAACAAAATTCCGCGCGAATACGCTGCAACGCAAGAAACATGGCTTCCCTTTGACCGGGAGCGAGGTATTTGAAAGTGATGAGGAATGTCAACGGCGGCTGAATCTGCAGCGTCGTTGGAATGTTGATGCCGCGGTGTTCCTCTGTGGCGCCGTCGCTGATGACAGGTGTTGGGACAGGACGGATTTGACCTTCGCCGTCGATGTCGCCGAATGCGTAGGCCAGGAGGCCGAGAAAATCGGCGACCGTCTCATGGATTATTGCTGTGTGGATCTGAAGGAGGGTGGGGATGTCGAGGTCGTCTGGAGAGGACGGGGTGGTGGTGTTGGAGGTCGTCAGGGTAAATAGCGCGTCGAGGATGGCGCCGTGCAGCAGGATCTTGGCCACGAAGAACCGATTCCAATGGAAGAAGCCTGGCCAGGATACAAAGCAGTGTAGCCTGAACAGTGTGCCGACGGTCCACGGGTTGCGGAACAGTGCTTCGTAGCTCGCTTGATTGTTGCCTCCTATGTGGACTTTTCGTGGGCGCCATTCGGGGATGTCGCACCAGCCGACCATTTTGTCCTCGAGCCGTGTGGCAGCTTTCAAGTAGGTGCTTATGATCTTCTGCCGATCGAGGGCAGGGTCTTGCTGTATGTAGACAAAGTTTCGGATGCGTGCCCTCAACTTGCACGTGCCATGGAAGAAGTTGTGTAGCTTCTCTGATGCTAACGGTACCTGGGTGGCTTTCGAAATTTGGGATTCAAGGGTAAGGTATTCTGGGGTTGGTTCTTCGCTCGCGAAGAGAGGTCGCCAGTGCTGGAAGCGTTAGCTAGGGCCCATAGGGGAGGAAAGAGTACGACATGAGCATACCATTGCTGAGAGAAGCGTGGCATATAAGTGTCGGCCTTCAGGTCGGGAGAACTGCTCCTCACCACGCAAACGGAGGAGCATTAATGTGCCATCGACATGAGTTTGGTATCCAGTGGAATTGGCTCCTGGTCGAGATGATATGCCAACCAACATCTAGACAAATCCATTAGCTTCTGGGATGAATTACTTTCGGGGCGCGCAAACGCACTTCTCTCATGGCCAGCAACCATACCGCCACCAATGTCTCATCCTTCAGATACTGTCGCGGGTCTGCCAACGCACTTGTCACGGCTGTAACAGCTCTCGAGTACTCCAAGTCGACAACAGAACGTAAGTCGGTGGTTGGAGAGCGGTTGGCAAAATTTATTACTCCAACTGAGCGCATCGCTGCATATACGCAGGAATCCAAGCCTGCTTCGGACAGGATGTTTGGGAGAAATGTGTAAGTCGAGTTTCCGTACAAGACTCGAGAGTTCACGTCAAGTTGCTGGAGTGAATAACACACTGATTGATCGCTCAAACCGTCTGGGCTTGTTGTCATCGATCGCGGTGTTGGTATTCCGCCATACTCATAATCGAGACTCCGGCCTCGTGCATGGCCTTCGTTCTCATAGCTAGGTACAGAACCGAAGCTGATTGTCCGGCGTGATTCTGGCCTTGCTGGTAGAGAGATATCTGATAATGTTCCGGGATTGGCGGGCAAAGATGATGAACGGCCTTCAGGCTGAGAGTCCTGTGGTGGGCCAAAGACTGTCGTTCGAATAAAGCCATAGCCTGGCTCTCGGTATCCAGGGCAAGGTTTATTGAGTCTCTTACAATTGCGGCAGCCAGGTCGATCTTCGTCACACTAAATAAAAATTAGCATTTCTGCTGCACTTGCTTTGAAAACAATGCGAGATGGCATGACTAGACAGAGACTGACCTTAACTCTCCGCTTGCGACACAGGCCACAACCAGTGCTCGGCCGGCCTATGTTTCCCATTCAGGATGCTCCGGCCGATGTGTTTCGTATGGTTTGATGCGAGTGGGCCTTAGAAAGGTGACTTGCAGCCTTGTTCAAGATATGTTTTTGCGATACGAGCCCAGGCGACCAATATTCACGTAGAAGAATAAAACGCTTGGGCCTTGTTTGGTACTTAGTATCTGCTCGTCCTTCAATATCAGTAGTCGATTTGTGGTATACTCCTGCTTCGCATCGCAAGATATAAATGCTCGAGACGAATAGTGGACTGGCCCCTCAATGATAACGACTCGGTGACCTTATCAAGACATGATCCTGAGTCTGTCCTTGAACATGAATCGTTTTAAGGTTAACGTTGCAGTTTCTCACCGAGCTCAGCTCTGAGAAAGAACGCAACAGCATGCATCTTTGAGACACAACAAGTACATTTGCACAGTACCCATGACGCGGAGTTTGGGATTTAGTAACTGTGGTGTTGCGGTTCAATCTGAGCATCACATTGGCGAGCCTTGTCTCTCATTCTCGTGAGAGTAGAGACCCAAGCACTGCACATCGCATGGCTAGCCAGCTGAAGCCTAGTTTCGCGGGGGGAGACGAGTTAGACGAGAGATGCCGTCCAATACAGCAACGACGGTCCCTGAAGACTCGCTAAACGTCATAAACCGCCACGTGAAGGCGGGGGTGTGAAGTATCCTTGTGATGCATGGGTGGCTGTGGACCATGGTTTTTGATCTCACCTTATTCAGCAACCCACGGGCCACAAGCGAGCTGAAGCTCAAAGTCTCAGTTGGGCATCTCCCACGAGAAACAAAAATTTTTGCATTTTGGGGGCGGTGATCGGGAGGCCGGCTGTGCCCCAATGCGACGCTCTGGTCTATTATTTTTGGTTCTTGAGCACGAGTCATTTAGCCTGTCCAGGCGGTTTCTTTTCTCCTACTACCCTTCTTTTCTCCCATTGTTCGTAACCTCATTCGCGCATGCAGGTGAAACCGAGAATACTGGAATGCTCTTTCCCTCTGACGCGTCGTGCCTTCCCAGAAAACTCTGTTCTGCTCTGGGATATTCATTCGGCAAGCACGCTTATTCTTGCTCTTTCCAGGTCCCTGGACGCCAACACTCCCTGGCCAACTTCCAGAAGTTGCCAACTGTGGCTCTCAGCTCTCCCCATACACGGTACCGATATCTCTCATGACCATAGATTTCTGCTATTAACTATTTTGGGCAGCCCGTTGCGGTAACTGCAGCCACATCATTGAAGCATCGAAGTGACATTCCGGCTCCATGGAAATGGGAAGACCATCATGGTTGCGATTTCTGCTATTATGACCTCCGTGCAATTAATGCCATATTGAGCCGCTATCTTGACTCCCAAACAATGATCGCCATATCGAGCCATCTCAACATCATGTTTATCGATGCCCGGACCAGCAAACGGTCAGTGCACGAACATTGACAAAATAGTGTTAGGATAGTCTTATTCCTGACATGTCTATGGATGGGTTCGTTTTGTCTTCATCCAAATAAGAACCCGGATCAAAGCCTAAACAGATCTCGAACCACAATGGCCATGACGCCAAGCTCACCTCTACCAAGGGACTCCTCTCATGGAGGCTGACGAAGGCCCGAGGCCTCATGGTCAGAGTGTTTCCCATATCCTAAGATGTAGACATTTCTCCCATCTCCGACTTGTTGGGTCTACTCCCCTTCTGTACTGTTTCTTGTGCGGCGCCGTGAGAAGCTGTCGCAAGCATGGATCCAGATGAGATTGGCGACAATGCCATCGAAGGCATTGTCGAGAACCTGAATGAGTTTAATATGTCCAGTCTTGCTTGGAACAATGCTACTTTACTGGTTCCAACAAATACCACTGGTTGTCTGCGCCCTGGAGCGATGCCAATTCCGATGTACAATTTTAATTGTGGGTTTTTGCGACTCTGTCTTGTAACAGTTGATTCCTGGGAATCGTTCCATGGGCTATAACGGCTGTTAGAAGTCATACTAATATCAATAGGTACACTACAACAAATGAGGAGTACTGTCGCATTTGATCAAAACAACTGTATACCAAACAATACCGACGTTTGCCTTCCAGGCTTCCTGTGCAGGAACTCAAATGCAACAAACCCACCTCAATATTGTCCGCCTACAGAGGAGTGCTTGCTCGTCCGCTCTACGAAAGGAACTTGCCAACCTCAAGGTGTATATGAACCAAGAGTGTGCCCGCCAGGTTACTTTTGTCCCCGCCCCGGTAAACAACTCAACACTTGTCCGAGCGGATCGTTCTGTCCCATGGGCAGTTTGCAACCCATCGAATGCTCGAAAGGTTCCATTTGTCCCAGGGGCAGTAGGAGGCAGGTGGTGATGCTGCCTGTATATCTTACTGTGGCATTGGATGTCCTTCTTATAGTTATCGCTGTTGGAATTTTCATGTTCTCCAAGCGAAAAGGCTCTGGAAAGTTCATGAAGAAAGCAAAAGCCAAGAAAATTATCCCTGCAAACGAAGAAATTGGAGCACATCTGATGATAGCTACTGAGCCCAATGAAGCAAGAGAGGTGCCAGAGTCTCCGGAAATTCAAGCCTTGATGCGATCATTCCGACAATGCATTGGAGCGGATAACGTCGGGTTGGCCTTCGAGTTTCAAGATCTATCTTTCGAACCGAGCCCTGGAAAAAGCATCCTCAAAGATATATCCGGAGTCATGCATAGCGGTTCATTCTGGGCCGTTATGGGTGGCTCAGGGGCAGGTAAAAGTACCTTCTTGAACGTGCTTATGGGAAAAACGCGACACACCGGCGGCTCAGTCCTGGTAAACGGGCATCAAGAGAAGATGAACAAGTATAAGAAATTAATAGGCTATGTTCCTCAAGACGACATCGTGTTGCCGGAATTGACAGTACGGGAAAATATTCTTCATTCTGCACGAATTCGGCTCCCGAGCAATTGGAAGGATGACCAGATCCAAGAGCACGTCGATACTCTCATCGCCTGTCTAGGTCTATCTCATGTTTCCGACTCCTTAGTAGGAGACACTCGGAAACCTGTCATCTCAGGTGGTCAAAGAAAACGTGTCAGCATAGGTCTGGAGCTTGCTGCAGCCCCGATGGCTCTATTCTTGGACGAGCCAACTTCAGGGCTCGATGCAACCTCTGCAGCATCTGTGATGGGACTGCTGAGGTCAATTTCTCGCCTTGGCGTAACTACAATCGCTATCATTCATCAACCGCGACAAGAGGTATTTGAATCTATCGATAACCTCCTTCTGCTAGGCAATGGACAACAAATATATGCGGGAGAAACCAAAGATGTGACAGGATATTTCCACAAGCTCCATTTCGCCTTTCCCCAGAATAGAAATCCTGCGGATGTACTGATGGATATTGCAACCGGTAGTGGTCAGCAGTACAGTGAAGATTTGTCGTGGAGAGAGGATAGCGTTCAACGTCTACTTGATAGCTGGCGAAGACATTCATCGGAGATCAACTCTGAGGATGAGAAAGGTGATGTGATCAACAATGCTGTCAAACCGGTTACTGAAGTCCGGGTTACGGCATCGACCTTAGCACAGCAAGACTCCCTGAAGCACTCCATCGACAAACGCGGATCACCTTTCTTCTCACAGGTCTGGTTCTGCTTCAATCGAGCCATGCTCCAGCAGCTTCGAAACACTGGGTCTTTCTTCTTCGAAGTGGGGGTTGGTGCGCTGGCCGGTGCTGTGATCGGGCTATCTGCATTCTCTGCGAATGGTCAGCTGTTCAAAGGCATATACCATTTCCCCTTCACAGCGCTCTCTAGCGCTGTAGACTATCAATCTGCCATCCAGATCGGGCTTCTAGGAGGCCTTGCTATTGGTATGAGCAAGAAATACAAATCCAATCTGAACTTAAAATATGCTGACGCGTATCCAGGTCTAGCAGCGAGTGCGGCAGGAGTCAAAGTTTTCGGTGATGAAAGTGAGCATGAACCCTGATAATTGCAATCGCACCAGGAAAAGTTTCCGCAAGCTGACATCCCATAGAACAAATTTACTGGCGGGAGGCCGCAGCAGGACACAATCGATATGCATACTACATTGGCAAAGTGCTGTCGACGTTTATCAGGATGACGCTGTCATGCCTCCACTTCAGCGTCTTCCTCGGCGTGCTGGCCACACCACTCATGTCATTTTCGAGCATTTTCGCCTCCAACATACTGTATTTCTACTGCATCTATGGCTTCTCCAGCTGCATCAGCATGGCTACAAAGCGAGAAGACGGGCCCTTGTTGGCAGTCATGGGGAGTTTGATTCTGGGTATCCTTGGAGGGGCGGCGCCGCCACTGAGCAAAGTCAAATCGTGGCATATGGCTTGGTTATGGAGAATGTCACCTGGTGTAAGTGTGCTTTTTGTTTGTGTCTCTGCAATTGAAATGGAGCCGAACCTTTCTCAAAGCTGATATCTAACTTACTTCTCACAGACATGGTTCACAGAGATATGGTTCACGCAAAACGTGGCGCCGCTGGACTACCTTTATATCACGGATCTTGCGGCCGAAGCGACTGGGTTCAGTTTCAACCATGTTGCATTGGACATGGGGTATGGTTTCCCACAACTGGCTGGCGGAAATACACTGACACTTTTGTAGCGTACTTTTGGCCATTGGAACGATTTATCGCATCATTGCCTGTGCGCTTCTCGTCCTCGTCAAGCGGAGTAAGCAAAGATAGACGTCCCGAGATGACCTCTGTTATATATGTCTAGCCTGTATGCGCAAAGCGCCTTAGGTTTATTGTCCAAAAGGCCCCCCAAGTCTATTCTTAGGATCGTACTTCTTCTTGAGATCGACCAGTTTGGACCAATTGACGCCAAACACCTTCACAGACAAGTTAGCAATCCTAGGTCTAACATAGAGAAATTTAGCAAAGAAATCGAAAACTTACCTTCTTTGCATCAACAAAGTCCTCGATGAAATTGGGGAAATAGTCTCCAGCAGTGTGTTCCGACCGGATTTGATAGGGCCCCTCCGCCATGGCCTTGTAAGCAAGAGCATCGCTCTTTGGGTTTCCCGGAGGAATGCCAGTGCCGAGCTGAAGATTATGCTGGTGTGTTGTGTGCGGCCAGGCGGTCTGGGTACTTGGGTAGCTGAGGGATTGATACGCAGGCTAAGAATCTCGATAAGCCAGAGTTTTTACGCGTCTCAACGCTTCGACATACCTTTTGCATCATTTCCAGCAACACATAGGTCCCCTTGACCAGCCCCGGATCTTGGTTCTTCAGGCCCACGTACCAGTCCCATGCTTTCGTTATCAGCTCCTCAGATACTTCGGGCACAGTGACGCCTGCTTGCCACGTGTTTGACGCGCCAAAATGTGCCAACAGGGAGTCTATCAATTTTGCGAGATTAGATCAGAATTCACCTCCACAGAATTGTCGCACAACGAGTAAAACTTACCAAAAGACTCATGAACTTGCCGTAGGTTCACCGCGTGCGTCATATCAACCGCCCCAGGAATATCGAGCGCCCATTTAAATCCATCCTCACTTCGCCCGTGCCCCTCGCCACGAGCATCATACGCAAAGATGGCCATGCCAGGATTCGGCTCCTGACTCGTCATGCTTCCCTGCGTCATGTCCAGGCAATATAAGTGGAGCGCAAGCTTTGGATCACTGCAACGTTTCGCAAACGCTGCCGTCTCTCGCGCAACCACCTCCACACTTTCCGGCGGATAGATGATCTGCCCGCAGAAGATCGATGACGGATACTTGTACACGCGCATCTTGTATGCCGCCACGATCGCAAATCCACCACCTCCACCACGCAACGCCCACAGAAGATCAGGCTCCTCGCTCGCCCACACGACGCTTCCGTCCAACTTGACAACTTGCACATCCAGCAAATTCTGCGGGTCAGACGCCAGGCCATATTCGCTACTGAGCCACGACTGGCCACCATGGATGATAGACCCACCGACACCGACGTAGGTACAACGAGCGGAGACAGATGCATAGCCTGGCGCTTCAGTCTCGACTTTCCGATCGATTTCGCCCCAGGTATGGCCAGCGCCGAACGTGATGGTCTCGTTGGCTGCGTCAAATGAAAACGACTTGAATGCCGCGAGGCTCACTAGAACGTCTTGTGCGGATGCGTTGCCGACGCCGGAACAGCGGATTCGGAAATCGAGGGTTGTGGAATTGGCGAGATATGCGATGGTTTTGCCGAGTGTTTGGAGATCCCGAGGCTGGACCACCACGCTGGGCTGGAGATTTGCTTGGGCTGCCCATGTTCTAGAGGCGAGTTTGTAGTCTGCTGATGAGGGTAGGATGATTTCTTGAGGCGTCAGTAAGGCTTTCACTCTCTCGATTTGGGCCTCTTTGTTGGCCATGGTTGTTCAACCTAATGGGTGACCAGCGGTTCAACAAACGGTAGTCCAGTAACCCGTGGGCGGAGAAGTCCAAAGAGCCTCAACCTTGGGCGGAGGCGTAAGATGGAATATTTGTACATAGCTGGTCACGGTATGCCTTAAAAAGCCAAACCTAAACCCCAGGCAGGGACCGTCCGTGACTTACCAGTTCCCTTCATGTCTCAACACAAAATCCCGGAAAGCAGGCGCATCCGATGGGGTACTCAAATATTCTCTAGTGAGCTCTTGTGCTAAGTCGGTCACTGGCGAATACGCATCCGTCTTTCTAGATGACTGACGAAGAGGTAACTACTGTGCATCAGCAGTAGGTTTCGATCGCGGCGGACGACGGTGGACTTGGTAACCGTCAGGCCTTCCATTGTCTGACGAGGTCTGAACGGCTGCCTATGTACTAGGGCTTTCTGTGCTCAGAACTCAAAGCCGTCTCAAATGAACAGTTGTGGGTCGAGCGTGGAAGGTCTCGTTATATATCATACTGTATGGGCGGCGAAGAACATCGGCGGTATCCACCCAGATAAGTCGCTATTCTGCTAGGAAA
This sequence comes from Exophiala bonariae, assembly GCF_035927105.1. NCBI lineage: Eukaryota > Fungi > Ascomycota > Eurotiomycetes > Chaetothyriales > Herpotrichiellaceae > Exophiala > Exophiala bonariae. The sequence continues at coordinate 243,623 of NW_027042491.1, forward strand.
GAAGGGTGGTTCAGCTACTTAGGGGAACGAATCTTACGTACCTAACCATTTACCAAAGTCGGGCCCGAGGCGCCTATGTACTTAAAACCTCAGGTACCCCTTCAGGCCAATTCAAGCGTCCGGGTGCGGAGTGAATCATGTCGCCGGTACATGTTAACACCGAGAATCTCGCTAAGTATCAAGCGAGCCGACCTTGTTAGTCAGACTCGGAACAGACCAAAGGCTCAAAGGAGCGAGCCGAAGCTACGAAATACTTCCTGAAGAGGCTATGATGCTTGAATGAGTGATAGGTTGTTCTCGCTAGACGATAATAGTGGTGCGCGGCGAGAACATAACAACACTATGCTGGTAGTTCAGATGTACCGTTTGCAGCGCGGGCGAGTCGGATCCTGAAGAATCCTTTAGTTATGGTTTACATCTCATTGGATAACTGGTGTTGGAGAGTGCGGCAATACCCAGTGTCAGGCGGGACATGCTAGGAAGGCTTTCGAGCGACAACAGGTGTCCAGTATTGCCAACGACAGCGTTATAAAGATTCAGAGGTGAAGGCTCCGTTGTGAATGTCTGGAACACGAATTCGAAAGTCACCTTACTTGCATCGTCCAGATTGACAATATGGCTTCCGAACTCGTTGAGATTGATTCCTTGGAAGTGGTGGTGATCGTCGACAATGAAATCGATCCAAACACAAGCTACCAGATTCCAGACCTGAAGGTCAATGGCCAAATGGCTGATATTGCGCTCAAGGAACCTCTCACCAGCACTGAGCGAGGAGGAGCTAGTCACGAAATCCGTCTTGACAACGTCTGCTGCGGAGGCCATGGACTCTCGCTCATGATTGTGAGGGCTCTAAACTCCTTCTGTATTCTCGGAAGGAGGGCTTGTATGATACAGAGCTAACTACAAGGGGTTTTGTACAGACTGCTGTCAAGGACGGTGAGCGGCGAACTGTGCTATTTGATACGGCTCCAGAAGAGCGCATCTGGGAAATCAATGCCAAGAGGCTGCGGGCAGACATTGGTAAGATCGAATGGATTCAGCTTTCACACTGGCATCGCGATCATTCTGGCGGGATCCTGAAGGCTATACCCATGATTCAAGAAGCCAAGTCTTCTAAGGACGGCCTAACCATTGATCTTCACCCAAACCGACCGGATTATCGAGGGTTCCAGGGACAAGCATCTGTAATATCCTTGGAGCGAGATCCAACATGGGCGGAAATTGAGGCTACAGGCGCAACTGTGGTGAAGAATGACAAAGCTCATGCTATCCTTAATGGCGCATTTGTGGTCTCTGGTGAAATTCCTCGAGTGACACCATATGAAGTCGGGTTCTTGAGGGGCATGAGATATACCGAAGCCACAGGAGTCTGGGAAAAGGACGAGTTGATCCTGGATGAACGCCTCCTGATGTGCAAGGTCAAAGGTCAGTATCAGCATAGCTGGAAGTTTCCCAGTTCCCCAGCTAATCCCGCATCAGGCAAGGGTGTCGTTGTTTTCACTGGTTGCAGTCACGCAGGTGTTGTCAACGCTTCGAAGCATGCGCTAGAGCTCGCCGGCGACGGCACACCGCTGCATGCTGTCATTGGAGGCTATCACCTGGTTGGGCCGAATGAAGCTTTCATCAAGAGGACCGTTCAAGATCTCAAAGCCTTGGATCCGCATATTCTCATGCCTGGCCACTGCACGGGCTGGAAAGCAAAGGTAGAAATCGAGAATGTGCTTCCGGGACGTTTGGCTCCATGTATGGTCGGGACCATTTACACTCTTTAAAACAGTTGGTCAGCGAGCCATGAGGAACATTCGGACCAAGATTTGGACAAAAGGCTTGTTGAGAAGGTGCGAATGAAGGTGTGATAGCGTTGAAGCCTTCGTGTTGCTGGAGATTTCCTTATTTGTCTGCACGCCTTGTGCAAACCACGCTCTCTATGACAAAGATATACACAATAGACATGCTATTTTGTGAATAGCATTCCCATCCCTAGAATGTTAGTGAAACTGACTCTATGGTGGAGATAGTAATATGTACGTCCGGGCCTACAATCACTCACATGTCCGATATGCTTCGAGAGATAGCTTGGGTACGAGTAGGAGTTGAACGCGATGACGTGAGTGCTTCCCCAGGAACTTGAAGAATTATGGTTGAAGACTGCAATCAATGACACCCATGATGACGATCAGCCGCATCCCTTCAGTCTCCGCAGTACCGATCATCCAGACAGCCATCTCGAGCGAAACAGGGATGAAATGTCAAGGATGCTTCGCACGAGTGAGACCTGAGTACTTTTGGACCTGTGTGTGACCTCGCGGTAGTAACTGAATTAGGCAGGGATAGCCACGAAGCAACTCTCCCGGCGACAGGCCTTCCGGCCGTGCATACTGCAACGCCGGGGTTGGATCACCCCGACTCATGCGGCCTGGTCCCTGGAGACATGCAACCCGCACCCAAAGCTCCAGGGATTAGAATAGCCAGAGGGATAAGCTTTGACGGTGCGCTGCCAAGCACCGGCGTCACAGCAATCGCGAGGTGGAATGACGCTGCTCCCATCTTCTACTCGCGGAGCTAGCCTGATACAGGTGTTTCTTCGAGGGCAGTGCTGTGAGTGGTTGTATTGCTTGATGCCTGGGCTGTGCATTCAAGATGAAGGCAGGCTGTTCAAAATGGAATGAATATATAACATGATGGAATTCTCAATATAAATCGATGCATCTGCTATATACATATCTTCTCAACATACAAACATATACAGACAAAGCAAAGATCTATACCAAGTCAACAAACATCAAATCAACCAGTAACCACTGTATACATACATACCACTTCATCAAACAAACACAACACCACCAATAAATCAAGCCAAAAATGTGCAAAAGCGGAAGAAGAGCTCTGATGAACCAAGCCCAACCCATGGTCCTCACCAACTCAACCACGACAATGCCCACCAACACGATAGTCAGCTACCAATGCACATGCTACCGACGCCGCTGCCGTTGCGGCGCAAGCGGCGTACGTGTCATTGACGCCAACACCAACACCAACAGCCTGGTAGGCATGAGCCAACCCTACGGCTACGGCTACGACTACGGGTACGGCCGGCGCGGCCGGCGCGCGCGACGACAAGGCCCCATCACGGCGATCGTGGGCGGGCTGATCAACCTGGCGATCGAGAAGCACGATGAGAAGAAGGCGAAACGCGCCGCCGCCGCTGAAGACGAGGAGCAGCAACAGCAACGGCAACAGCAAGCGCGGAGTCGTGAGGTCGATGAGGAGGAGGAGATTTCGGATTCTGAAGATGAGGTGCACGACAACGACAACGCCGTGCAGAGGAAGCCTGTGGTGAGGAGTTCCAGCGAGAAGAAATCGAAGACTGTCGAGAGGAGCGTCCTGCGCAAGGATCAGAGTCATCAGGCGCCGCCTCCTTATTCGGCTTGAAAGGACGGGTCTTCTGGCGGGAGCATCAAGTTATGAGCATCTCTGCTGTATTTTTGGTTACGGTGGCAATGGGAGTTTTGGAGTGCAGGCATGTCGTTATGATATAGTATATCCCATCTTTTTATTCTTGAATGTTCTGATTTCTTTCCCGGCGTTGAAAAGAAATATCTATGTCAGGTAGTGTGTACAAATACATTTACTCACAAGCCAGATCCGCCGTCTTTCCCCAAAAGTAGTCTCCTTGCCGAACTTTCGGAGCTCAGCCTTCTGGTAAAACCCCTGGTCGTAACTGAACTGCTCAGTGCCCTACAGCTGCACCTAGTGGAGGGAGAAAGAGATTCGTCGGGCATTGAAGGCATGCCTGTGATCTTCTCCTTTGAAAAGGCTCCTTCGACAAGGGATATGGAAACACAGTATCGGGAGTCGCCCCAATGATCATAATGTGTCGACAGTAGAACCTGGAGCGACATCTATCGCCAAGTCGCATCATCACTTCTCGATGTAGTATCAAAAAGGATTAATTCTAAGCCCTGACTCTGACACCAAGTTTCGCCAACTCCCCAATGATACCACCCGCACTGAGCTGTCGATAGTCTGAAACCAGCTTCTCAGACAACTGCTTCTGCAGGACACCACTGCGAGCAAAGTACTCCAAGATACCCTGACTCTCGTTCTTGGTGGTGCCGTTGACTTCCATCAACCGCACACCTTGTGCGCGAGAGAGAAGACTCGTAATGCGCGTGTCGGGCTTGGTGTACGGGGACTGCATTGGGAAGTCTGGTGACTTGGGATCGACACCTTGTTTGGCTGCATGGAGTTGTTTGGTCAGGGTCTCGAAGGATGGGAATTTGGGACTGTTGGATCCCGAGGTTGTGAAGAACATAAGACCGCCGTTGAGGAGCGGAGATGGGGTTTCGGGTGCGGAAAAGAACAGGTCGGTGAGTTGCTTGATCAAGGAGAATTGCTGGGCGTGGATAAATCCATATTCGGCATTGCGATATTTGGTCAGGCCGAACCAGTGGTCTACACCATCGACGGCAAGGAGCACGGGAGGTCGGGAATGTTCTCCTGGTGTGTTGAGTTCCTTCCAAATTGCCTGCCAGACTGTGACTGCATTGGTGGCGTCGTTTGCACCGAGGAGAGCCAAGTCATTCATAGTAGCGTTTGGCTTGAGACGGAGCTTGGGGTGTTCTTTGAGGAAATCGTCGAGATAGTTCAGCTTCAATTTCGAAAGGACGTCCTCGCTCGAATTGGTCATGCGGGTAAGGAGCGCCTTTGCCAGATGGGACTGGTTGTAGAGCTGTTGATCGATAGGGGCTTCGTCACTTTTATGGACAGGCGCGTAGAACGAGGTATTGTTGACAAATTCCGAGCCTGTAACAGGTGTTAATGCTGACCAGAAGAAACAGATGTGATGTCGGGCACAAGTTCCACATACCTTCAGGAACATTGATAACCACCCACTCCTTTATGAAGGCCACGGACATAGCCTGAAGCATGAGTATACTCTTCCCAGACCCCTTTTCACCCGTGACCAAATACTTGACGTTCTCTCCCTTCTTTGCACTCACCGTCTCAACAGCCTTGGCGATCTCCAGCGTCTCAGCTCTAATCATCGTAGCAGGCCGTCGAAACATATTCCAATTCTGCGTCGTCTTGAACGCCCGACTATCCCTCAACTGGTCGAGCAGATCACCAGGTAAAGCCAAAATCTTCCCCTCGAACTCCGGCTGCGCCAGATGCTCCAGACTCAAAGTCTCCAGACCATGGACCTCGAGGGCATTGGTGTTACTGAGGACGATGCGCTTGCGGGCAGCTCTCCGCTCGCCCACAGCGGGAATGTTGATCTTCTGGCGTTCTTTCTTCTTCAATCGAACTCCGGTGGATCTTCGAGGGCCTTTGGACGTATTCGCGTTGACTACCTTTTTCTTTAGCAGGGGCGACTTGTACTGAACTGCGGAGCTGTGGAACGAGGAGATATATGGGATCGTGGTGGAGGCAAGGGTGAATGGGTTTTTGGTGATTCGGAGCCTTGCCAGGCAGTCTGTACAGATGGAGACAGACATGGCGATTGCGTCCACCCCGGGTGATGGTTGACGGTTGGGGTGGGATTGATAGATTGATGGTCAGTTCAATTGGACTGCAGTTTGACAATTTGGTTCAGAAAACGCGAATTGTCAAGCTTGGAGATCAAGGCTGCTTTAAAAATGGGAGCCACCATTGCCCAATCGGAGTAACGAGACCACTCCGCACTATAAAGCAGCGACAACAAAAAGTTTCCAGAATAATTGAACATCAATCTTGAACTTTTGTCGTGGTGGGATACATTTACTTATTCTCAAGTAAATCGCAGTACTTTTTGCAGACTGCAAATCATGGCGACCACAACAGTGACAGACATAACAATGTCTGATTCCTCGAGATCAAAACCAGAAAGACTGTAAGTGCACCCAGATTCAACCCTTCTACAACTCACCCACTCACCGTCACTGGTACAATCTATTCCATTCCCAATGCCGTTGGCATACAAGGAAGAATTCCCAGACCTAACAAACACCCTGTCTCTAGGCCCATCACAGTCGACAAGCCCACACCTTACACCTTCGACCTCAGCTACCTGACCGCCACGGACCCAAACCCCCTCCCCAGCACCACCAGCCTACTCGCCGAATCTCTCTCAGACCGCAACCAAACCCTGCAGACGATCGCTCGAGATGGAGCCCAATCACTGCTCACGGCCCTTCTAACGACCTGCGCCATCACATCAACGCCCGACGGCGTCACAATGACACTCCCACACTCGAGCACGCCGCTCCCACGGTGGAAACCGCTCCCCAAGCCCAAACAACCCACGACATGGGAGAAGTTCGCACGCAAAAAGGGCATCGGCAAGTTCGCGGGTAGCGCGAAAGGCGGCGCGGTGCTGGAGGACCGGCGCAAGAACCTCGTCTACGACGAGGAGAAGGGCGAGTGGGTCAAGAAGTGGGGGTACAAGGGCAAGAACAAGTCCGGGGAGTCGGACTGGTTGGTCGAGTTGGATGACGATACGGTGAAGCGGGAGGGCGAGGGTTTGGGTGGTGAGGGGAGGACGGTCAGAGGCGAGGGACGCAGGGAGAGGGTCGAGCGCATCAGGCGCCAGGATCGCAGGCAGCGGAATAATGAGCGGAAGGGGAGGAAGGGTGGGAAGGGGTGAGTGGAGGGAGTCCGGATATCGAGGCTTATATCATGTTCTTCCTTCGTCTGATACTGAACGAAATGCATGGATGGGAGTTCTAGGCGAAAAACAATTTGTGGCTCGAGTCTGCTTGGTTTGGGTGGGCATTCGACGTCAAGGTTTTCTCGGTGTTTGGGAAGAAGGCTTTTACGAGCGGATGACGACCATCTTTCAGCTTCAATTAAGAAGTGCAAATAAATAGACTCAAAAAGGATCGAGAGATCAAAATGTCTGTTCAATGCAATCAGGGCTAGTTTGGTGTCTGTAATGAAATGAACTTCGAGTCAACAGAGGAAATGGATTGACATTCTATCAAATCCAATGCCGGCTTTCGTCAGATCTTTTTCTCCTCTGGACGTAGAATGCCAGAAGTCTTCAAGTCCCGTCTTGCATTCGTCTTCTTCACCCAACAAATCATCATTTCTAATCGTACACAAAAAGTAAGAAAACACATCATCGAATCTCACAGAGTTCTCTCTTCCTCCCACTTTCCGCTTCTCAGTCCTCTCCAATTTTCATGACTTTCATGATTCTGAGCAAGCAAGAAGAAGAAGGAACATATGCCACACAAAAGGGGTAAGAAGCCGCTGCAAACATCGATGCTTCAACATGGAAAATTCAAATAGATAATACAGATATGTGCTGGAATGCTTGCTCTTCTTGACAATTTCCCTCATCCATCAGGCCGTCCTCTGAGCCGAGTCATTCACTTGTCTTCGACAAATGCATGCTTTCCATCTCGTCGTTCTGTCTTGTCGTCTTCTGGGGTATCATCGTAACATCTTGAATCGAGCCGCAAATCTTATCGAGCTCACATTCTGATCGGCGAAAGACCAGTCAGTTCAGGGAGCTTGGAATCGAGTGTTAACGTCTGTGGCTCGGGTGTCACCATTCGAGGCACGGCAGTTACACTCTGAGAGGTCGTGTGTCCACTATTGGATCGTTCCCGAGCTCCTCCACCTGATGACAGACTTCGTTGTTTGCTTTTCGGTGCCATTGACTTCCTCTGAGCTGAAGCATCAGCACTTCTCGGTGGAAGCGATGGAGCTGGCTGATGACTGCTACCACTGGAAGAGATCGCGCGATCATCCACAGCAAGATCTTCACTTTCATGAATCGATCCTTCTTGTTGATAACGATACTCTTCTTCCAGATACTCCTTTTCAGTCCAGCAACCTTGCCAGCAATTCTTCCAATCCATGACCAAGAATTGGAAGCAAAAAGCATCGATCTTCAAGCAGGGTTGAAAGCAGATGCATAGATTGCGATAATCCATCTTATTCTTGTCGGCATAGCTGTTCAAGAGACTAAGATGGCATGTGATGGCGAACAAGAGGTAATAGTTGAATGGTGGAAGTCGGGATAATTCATCTCGAAGCAGTTGAGGCGCAGATGTTGCTCCAGCACATTGTGTGGCAACCTTGTTCTGAATACTCTTGGGCAAAATCTCGTCAGGCAATTCTCGTAGCCATGACTTGAACATCGAACCAATGGTGTTGATGTCATAAAGGTCAGGTTCATCGAACAAATTGATGTCACACTCGGAATCAAAACGTCGCTGCCAATGTTTGACTTCCTTTCCACTTCCGGGAATACGATAAAGTCCTTCTTCCTCACAACCGTTCATGTTCAGATAACTATCGACTTTGTCAGTAAAATGGCAACTCCGGAAGGATTCGGTACTTACTCGATACACCTCCAAGGTAGTGCCGGCATCCAGAACTCAGTCTTGTCTTTGGATAGCTCCAACCGTCTTGCAATTCTTGTTTTCCGGGTTTGCTTGACAAGCGGGAGGTTGATCGTGGTACACGTATAATTGTCATCGGTGAGATGATCACGTTCATTGCTACTCCCACTCCGAGTAATCTTCCCGAAAAATCCTTTGCCAGCCTTGCCGAGCCGATCTCCCATGCCTTTTCCGGTTTGCCCGATGTTGGAAAAGAGTGATCCGTCGCGGAATGACTGTGACATCGGAAGGGCTGCCGCCTGCCGTTCCCTTCTCGAATGAGAATCTTCCCGGGGTTGGCGATCCACTGATTGGTTTCGAAGAGTCGCTCCATTCTCGCTGACAAGAGCTCTTTCCCGGAAATCTGCTCGAATAGGTGCAGTTTTGGGTGACGGTTCGATAGGGTCTCGAGTTTGAGATGCAGGGTCAATCTGGAGATTATTGGGACCTCTCTGTCTGGGTGGACTATCCTCGACTTTGAGGGTTTTGGTTCTCGAGAGAATCCCACCCAACTTTGACTTTGCCTTCTTTGCCTGCATGGACTCGCTGGAGACCTGTAAGCCGGTCACTTCTGAGTGGCTTGTTTGAGGATGACCGTTGGCTGTGCCATTCCCTTGGGCATATCGTGTCAGTTCGGGAGTTGATCCCTGCTTTTTCACCGTGTGCAAAGCCCGATCTTTGGAGTTAGCCCGGCTCCTTGCACTTGGTCGTTCGACAGCTTCTGGAATTGCACCTTCTGAAGAATGCAATTTATGCGAAGACTTGGACGCGATCAAGTTGGAGAAGAAGCCTTTTGACGTGTCTCGACCGTGCTTTGGCGACAATGGTGGCCCTGGTGAAGGTGGGAATTCCGGCATGGCCGTTATCCGAGGGGAAGTAGGAGCCATCTGATGTGAATCGTTTCGATTATCTTCAACTGCAGAAATATGGTGCATCATGGACGGGACGGCACCTCCTTGTAAATATGGGGAGGCAGGAGCTGAACCAGGACTGCGAGGTGATCCAGTAGAACGAGGGCTTAATGTGGCAGGAGTCAAACGATTGAACTCTTCATTGTTTTTCGCGGCGTTCACATTGAGATACGGTAAAGCCGAGGCCTTAGGCATGTCCGCAGTTGTTGAACAATGTCATCCACAGGGCCGACTGCAAAGGAGCCGGCCAGGCTCAGGGTTTGACAAAGGTTTGCTTGCACCAGGCCGACGGAGCCTTGTGAGACTTGAGTTTGGAGTGTGGGTTGTCAGTACCACCTCTTGTGACAAACAGTCGACTTGTTTTGAGTATAATACACACGATCAACGTCAGCGGACGCGAGGCGGTGGTACAAGCTGACACCAGTGATCGCAGCTGGCGGGGGAGTGAAAGGCGGTCCCTCTATTTTGGTTCGGCAAAGGTAACAAACCGAAAGGTGGTGTTGATTTGACTGACCGGCAATTCAAATGGGTATTTGTTTCGATGGAGACGGCCGGGTGTCCGTCAGGGTCTAATCAACGCTGTTGGTGACAGTACGTCTCAAGGTGATTGAAATGGGGGTGGTGTGGTCGAAGTGATGCCTCGTCCAAAATACTGCATGTGAAGGATTTGTTTGTGGGGTGGCATCCAAAGTCTACAATCAGGCAATCTTCAGAGTGAGGCGGAATTGTGCGACAAGGTGACCAATGAATCAATCAAAGTGGTGAAAGAGAAAGCCGAAGGGCGAACCAGGATGAATGTCTGTAGAGTCAAGGAGTGACAGAAGTGAAGGATTGCAACAACGCAGGGAGGGCGGCAAGCGGCAAAGCGTCTCAGCGCAGGGACTGAAAGGACAAAACGAGACAAAATCCAGCCCGAAAAGAAGAGGTTCGATGGGAGGTGTATAGAGAGGATGGTCGTAATCGGAGTGATGTGTTGGCAGAGGAGGGAGGGAAGGATGCTCGTGGATAGAGTGGTGGGTTGGCGCAGAAGATCGGGGAGATTTTCGAGATATGCAGTTTACTAGTGGACTGCAGGTGGTGAGGGTGGTGGTGTAGTAAAGTGGTACTCGTACGCAGCCCTTAAGGTGGTGGTGGTAGGCGGCGATAGGTGCAGCCGGTCCAGTATCAAGTCAAGTGCCAGTGAGAGGTGGATGGTGGAGGTTAACTAGAGCGGTGAGGGCAAGCTGGAATTTAGAGGAGCCCTGCGACTGCACTGCGAGAGCCTGAGACAGGGAAACTGAGCGCTACTTCTTTTCTGAGGACCTGCTTGGACATGCAGTGGACCACTACCGAGTACTCGTACAATAGTATTCAAGACCTCTGAGAATCAGAGAGATTTCTTTTTCCCCAAAGATACCGAGTAATGGATCAACATGCAGCATAACTTACGCCAGGAGTGGTTGTCCAGTGCTATCGTCTATCCGTTCTCCGTCCAGCACGGCTGCATGAAAGAGTGCGCAATAGTACAGGAAGGTGGGGTTGAGATGGATGCAAGGCACTGGCTCTGGCAATACGAACGACATTTTACCCCTGGAAAGTCATCAGATCAACCTTGAGACGCCCTGGTCGATGTCATGAAGCAACACCCGCTTCGAGCAACGTTTAGCATGTTTGGCGCTCACCGACTCGGGTTTGGTTCAGGCTTAGACAGGGGCCTCGGGCGCCGGGGCCCGAGTATGCCAGGAACAGGGCACAGGCACCCACAGCCTACAGGCCACAGGGGACTCGAACTGACACCAGCGGCATGGCCCGATTCACCTGAGCAATAACCATCCTTGCTGATGTGGATGAAGTCTGGCTTAGACTTTGACTGGTGACAAAGACCAGTATTACTCTGGTAACCAGAAAATCACAAAGTCAAAGTCCTCAAACTCACGTTGAGAGTTGATGAAATAATACATCAGTTCAAGTTGGTCTCGTATAAAGATACTTTATACTCGGTAGGCGAATTCAATCTAGCTGCTGGTGGCTGTAACCCACGCCAACGAAGCCTAGGTTAGGTGGGTATCTAGGTACCATTTTGGGCACCATCATCAACCCATCTTGTCCTGATTGACTTTGCGCGGGCGAGTCGAAATATAAACGAACATTCCCATTCCTTACGCAGACTACTCGTATGGATATTCATCGAGCTAGTGACCTCTTTTGGATAACATCATCTTACGCAATCCCAGCTAATCCAAATCAACTGTAGCACGCATGATATCCTGGACAGTCGTATCTCTGAAAGAACTACGAGGTACTGCTCCCCAAGTGTCTGTAGACAGCTACCTACCTCCGTAAGTAACGACGAATACTTGCCGGCAGTAGTTAGGTACTTCACCCAGCACATATTCTGAGTCTCATAAATCTCGCGACAATTGCCAGATGACTTTGAGTAAACACGCTGATTGCAGTTGCCACTACGATTGTCGCTTGTCTCTGCGATCATCCTCCTGAGCCGCTGATAAATTGGTTTAAGATCCAGACAACGCACCAAGTTTCGACTAAGAGCCGAAGACTCCGTGCTACTTGGTACCACCAGTACTAGTATCAATAGTATGGGGGCTAGTTTGATACGATTCAACATGAACATGAAAATCTGCATCAGGGATCAACATTCGGATTCGGACATTCGATAGCATGCTATTATCATACTGTCGCAGGGTCGACCGGTTCTATCTGCTTGCTCCTTGATTCACTCATTTCCTCGGACAATAAAATATCGCAGCCTTGATTTTCGGTTCAACCTGACACGCTGCCAAGGCCGAGTCCCTCTCCAACTTCTTGGCATTCTTCATCGAATCTCGCCTCCACAGATCTGGAACTTGACCCGTTGCTCATCCACGTTATCACTGAAACACAGACGTGCTTACTGTTCATGTTGGTAATATCCAAAACTGCCGCCAAACAGCGTTGTGGCAATTCTTCGCCTTTGAAAGCTCGACGATTGGCGATTTCGCTCTCCGCAATCACATCTCGATCACTGACAAGCTACTGTGTCCCAAGTCCAGCCTGACGCCTTGCGGCACCGCTTCCACCCCCGCCGCTCGCTGGTGAAATGTCACTTGTAGCGGGGCCCGGCGTAGGTGGCACGTTGGCTTTAGCTGGCAACTTGCCCACTGAGCTTGCCCTCGTGGTTGACCGCCATGTCAAGTACATTCAAAGCTTGGATACCGTGCGTCTATCAAGCGACTGACTTCGAGTTCCAAGGTATTGATGTTTGCAACAGAGAAAGGACGAACTGGACTATTGGTTGACTGAGCACTTGAGGCTTACTGGTTTGTACTGGGGCCTAACAGCACTCCATCTTCTTGGCCATCCAGATGCTCTTCCCAGGGACAAAACTCTAGAATTTGTCTTTGCATGCCAGAATAATGATGGTGGGTTTGGGGCTGCTCCTGGGCATGACTCTCATATGTTATATACGGTAAGCGCCGTTCAGATTCTGGCAACTCTCAACGCTTTACCAGAACTAGAGCAGGGTGAGAGGGGTGGGAAGGAGGGAGTTGCGAAGTGTGAGTTTCGTGGACTTACTCTGCACCTCCAAGTTCTGCTCAACTGATAATTGCCAGTCATTGCCAAATGCCAACAACCTGATAGCGGTGCATTTTCAGGTGATGAGTGGGGTGAGATGGACACTCGGTTTCTCTATGGGGCACTAAACGCCTTATCTATTCTTGACTTGATGCATCTTGTTGATGTTGAAAAGGCTGTATCACATGTACAAGCTTGTGGTAATTTCGATGGTGCATTTGGGTTCACTCCTGGCGCAGAGTCTCATGCTGGCGGTACGTTTACGGCAGTTGGGGCATTAACCATCGCACGTCGACTCGATCTTGTGGACTCGGAGCGACTAGGGGCGTGGTTGAGTGAAAGACAACTTCCAAATGGTGGTCTCAACGGTCGGCCGGAAAAACTCGAAGATGTGTGCTACAGTTGGTGGGTGATCAGTAGCATAGCCATGCTGGGTAAGGTGCACTGGATTGACGGCATGGCACTCACCAAGTTCATTCTACGATGCCAAGATGCCGAACACGGAGGAATTGCAGACAGACCTGGCGACATGGTCGATGTGATGCACACTGTGTTTGGTATTGCTGGTTTGAGCATGCTGGGTCATCCAGGCTTGGTGGAAGTGGATCCAGTGTAGTAGGTTGAACTCTCCCCAAGGTCCGAGATCACCACACTGACGGTCACAGTTGTATGCCCAAATCGATAACCATGGCCTTGCCCTATAATCAACGGTAGCTCTATGAGGGTTGAGTAGTCTTTCCTCAGGCAATTAGATAAGCCATCTTATCTTTGGTCTCAGGGTGGGGCAACAAGGCTAGGGGGTGCACGAGTACTACGAGAACAAAACACGGTGATTTCTAGGTACTTGATGACCGGATTTCTTTGTTGTGAGGTGAGCTACAGACATGGCGAGACCAATATGACATTAAATGCAAATGGTGAGTGATAGAAGTCAAATGCTGGAATTCCGAGGTAGGTGGCGGGTGGGCCGCTCTTGCCCACTGACAACGTCACTAGTGAGTCGCGTGCCCGTTCTTGCCTTTTGTGACCGACGATGGCAACGAGGGCAGTGGCGACTTTCAATTCGAAAGTGAAGATGCACCTGGGCTTGTCTACATCTCTTCTGCCCCTTCACTTCCTCTGCTCACTTGCATCGTGTTGACATCAAAGCTTCTCGACTCTCTCTTCCATCCTTTGCAGCTGCTTCCTCTGTCTCTCAACTTGATTTCAATCTCCTCCTGCAAGTTGCAACTTGACATCTCTGATGGTGTACAGGAGAGAAGTCCTAGCTGTCCAAGTCCCTCTGAGCTTTCCCAATTGTTGTTGTTCTTTTTGAAAAGGACTCTTCGTCCCTGCCTTTCATTTTGATCTTGTTCTCGTCTGCTATCATGACTTTGCAATTGCTCAGTTGCACCATCTGTCCCAAACTCCCTGTCTTCAGCGACACTTCTCACCTCCTGACCCACGTCGGTTCCAAAGGCCATTTATCCCACCTGCACAAGTTACAGATCAGAAGCCACCAGGAAGTCTCTGCTGGTCTTCAGCTAGCTGCCTACAATCAATGGTATCAGGACCATGGCCTGGGTCAACTTCTTTCCGAGCGAATGCTATTCAAAGAAACAAAGCAAGCTAGTAGGAGAGCCAATGCAGCTGCTAGAGGTGGCATCATTCAACAACGAGAAGCGAAAGGCCTCGTTGTCCAGGTTCAAGAATCCCCAAACAAGAAACCTACTCGAAGACAGCGGAAAGTCCAACGCAAGTCCAACAAATCAAGACGAGCTCGAGGAGACAACGATAGTGACAGTGATCAGGACTTCACCCCAGCCCGACGTCCAAAGTTTGTTCTCTTCTCCCTTCTCTATTTGGCTTTACTGACCAATCTCTCAGACGCAAGCAACCCCGGACCAGACCCGCCTCGCCGGTCAAGCGTATTCTCGCCTCTGATCCTCCACTCTCATCTGAAGCAGATTTCCCTACTGAACTGGACCCTGATCACCTCGCCACTCCGGAGCATGCCAAATTGAAAGGTACAATCTGGCCAGGGATGGCTTTGTTTTGATGCTGCTACTTCTGAGATGAAGAAAAAGAGAAATCAGAAGAAGGATGGTTCCGTCCTCCGCAAAATGGAACGTTTGGCAACATTAGTTCAACCTTTTGAGGCTGTCTACTCCCCCACCGGTCAGCTGAGAAAAGAGAGACACATTGACGACCTTGAGGATACCAGCAGCCTCATCGAAGGTGAAACCCCTATTCCAAAGTCAAAGCAAACTCGAACTCGCAAGCGATTGCCACTCGGGGTGAAGGACTCGAATGCCCCTCGCCTAGTCAAACGCAAAATAAAGACTGAAGACTCGATGACACCAATGGATCAAGGCGGCGATGGACTGCCGCCTCTGCCACACCTTCAGAGCGAATCTACCATTGAATCTTACAGTTTTGGACCTCAAACTCTCCTCAGCGAGGATGAGGACATTGACATCAAACCAAGCGTTCTCCCACTGGCCAACCGGAAACGCCCTGCAAGTTTCAGAATCTTTGATGATGGAAGCCCAATGCAAGATCGAACCCGAGTGAGGGCTAGTGGCGACCACACTATGACAGCAGCTGCACCGCGATTCCTCTCGGGTACTTCTCGCACTCAGATATCCACCAATACGGCCCTCTGGCTTCAGCCGTTGCACTCAGGTCCATCACAGTACCAGAACCCATATGCTTCTCAGCGTCACCTGCCACGTGAATATTCTGATTTCTACCATGACGCCCAGCAGAAAGAGAACATAATCCCATCGAGCAATCCAACAGTCAGACTTGGTATTCACACTGCAAACCCTTTGTCGTGGCGTTCTCCTCCACATGGTGCACAAAATTTGGCTTTTGCATCAGAGCTACCGTTCGAGAATTTTCTTGGGATATTCCCTCACCCAACTTCAAGTGATGATCCATTTATGGCTACTCGAAACCCATTTGCCGAAGCACTCCCGCACTTTGGTGCTTCGGATAGTATGATGATCAAGCAGGACTAAAAAATTCGTTTTGGCTTCGATCGAAGCACATTGGACTGAGCTCACAGTGCCAAATATGGCTGAAATATGACGTATGAGAAGGTCATTGGTGACTTTGATACCAATCTTTGGTCGAAATCACTATGTGGCAGAATGTAAAGGGTATAACTACGACTTGACGTCCCACGCTCTCTTCACAGCTATGCAAGTCCCAGGTATTTATTGCTCTTAAGCAGGTGTACAGTGGCAAGGTCATAGACATGAGCGTTTGAATGACAGGTTGATGGGTCAGGTATCAGGAATGGAATCATATGAATAGACATGCTACAGCGGCATGGCATGAACACATAGTAGTTGACGCTGGCGCATAAAAGTGCCATAAGTTATGACAGCAAAATTCAATTGAAGGTAGATTTATACTGCAGGACCAATTCTTTGCTTGACTTGTTCTGGGGATCTGCCAAGACTTCGATCCAGGTTGTCCTCCACCGAGGGAATCCCAACACATTGAGACGACACTCTCTCCCCCTCACGACGTACGAGAAAATTAGCCTTCAATCTCAGCGTGTTGGGAAACACCGCATGGCCAGATCTCACTGTAGGCAAATAATCTTTATTCATTGGAATTGACTCGAGTTACCTTGGTACTATGGAAAGAAATGTGCAACCATATGCGCCTTCTGCTGTCTCTTGGCCCCCACGGATGTAAAAAATAGTAAGTTCGTAAAGTTTCATATATATCCCTGCACGGCGATATTCAGGAGCGCTCTTGCGATTCCCATGGAGAAGCAGCCGTGCCAAACCACGCGTCACTCACCTCCTCCACGTTCCTGGTAGCCACCGCCGGTTCAGGTCGCCCTTGCATTCCTTACGGAGAAGCAGCAGTGCCGAAATAACTGTCGCGCGCGACTTTGATCGCTTTGATCCGTTCCGCATATCCCTGCTGACGGACTTTATTGGCGGTCGTGGCTCGGACGAGGTCGTCGCCGCTCAGGAGCCGCATCTGTTGCTCGGCCGTGTCTCTGGCTTTCAGCTCAACGCTGTTCAGCGTCTCCAACGCGTTGCGGAATGCCGCGTGCCAGGCTTCCGTGTCCTTGGTCGAGGGTTTGCTGGTGCTTGATGTGCGGCCGCGTCGTTTCCAGAAGCTGGGTTTGCTGTCCGGTGGTTGTGGTGGCTGTCCTCCGGAAGAGTTCACAGAGGGAGGTGCAGAAGGGTAGATGCCGTCGAGGATCTGGTTGGTACGTTTCTGCTTCTCTTCAGCCCAGTTGATGTTGTGGCAGTGGTCGTACTCCACCAGCCCATTGATATCGTCCACGAAATGAGAAGCATATTCGTTGAAAGCGTTCAATTCATGGAGAGTTTCGTCTCCGAGAAGAGCGTCGCACACAAGATCTTTCAGTACATAGAACGTTGTGGATGACAAGTGCCCGCCGATGCTGAGTTGAACTTCTACATAGCCGGTGAGTTTCTTCTTGCTTCCGTCAGCCAGCTCAACCGAGTCTCTGTCAGGGGCTAGCGGATGAATTGTCCAGCGCCGCTTGTTGGCGTACGCGAGAGAGATCAAGTCCATGTCTGATCCTGTATCAGCCTTGGCCAGTACGTGTTCTCCATCTAAAGAACACGCTAGTGGTTGACGAGGGGCGCCCAGGTAACAAAGCCGCCACGCCTTCTTCAGAGATGAAGAAACCGCTTTCTTCAGACGATTCCGAAACTTGGTCAATGTCTCGGTCACTCTCAGGAATGGATCGCCCATGATGACCGAGACAGCACAGGTACGCACGATGATGAACTTGCGTTTTTGAGGACTCTCTCCAGGGAATGACACCCATGCCCTTCCCTCGCCCTCCGATCGGAATAGCTCTCCGCAAGCATTAGTCAAGGTGATCCGTCTGGAATCATCTCGTTTTACCTTCACATCAAGTCGCTTCGCCACAGCCTCCGTCATGATGTTCACTGATGACATTGTGTCTGGGAGGGCATCGAAGGAGCTTCCGTTGATCTCAAGTGGTAAGAAAGAGCGTTCATGCGTGCATCGTTTCGTATGGGAGAAACTGCTGCTAGGCTGTCGGTGACCATTCGATCGACCATGCGGGGAGAGAGCTTTCAACTCAAGCGCTAGCATAGGGTCGTCGAGTAAGGCGAACAAGCCAGTATGCTCCCAGTGAGCCATCTCACGTTTGAATTGAGCGAGCTCACGTTGACTTTGAGCGGACTCACGTTGACGTTGAGCGGACTCACGTTGACGTTGAGCGGACTCACGTTCAAGTTGAGCGAACTCACGTTCAAGTTGAGCGAACTCACGTTCAAGTTGAGCTAACTCACATTCACGTTGAGCGAACTCACGTTCACATTGAGCCTTGTGATCAGATATTGACAGCTTCACTGCCTCGAGGCCATCAAGGAGTTTTTGAGTACTCCTTTGGAAAGCACTGACTTCTCCAACTTCTTTCTTCGTCTTCATCTCCCCCAGGATGCGAAAACAGTCGTTGTAACCTGGGGGTTGGTAGCCGTATTCCCAACCAAGTAATACTTCCCGTGCGAGGGAGGAACATTTGTTAAGATCAGCAAGGCAATTCTTGAACGGGGCCCATGGAGTTCGGCTTTCTTCATCTTCTGGTCTACAATTCTTGATTTTGAAAACAATGACGTCGATCAAGTCAGAAACCATCAAGGCAGAGGAGAAAGTGACAGTGTTCAGCAGTCGATGATCATCATCAAGTTCCTCATGCCACCCATGCATTATTCCCTCTACTTCCTCAAGCCACCAATGCCTTAATTCCTCTACTTCCATGGCCGGCGTAGGTGCCGAAGCGCAATATTCGACTAAGCGAACTCGAGAGGAAGCCGAAGAGTAGCGGAGAGGATCCTCGAACGAGATGTAGAAGCGAGAAAGGCACAGAATAACCGTAGCGTACTAGAGGTTCAGTCTCAGAGGTGTGATGATATCAGGTGACGATAAAATGTCTTCGCCGAGTACAGTGGGTGTAAATGTGGATGAGCGTCTGAGGATCAGCGCAAGGCTGAATAAGGAGTGGCTGCTGGCCTTGGTAGGTTCTTTACTACACAGCAGGACGACGGATCAGAGTTCCTCTGACTTGCAGACAAGAATTCATAAGTTGAGGAATAGACGGGTTGGTGCAGAACGCAGGGGGCTGCGGAAGAAGAATATCACTTGAAACCTTCCGTTCAAATGTTAGAAAAAGCACGTTGAGTCGTTGACCGCTTCCATGGCGACTCGTTGCACATGAGGGGCAGAATACGAAGCCAGCCAGCCAGTGTGGCTGAGCCCTGTCAGCCTTGGGACGCCGACCTCGCTATCACCAGGAGAGCGGTCTCTTTAATCGAAACAGACCAAAACAGACTTGGCAGAGACTCTCCACGATTGAGCAGGCTGCAACGAAGAATCCCAGTTCTTGAATTTGACTCGCCCAGACACAGCACCGTCACATTCCCGGATGTCTTGCATAAGGCGGGTTTGTCTTTTGACCTCTAGTTACTTAGCCTACCTAAGTACGCTTCACACATCGCTATGGCGCCCGATCAGCCAAAATTCGGCAACACTGTCACCATCCTGAGAGGCTTCGGCTCTCTTGCCCATCTTATCGCCAGCGATGTGGACCACAGCACTGAAGTTTACAGGCGTTTTGGAAGCCTGTCAGCACGCGATCTGTTGTACTATGAGGCGGAACTTGCAGAGTGCCAAGCCTTGCAAGAACAATATGATCTTGAGGACGCCGTTGATGCTGGCGACGACATAACTTCAGACTTGTCCTATCATGTTCGGAAGAATGCTCGCAACTGGCAATCGTTTACGAAGGGGGCTGAAAAGGGATATGAAGACGAACGTTGGAAGAAGCGAATGGATCTGGCTATGCGAGCCAGAGGGCTGTTGAGAGAATATCGTGAGTTTTCAAATCATGTACCACGTCCGTTTGATTGACACTATTGGACAGGAGAGGCATTAATCCAAGAGTCCACGCTGCTGGCTCTACGGCCACCTTCCAAGCAGACCATGACGGCACTATCAAAGAACTTCCATCAAGAGGTCTCCGCATCCCACAGCTCAGACGGCCAGGCCACCACAGACTCAGCCATTATGGGTGTGGGCGCAAGGCTATATCCCTTGCCACAGCTGATATCTCAAAGTACATCGGCCGACCATGTGTCGCTCGTCGCGAACCCGCAGCCAGACCTTCTCACCTACTTTCTGAAGACACATTGTTCACGACTATTCCGCACGAAGCCACCACCTGCATTACCAACATCGACGTCCCTATCCCACTTAAACGCCCCGCAGTTGACCCACTACTCGCTCCACTATGTCAACATCACCACCTTCCTACTGACTACGATACTGTCAGCGGTACTACTGTTCTTGCCCATCTACGTCCTGTACAATGTATCTGCATCTCGGCCAGGCTTGACGCTGGGATTGATCGCAATGTTCACGACGCTTTTCGCCATCACGGTGGCATTAATCACTAATGCGAGGAAGGCTGAGATTTTCGGCTCTTGTGCCGCTTATGCCGCCGTGCTTGTGGTCTTTGTCAGTGGGGATTTTGCTGGGAGTGCGCCTGGATGATGAGTTATTAAGCAAGTGTGGATGGCCAACTGACGTCAAATCGTCCTCTGTGTGTTGCAAATGACTGTAAATTACCAGCGATCAAGCAGACACATCGGCGTGAAGTCCCACACGACTACCTGGTCAATGGGTTATACTTCCGGCGTATGCCTCAGATTTAGAATAGCTAGTAATAACAAATGTTTGACACACATAGGCATAGAGGAGGAATTACCCCAAGTCGAAATATTCTCCAATCCAGTCGCGGATCTTCTGCGTGCCTTCCTTGCTAGTGTTTTATCATGCGTACTGATATTTATTTTAGTGCGAACTTTACCAATTTTCTCAGCCAAAGATGATTCGCAATTGCCTTTGATTGAAATCTGGGCTCGTACAATAGCTGCAAAGATGGATTGCTAGCATTGTATACAACGAAGGTTGACGAAGTCGGTATCCTGCGTTATGTAATCGTCGAGTACGGCGGGTCCCAGGGCAGAAAAGGGGATCAGTGATCCACGAATTCTGTCATACACTTACTACTCCTCGGTGTAAGGTCTACCTTTTACTGCACTGACTATACCTACCCAGCTAGTCGTTCAAGCGACAAATAATACCAGCCACAAAACGGCCTCAGGTACAGAGTTGTTGATTCGCCCACACGTTCGCAGCCTACTTTCAGTACCATTTTGGCCCCGAATTGTGGCACAGCCAAGATGTTTCAAGGAGAACACTATGCAGATATTGGTGCAGGGCGCCATCTGCTTCAGCATGGTTGTATCCCGTGTCACCAGTACTTAATATCCTTCGCAGTCTTGGATCAACCAGGCGCGGACACTGGGTATTGTGGCACGTTCCCGCAAATTTTCTGGCAATGCTGTTCTCCGGCGAAGATATTGAAGAATCTCAAGACTTCAAGCAGTCTACAATCCGGTCACTACTGCGAGCAAAACATTTCCAAAAATGACTGTGAGCATGAGTCGCACGAAAGAAAGGACCTTTGAGCACCATGGTAACAGTGGCTATGCTCCGGTTGAAGACGTGAAGGGCCGTCAGCCAAAGTACCGTGATTTGGGTCAGACTCAAAAGTCCAAATGGAAATCTCAGAAATGGACTTCCCCAGCCGTCATGCTGTCTTGTTTCGCCCTTGGTCTCCTCTTTGCCGTTGGTCACCATTTCTACTATCGTTGGCTCGACGGACAGGTGGTTGGAAACACCACCAGGCAACAATGGTCGCTTCGGTGAGCTCATCAGAAGCATACAGTGGTCGTCTACTGTCTAACAACTCGGCGCAGCATTGGCAGTTTTTTCGCTCTCGCCACAGCAGCTAGCCTCAAGGTGGCTATGGCCAATGCATGCATGCAGTACATTTGGCTGAGGTTACGGCAACGCTACCATAAAATGGAAACAATCGATGCCGCATTCACGATGACGGTCGATATCTCCCCGTTCTTCCACTCTGAACTTTACAAGAACATGCATATCGGTGTAGTTATAGCAATATTGATCTGGTAATGTCCTCCTCTAACTTTTGCCTTCTCGGCTGACAAGCCTCAGGACTATTCCAGTTGCCAGTATATTTCCTCCGGCCACGCTTTCTGTGGCAGTCAGATCACTACTAAATACCAGCTCTTTTGATGTCTTACAACCTTCAATAGCCGCTCCAAATCCTCTTAACCAGTATGGTAAGGATCCTTCCGAGACTGTAGCCTCGGCATACATGGACGCACCCAATATCTTCGCAACGTTGGTGAAGTCAACTGCATTTTCAGGCAAAATCGCGGCGCCTCAGGCCTTGGTCGCGGCGACAAATTATTCGTACACACTCGAAACTCACATCCCTCGGTTCAAATGCGCCGAAAAACCCAATGGGTCAGCACGACAGCTTGATAGCGCACAGATTTTCGTGGAGCCTTTAGCCGAGCCCCTGACTTCATTCAACAAAGATACATTCGAATATGTCAATGGTCAGTTCGCAGAAAACGGAGTTGAGAACGCTGGTACCGGGCTCATCTTTTACTTTGGAGTGGCAATCCTCGAAGGCAACGACTTGGACGGTAGGGACCTTGAAACAATTGGATTCAACAAGACTCAAGTTATATTCGATATGACCTCCGAGGAGCTAATAAGTCGGCCGTATCGAGGCGCTTTTTCGGGCTCCGTTGAAATCGCAGTCCTCACAAACCCGGGGCGGATCAAGTTTGTTCAATGCGATTTTTACAACTCTTCATTCACAACGGAAATTTTTTTTGACAATGGCATCGGTGAAACACGCGTCTTATCAGTCAAAGATTTTGGCAGGATACAAAATTTCACCCAGGACTCTGGGATGCCGGCTTCTTACCTGCATTACTTCCTGGAGATGAGCAAGTTTCTTACAGGTGGCACTGTAGCTCAAGATACTATCGAGAACTGGGCGGACCCCATGCCTTTTCGAGTGGTCTATTCGCGGTTTGGACCTGATTCGACCATTCTCGCCACCGCAAGCGACTTCTCTCAAATGCTGCATTACCGCAACGACTGGGTCAGCAATGCAACTTATACACCATCGCCGCCACCACCTGCGACAAACGTGACGTTTGCCGACATGTTCAATGAGCTTAGCATAAACGTGTCGCTCAGCCTAATGAGCACTGCGTCCTTGAGGTATCAATGATCCTACACTTGATGTTATGCCTGCTGGACATTGCTGACATTCTCACAGTCGAACCACCAGCGTTACCGGTAACATCAGCACAATTCAGACCGTCTATGAATATCGTCCAGAGAATTTATTTATCTCTTACGGAACAGCGATCTTCTGCAGTTTGATCAGCCTGCTGGTGGGAATCATTGCTTATCAGCAGAACGGGGAAGGTCATGATGTCAAGGTCTCTACAATTGGAGCCATGATGCAAAATCCAGAGGTTGGTTCCGCATAAGCTACTGCACTTGGAATCTGCCTTACTAACTATACCTTAAAGCTTGCTCCCTTGCTAAGAAGATCAGTCGATGCCACACAAAGCGGTAGTGTAGGAGACAGTGACTCGAGCCAGCTTCGACTCAGACTGGGGACATATCCAGGTCCAGACTTCGTGGGTCGCAATTACGTTGGCTTCGTCCAGCAAGAGGGCCCGGACACCAGTAAGGGGTAATCAATGTTTCAACGTGCCAGTCGTGATTGGAGAATGTTAGGTAGTTTGCTACAAAAGGAGTGTTGCAATTCTACTAAACCCTTCTTTCAAGCTCCATCTTGCATCTCGAATGAACGTTGTCGGCTAAGACCCCTGAGGTCTTGAAAGTTCTCTAGGTGATCGACGAGGCTGAGTACTTGTTGAGCTTCCATCATGCCGCTAAGCCATAGGGTTAGGGGCACTTTTGCCACCGGCCGTTCTCCAATCACGGGGAAATACCGTGTATTGAACCGGATACTCCCCTGCCATTCCGCAGTGTTCGAATCTTCCAGCTTGGAGGGCTGAGGTGCCCATTCACCGGCAAACGCCCGAATTTACGGGTGGACAAGACTTTAGTCCATCAATCGAAGCTTGTCGAAATTCTTGCGACATTTCTTCATCTTGTCAAATTGCCACTCTGTGGAACTTGTGCCGGTTCCACCACCTCCTGCTCTTAATGGTACGCCTTGCAGCAACACAATGCATCTCAGCCTTGCCAAGAAACTTGCTTCCACAGGGCGAGCACCTCGTCCTAGCGGACCTGGAAAACACCATACAGGCCGTCTCCGTCCCGCAATTAGTGGACAGCATCTGTTAATGTTCCTTTCTACCTGGTCAACTACAGCAAGCAGTCCAGTCTCAGCGAGTCACCGACCCAGGGACGAAACTCCACAGTTACGGCTTACTGCAATCCCGTGATGCGAAGATCACTGTGTAGGAGGCATAGGACAACTGCATGAGTGAATTTCTCGTTTCGTTCATCACCATGCCCATTCATCATGGCCGCATGCACGTCAAGATTCGTTCTCGGATGATTGGAACTTCATGTGTGTCATCTTGAGTGACGCAGAAGGTACCCGATATGGTTAGAGTTCGAGACTCGATTAAAGTTAGTCCCGGTGACTGACCCTCGATTTTAGATACATGTTTCGTACCTCCTGCCATAGGCTGGGTACTCATTTTTGCATACGCAATGACAATCTCCACGATACCAAAATAACATCTCTCTCAAAGTTATTGCATCTTTGCTTCACCATTTATGTACTCTTAGACAGATTGCTACAAGAAACGCATCAGGATGGAGGCTCGCGTCGCGCCCCATTGTTGACAAGCAAGTCAGTGATGCGCCAATGGTTGAGAGCTTCAGCCGCTCCCAAGACATTACCAAAAGGTCCCCCCTGCGCATTGACATCTGCTCCAAATGAAATGAGCAGCTTTGAAGCCTCATAGTCGTTGGTCAGAACCGCTATGTGTAGAACTGTGGGAAACAGTCTATTGGGACCCCGGCTATTGGCATTTGCGCCGTTTTTGAGAAGTATCTCCACCATCTGAGAGGACTTATCTCTCATAATCGCCGCCTCTAAGACATTTGCTGCACAAATGTCATCGACGGAGACTCCGGCTCTGCTTAATTCTGCGGAAAACAATGCTTGCGTCAGTTTCCATTTGTTCGAACACATTTTTGCATCATCAATCTCGCTATGTCGAACATTCACGTCCGTGCCATGGTCAATCAATGATTGTACAATATCTTGGAGACCTCGCTTCACTGCAAGTTGCAGAGCTCCAGGTTGTTGGAATACGTTCAGCTTTGACTGCCTGTTCGCTCTCCAACAATAGTTCTGTGGCGCCAGCTTGGGTGCTGACGATCGCGCCTCGAAGTGCGTCATCGACGCTCGCTCCGCTCTCGATCAATAGTCGCACTGTCGATTCACGACCATATGCCGCCGCTGCCTGTAGGGCATTACCGTAAGCGCCACCTTCAGCATTGACACGAGCCCCATTCTTGATCAGTAGTCGCACTACCGATTCACGATCACATGCCGCCGCTGCCTGTAGGGCATTACCGTAAGCGCCACCTTCAGCATTGACTTGAGCCTTATTCTCGATCAGTAGTTGCACTACCGATTCATGATCACATGCCGCCGCTGCCTGTAGGGCATTACCGTAAGCGCCACCTTCAGCATTGACTTGAGCCTTATTCTCGATCAGTAGTTGCACTACCGATTCATGACCACATGCCGCCGCTGCCTGTAGGGCATTACCGTAATGGCCACCTGTGGCATTGACATGTGCTGTAGTCTTGATGAGGAGACTGACAGCATGAAGATCGCCTCTGCCGGCTGCCTCGTAGAGAGGCGTGTTTCCATTTTTCTTTTGGAAATTGGGATCAGCTCCAGTCTTCAGCAGAGTTTGAAATGCATCATTATTGCGAACTTCAAGTGCCGTGAAAATCATGTTGCCAAGGACATCGGATTTTTTTGATAGGTCAAAGCTCAGAAGTAGATTCAGCATTGCCTTACGCTCTTTCTTGATTGCTGACTTGAGCGCAAGCTGATAATTTGCCGTTCGGATTATCGGCTCTGCTCCGTTCTGAAGGAGAAGTGTTGCACTATCAAAGTTACCAGCGACGCAGGCTGCTTGGAGCGCACTTTCGTAGCGTTGCCCAGTGATATTTACATCGACCGGCTCTTCTAGTAGGGTTTTGAGCAAGTCATGCATGTTGTTATCCGCTAGAATGTAGAGCAGGTGGATGCTGTCGGTGTATCTCCGGATCTGGAAACGTTGCGGCAGGAAAGTGTTCCTGTATTGAACCCATTTGAGAAGATCCAGAGTTTTGCCATCTTGAAATCGTCTTAACAGTTGTCGCTGGCCACGCCATTGCTTTCGGCTTTGTTAGCATGGAGAAACAAATAGGTAACGGCATATTTTGAGAATAAGTATCGTTGTCGAACTGAATCCGCCACACTTTTGCACACTGGATTGGAATCTAGCAGATAGTTTTCGTACGCTGGCAAATGCTGGTCAAAGTATCTCAAGCAGGCTTTACACAGTTCTTCATTGCTGTGGCCTTCGATATTGTCCGCAAGGGACTCATCGATTGTTGCGAGGCCCTTGTGTTTGACTAGAAAGTCTCGGACCGATTCATGGATGAACTGCACTATAGGTGGCTTTGATTTGGTAATTTCGGTAAGTCCCCTGGAGCAATCTAGAAGGTAGCGGCTCACCGTATCGTCGGGTGGCAAGTTTGCGTCGTCTGATAATAAATCTGTGTCTTCGGATGGCAAGTTCTCTTCATTTGCACATGTTGATCTCGAGCCCAGCCGAGATGCGAGATAGAGTTCATCAGGACTGAGAGACCGTGAAGCGAAAAGGACCCACTGTAAAAGCAAGATAGACTGGTCGATACCATCCGAGGTCTTTGCCAGGATCGTGGCAAATACTCCATCTAGCGTTTCTGGGATATCGTCCAGACATTTCTCCATCTCTGTCAGCTGACCACCACGATCATAGATTTTGTTCAGGATCGGGATGACAAGGACGACCCACAGGAATACTCGACACGACTTCTGACACACCTTCTGTCTAAGCATCTCGATGTACTTTGACCTTTTGCTGATTAACTTGGTCCGCACATAGAGTTCAATGTCCTCTTCTTGACCGTCTTGTCGTTCCATAATTAGATGGAGTCCTTGGCGGATACTGATATGGGGATAATGCCGACTGGAGAGACAGATCCTCAATGGACTGCTAGATTCGACGGACTCCGATGTGCACTCTTCCAAGAAGGCGATCATCTGGCGTATATCCTCTTCATCTCCTTCATCCAGAGCATCAATCAGAATGTTTAAGGCTTGGCCACCTAAGCTCTCGACCACATCAAGCAGAAAGCCTTGTAGTTCAACGGTCGTCCATTCTTCCACGACATCGTTATACAATTTCGAGGCGAATGCTTTGGTGAAAAGTCCATTCAAACGGGGACATTTCTGAAGTAGTTGATAGACAAGGGAGCGGTACATGCCAAGAACAGACTTTTCCAGAGAGTCTGAGGCCCGTGCATTGAAGAAATATGAAATTGTAACATCACTGGGTTTCTCCTTTTCGAGAGTACGTAAGACCTTCACCATGACTGTTGACTTCCCACTACCGGGCTTGCCTTTGATCCAAAGAAACCCATGATGTTCTTCGACGTCATCACCAGCGAGCCATGTCTCAAACATTTGCTGTTTAAAGATCCACTGACATGTTTTTGAGAGGGGGCGAGCTATGTTTGCGAGGCGTGAGTCCATTCGTTCAAACAACAGAGATCCCAAAAGCTTTTGATGCACGGCAGCGTCCCCAGCAGGGGGCTGGAGTGACTGTGGATTGAAGGTGTTGTTCCCGCTTGTCTCACGCGCAGGCTCACAATAACTCTCAGGCGACATGCGTAAGGACATATGGGTAGAATTCTGCTGCTGTAAGGAAGGGATTGTTAGAAGCAACTCCTTGGCATATGCTGCTGCGGCTGCTGCAGCGAAGGGCTGCCATTGTTTGTTCTTATGAGAATCGGAATAATCGCATATGTCTCGGATAACGAGGCAAGAAGGAAAGGCATCGATGAGGCCCGCAGCCTCCATTTCAACACATTTGATTTTATATGTGTCTCTCAAATTGTCTCTTTCCACAGAACTCTTGATAACACAGTTGGAGCTACCAATGGTTCCATAGTGGATTCTCACAGACGGGTCCGAGCGTGCTTCCCGAGGTCGTAATCTTGAGGTATCGCAGTCTCGGCAAGTTTCAGTTCCCACATGAGAGTATTCGGACTCGAAAAGCTGATCTTGTTCTATGCCCGGGAAGATGTAGTCCGTTTTCATATTCTGATAGCGCTTTGTCATGTCCGAAATGAGCTCCCTTATTTGATTCCCTTCTTGCAAATGTTTTGCCTTTAAAACCTCCACCGCAGCAGTCAAAAAAGCCGGTGGTTTGGCCAAACATCCAGTGCGCAAGAATAAATCTCCATCAAGGCGCTTGCCTCTGTCAAACTGAATGACACCTCCTGCTATATCTGTGGGCTGGCTAACGACGATATCACCTAGTCGTACGCTATCCGCCTTTTGAAGACCAGCACTAGGGACGCCACCGCCCAATGCCTACTAATAGGACGAAGCGTATGGAAGGGAAATCATTGAGAATTTGGGTGACTGCAATGCCGGAGTGGTTATTGCCAATCTCAGACAAGACAACCATGACCACATTATGTTGTCCGAGTTCCCCCAGCACGTAGGCATTGTGGTTGCGATGTCGAGGGAGATCCTCGTGAATTCCATCGAGCATAGCACGAAGAGGTGCAAGCTCGAGAGCCAGGGGGGATATGCAGGCAACTGTGTAGTCTGAAGGGGAGAGGCGACGTCGTTTTCGAGGCTTGGAAGGCTCATGCGTACTTGTCGCCATGGTGGTCCTCAGTCGACGAGTTGCTGGACAGAAAGCCGGAAGATGGTGACAATAACGGAAGGCTCTCTTAACCTCATCACTCTCGGAATTGAGCCGGGTGATAGGAGGTGTCGTGATTCTCGTTCATTTAGGTTAACTATGGGGGGAAGCAGAAGGTGAAGGAGAAAAGAATAAGAGGTAAATTCACAGTTAGGCTGAAGAAAGTGAGAGTGGTGGTTTGAGGCTGAAGATGTTGGCTGTGCAGCAACTGGGATGGGGCGCAAGCCCAGTATGCACGACAATACAATCCTACCATACCTACCCTGGTTCATCGTAGCAATAGATCATTAATTATCAACGGTTCGGCTCATCGAGAAGGGGTAGAACTGAGGTAGTTGTCCTCGTGTGACCTTTCTCAGGGCAGTCAACCCAAACTTGAGAACGTTCGAGGTTGTGCTTTTGCAGAACAGTTATGGACGAGCTGGCAAGTGGATCGGAGTTTCGCGGGGGCCTGAGGGGTCGCCCCGTGGCGCTTAGCGTCTAACTAGGTGAAGCTTCCGGGCCGCGTTTCTATCTGCGACAACATACCCAGTACTCCTAACTAGTATGGGGAAACATGAGCAGTGCTATCTACTATGTGGGTAGTTAGCACTAACAGCTAGTTAACTACAAAGCGGCTCTACAATCACTCGTTGAGGAAACAACTCTCGCCGTAGTACCTCCCTTTTATTCCTTAACTAGATGCTATTAATGGGTTCCCCTTGCTATCCTGTCTCTGGTTCTTAGGAACGACCAGCGGCGTGGTCGTCTCCAATTTCAGGAGAACAATGCCATATTCCTCTTCAGTCATTCAAACTACATGATCGGTGAGGGGTCTCACAGCGTAAGCGACCAGGCGTGACCATTCTTACACTGCAACTTCGTTGATTTGGGAGAAACTCTCAAAGATCAATTTCCCAGGTGCATCGTGTAGAATATCAATCCAAAGAAAGGACTTGAGAATTCGTCGAAGCTGCGGCCACGAGCAATCCTTATTCGAGCCGATATTATCTCTTAGCCTAGATTTTATCCATACAGAGTCATCTGTATCAGAGGTAAAAATGGATATTTTACCAATCATAAGGAGCCACAGTAAAACCTGAGAAGTGCCTTGATGCTGAGTTTTGACGTCCTCTAAGCAAGTCCTGTAATTCTTACAGAGGTAGCCATTCGGAAGGTAAATTCCCCGTCGCTCCAAGAAAGAATTTGAACAGAATGCAAGCAACCCAAGACGAATCACTTCGTTGATGGGATTAGTGGAGAAGTTCATACCAAGGAGTGCGTACATCACTGATCTCATAGTGTTTAAGAGGATTTGGTCGCTGAGCTTGATATTATTGTCCGCCACCGAGTTTACTAGACAACAGAAGTTGCTCAGAGTAACCCATAACTCGGCTAATTTCTTGTTTGTCATAAAATTTGTATATGGGTCCTTGCCATACGGGGTTTTGTGATCCAGACAAGGAGTGGGTGCAGAAGATGACTTAGCCTGTGGTCGATATATGCTATGTTGTAAAGCCTGGTCGAAGTCAAAGACCGGTTTTGTTCCTTTGTGAATTGCAATGCTGATGTCACACCTGAAGAGGATCAGCCTCAAACCCCCTGTATTGTAGTCCCAAAGAGATAAGTGAGGGTCAGGATTCTTGCGAACCTTAGTAATTCGGTGAGGATCTTAGGAGTGTCTTGGAAAGTAGCAATGCCTCCTCGTAGGTTTATAATCTCCCTGAGACCTTCCAAGTGTTTCTCAGCAGTGATATGGTCGCCACTTAAATGTGCCACGTGTGTCAGAGTTAAGACGATCAGTATTGTGGGATTAGAGAAGGATGTCTGCTCCTTTCCATCGAAAATCGAAAGCCTACTGCGGAGGAGCTGAATTGTCTTCAACATGTGCACTGACGATCGCTCACTGGAGCGGCCCGCAGCCAAATCCAAGTATGATTGAGCCCCAAAGATCACAGCATGGAGATACGCCGGATCGGATGACAAAAGATCGAACATGGATCGGTCACTTATGTTGAAATCAAAGCACCTCTCCAAGGGGAAGAAAATCTGTTTAGATACCGAGGTGACTTCAAACGGTAGGATCGTTAGCTTCTCAACACATCTTGCATTATGTCTGCTAGATAATCTAGGGTGAGCTCACTCACATTTCAAGACTTCCCATAGCGTAGAGGGCTCTACTGAATCAGCGAACCGTACCAACGATAATTCTGAACCAAGCTTATTGGGCACTGCGGACATAGTCTCCAGGTCTGGCAATATTTGGACTGGCTCTGAGCCTGGAACGACCGTCTTGGGCTTTCGCCTGCTCTGCAAGATTCTTCCACGATTTCTCCCCAGCATGCAGTGGCTCCTGATCAGCTTGCGCATTTCAGGATCTGCTTTGTTCATGCTGGTGGAGATGACGAATGGCATTCCTGCCGCTGATTGACGAGCGAAAGGTCAAATCGATCACTTGGGTTATTAAACATTGGCAAACTTACCCGAGTTATCCATACCAGCCATGTTCCTATCGGACGGTGTTAAAGCTTCACTTCATAGCCTGCCCAGACCATCATTGCGGCAACATTCGGACTTTGCAAACGGCTAGGCTCTCCTCATCAAAAGAGACAGATACACGAAGCACCGCTGAGGAACTATCCAAGAACAAGATGAAATATCCAAATTGTTTAACGGGTGGAGGCCTTATCGAAAGCTTTGCCGGCCGAGAAAATTAGCGTGCTTGAGATTGTTTCCCGCTTTAGGAATAGCTCGACTTGACATGGTTGAGAGACGGTCCAGATGGTGCTGAATGACCTGTTGTTCCTGGTCTCAAGCAAGGATGTAGAAACTATAGAAAGCGTAGAGTTCGCTTCTCAGTTTGTGTTTTCAACATTCCTTCTTGACTGTGGCTTTGTAAAGAATTTCCCAATAAGCTCTCCAGTACAATACCGGATCAGCACTTTCAACCCGAATTTTAACATAACCTGGCGGCTTCAAAAGTCATAGTATTTGGACCAACTGGAGCGGTTGGGTCAGCCACCGCACGGGCTGCCCATGAACTTGGAGCAACGGTGGTACTGGCAATGCGAGACACAAATAAGCCCATTCCAGGCCTCGATGAGGCAAAGGTGAAGGACGGCAGATTCGAGACAGTACACGCCGATTTGCAAATCCCCGACACTGTCCGCGATGCTGTATCTAGCACTCAAGCAACCCGTGCTTTTATCTACATCGCTCACCGCTCACCCGACAACATGAGGTCTACCATTCAGGCACTCAAGTCTGCCGGTATCGAACTGGTGGTATTTCTCAGCAGCTTCACCATCCAAGTTGAACCAGAGGATGTGAAGCCCAGTGAGGTGATACCCTACTTCCACGCTCAAGTCGAGATGAATTTGAAAGAAGCATTTGGTGCTGGCGGATACATCGCGGCCAGACCAGGTTCATTTGCCAGCAACACACTTCAGTATAAAGCAGGACTCGAGAGTGGGTTGGTGAAGATCTTCGCACCCAATTCGACAGTTGATTGTATTGCTCCAGAGGACATTGGGAGAGCCTGTGGCAAGGCTCTTGTGGAAGGTCCACAGGACGAAAACACGGCCATGTATCTGTACGGACCACAATTGATTTCCCAGGCAGACTGCGTCAAGACACTGGCAAAAGTCCTGGGCAAGAATCCTACCATTGAACCGATGGAAAGAGAGGAAGCATACAAGAGCTTTACAGAAGAACGACGTTGGCCTGCTCCTCTCGCGGAATACATGATCAGACAATTGGAAGCTACAGACTCTGCACGCAGTCTTACTTGTGGCTATTCAGTTGACGCTGAGCAGCTGTCGAATGTTGAGAAATACACTGGTAAGAAAGGAATCACGTTCGAGGAATGGGCAGAACAGAACAAGCAGATGTTTATCTCTTGATGGCCGTAGTGAATATGACATGTCTCAGCCAAACACAACATTCATGGTCACTCCGAAAGTCTTTGTCGAGGGCAAGAGTGTTCAAGGACGAGCGGATGTGGCATCGAGACAAGTCTCGATTGATAGAGTAGTGGAAGCCCGAGCCATGCACCAGCCGCAACATTACAAAGCTACGGAGCCTGAATGTGAGAACAAAGCACGTAATTTCCTGACTGCATGCCACGCAAGGACCGATATTTCCCAGCTTTATGCCCGCCATCTCACTAATTTCATACACTGGAAGCACCAAATATCTTCCTCGCAATAGCCCAACAACAAGTTGATATGGTAGTGGCTTTTGATCATTCTTCACATCCCAAATGCCGTGTTTCTGCTGATCCGAGGATAGGTGACAGACCCCGGCCGTATCCACAAGCAACGACCCCTTTGTTTCACTGCACTGCTCTAGGTGTGACGTCGAAAGACTTGCACCTCCCAGCCGACATTTCGTGACGTATCTCAAAGCTGCATCAATTACTATCACTTTCACTTTCACTGCCCACTTCTCTCTTCGTGCGTTTCGCCTTCTTGAGCAGAGCACGATACTTCCGCTTGACTTCACGTCTTGGTTGCTTAGACTCTTCCTGCGCCTCTTCCAATGCCTCTTCGGCATCAGCTTTGACCGTGATCAGTTCCTGCTTCAGCGCCTTGACCTTCGTCTTCAAACTGTAGTTCACCATCTACTCTTTCAGCCTCGCGGACTGCTGCTCGCGCAGTTGTTTTCTCAGGTCTTTCGCTTATTATTTCATTTCGGCTTGTTTCGAATCGTCTTCATTAGGCTCCTTGTGTTTCTTTTTTGACCTCTTGGACTTGCTGGGGCGCTCCGCAGGTTCCGGAGGCTCGGTAATGGTATCGTGGGCTTCCGTTTTGACTGGATTGACTGGTAGCAAAGCGCGCTTGATTGCTTCATCCAGAAATCTCTCTGTCATCCATCCGTGGTCGGCGTCTTCTATTCGATAGATCCAACCTGTGTAGAGATCATTGTAGGTCCAATCGCATTCCTGAATGACATGGTGCTCTAGCCGCGCATTGACCGAGATCCGAACCGTGCCACCGCAGTGATAAGACGGCGCCTTGGTGAGAAGACTCCGATCGTACTTGACAAGCCAGTGCTCTCGGCTCTCCACATGTCCCTTCTCGGTATCAGAAAATGGTGCGATAACAGTGCATGTATCGGGTTCATTGTCCTCTCTAGAGTTTGGCGCAAATGTGAAGCATCGCGATCCCTTACCAATGGCGACAACGCACCAAATCTGACGATTCTCCCGGTTGACATCTGTCAGCTTACAGACTCTGTCACCGACTTGGTATTCTGAGTTGGGGTCATCTGGCTTGCATGCAGCCCGGTGGGCGATGAAGCAGTATTTGGTTCGATGCTTGTTAAGCAGACTCTCTGCGTCTTTTCGATCCCTGTAAGTCATCAGTCACCGAGAGTTGAGTGAAGATCTCTTGGAGAGTCACTCGCTTTTTAGAAACCCGTAGTGGTGGTAAAGACATCGTGGGAACTTCCAAGTACCATGCGCACTTCAGTGTGCGTGGCTTCGGGAAAGCAGTTACTGTTCAAATCATGAGATGACAGGGAGTGCCAGAAAAGAGAGCACTTGCTTGATCATAACGTAAACGAGTGACAGAACGACAGAACTCCACCATGCTCTGAAATGTGATTGTTAAAGAACGTAATTTGCAATAGAGGCGCACTTTCAGGTGAAGGGAGACTGAGAGAATTGGTGAAGAATTTAGCTTGATGTCGCGCTCAGGCAGTGAATTGATAGGGTTGGAATCTTTCTCTCACGGAGTGAGGACTTCAAAATCTTATCGTGTTGGTTCAAAACAGGACTGACACTGAGTGCTACGCTTCGCAAGTGTGACACTACTAGTGGTAGTGGAATTCCGTTTTTCCAGTGCCAAGATATATCTAGCAGGTCAGTATCACATGTCAGCAGCATAGGAACAGGATACTAGAAACCAGGGTCATAGCTATCCTGATAATGAAGTCATTGGGAGGTGACAAGTGAAAATGTGGTGGATGTGGGTGGACGACGAGGCTGAGAATTTGGCCTGCCTCTTTCCCCACAACTTAGGTGAGCACGTGTAACTTTGAAGATCCCCCACATCAATGAGCACCGGTTGAGGGAAGGCACATAAAGTATGGGGACTGATTTTCTCTCACAATTTGAAGCTATTCTGGATCGGTCCATCCTGCATATATAACTGAGTATTAAAGAGCGTGATTGCAAAGTATGACTTGCGTAATGTACTACCTTCCCTTGCGAGCTTGTTGACTCTTCTTATGCTGCAAGGAAAGCCAACAATTCGTGGTTGACTCCATCGATATTCATGTTAGGCAAAGCATGCGAAGCTCCTTCAAAAACCTTCAACGTTCCCTTCTTAAGCAATTTCATGACCTCGGGTGCACTACCCTCAAATGGTACAATCTGATCATCGTCACCATGAAGGACCAAGACTGGTATGTCAATGCGCTTCAAGTCCTCACGCATGTCTGTCTTGGAGAAGACTTCAACACATTCGTGTGCACCTCGGATGCCGGTCATCATTCCTTGCTGCCACCAGCTCCAGATTTGACCCTGGCTGGCCTTGACGCTTGGGCGATTGAATCCGAAGAAAGGCCCGGAGGCGACGTCAATGAAGAATTGAGCCCTGTCTTTCTCGATTGCCGCGCGGAAGGAATCGAATACCTCGATCGGCGTACCTTTCGGATTGTCCTCAGTCTTGAGTAGAAATGGGGTGATCGCGCTGACTAAGACAGCTTTCTGGACTCTGCTTGAGCCATGTCGGCCGAGAAATCTCGCGACTTCACCTCCACCAGTCGAGTGGCCCACCAGCATGACATCCTTCAAATCGAGGTGCTCAATGAGTTGGAGAAGATCATCCGCATAGGTGTTCATATTGTTGCCAGTCCAAGGCTGGTCAGAACGCCCATGGCCTCGTCTATCATGGGCAACGACACGATAACCGCGATTGGCCAGGTAGAACATCTGATTCTCCCAATTATCGCTGTTCAATGGCCATCCATGTGAAAAGACGACAGTCCCTTTTGCATCTTTATTACCCCAGTCTTTGTAGTAGATGTTGGTTCCATCACTAACCGTGAAAGATGGCATTGTTGAAGTCTGGTTTTTCACTTGTGAGACCAACCCAGAGATATCGTGAGATAAGATTGTGACTAGTTCCCAACCGAAAGTCGAAATTGGGCAGGGACTTTAATATACACGTAACATTCTCCATTCCAGGGCCTGGTCTTCACAAGTCTCATGCTGCATGTTGTTGTCCTGCATCGATTGTTGTTGCATAACAAATCGGACACAGGGATGTTCCGTCGCTCAGATCCTGGCTCCGCATCCACTCCAAAACCACAGAGCACCAGAGACGAGGCCGAAGAGTTCCATGTGCTTCGAATAGCCAGGAAATTGAAAGGAAATCCCACACTAATCGCCCTCCTACGACTGGGGAACAACCCTGACTAACAATCGGCATAGACTTGGTCCTCGTGACAGTCGATCAGTAGTGCTTCATAGAACACGAGAAAGAACGGGGGGAAATCTGATATAAGCCTATGGCGAATGGACCAAGGAATGGCGGTAGTGGCCATGACTTGCGCAAAAGGAGCAAGTGAACTTGACACATCCAATGATGGGGAATGGAACTCTATCTTCTTGTGAATAAGTCTGTCTTGAAGAGATGTTGACTAGCAAACCATGCCAGTTTTGTCACGAGCATCGGCTGCAACCTTACCTAGCGGTTGATCAGATCATGACCAAAGGAAACATCCAGCTGGATACCTCCCCACAATTGAAACATCCCTGAATGATATACCCTATTGAATGCGAAGCTCGATGCTGACAGATCTTCTGCTTCATTATGCATCAAGCCTCGACTCACCATCAGAATTTCAGAGGCCACTACTTACCGAGATAGGATGCGTTATCCCACAACATGAGTCTTGAAAGCACATTAGCCTCTCTCTTCTTGGGGACAGCCGAGGCCATGCCAATGATGTGGTAGCAGCGAAAGAGCGCCATAAATTCCAAGAGTCTCTGGGTTATTGAACCTTGCTCTCACAGTCACCATTGCTGCCATGTGGACTGTGGCTTGCTGATGAAAGCCTACCTGAGGTGACACTCGCTTCCGAGCGGTTGCGGTCTTCTGTACACAAATAATGGCATTGATGCTAGCGACCACTTTCTTCAGTACACGACTTCGAGGCAGGGGTGGAAATTATGATGGAAGCCTGGCAGTGTCCCTCCTTGTTGGATGTCCAAGGGAGCTCAGCTTGGGAACATGACGTTGGACCGGCGATGTCTCGGCAAAATCATTATTGGAATTGGAGGAGCTATTTCGGCCGCGATTGTTGAGCTTTGCCAGAGAACATCAAGTCCAAGACTCGAACAATGACTGACGAATGATATGAATATCTTGACACGAGGATTTGAGATCTTGAAGAGTCAATCAACATTGAGTTGAAATAGCCTCTGTTGACTGAAATCAATGGAAAGAGTCTTGGTGAGAACTTGAGGATGGCTTAGAGTGCTAGCAAATAGCTAGTGCTAGATAGTGCGAGTTCAATTCATCAAAGTCGGCACTAGTGGACTTGCTCTAAAGTGTTATACGCGACGCGTTTTCTGGTGATGATCTCATTGGGCCTAACACCAACTTCAACGCCTCCCGCAAGTGCAACGACGATTTTGACTGCAGAAAGGCAGCAACAGTGTATCTCCTGTGTCTCTGATGCCAAAGGACATGCCGATAGTTACAATGGCACCTGTTCAGAAGAAAAAGCAGCAGCAGCATCAGCAGACGACCTTGTCTACCTTCTTCAAGGTCCCTCCACCGTTACCCAGTCCTGTAGCCAGTACCAGCTCACCGAACCAACCCAGTGATGAGGACGATGTGGTTCGGCCTGCCGCCAAAAGACGAAAGATCACTCCTGTCCCTCAAGATAAGATTGGACCAAGCGAGGAGGTTGCTGAAGAGAGCGAAGACAACAATCGGACACTGCGACCAGTAGTGGCAAATGGTCAAAGGACCTCAACACTCTCTACACAAAGAGCGTCAGACAGAACTGCTAAATACATCTTCTCGTCACCTTTGCAAGAGAATCAAGAACCAGAGGACCCGAATAGTCCCGAAAAACAGCGCAAGGATGAACTGCATCGTCGTTTTGTCAAGAAACTAGGCAAACCCGACAGCATTGCCGATATCAAGAGACGCAACAAGCTGTTGGAGGACAATGCCGAAGAACAGGAGGAAGATGGTGACGAGGATGTTGCGGAAGAGATTCCCAAACCGAACTCCCGGGCAAAAGGTGGTGCAAAGAAAGGTGGCAGCAAACTTACACCTATGGAAAAGCAAGTCATTGACATCAAGAAGAAACACATGGATACTGTCTTGGTGGTTGAAGTGGGATATAAATTCCGCTTTTTTGGTGAGGATGCACGCATTGCATCCAAGGAACTGAGTATTTTCTGCATTCCTGGCAAATATCGCTTTGATGAACATCCATCGGAGGCTCATTTAGACCGCTTTGCTTCTGCAAGCATTCCAGTCCATCGTCTCCATGTTCATGTCAAGCGTCTGGTATCAGCTGGACACAAAGTCGGGGTCGTTCGCCAACTCGAAACTGCGGCACTCAAAGCTGTTGGCGATAACAGAAACACGCCATTTGTACGCAAACTCACGAACCTTTATACCAAAGGTACATATATCGACGATATCGAAGGCCTCGGGGAAGATGGAAGAGGAGGTCCGGCTATGCAATCACCCTCTACTGGTTACCTGCTTTGCTTGACAGAGGTCAATGTCAAAGGTCAAGGCAATGATGAAAAAGTACATGTTGGTCTCATTGCTGTTCAACCTGCCACCGGGGATATTATCTACGATGACTTTGAGGACGGCTTCATGCGTAGTGAAATCGAAACCCGACTTCTTCACATTGCACCTTGCGAATTTCTCATCGTTGGCGAGCTCTCCAAAGCCACCGAAAAGCTAGTGGTGCATTTGTCTGGAAGCAAGACAAATGTGTTTGGCGACAAAATCAGAGTTGAGAGGGTAGCAAAGGAGAAAACAATTGCGGCACAGGCTAATAACCATATCTCGACATTCTATGCTGATCGATTGAATGATTCGCAGTCGGAATCAGAAAAGGCGGGCAAGATCTTTGACAAGATATTGGGTCTGCCAGAGAATGTATCAATTTGTCTGTCATCGATGATCACTCATCTATCCGACTATGGTCTTGAGCACGTTTTCCAGCTAACCAAACACTTTCAACCATTCTCTGCGCGATCACATATGTTATTGAATGGAAACACGCTGACAAGCCTGGAAATTTATCAAAACCAAACCGACCACTCAACGAAGGGAAGTCTATATTGGATGATGAATCGTACTCAAACCAAATTTGGAGGACGATTGCTTCGTAAATGGGTCGGTCGTCCTTTACTGGACAGAAAATTGATCGACGCACGTCTGAACGCTGTTGAGGAACTACTTGATCCTGAAAAAACTGTTCTTGCCGAGAGATTGAGGCGCGTTCTTTCGAAGGTGAAGATCGACTTGGAGAAAAGTTTGATACGGATATATTATGGTAAATGTACAAGGCCAGAACTTCTCAATGTTTTGCAATCATTGCAGTCACTTTCCAGTGAATTCGCCCATATCAGTGATGCAAACTCCACAGGGTTTGATTCTGATATAATATCAGAAGCTATGATTTTGCTGCCCTTGATACTTCCTGAAGTATTGGGTTATCTGAACAAGATAAATCTTCAATCCGCAAAAGAAGACGACAAGTACAACTTCTTTCAAGAAGAGTACGAGACAGATGCTATCAGTGAGCATCGCCTGGGCATCATTAGTGTCGAACACGACTTGGATCAGTTTCGCACGACCGCCGCTGAACGGCTGGGGAAGAAAGGGGGGATAAAATACAATACGGTTGCAGGAATCGACTATCTGATCGAGGTCGAAAACAGTTCCGCAACAATCAAAAAGGTGCCAGCATCATGGGCAAAGATATCGGGCACCAAGAAGCTCTCGAGATTTCATCCACCTGAAGTTGTGACACTCATTCGCGAACGAGATCAACATAGAGAAAGTCTGGCTGCGGCATGTGACGCAGCATACAAAGATATGCTGGGCGACATCAGCACGAAGTATCAGGTTTTCCGTGATACGATACAGGGTCTCGCTACTCTTGATTGCTTAGCATCTTTGGCGAATGTGGCTTCTCAACCGGGTTACATTCGGCCAACATTTACTGATGGAACTGGTGTTGAAATAGAAGGAGCCCGTCACCCCATGGTCGAGCAAATCCTGATCGACTCCTACGTACCGAACAACATCAATCTGTCTCAGTCCACTAATCGTGCACTACTGGTCACTGGGCCCAACATGGGAGGCAAATCATCATATGTCCGCTCCGTCGCCCTGATAGCCATCATGGCTCAAATCGGGTCCTTCGTCCCAGCGACATCTGCCACTTTAGGCATTCTTGATGCGGTCTTCACTCGCATGGGTGCCTTTGACAATATGATGTCTGGCGAAAGTACCTTTATGGTCGAACTCAGCGAAACGAGCGATATCCTCAAGCTCGCTACAGATCGCAGCCTGGTCGTGCTCGATGAGCTCGGCCGCGGCACAAGCACCCACGACGGCGTTGCCATTGCCGCATCCGTCCTCGACTATCTTGTCCGGGACCGCAAATGCCTCACCCTCTTCATCACGCATTATCAAATGCTGGCGCGCATGGCGAATGGCTTTCCCCATGGGGAATTGAAGAACGTCCACATGCGCTTCACTGAGGACGACGAAGAAGGAAGCGACAACGTTACATTTCTCTATGAAGTTGGCGAGGGTGTCGCACATCGTAGCTACGGTTTGAACGTGGCGAGACTGGCGAATATCAGCCAGAATGTCATCGACGTTGCAAGAGAGCGGTCTGCGCTGCTAGAGCAAGAGACGAAGGTCAGGCAGATGGGTGCGTTGGCTGGATGGTTATGTCCGTCAGAGGATAATGATGAGGCACATCAGAGTGTTAGCGCGGATAGGCTCGACGCGTTGGTCGAGGGGATTGAGATGCTTTGAGTTGAAAGCTCGGCTAACTCCGCCATCATTGTGGAGCTGTACAGATGAGGTGGTTCGTATCATCAACAGATCTTATTCTGTGTGTTGGGAAATATTGTGTATGATAGCTGGCAAAGATGACCCGATTATGTGTTATTGTCGATATCAAAAGGGTACTCAGCAGTTCGCATGGACAACCAGCTGCGCAGAACAAGTCTTCTTGCACACTAGAACTCAGAGCAGATACCATCTCTTGCAGAACGAGCAGAGCTTACGACCAAG
Organism: Exophiala bonariae; assembly: GCF_035927105.1. Classification (NCBI taxonomy): domain Eukaryota; kingdom Fungi; phylum Ascomycota; class Eurotiomycetes; order Chaetothyriales; family Herpotrichiellaceae; genus Exophiala; species Exophiala bonariae. Next base: position 284,689 of record NW_027042491.1, read on the forward strand.
AATATTGATTACATTTCATAATTGCATGTAGACGCACACACGGGCAATAGTTATACCACGGCTATGCTACTGCTGCTTAACTGCATCATGTCATATGCGTGATTGAGTATGCTGGCTCGTTAATTGCCGTAAGTACAAGAATCGCATGGAGCGAAAATTCATAGCCAGGCTTTTTGTAGCTAGGCCCACACCGTCCTTTCCCAGTATGTTCATATGGAACGTGTGGAGGCTGTGGAGGATTCCAGCACACGCCATTCTGGGCCTGATCTGCTGGTACTGAACGTTGTACAGTCCGTCCGTTTCCACCTGTGCCTTTATTCATGGTGTGAACGCATGCAATCATCCTCTCCACCCCCAGGGTCCATCGTAAACGTGGTCATCATAAAATCATGTCTCCCACACCAGAAGAGAAAACGCTCAGGCCTCACCGATGGCATCTCCCCCGATAATAATACTGTCCTGCGCATTTGGCAGCCCAATAACTGCAATGCCAACTGGAATCCTCGCGTTCCTCGCGTTAAAGCAAGCGAACACAGCGAGCTTGGTCAGTGCAGGGCAGCTACGGAAGATACCTGCCATAACCACGTCGTCGACTTTGGTCACGAAGGACAAGTCAATGTCTCTCAGGGCTGGGTATTTCTTCTTGCCGTCGAAGACGCTCAGCAGTGCTGCGTGCGAGATATGGCGGTCGGATTTGAGGTTGAGCTGCTGTAGGGTCGAGCCGGAATGGTTCATCAAGGCTTCGAAAGTGGAGTCTGCGACGCCGATGGGGGCTTCGGTAGAGCCTTCAACAGTGGTATTGTCGATATCTCTGTTGTCAGATAGGTCGGCGTAGGTGAGAGAAGGGATTGGTGAGTTGTTTCCAAACAGTTCAGCAAAAGCGGTGTCTGCGGCGTTGATGGAGCCGGTAATGCGGAGTTTGGAAAGTCTGTTGCAGTTGTTTGCGATTGCATTGAGGACAGAGTCGTCGAGGTCTGTGTACTCTTCGAGGCAGAGGGTGCGAAGTTTTGGTCCCAATGTGTTGATTAGCGAGACGAGGGTTGCGGATGATGTTTCTTGTTGGGCGACAGCCAGGGTAAGGTGTTCGAGATGCTGGAGCTGGCCGAGTAGACTGATTGATGTTTCATCCATGTGTGAACAAGATCTGAGCTTCAGTCGTTTGAGATCTTGACAGTTCTGAACAAGCTCAGCAGTGGTATCGCCCTTCATCGAGTCGTTTAGCTCTGAAAGTTTCAGACTTTCCAGACCGGGTCCTATGGTCCGAAATAGTTCAATCCAAGCTTTGTCGGTCACGAGATTTGTAGCTCCCAGTTGCAGTTCACGGATCTTCTTGCATTTATCTATCATGTAATGAATGGTGTCATCCTTGAGTTGACCAGCAAACCGCAGGTTGACGAATTCAATGTCAGGCATAAAGGCAAAGATCTTCTTAAAATCTTCAGTCTCGAGTTTGCCGCAGTCGTAGATGGAGATCCGACTGAGCTCTCGTCGTAGAAATAGTTGGAGAACTCTCGGAGTCAAGACTCTCTGCTTGGACAGAATTTGGCTCAAGCGATCGAGGACATCTTCAGGCATATCGCCGAAATCATCGATGTCGTGAACCACATTGGCGACTCGACGGACACAGATATCGACCAGACTCTTCGCTCCCGGTTTCACATCTCCCATCAGCCGGTCACTTTCAGTCTGTCTTTTTCGACCTCGTGGGGCAACGGACTTCTTCTTCTTGGCAGCTGCTTCCTTTTTCTCTTCATCGTTGATCTCCTTGGAGCATTTTGTGCAAAGTAAACCACCATTTGGACCGGTCTTGGAGTAAGGTGTGACGGTGAATCGTTTCTCACAGATGTCGCAATTCTCTAGCTGACCAGGCAATGGCTTGGACTGCGTGTTGAGCATCTCGCGGGCGAGAGCATCGTCATCCATATCATCGTCCTCACCCCTCGATTGCCGCTGGAACTTGCGCCGCTTGAATTCCTTACTTTGTTTCAACTTTAAAATGGCCTTCTCCTCTTTCCGCTTGCGCTTTTGACGTTCTGCTACATCTTCACCGGTCGAGTCGTTCTCATTTTCTTTGTCTTCAGTGTTGTTGGCGTTCGCTGCTTCTGCGTCTCGAGCAGCCTGTTGTAGGCGTCGCTGATGATCACTCTGGATCTGTTGAGCAGAGATGTTGTGAGAGGCAAGGAAGTCTGTCAAGGCGGATTGTGGACCACGAATTCGATTGGCGGCAGCATTGCGATCCGACGCAGCGGCACCACGACGAGACCTGGGAAGATTAGTACTCAGGATCTCAGTTGAGCTTGAACATAGGGCGTGTACTTACATTTTGGGTGTCTCTCTGAGTGGCAAAGTGGGGTGACGATAGGATGGAGAGTTGATCGGGAAGATCGAGATAAGACAACAGGCCAGAGGGGTAAAAGATGAGTTCACTGCCTCGATGGGTGTCGAAGTGACTGCGGAGTATGAACTCGCAATATGCAAGGAGCAAGTCTGATATCTTTCCCTAGGTTGTAGTGTTACTTTTCATACTAAAAGTTTAAGTGCAGCCGGGGACGCGAAAAACCACTTTAGATGTCGCGTTTTAGGCTTAGTTCCCAGGCAGAAATCACGCTAGCCTAAGCCTTACCTCGACAGCACTTTCACTACAGACGACATTGTTTTCTGGAAGACAGTCCACCTCCTAGAGTGAATCTAGATAATCGATGTTATTTCCAATAGCGAGAGTAGCGCAAGTGCTTCGCTTGTATTTCTTCAAGTACAGTGTTGTTTTTTGATCCGTGCTCCTTCTATTCAGTCTACCCTGGGTTGAGTACGCTTGTTCTCCTTCGATATTGATCAATTTATGAGCTGGTTTGGACCTTGTGTTCCGCAACTCGAAACCCCAGAATGGCACGCCTTGAGCCACGTCATGGCCAGTGAAGACTATCCCGCTGATTTTTTTAGGAAGCCGAACCCTGCTGAGAGACGTTTACAATCAGTTGCTGGTAACTGGTTCAGGGCAGCTTGGCTCTGTACATCCAGGAATTTCTACACACCGTCTCGAGTTGTAACGGATAATTTCGAGTTGATTGAGTGCTAATTATTTGTATGCCCGCAAAAGAGACATCCAACTCTGCCCATTTTTGCCTCTCTCTGGGTTATCTTAAAACCTCACTTTCCTTGAACCGTTTCATTCACAACTAACTCAGATTTGACATCTCCACATCCTTCGGTAGGTAACGAGACTTCTCAACCAATCGAGCGCCATATCGAAACACGTAGAAGGGGATCAATGCCATGGGGATTGACAGGAATGCAAAGAACGACATAGCCCACCCCACCGTCATGCGATCAATCATGTTTGGCGTGAACAATGGGAAGAATGAGGACAGAGCATATCTCAACATCAGGTCTGGTGCCAGTGCCGATGCTCCGAATGGCGCGGAGTAGTAGGCATTTTTGTAGATTGGCATCCCTAGCTGGGTCAAGGTGAATGAGGTGCTCCAGAACATCATCGCGAGAAGAGGCACAATCCAGTGGATGTTCTCGCGTGCCGTCCATGCAAACCTGTTATCAGTGGTTAGTGAGTGTTCAAGACAAGGTCATATAATTTAAAAGATGATCAGAGAGTCAACAACTCACCAGAACAGGGTAACTGGTTGGATAACGCCACCAATCATGGCGGCATACAGTCGATCCTCGGTTCTCACTGGTCTTTTCTCCATCTCCGCCTGCTTCCTCCGGACTTCCACAATACGGATCTCACAGAACTTGACGATGATGAGACCGATAATACTACCCGCAAATAGGGACAAGAACGAAAGGCCGACCTGGTACTCGCTAAAATGGTAGATGTTAAGCAGGACGTAAGGAACAGCCACGTAGTTAACGAAGAGAATAACCTGGCTGACAGCCACGGTCAGAGCGCAAGGAAGTACCAGAGGCTCGACAAAGAGCATATGTATAGGTCGCCAGAGTCCCTTCTTGACCAGGGTAGACAGGATCTGCCTATTTTCCATCTTGGTTCCCGCACGGATCTTTTGCCGTCGCAGAATCTCAGGCGCAAATGTTTCCTGCAGTGGGATGAGCGATACCAAGCAGACGCCTAAGAGTATAGCGACGATCCACATGGACCACCGCCAATCTTGTCGGTTGACCACAGCTTCGCCGATAAGAGGACCCAGTTGCGTGGACCATACCATGGCCACTGCGTACAGGGAGATCAGGAGATCTCGACTCTTTCCTTCGGGGTAGAGGTCATTGTTGATCCCCATCAGGAGTGTGACACTCGGGGAGCCGGTGATTCCTGAGAGTGTTCGACCGACAAGAAGCACAGCGAATGAAGTGGCGGTCGCTGCAACCACATTGAACACGAGGCAGAGGGTGATAGAGCCGATCAGAATCCATCGTCGTCCAAAGAGTTCGGACGCAGTTGAAGCGAGAGCGGGCCCGACGGCAAAGCCGATGGCACATAGCGAGATTCCGAGCAAGGATTCATTGAGTGTCACGCCAAATCTTTTGACGACCGGGTTGACGCTGGCAACAAAGACTGAGGCTTGAAGCGTTCTGTGCCAAATACAAAAAGTTAGCGAGTCTTGGATATACGAACGACTGGGGAAACAAAGACTCAGCAAGCTTTTGACTCACGGTGTGAAAGAGGTGAGGAAGACGGCGAGGTGCAGAAGTATTTTTCTATTTTTCGACCAGGCGTGTGGATTTTGAGGGTCATTGGCAGCAAGTGTACCCAAGTCTGAGTCTTCGTCATGATCTTGGTTAGTGCTGTCGACTCGAGCAAAATGAGCCTCTTCTGAAGATACGGTCTTGAGAGATTCTCGTGGATGGTTCATTTTTGACCCGATCAGAGCTTTTCTTCACGATAAAGCAGCTGTTGGTTAAGACAAATTGCTGGAGAATTAGAAGTGGGAGAGGTATGAGAGGACACATGATCAGGATATGCAAAAGGAACTTGAGAAAGAACTAATATAGATATTCGGATAGAGCCATCAAAAACGATGTGGCGCTAGGCTACGGTACAACGTCCTTTGAAGGACACGAGCATGAACAACACTTCAGTCTTCCTTACCTATAATATGCCGTATTTCCTTTTCCTAGCTGTAAGGGATCTATGAACCGAGCAGTAGGGCTGACGACGGTAAACCTTAGTTGTGGGTGTTTGCGTTTCAGCATGTAACGTTGTAATCAAAATTTCGCCATGAAGCTGGAGGATCAGCCGTTCGATCCAGGGCTAGGCAGATATTGTTCCGCTGGTATATTGAGGATTGAAATCGATACCGATCGGTTGTGTGCGTCAACACCCTGGTGGCCTACTGGAAACTATGGAAGGCGAGGCTCTGCAGATAAAATGCTTGATGTCGACGCTCTCGGCCCATGTTCCAGAACGTGCAGCGGGTGTGTCCGTACTTGAAGTGAGCCACCGATCTGATCTGGTTTGGTAATATCTGACAATTATGAGTCTCATATTCAGGGGTGTGCGAAGTACTACTCGTAGGCAGTGTCGCTTCTGGCACATAGTTAATCTAGTCTTTCTGACGGCTCCAATCAACTCTGTTTAACTCCTACCAATTCGGGAACCGAAAGCCGTTCGGCCCCACCAAGACCAAGCCAAAGCCAAAGTTGACAGCCCCCGAACGTGGACTTTTGTTCGTAGATGATACTTGGATTCAGACATTGGATGCCAGGCGAGTCAGTTGGCCGATGGATAACATTGATCTGTAAACAAAATCTACACTCCTGATCCTCCCTACCATTGCTTTCTCGCAGTAGGTGAATCAACTCTCGCAACGAAATCGGCTGTCAGCGTCCAAAAGAGTTGCAATCTCGTCTTCCGGTCGATATGGAGGGCTATCCTTGACTCGGACCACAGTATTGTTTATGAGATCTTCTTGAAATCTCCGCTGAGCCTTTTTGTCCCTTTTTGACCGTAGCTGGACGTAGGCATCGTAGTCCTCCCTGTCGATCGTGGCGTACAAATACCTCGGATGCACCACGACTGCCTGAGCACCTTTCTGGCCGAAACCGAAACTGCTCACCGTGAATGCCTTGATACTGTCTTTGGGAATATTCCGGTTCGGATAGACAATATGGTCGAATTGTTCTAGTGTAGAGTCGATGTTGTCCGCGTTGCGGTTCCCTGGAATGACGCCGTCATTCATGGCCTGTATCGCTCCATTCAACATCCACGCCCCGGCAGCCCCTTTGGAATGGCCTGTGAGGTACTTTTGGAACACTCCCCAGATAGGATTCCCCTGGGAGCGACCGAGGTGGTTTAGTTGTGATTGAAGGACAGCAGATTCGTTCTTTTCATTGAGCTTTGTGGATGTACCGTGGAACGATGCGAAATCAAGGTCGTCAACGGTAAGATTCCAGACTGCTAACGCTCCTCGCAGGGGCGATATCCTGGGATCGTTGTGGTAGAATGTATTTCCTCCGAGTGTGTATCGCGCTTCCTTCTGCATGCGCCTATACTCCATATCGACTTGCTCAATGTAAGCAGTACGTGTTGGATGGCAGCAATCCCAGCCTTCTGGTAATTCTTCATCGACTCCTAGGACTTTGGTCTCTTTGCTGATAGTATTAGTTGCCTTATAAACCTTCAGCGATTCCGTTCCATGATGGTGGTCCAACAACTCAATTAAGCTGTCATTTCTGAAATGGTCAATTTGCTCAAGCCTGTTCTGTAGCCGTTGCCGTCGAAATGTGATATCGAGCATGGGTGAAGGGACATCTCGTAATGATTCTCTTGCCAATACTGCCAGGCCTTTACCCGGTGCAGGGACTGATCGACCAACCTTGTCGCTCGCAGTACCGGTCATGGCAACGACACCATAAATAGGTAGCCCCATCCGAAGAGCTAGGCTTGCAGAGGTGATGATCTGTGCTCCTGCACCATATGACTCAACGAAACCGTCTCGACTGGAAGTGGCAGGACGAGACATTTCTTTCGGGGATCGGCCATGGGCAGCATCGCGCACAGTATCCAGAGTAGCACTCATCATGCCAAACTCGTATGAAACCTCTTCCGAAAACCCGTCATGGCCACCAACGACACAGACCTGCGCTTTACCACTAACAATTAGATCATACCCTGCATCCAACGATTCAAGAGCAGTAGCACATGCTCCTACTGGAGTCTTGATAGGTCCACTTGAGGAAAAGAGAAGCATGTTAATCCAAGCGGCTGTCGTGTTTGCGAAGGTTTCCTGGAGGACATCGTTTGGCATACTTTTATCGATGAAACGATCCCGGTAGATGTTTCGCAAGGCGTCAATACCCCCTAATCCACTGCCAATACAGTTGCCAAGTTCTGAGACGTGGATATGCTCGTAAAACTCGTAGGGATCGATAATACCACTGGCTATCAGTGCCTCCGAAACGCACACCAGAGTATACAAAGTGCCACGATCAACTTGATTGATAATTTCCTCCGACACTCCATATGTGGCCGCGCTCCATCCGGATGGGATTTGTCCTGCCACGTCGCGATTAAAATCTATTGCTTTCGGAATGTGGATAATAGCTCCCTTCTTAAAAGTTACGAGAACGTTCTCGCTGTTGTTAATCGTTTTCAACTGAACTTTGTCGCCGTGTTTGCGTAAATATTGAGTGGCCAAAGACTGGGAGATCTTAAACGGCGCCAGATCTCTCTCGAGTGCCACCTCATGGAAAAACGTTTTGTCTTTTGGATCATACCCATCCATCAAATCAGGCTCGATGGGCCTGATACCACAATGCGCATGAATGACGTCCACATATCTCGCTGCAACGTCTCCATCGTCTATAGGCAGTCCCGTCTTATTGTCAACCCATGCAGCTTGGCGCACATCGTTCTTCCCCCTGACATCACTCTCAAATCGAATGAGTCCCATCATCTGAGCGATCTCGATATAGGATGCTGCAGAAAAGTCGCCAAGCGCCTCCATATCCCACCGTGTACGAGAGTTGCCGTAAGGTCCGATCTCAGCAAATCCAGTGACGACCACAACCCTGTCTAGGTCGAGCATACCACGAAGATGACTCAGTGGCTCGAGCTCGACAGTATGAGATGGAAGTCTGGGAAACTCTAGCCGAGGGGCTGGCCGAGGGTTTGTCGTAATTGTGGCGGTCATCTGAGGCGAACCAACACCTTTTGATGCGTGATCGGCCAGAATTTCAAGCTGCAACAGCCGATGCATCTCGTTCTGGTTTTGCAAAACTCGTTGTGCTCGTTCAAAGATAGACCTAAAGTCAAGGACTTGGGATAGGCCCCCACTGAAGTCCGCCAGGATGGGCTCTTCCTGGGATAGACTCACTAATGGAGTACTCATCAAAGCCAGCATGTGGAGACTCATCTCGCGAGTGGAGAAAGTTCTGATGCCGGCCAGAGTCTCGATCAATGGCGCTAGCTCGTCGTTAGAATGCATCAGCCTTGTACCTTTGGTCCAACCAATAACTGTTCCCGTGATGGACACATAGCCTGACCATGATTCCGAGTACCAGCGATTGAACAGAGTTTCCAGGGAGAGTTTAGATTCTCCATATAGTCCATCATGACCGAAGGTGCCATGGTTTGGAGAGAGGGGGACCAAAACTTGAGTGGGTCTGTTGAACTTTCGTGTTGCTGACTTCCAGATCTTGATTTCCCCGAGCAATCTCAACAAGTTGATGAGCATCAGCCTGTGAGCTAGCTCGGCTGTGGAGTCAATGAGATCAATTTCACGTCCAGCTTCCGAGATGGCAGCCAGTGGGATGACATGGTCAAGGTCCCATCCGAGACCTTGCTCGGACGGCTCGGAAAAGATATAACGCACGAGCGATGCAACATCCCCTTTACTTCCCTGGTTGAATGGGGCCACGATGAGTCGAGAGCCACGGGCACCAAAGTCACAAAATATCTGTTGGTAATATGCGGCGGTTTCAGTCGAAAAATTGCTCGTCGTTACGAGCACACAAGCACCACCACCGAGAAGTCCTTTCAGAACATCAGCCCCAATTGATTTGCGACCGGCACCAACCAGCAAGACATAACGTCCACTGAAGGAGAGGCCTGAATGGCGAAGACAGAACATTGCGTCATTCAAGAGACTCGTTGAGTCCTTACATTTGATCCATTTAGACTTGATTCTTCGCTTGATGTGCGGCTTCGAGGTAGATCGGTCCACTGGAAGTCGAGAGTATGCTGCTATGATGTCCGCAGGTGTGTACATATTGATGCTGCTGACACCTTGGACACCTTGGACACCGTTATTCATCATCTTAGCTGGTTTGCAAGGATGTGGAGGTGGACCAGAGTCGATAAATCTGGGACATTCCTTCAAGCTCTTTGCGCACAAAGCCAAAAGTGTATGTGCAATAACGCGAATTCGTGAGCGGGCTGCTTCATCATTGCATTGTCTGAAATGTTCTGAGAGGATGTACTTGATAGAAAGAAGCACTCTGTCGGTTGATCTGCGTAGGACGGGATGGAACAGTCGTTCGAGCTCTAAACGACTGCAGGTGAAGTTCTTGTCAATCATACTGTTGAGCACGAGATACAGGTTCTGCATCACCCAGTTCCAGGTGGAATCGTATTCTCGAACCTTTACCGCCGAGAACAAAGGTCGAATCCCTAAACTATACACCTCGCCATGTTCCTGCACCCAGATGTCAAGCTCACCTTGAATAGATGCTGCCTGATCTCTTAGCGAAGCGAGCGCCTTATCCGAGCTGGCTAAATCTAGATTATCCGTATGTTGAGCAAGAACACGCAGAACGTCCATTATGACCTCTGATTGACCCTTCATAAGGCGGCTAAGCAGCTGAGGGTTGACCATGGTCATGTGCTGTTCCCCATTTGATCTGTCTGTGGTCCCGGAGAATGTGAGTTTCGCTGCTTTGGCGTAGGAGCTGAGGACATTGTCAAGGAATACATCGGCATCCTGTGTCGTCGACAGTCTTGTTGAGGGCGGCATCGACAGAGTAAGGAGAAGGACACTATTCTGACGTCCAACACCGAGACCCCACTGGCTCGACAGATGTTCACGTGCAGTACTCGGGCTGTATCCTGGTGGCATCATCGTGGAAAACATTCTTTCGATCGACAAGGTTGTCTTCTTGCCCAAGGTTCCATCAAAGGTGAGTTGTATATCGTCAGCAAGCGCCTGCAAGGATAATTCTTCTGGTCTCTCGGGTACCGACTTGAACTCATCGAGAAAATCTCCGACAATCTCATTCTCCAAAGACGACCTGCCTACTAAATGTCAGTATCCACTGTCTGGTTACAGTGGCAATGACTAAATACCGGCAGCGAGCTGTTTGATAGAGCTCGAGGATGCTATCCCTGCTGGAAGCTTTTTCAATTTTGTTGACAGGATCGTTCTGATAACCTCAAGTGCCGTTGGGTGAGTATCGTGATTTTCCACCAAGCGCTTACCACTAGAGCCCGCCAACCTTATATCCAGAAGGGATTTTGGTACTGCGGATACCCCATCAGAGGGAGTAGACTGGAGAGTAGACTTGTCGGCAAGTAGCATTGTTTCAGCCTCCTCTATAGATTGTGCATTGGTGGGACTATGGTCATATTTGAGGTCTTGGTAATATATCTGGGCCTCATCATTGCTGACACATAGGAACTCTCTCCTCATGCCTCGAGCAACATCGCGAATCGCCTGACTCGAAGCATGGGTTTTCTTGATCATGCTGGTCAGCGTGTTTGAAGGTCCAATCTCGATGACTCGCTCGATTTGGGCATTCTCGAGAATGTGGGCTTGGGTTTCTATCCTGAACCACTATCAATGCAAGACACCCAAGTAGGACATGGAGTAGAACGTACCATCGCACAGGAGACGCAAACTGGTAGCTATCGTGAGAAGATCGTTAGATTGGACTCTGAATATTGACCAGGCTGAGGATACCGCGTACGCAAGCAATTCGATTAGAAGGGTGTAAGCGAGTGTATGCTGCGTCTCGGGATGCATAATGTATGTTGGAGTTCGCCCAGAGATCTTGTATATGGGCGGAGGTGGTCGCCAAAAGCGGAATATTGATTGCAGACAGCGCAAATGAAGAAGACTCGACAATCCCTTCCATGTCGCAGGGTTCAAAGTACAACAGCTTATATTCTTGGAAGACGCAGATGTCAAAATCACTTGTTAGATCGTAATTGCCCCTGGTGGTCCCTGGTGGTCCCTGGTGTCGCACCAACATTCATCCACCACTGGTACATAGTCAGATCCGAAAGCAGAACTACTTGCATCGTCTCGTAGTGGCTTCAAGTTATCCCACTCCACAAACTATAACTCTCGGTTGGGGATAAGCTGAAACCTGAAAGCACAAGCACCACAGTGCACGTAGACCGTTCATGTGTGGAATGTGTGATGACAACAATGAGAATAACATTGTAGGTCTGACAGTAATCAGAAAGTGCGACAAGGAGTAGGATGACAAGGCAAGAAAGATAAGACAGCCTTGCCAGGAGCAATTATTTAGGTACCTAATTCAGGGTCGCGATCACGGGACTCGGTGTTATTGCGGCGTTCAAACTCCATTGTAGAATCCGCAGATGAATTGCCAAGAAAACCACTTTACGCGTGGAGACGCGCCCTGAGTTCGCGTTAGCCCAGGCAGAAACGGCGCTAAGCAGGGGGGTGACTGCCTCTGATTTGGTGAGGCATTGTTCTCGATCTGATAGACATTTTTACAGATCCAGGACGGTCTTCTTTACCTCACTCCCCCATGACTGTTCCCATCATTCTCTGAATTCTCTCCGACAATTGTCACCAAGATGGCACCCCGAGGACGTCCGCTGAGAAGCGCAGCCTCATCAAAGCAAACGCCCAGTAAGTTATCCACTAACTTCGCCCCGCGCTTGGTCCGTGACTGATATTTTGATAAAGCCTCGAAAATCGCCACCCCTCAATCCTCAGTCCCTTCATCGCGAGCCCCCTCGAGGCGTAGCACTAGAAATGCTAAACCACTTGAGATCCCCGACTCGGATGGCCTCGAAGAAATCATCAATTCCGATCCAATTCCCAAAACCTCTTCATTCAAAGGAGTCTATCTTCCCAGGGGAGGCCGATCTGCAACACGGCGTGGACAAGTTACAACTACCAATTCCACAGCTTCCCCTTCTCCTGTTGCTGACTCGGCCGAGTCGTCTCTCTATGAAACTCCCGGCACCAGTACCGTTCAAACGCCTATCATGATGAATAAATCCTCTTCCAAGACCAAAGTTGGTGCTACGGCCAGAGCCATCGAACTCAGTACTTCTACCTTCGCTCTTGGTGGGAGCAAGAGAAGACGTGGACACGATACTTCTGACATGGACACTGGCTATGAGCAGGAAGACAATGATTCAAAAATCGCAATGAAGTTACAGGCGGAGGAGTATAACGCCATACAGGATTCTGACGATTCGGACTCTGAACCTCTCTCCAAGAAACAAAAGCTCACTCAACAATCCGCTGCCAACATCGAACTATTTGACACATCCGATGATGATGATAATATTCCTCTTGCCAGAACCCAGAGAACTAGCCTTCCTCTACGCAAGCTTGCCCCAGCTCAACGCCTTCCTTCAGTTTCTGTTGGTGAGTCTGATCTTGACTCCTTGGCTTCCTCGTACGATGATGCTTCCTCAAATTTCGATCTGACATCATTATCTGCCACCCCATCCGAAGTGCCTGATGATTTTAACGCTACGCTTAACGCTCCCAACGCTCTTGGTGCCACGGGAAGAGCCACAACTAAGCGTTCCAGACAGACGCTACGCCGTGGTCGTTTCAATCGTCGAATTCCTGACCAAGAAGAAGAGTTCGAATGGGATCCTGTGAAGAGACGTCAGAAGCGAGAACGTAAGAAACTAGAGAAGTCTCATCCGGAAATCGTTACCATGTGGTCCGATCTCAAGAAAATTGATCCAATCAAGCCAGTCCCTGCCAAGCAGCCTGAAGGCATTAATCGCAAATTGAAAGGATTTCAACTCGAGGGCCTGGATTGGATGATCAAGCAAGAAAAGTCACAATGGAAGGGTGGTCTTCTCGGTGATGAGATGGGCATGGGAAAGACAATCCAAGCCGTCAGCTTGATCATGTCAGACTGGCCTGCCAAAGCACCAACATTGGTTTTAGTCCCACCGGTCGCCCTCATGCAATGGCAGTCAGAGATATCAGACTATACCAGTGGAAAGTTGAAGGTCCTTGTCTACCATACCTCAGCCAACCCCAAATGCAAACTGCTCACGGTCAAGGACTTGAAGAAGTACGATGTCATCATGTGCTCCTATGCAGGTCTCGAGAACATGTATCGCAAACAATACAAGGGCTGGAATCGAAATGATGGAATCGTGAAGGAAGACAGCATACTGCACTCCATCAAATACCACCGACTTATCCTTGACGAAGCTCACAGTATAAAGTCGAGGACTGCCAGCGTTGCCAAGGCTTGCTTCGCATTGGAAGCAGATTACAAATGGTGTCTCTCAGGAACTCCCGTGCAAAATAGGATTGGAGAATTCTTTTCTCTCCTTCGATTCCTGCAGGTCATACCTTTCGCTTGCTATTTTTGCAAGAGTTGTGAGTGCCGCGAACTCCATTGGAGCCAGAATGAGCAGAAGATGTGTACAACATGCAAGCATAGTGGATTCAATCATGTTTCTGTGTTCAACCAAGAAATCTTGAACCCCATCACTGGTGATGATGCAGTGAAGCGAAAGGAAGGTCTCGACAAGCTACGATTGATCACTGATCGCATCATGTTACGTCGCATGAAACGTGACCACACTTCTTCAATGGAGTTGCCTCCCAAGGACGTGATCATTCACAACGAATTCTTTGGAGAGATGGAGCGAGACTTTTCTCAAAGTATCATGTCCAACACGACCCGAGAGTTTGATACCTACGTTGCACAGGGTGTCATGTTGAACAATTATGCAAACATCTTTGGTCTGATCATGCAAATGAGACAAGTTGCAAATCATCCTGATTTGATTCTCCGCAAACATGCAGATGGTGGTCAAAACGTTCTTGTCTGCTGCATCTGTGATGAGCCTGCAGAGGAAGCAATTCGTTCCCGCTGTCGTCACGAGTTCTGTCGTCAATGTGCTAAATCATATGTTCAGTCATTCGATGGTGCTGATGGTGATGCCGACTGTCCTGCATGTCATATTCCTCTGGTCATTGACTGGGATCAACCAGAAATTGAGCAGGATGAAGAGAATGTCAAGAAGTCCTCTATCATCAACCGAATAAAAATGGAGGATTGGACTTCGTCAACCAAGATCGAGATGCTCGTGTATGATCTATACAAGTTGCGCAGCAAGAAACAAACTCACAAGAGCATTGTTTTCTCTCAATTTACGTCGATGCTTCAACTTGTTCAGTGGAGACTTCAAAAGTCTGGCTTTAGCACTGTTTTGCTTGACGGTAGTATGAGTCCTGCTCAACGCCAGAAGTCCATCGATCACTTCATGAACAATGTTGACGTTGAGGTGTTCCTGGTCTCGCTGAAGGCTGGTGGAGTCGCGCTCAACTTGACCGAGGCTAGCAGGGTATACATCGTTGATCCGTAAGTTTCTCAATCCCCTCCTCCAGTTTCCCATCACTCTCCGAGATCTGAAATGCTAACGCAGTGTCCTGAGCAGATGGTGGAATCCCGCAGCAGAATGGCAATCCGCCGATCGCTGCCACCGTATCGGTCAACGTCGTCCCTGCGTCATCACCCGCCTCTGCATAGAAGACTCGGTCGAATCTCGAATGGTCCTTCTGCAGGAGAAGAAAGCCAACATGATCAACGGCACCGTCAACAATGATCAAGTCGCGCTCGACAAATTGACACCCGAAGACATGCAATTCTTGTTCAGAGGAACCTGAGTGCCCTTCGTACACTCTGCACCTCGCCATTCGACGACCATCGAAATGAGACGAGACATCATACTATGGCTGCTGGCCAGTCTGTACTCCTGTATCAATAGCACTCCAGCATTTCAGCGCTTCGACCAGCTCTCCAGCGGAATTTGGGCGAATGGTTTTGTCTCACCAACAGCACCCAGTGGGACTGGACGAAAATGACAGTACGAAGCAACGACCCCATTGCATTGCTCAATTTCCTCCCAATACCAATAGAAACGCCGGGCTCATGGCTGTGCAAACTGTCCCAGTCATGCACGAATGAATGAGGTCTCAGGCCAGTGTGCCACTGACATGTCTTACATGCACCACTACCGAGCTCAACATCACACATACAACGGTGCGTATGGACTGGCAATGACGGGGAATGCAACGATCATGGGATGAATTGAGAATCAGTATTCAGTATATGTTAGCTAGGCAGACATAGATTAGCTACATATCATACCATGGCAGCTTATGCGTACCTAGCCACCTCTTTTCCCAGATAGGTACCTAGGCAGAGCTCGCAGCGCAACTCATGGAAACTGAATGCATGATATCTGTTTTCATTCTACACGATTTGGTTTTTTCACATTCCGCAGTTCTCTTGCTTAGCCTAACCACGATCTTGTCGACTGGTGGTGACGAAGGAAATGGGTCGTGGTCACGCAGAGGAGTCGATAGCTACTGGCATGAGAAAAGTTCAAAGGACTCAAAAAGGTGCATTTAGGGACATCTACCTTGATACGGATACAGTAATGATACATAATCGGAACGCAGCCAGTAGTCCATCTTTCCCACAGCTCCAGTTACAGACATGTTCGCAACCCCAGGTTCTATTTCCCGAAACCGATCTTCAAGAACTCCCGCTCAAAACAAATGGTGGTCAGTAGGTATGTTTGTCCAGCCGCTGGCGACAATGATGAGGGACAACGAAGAGAAACAAAAATCAGGTCGAGGCCGGAGCTCCTCTGCTCCGTTTGCGACCACATGGGCAAGCAAAACAACACGCCTTGCAGATGCGACAGTATCGACAGCCACGATCGTGATCTGCCCAAACTTTCTCTGCACTGGCTTTCCCTTTGCTTTCTGGAACAATCAGACTGATCAAAATGCCGAAGAATGCAGCGATGGAACCAAAGATGACGTATAGTTTGCCTGGAGGCAACTTGCTGTTGAGAATCGGGACGAATTGAGCTACCAGAAAGGTTGAGAGCCAATTGAAAGCAAGGGCCCAGCTGGATATTGCACCGACGGCCTCAGGTCCGACAAGCTCACTGGGTAGAATGAAAGGTATGGGGCCCAATCCGAGGCCGAAGCTGCAAACAAATAGGGCAACACCAACAATGGTAAGGACTTTCTTGTCTTTGGCAAGACCATCAGCGAGCATTCCCGAAGCAAAACCCATTCCAGCGATCGATGCCAAAAGACATTTCTTCCTTCCAATCTTGTCAGCCAGAGGAGAGAAAATCAAAGTGACCAGAACATTGGCTGCAGAGACAATGATAGTGACCAGTGCAGCTTTGTGTGGGAGAGCTTCTCCTAAAATTGAGACGCTGTACATGACGACGCTGTTGATACCGGTAAGCTGTTGGGCGATCATGGTTGCACTGACTGCGAGAACAGCTCGTCTGTACTTGGGAATTCTGATCACGTCGATGAATGATTTTGCGGGTTCTTGGGCAGTCGGATGGGCTCTTTGCTGTGGTAGCAAGCTTTGCTGCTCATGATCACCGGAAATGGACCATTGTTCCATCTCCTCGCGGATATCAGCAGTACGACCGCGGATACGTTGAAGAGCTAGCCTGGCATTTCGAGGCTGATTGTTGGCGGCAAGCCAAGTTGGGGTCTCTGGGGCAAAAAAGAGACCAATGAAATTGATAGCGGCAATAAATCCAGCAGTAGCAAGGATCCAACGCCATGTTGATTTCTTGGACAGGAAGTAGCCGAGCAATTGAGAGATAGCAATACCAGCATTGATTTGGACTTGAGTGAATGCACCAAATAGTCCACGTTTGTTCAGAGGTGAGACCTCAGAAACGTAGATGGGACCCACGACGGTGGCTGCACCTGCTCCAAGACCAGATACTGCTCTTCCCAGTGCTAACATCCACATCTTGCTGGCAAGAGCCTCTAGAATGGGACCAACGGCGAGGAAGAAGGTAAGAAGTCTCAAGGCAAAACGTCGACCTCTCTTTGTTGCCACACGGCCAATGAGAAGAGCACCGAACAGACCACCGACACTAAAGAGAGACTGGATCATGCCCCATTGGCCTGAATTCATGGGGATACATTTGGAGAATTTGGATGCATTGAGGTCCGTTGTGGTGGGTAGCTGTTTGGCCTCGCATCTGATGACTGATTCTGGGGCATTGAGTTCACCCTGTAGACTGTTAGACTAAACGGCTTAGATGTTGACAATTTCAGTGCAAACTTACAAGATGGTAACCGAATTGAAGGGGTCCTAGTGTTGAGATAAAGAGGAGAAAGAAGAGAAAGAAGGGTTGGCGTGCAGACTTGGCTTTGACAGCCTGAGGAGTGGTGATGGGCATCTTGACTCCTGTTTCACTCGATGGGGTCCTGTTCAAGGACTTGTAACCGCTGCTGGTTCGAGTTAGCATGGCTCGGTTCATGGTCATCTTGAATCGTGTGGTATATTGTGGAATGGAAGTGTGGTGGGCTCGTTCGATGATGGAAGCATTCAGTGGCTCACCTTATAAACCAATACGAGTCAACAACGAGAGAGATATCGGGAAGAAGCGAATATTGGTATGCGTCATGGTGCAGAAGAAGTGCATCAAGGCAACAGGATTGTTTTGATTTCCCATGATCTCGTTGGTGAGGAAGGTGCTGTTGACGGAGGACTCCGATGGGAAAGTGAAAAGGGAAGAAGCAAAGCGAGGAAGGTGCAAGGCTGGATTGGCTCCATGGTCCACCCTAAATTCGGTAAGGTTCAGCCTGGCCCGTCTTGGCATCTCGTACATCCGTCCAAAGCCTCGTACAACCCCAAAGGACCTCACCTTTTCCCTCAACCAGATGACCATCCTCGGCAATGAGACTTTTTAGTTGGCTATCAAGGAGTATTGACCAGACAATTGCATCTTCTGATACCCATCTTAGCGTGATCGACATTTCCATCGACATTATAATCATCCATATTGTATTGCCACTGAGACTGCGGCTAAGTCGACTTCCATAGCCACTTGTTCGGCAATCTCCATTGATCAATTGGAGACCCCAGTACAGCTCATGGGGGAGAGGGTTGTTCAAACATATTTGCCCATGCTAGGGTGGCAAAGTCTGGCTATAGCGAACCCTGCGGAGGCCTCCCTCAAGTCGTCACAATGCTCAACATGTCGAGACCAGGCTCAAGCCTCAACATTGCCCAGCAGTTGAGGAAGTCCACCCAGATAGGTTTAGTCGAAGGTATCTTCTAGACCGGCTCTCTTGATGATTTTTCTTGCTGAAATTATACCTCAGATGCCCTTCGAAATCTTGACAAGAAGCAGCCTGGCAACAGCTATACCGCGAAGGTCAAAATCGGACACAAGTACAACATCATTGGCTTCATCAGCAGCGGAACTTACGGTCGTGTCTACAAGGCTGTAGAGAAGAATCCCAAAGGCGACCCTTCAAGCCCTGTCGGTGCAACTCCTCCAAAGGAATTATATGCCATCAAAAAGTATTTCTTTTCCATCTCCTGTACGTCACCCTGCTGACTCTTACCAGATTTAAACCTGAAAAAGAAGGCGACAATGTACAATATACGGGCCTGTCACAATCAGCCATCAGAGAGATGTCATTATGCACCGAGTTGTCTCATCCTAATGTGATTCATCTTGCAGAAATCATTCTGGAGGATAAATGTGTCTTCATGGTTTTCGAATATTGTGAGCACGACTTGTTGCAAATCATTCACCATCATACGCAACCAACTCGAAGACCGATTCCAGCAACCATGATCAAGTCCATTCTCTTCCAATTGCTGAATGGTCTCTTCTATCTTCATCAGAATTGGGTCATTCACCGGGATCTAAAACCAGCCAATATTATGGTCACTTCATCCGGCCATGTACGAATTGGTGATCTTGGTCTTGCCCGGCTGTTTCACAAACCCCTATCGTCGCTGTACTCCGGGGATAAAGTCGTGGTTACTATCTGGTATCGTAGCCCCGACCTACTTCTGGGAGCTCGCCATTATACTCCTGCCATTGATCTCTGGGCAGTGGGTTGCATCTTCGCGGAATTATTAAGTCTGCGACCTATATTCAAGGGCGAAGAAACAAAAATGGACAGCAAGAAGACTGTTCCCTTCCAACGCAATCAAATGGGAAAGATCGTAGAGATTCTCGGTATGCCAAGAAGAGAGAACTGGAAGGGTTTGGTTGATATGCCGGAATATTCTCAACTTCAGACTCTTATCCTTTCACGAGGTGGTGTATCTGGTGGATTATACCCGAACCCTCCAACCTCCATGGGCAGGAGCACGAATGGAAACAATGGCACTGGTTTGGAAACGTGGTACAATAACTGCCTGAGACATGCAACATATCCCTCAGACAAATCGCCAGGACAACGAGGATTCCAATTATTATCCGAATTGTTTGAATACGATCCCGAACAGCGCTTGACAGCCGAGAAAGCCTTGCAGCATGAATACTTCAAATGTACAGATGAAGGGTCGAACAAAGGGAAAATCTGGGTGAGCAACAACTGCTTTGAGGGACTGGACGAAGTCTACCCACACAGGAGGGTTAGCACGGAAACGAATGATATCGGCACGGGGAGTTTGCCTGGTACGAAGAGAGGAGGGCTGCCAGATGATTCACTTATACCGGCGGCGAAAAGGCGTTAGTATCCCGAACTCAGCAGAAACCGGTATATATATTACGATCCTTGGGCGAGTCTCCGAGCGAGACGGGGTCCTACTTATCCTTATCACCCATGACAGAGCACGCTGGGCCCGGAGGAGAATGAGCAGAACTTCATTCAACAGCGAGTCGCACCAGAGTTTTGGCTTTTTCAATTGTCTTTTCGATTTTGAAATCACACTAGCTACCTATGCAGCCCTAAACATGAGCGGACTGGTCGATGCTAGCAGCATTTTCATCTGAATTGGCCGTCTCCGATAGTTCCCCATGCGCCAATATGTGCTGATGTCCTCGCCACCCATTCTGCACGAGCGCGAGTAACACAGCATCACATCATCATCATTTTGCAACCACCACGCATCTTGTCCGTGTGCCGTAGACTGTTGAAAAAAGCCCACCACATCACATTCATGTTTCAATGCCATAGATCCGCAAAAGAACAACGTTCGAGTTCGTAATCATCCTTTTCCTTATGCCTGAGGAGTCTTGGCGGCCTGCTGTTGAGGGTTGACCTTCTTTCCGTCCTTGTTGTATCGGACTCTTGGGGGAGGAGCACGGTTGCGGCGTCCTTCTCTCGATCGGACACGCACAATCTTGCCGTGAATGGCGCACGAGACGCAGTATTGGAGCTTCAGGTACATCTTGGGTACGGCGTAGTCAGCGAACACAGATGCGTCGGAGATATCACCTATAACAATTAGGTTTTGTCAGAACATTATTCCACTAAAAATGGCTTTGAAGGTCTGGTTTTCTTCCAATACTCTATCTCTCCTCGCCCCGAGATGGATAAGAAGGTGTTGAGAATATCGGAGATGAAGAAGACAAATTTAGGAGGGGAGGAGGGCGTACGAATAGCGGCAGACTCAACCATGTTTCTGATGGTGAATCTCTTGATTGCCTTATCCTTTGGTGTGCATCGCGAGCAGTTGGAGCATCGAATCGGCTTGACGTGACCACGACCTTTCTTGTTCCTCCCGCTGTGAAAAAGAACGAATTCGTTAGCAAAAACTCATCCTCTTCTTATCATTCTTCAAAATGACCAGTTTTTTTGCCTGCGCCACCGGTGAAAATCCCAGAGGCGAGAGGTATCTGGAAGATGGAACATTGTCGGAATTTGGCTGCTTACTTGGAGGCTCGCTTCTTGACCATGATTGCTAGATAAGATCGATTGACTCCTGTGGGATCTGCACAGAAGTCTATGAATCTTTCGAAAGAGGAGAGGTGGTTGTGAGAGCGAAATGCTAGTTGTCGGTGGTGAGGACTCAAAGTACGCCAGCCGATTTCTTGAAAGTCACCCCCGGCCGTGTGCGCTCTGCCAAGTGTTGCATATGCCAAGACATACTAGGCCACATCCGTTGATGAGTAAAGCGGCGTGCGCTTCTACGAGGCTGTGGCTTATTCTAGATAAGGCTTCTCCGCCACTTTACGGTCAGCTTCTACACCACTGTCCACATCGTAGTCTCTCGCAGTTGCTTCTTGCATCACTTGACCATTCGGCCAACGGATTAAGCTCAGCCATTTTCTTCGTTCCATATGCTAGGGGTATAGTGTCTCGAGAAAATAACAATCGAATTCCTCCTCGTACAGTCGAGTGGAACAGTGCATAAAACTGGAGTCAATGTCACCCATTGCTCCTAAAGCTCTTTATGCTGACCAATAGCCTGATCAGGCGGCATACGGATATCGGTAGCTAGTTACAGAGAGGCTCGTACTTTTGCATGCTCAGTATCAAGCCTGAGTATTGTTGTCAAGCTCCACGGGGAATCTCCCCGCCGGATATCGGCATCATTGCCATAACATACTACAACTAAATTCAAACGATGGTTCAGCTTCACGCAAGGCGAAGTCAGCAAACCGAGCAATCTTTTCCACCTCGTTTGCCCCATACTTTCACCAGGCAGTATATTCGCATGTTTACAAACTCAAGCCGGTCAGTAAATTCCCTAGTGCCTCGATATATTTCACTCACACCGTACGGAATACCAGTAGCTCTGCGCTTGACTGCCTTGTACACAAATAGCCGTGCTTCAGGGAGGGGTCGACATTTCTCACTTATAACTTTCTGAAGACCTCCAAGGCTGGGAGGTTAGAGAAGATATGCGTAAAGATCGAGCCAGATAAGCGACTTAGTCATCCAAGACTCTGCCGTCAAGCTGGGTGCGAGCGTCACCAGGCATTCAATCACGAACGTCCCTAATGCTACCACAGATTTGGGCGTTTCCAAGGATCAGTGAAGCTTGTTAGGCTGCTAAGCTAAGCCTCAAAAAGTCTTTGCTGTGAACGGGATACCAGGATGCATGCAGGGTTCGGCGAGAGCGATCAGACACTCCGAGCGGTAGCGCAGGGCCTTTGTTGTCATGATGGTACTTTCGCAAGCGCAGATACTCGATACATGGATGCAGTCTGTTGTTTTAGCGTATGTCGATGGCTTAGCCTCTTAACTTGCGCTGTAGACCAGAGTCATAAACACCGGCAATAGATTAACTCCCTTGACATCGCAGGGTAGAAGACAGACGGGTAAAGTAGACGAATGAATGCAGCGGTACAGCGGAAGTTGAAAAGGGGTGACCCTCACTAAAGGCGCAATTGCGGCACGTATTCAGGATAAGCTGCGCTAGTTGGAGAAACCCTGGCTCTCGTCACAGTCCATTGAGATTACGGGAAGACGATATCTCGAGGTTGAGTGGCATTGAACAGGAGGGAATCATGCAGTACACTGGGAATATCTGCCAAGCCTTAGGCTTGATGCCGCGCCCGTCTAAGAAAGCTGCCCGAGTATTCTACTCGCATACTAGTATCAAGGTGTGGGGAATATTAATAATGCTCTCGAAACTTGTTGATCAGCTATTCAGCCCATTCTGGAGATTCACAATGGAAATTGACTAGCTCGAGCACAACATGGCTTGGGTACTTTGAGGATCAAGATATGCATGTCACGCTTCACATGTCCTCCCAGCTCTGCTATGCTATAAAGGACCGGCCATTCGCTCGGTGGAGGAGCATACATGAGGATTCCACGGAGCGACTTAGTGGTTACAGACAATTCCACGAATAACCCGGCGTTTAAGACCAAATCACCGGGTAACCATGGAGCCTTATACCATCGACCCCGAAAAGCAATGGAGTAACACTTTGAAAATTCTTCCACAGTTTGACGCCTACCGGGTGGCCTACAAACATGTGAACAACCAGCCAATCCATGCGTTCTTTGTTATTCCAAAAAGCCTACCACCTGGGCCACGGCCGTTGTTGGTCAGGTTTCATGGTGGTGGATGGACAGAAGGAGAGGCAGATGCATCGCTGAGACCATTGTAAGGGCAGTCTGAGGTTGGCTCTGCCGTTAATTGATAGGAAAACAGTTTCCTCGAGTTGGCACTCAAATACGGGGCTGTGGTCCTCGCCCCAGACTATCGTCTTCGGCCTGAACATGAGATGGTAGACGGCATCAACGACGTCCGTTCATTTTGGAAATGGGTCGAGCAGGATGCGCAGAGCGTCCTGCAGAAATCTATCCCGGCACTTGAGCTGGATGTGAATAACCTGCTAATCGGTGGTGAGAGCGCTGGAGGCTACCTCACGGCGCAGACAGCATTGCTAGGGATGACCAAACTCTCTATTAAGGTTCTTTTCATACAGTATCCTGCACTGGACCTCAAAGATGCATTTGACATACCAGAAGATCCCACTTCCCACCCAGCATTCACGCCGCGTATTCCATACTCTCTGGTTGAGGATCACTTGGCAGCCTTAGAGCCTGGAGCAATTTGTACGCGAGCCCGGTTCGGTACCAGGATGGACCTCCACCGTGCCATGATCCAGGCTAATAAATTTTGCGACATTTCTGGTGAGAATGCGTGGATTGACCCGATGACTAGTCTTGAGAGAGCACCAAAGTTGCCTCCAATTCTGTTGTATCATTCAAAGGAGGATGAAGCGGTATGTATCACCATCGTACGTAATTTAAACGGAAGCTGACACGGGCAAGGTTTCGTGGAAACATTCGGCGACATGGGCAGAGAAGTTTCAAAGCCTTCAACCTGAAGTGCCAATACAGCTATGTTGGCCATCAGGGCACTATGTCCTTGACAAGGGGCACAAGATATACCACGTCTTCGACAGGGACCACAACATGGAGACACCGTGGTTGAAGGAGCCACTTGAGTTTGTGCAAAAGTACTGGCCTGCTTCATCTAGCTAGTCGATTTTCCTCTGTAGCGAGAGTTCTTCGAAAGTAGAATTAGACCATCAATTCGACATAATTCATAAGCCATGGACTGATCAACTTCAATTGTCGAGAGGATTATATACCCAATATTGTATGGCTTCGGAAAAAACTAGGGTCTCACCTGAAAACTTCAGCATTTGTGGTACTTTGTATTTGGTATCACGTCCGCCTCAAGCAGACAGACCGTGGCGGGAGAACACATGTTGGAATAAGAAGCCGTGATCCAATGGACTTCTATGCCGGTCTACGCCCTCTAGGTTGGTCCTCGCTGATTGCCGTGCAATTCTGGATGCTCAGAAAACAGCTCTGCCCGTCCGTGGCTGGTCGGCTTGCCATCATATGCAGTGCTTGTATGGTCATTGTGGCCCGTGGGCAGCTCGGCGCGACCAACCGCTTGAGAATCTGCTTCGTAAGGACCTTGTGTAGACTTATTGTCGATGAAGGTACCAGTCTTCGTCTCATCGGCCTGAGTCCCTGGGGCTTGGATGGACCCATTGCTCACTTTACGCTTTTTCAATAGAAACCACACGGCGAATCCAACCGCAAGGACTCCAAGTACCACTCCTACAGCGATTCCGGCCTTGGCTCCAGTGGATAAGCCACCTCCCCCACCTGACTCGGAGCCTGGGTCAGGTGCAGGAGAGGGTGTAGCAGCCAGTTCGGAGGCAGTACAATTGTACTGGGCCTTGAAGACATCGCTCTGATCGTAGGGTGTTAGAGACGAACAGTTGAAAGCGGTCGAGCTCCGAATGACAACATTTCCTTGCACATCGACGAGCGCGGGCATTGAAATATTCGTATAACTCCCATTCAAAGCGATATCCCCACGTACGCGCTCTAAGCTTGGCAGTGACAGAGTTCCCAGAGCTGTATTTCCATTTGTTACAATATCTCCGGTTACATTGGTGAGGATTGGAAGCGACAGCTGCGACAAAGCCGTATTGTTCCAAAGCATGAAGTTGTCAAGGCTGGATAACTTCTCCATGGACAGAGATTCAAGATCATTGGCAATGAAACCAAGAGAATAAGTGACCAATTCGAGGGCAGACAGATCAATTTCTTGCGCGTGTGAGAATGTGAGGTTGTACGCCGCCTCTAGATTCGGAAGGGATATCTTCATTGCTGGGCCGTTCCATTCAAAGGTGAAGGAGCCCAACCCATTGACCACGGGAAGAGAGACGTCGCTCAGCCCAGGATTCTCTGTTAACTCAAGCCTAGAGATGTTCACGGCCTTTAGCCAGTCAAGTTTGGTTAATGCTGTTTCGGAAATCTGAATAGTGCTGATGTTGGATATTCCATTGGTAGAAACAATATCCGTCAAGTTTGGTGCACCACTGATGTAGATCCTGTCGATATTCTTAAGAGATGGAAGGCTGATGCTGGTCAGAAGATCATTGTTGCTAATGCTCAGAGTCTCTCCAATGGTAACAAGATCAGGAGCAGTCAGGCTGGTTATTTCCGTGCCATATGCCAATGCAAGATCTCCAGTGATTGTAACCACACCCTCAAGTGAAATTGAACCCGTGATGTCGGATCCGAGACGAATATCACCATCATAACTTTGGCATTGCGCGAGCGCTGTTGCCTGAGAACTGCTTGAGATGGTAGTGCTGCCAGTACATTGCGCTGAGACAAGACCAGCGACGGCCAGTACTAAGTTGGCGGTTGTCCACATGGCGAGAGACAGGCTAACAATAATCTGAAGAGTCAACAGGCATCGTAACAGGAAATTCGTAGACTTAATGGATCCAAGGGGACTGCGCAACGGCGGTCCTGTCTTTCATAGCTCGTATTCGGCTTGTGCCCAGCCACAAAACTTGGTAGAACAGAAAATGCCAAGGGCGGCACAGCATCCATGAAACATGAACGTCAACTAGCCACTTTTGCAAAGGAGAGCGAGTTCACGCCTGTTGATTGGACCTGTCTCCATGAGTGTGAATGAATTGTACGAGGTTGCTAGGATTGTGCTTGTCCATGTAAGTGTGCCTCGGCTGCTGTCTTCGATGTGAATTGGACAAGTTCGATAGCCATGGCGCCATCTATGAGTATGTTCAGTAAGATTATTCGTCTTCCTCGATCATCAGCCCCCACCTTTCACATGAGATATGAGGACTTGATTTGAGAACTTGATTTGTAGTACGAGTTGTAAAAGGCGCTTTCGGTCAACTGACATGGGAGAGAAGGATTCGTGAGGGAATCACAGCCTTGCCGCCACCACCTTGGTGCATCTGACAATCGAAACAGGTTGCGCATGGAGATGCCTATCCTTTAACTCAAATTGCACACAAAGACCCCCGAAAAGGACATATTCACAGTAAGTACCCCCTATTGCAGCTATTTTAGATATATGATATTGGCTTTCAAACATCTCCAGCAAGTAGTCCCGGACTGGACGATCGCTGGTCTCATCGCTACCTAGAGCTAACTACGAAGAAGACACAGCTTCAAGATGAGCCATTAGTAGCGCCAAGACACTACGCTATCTTATCTGGTATAGTCAGTCACTAGTAGACCATAGTCTAAAAACAACAGGTTTGCCGAGCACGTGCACTGTACAGCAGTTTGTTTACAACCCGAAATCGCGCATCCCCGAAGATCTGGGCGGGACCGGCTGCAGTCTGTACCAGTGGTCCAAATTCAGCCTGGCAACCAGCCGTCAACCGTCAGTCCATCCACCAATCCGCCAATCCTCACATCTTGGGTTTTGTTTGCTTGCTCTCCTGAAAAGCCAATCGACTTCCTCAGTGTTGTGACTTGCATCTTTACCCACAGACCACCTCGGTCACGTTCCCTGCACTTGTTCTTCATCTTTCAACATGTCGTCAAGTCAGGTTAGTGGTACATTCAGAGGCACCCCTACAGGCAATCGTCGTGGCCAGCTGCCTTTCACGGACAGTCCCTCCAACATTCCCCGTCCAAAGTTTGAGACAGTCAACAGTCAAGCTGCGAGCGAGATGTCTGGGACTTCAACCATGTCTGCTAGTAGGCAGAAGCAGAGTAAGAGGGATGAGGTATGCCTCCAACAGGATATACCCTTATCGTTATCTTTTCCTCTAACACCTCTCCCAGGCTATTCGACGCAAGATGGAGGCCGACCTCAGCAAGAAGAAGCATGTCCCTTCAAGAGCCCGCCATACACGAAAAGCACCTCCCGGAACTGTTCTCGCTCTCAAACCTAGTCAGGCTTTACAGATAAAGCCAAACACCACTGTTGCCGAAGCGGCCCAGTTGATGGCTGCCAAAAGAGAAGACTGCGTCCTGGTCACAGATGATGATGACAGAATTGCGGGTATTTTTACGGCCAAAGATCTTGCATTCCGCGTGGTTGGTGCCGGAATTAAAGCAAACCAGGTCACCATTGAACAAATCATGACAAAAAATCCTCTTTGTGCAAGAACCGACACAAGTGCCACAGATGCTTTGGACCTAATGGTGAGAAAGGGTTTCCGTCATCTTCCCGTTATGGACGAAAATCAAGATATTTCGGGTATCCTTGATATCACGAAATGTTTCTACGAGGCTATGGAAAAGTTGGAACGTGCATACAGTTCTTCGCGAAAGCTCTATGATGCGCTGGAAGGTGTCCAATCTGAACTTGGCTCAAGTCAACCTCAACAAATTATTCAATATGTCGAAGCTCTAAGGATGAAAATGTCGGGCCCGACCCTGGAATCAGTATTGAACGGCCTACCTCCCACGACTGTCTCAGTAAGAACTTCGGTAAAAGAGGCGGCCCAGCTTATGAAAGAGAATCATACAACCGCTGTTTTGGTCCAGGATCAAGGATCAATTACTGGAATTTTCACAAGTAAAGATGTTGTCTTGCGTGTCATCGCGCCCGGACTTGATCCTACCACTTGCAGTGTTGTTCGTGTGATGACACCTCATCCCGATTTTGCTCCCTCGGATATGAGTATCCAGGCTGCACTCCGCAAAATGCACGGTAAGTACTCAGACCACTAGACGCCAAGCCGTTGCTAATTTCAATAGATGGCCATTATCTCAACCTCCCAGTTATGAACGAGACGGGTGAGATTGTCGGCATGGTCGATGTGCTTAAATTGACATATGCTACACTCGAACAAATCAACACAATGAATACTGGCGAAAGTGAAGGTCCTGCCTGGAACAAATTTTGGTTGTCCATGGATAACGACACCGAGTCAATGATATCTGGTGACGGCAGCCATCGCCCAACCACACCTGGTCACAGGTCAATAATGGAATCTGAAGCCACCCGCCCCGGTGTGGAACGAGGTGATAGTGTCATGCCACATGACTCTGCTTCCCATCATGGTGATGCTCATTCCGAAGTTCTGCCGTCAATTGAGCCCCCTGAGGAGATTCCCTTCCCCTTCAAATTCAAAGCACCAAGTGGCCGTGTGCACCGCATCCAAGTTATTGCAAGTCTCGGTGTGACGGAGCTTGTGAGCCACGTCACTGCCAAACTTGGTACAGAAGTGGAAGCTGTTGGAGGCGAAGCCACCGTCGAAGATGGCAAATTGGGTAAAGCAGGTTATGCTTTGAGTTATATGGACGACGAAGGCGACACAGTGTCCATTACCACGGACCAGGATCTGGTTGATGCCATTCTACTTGCACGGCAGGGTAAACGAGACAAAGTCGATTTGTTTGTGCATGACCCCTCTCAACCACCAATTGTCACAACTCTCGATCCACGGCCTCAATTATCAAAACCGCCCACTCCACCAGAGTCGATCGCAAAAGAGGTACTTGCAACAGCACTACCCGAAAGCGAGGAGGACAGTGAAGAGGAACCAGCACCAGTCAAGACAATTCGATCCAAGAGACCCCACGGCCTAGCAACAATGACACCTCCACAACAACAAGAGAAGGAAATCATCGCCGGCGTTCCTAACGATCTCCTTCTACCAGGAGCAATCGTGACTCTTGCAGTTGTTATCGTCGCTGTATTCGCTCTTGGTCGCGCCACCTCGAAATGATTGATTGATTGATACCCATGAACCTGTTCCTCTTCTCAACAGTCCTCTCAACTCTAATTGCCACGAACTCCCGGGGATTCGAGAATATAGCTATCTGACACTTGTAATTCTGTATGACTTTGGGGGCGAGAATGCTACCTCGATACCTTGTCGCCTAGGTAGATTTACACATTCTTGGTCCCATTTTATGATATGATCTAGTAATCAATCGTACCAGACCACTATGGCATGTCGAACATAAATTATCCACTTTCGACTCTGTTCAAGCACCATTTGACCATCCCTTTCCTTTGTCTTTTCTAAATATGCTGCGGCCCTTGACTATAGTAGTAGCTTACACGTGCAATTCACTCGGAAGTCGAATCGCGACAGGTTGCTGTTGAACTTTGTAGTCTGGAAAATGGAGAGGGCGAGTCCTGCGAGTGCTCTAGAACGTGTGGTCTTCAAAGTTGTAAGTTCTGATGAATATATAGTTTAAATTCTGTGGCGTCACGCGCAGCCACCCATAACCACTCCTGTCCCCTCAACATCACTTGCAATCAATCATACGCTTATAAATATTTATCTAATCCCACACCTCTCCAACCAGGGCTACATATTTACATCAGACTCGTCCGCCCGCCAACCTCCCTGCCCCCATCACCATTCGGCATCTCCCCATTCCTGCCCACGACAAACTCGCGATAAATCGCCGCTAGCCGTTTCCTCTCATCACCACTGATGGAGCTCCTCGTGCTGGCGAGCGATTTCTCCATGTGGCGCCATTCGATCAGCACTTCTTCCTTACCATTTTCGGTCTCGTCACCGCCTCCCTTCTGCGACGAGGTATTGTTGGTGTTGTCGTCGGCTGACGCCGCGTACGAACTGACACCAGACCGTAAGGCCGCTTTCTGCCGCTTGCGCACGAGTTTCAGCTCGTCGATCTTCGCGGCGATGACTGCTTTGGAGTCGGTCGCGGACGACGTGAGGGTTTTCTTCGCCCGCGCATCTTCTTCCGCCGAGTACAGGAATTGGATGAAGTCGGGCTTGTCGCTGCCGGGGCGTTTGCGGCGGCGGGTGCCGGAGCCGTTGACGCTGGTGGTGCTGTCGTTGGATTGAGTGTCTTTGCCTTTCCCCGCGGTCGCGCTCTTGATGTCGCCCAGTAAATCGTGGATCGCCTCGAGGTGTGCGTTGTACATCAGTGCTTGGAGATCGGCGCCGCTGAAGCCTTCGGTGCGTGCGGCGACGCTGAGGAGTTTGTTGTCTACTTCAGGGGTTAGCGCGAGTTTGACGGACACGGCACGTAGGATGTCCAGTCGGTCGTCCATATCTGGCATGTCGCAAAGGAGAGATTTGTCTAGTCGGCCGGGACGGAGGAGGGCCGGGTCGATGAGATCTGGCCGAGATGTCGCTGCGAGCACGTACACGCCGTCGAGACCCTCGGCACCGTCCATCTGTGTAAGCATCTGATTGACTACGCGGTCGGTCACGCCTGTGCTGTCGTGGCCTCGCTTGGGCGCGATACTGTCGAATTCATCGAAGAAGAGGACGCATGGTTTTGCGGCCTGTGCGCGTTCGAAGAGATCTCGCACTGACTTCTCAGACGCACCGATGTATTTGTTCAGGATCTCCGGCCCCTTGACTGAGATGAAATTTAGACCGCATTCTCCTGCTACCGCGGATGCGAGCAATGTTTTTCCACATCCAGGGAAGCCATAGAGGAGGAGACCAGAGCGAAGGCGAAGGGGTGATCTCGCGAAGATTGGCGCATACTTGGTGGGATATGCCAAGGTTTCAAGGAGCGTATTTCGTGTTTCTCGTAGGCCTCCAATTGCAGCAAAGGTGGTGCTGGAGTGTGTCAAGGTTACATTGCGTAGGGATGATGGTGTGAAGTTCTTGAGCGCGGCATCGAAGTCCGCCTTGGTCAGAATGGGGGCGGCGTCAGAAGCGTCGTTCTCTGAGAGGATGCGAGTCAAAGTCTCATTTCTTGCACGTGAAACTAGTAACACGAGATCTGCAGGCATGTAACCGTCGGTTTTCCCAGCAATATCAAGTAGATCAAGGCTTGGAGATAAGCGAAAACCTTCAACTCGAGCGGATGTCGATGATCCTGGTCTGGAAGAAGTGTTCGTCGGGTCCATCCAAGAACTCTCAGACATGCTCTTGTTGTCGCTCTCGGTTCTCGCATGGCCGTTCATCTTTGGGGCCGAGCCATCATGGGTAAGTGAGTCGAGGATATCTCGACGTACATCCTTCGTTGGGGCTTTGATGGTGATGATATCACCCACGATGTGTCCACCTATGATAATGGAATTCAAGCTGTCTTTGGATTGTGCTGTTGCCAATAAAGCCACACCGGAATGTATACTGCAATACTGTCGAACAATAGCACAGAGAAGCTCGGTGATCTGTCGGCTGCGTCCATTATCGTTTCCAACTTGTAGTTCTGTCTCAACAGGACAAATCTTGTCCAGATCATCAAGAATGATGACCGATTGGCCACCCAATCTTGCACACCAGGATGCTGACATGAAAATTCTCGATAAGGTCTCCTTGATAGTTGAGACACGGATCTCATCTGTTACCAGCTTCTGGCAAGAGAAGTATGTTACATTGAAGACGTAGTCTTCTCGGAGGCGTTGAGCGATGCACTGAGCAAGCGAAGTCTTCCCCGAGCCAATTCCACCCGTTAAGAGTACTGACGAACACAGTGTGAGGTTTGACATGCATTGTTTCAGTACTCCGTCCACGCCTACAAGATCGGAAGTTGTAGTAGGAACATTGTGAGAGAAACCGGGAAATAGAGAGGTAAAGTCTAGAGGCCTAGGAATTTCGTCCTTGACATCGAATTCGCGGTCTTGTTCCTGCCCAAGGACCCAGGACAAGGATGATTCACCAGACTCATCTCCATGGTCCGCAGGTTTTCGAAATCGTAAAATGCCTCCGTCAAATGAAGCTGCAGAGGAAGGATCGCCAGATGGTGGTAAGACCATACCATCCGTTATTGGTCCTGAAAGTAGGCTGTCATCACCAGCAAAGGTCATTCTTATCTTATCCGCAAAGGCTTGCCTGGCTGCCTTAGAGTCTCCGCCAAATTTCAGGCCTTCTTTCTTTTTCCCATTTCGTGGTAAGAATGGATAGAAGGAAAATTTCTTGATCGAGTATCGTGATAGCGGTGCTAAAGCTGCTTCAATTCGGACAATGATACCAACCAGGCCATCAACTCCAAGCATTTGGCACAATGCTGAAGAGAGTACTACATGCTGATTGTCCAAGGGGTTGGTCCATGGAAGGAGCCTGGCCACAATCCTTGACGAAGGTCTTCCCACTTCACTGTTTTCTTCCTCCTTGAGCTGATTGACTTGTGTAGAGTCCAACTGTGCTCTTAGTCCTGATGGCTTTACTATTGTGATGTTCGCCCACGGTGTGCCCTTCAAGCTGTTTGATTCAATGACTTCTTGGCTCACCCAGATACAGAGTTTACTATTCTCGGATAAGTCGGAGTTGTTGTCGAAGAATGCATTGGCAACAGATCGGTCGAATGCTCGGGCGAATATGGCAGATCTTGTAGGCGTCCTCCGAGAGTTAGATCCACGGGCGACACTTGTCCCGCTCTTACCACTGCGCCGGCTAGCTATGCTCCTAGAGTCTCCTCTTGTGCTCCGACTAGCTTTAGGTCGGGTTTTCGGAGCCACAATGACCTCCGCATCAGGAGCAATTTTTGCAAATGGTGATGTGCTGGGAACGGCTGGCACCAGAGAAGTAACTATGATATTGGCGGTAGATGTCGGAGACAAGTGCAGTGTGAGGGGATGAGTAGTTTCAGCTTGGGTCGAAGCTTTGCTGCTGTATGCTGGGTTCGGAAGGGCTCGAATTTGAGATAGAAGGTTGAGCTCTAGAAAAGTCGCGTGCAATTCAATGACCTCCCAATCGGCCGGAGTTAAGGGTTCGATGTTAATGCTGTGCGCAACAGGAGGATCCAGATGGATTAAAATTCCAATTTTTGAGCCTTCAGATAGACCTAGTAATTTTGCAAAAGTGGCGTCAATTTCGACCATTTGGGTCTCCTGCTCGCGTCCTGAGCGAGCCCGATCATTATTGATAACGGAAGATGGTCGAGTCCGACTGGGCATTCCAGTCCACCCGACATAAGCAGATCGTTGAAATCCAGAGGCATTGCCACTCGAGACAGCCCCCGATGAGAGTGTCTGTGACCGATATTGCAGTTCTACCACAATATTCTGAGCGGGCTGTTGGATGTCAGCCGTGGATCTGTTCGCCATGCGGCGTACTTACAATATTAGTATTGCTTATTAATGCTATCAGGCCTGGGGGCAGGTTGACGAGGCAGTTTTTAAGTGAGACAAGAGCGACCTCTGCACGAACAGCGGGTGCCATTGCTTGCAGCTGTCCCTGAAACAGAACGTATGATAGAGCTCTGAAGTAAGCGGGGAAAGTGTCGCAAAATAGTTTTTCACGCTATACCGCAGCGTTCTTCGAGCGAAGCGCTTGTTTAATAATTTCGGTTGTAAGATGTTCTTCGCATTGAAAACATGTACAGAACGAAAAGACTCGCCAAAGGACAGCTCGGAGAATGTTCGATGTCCTGTCACGGGCTTGTTGAGAAACAACCGTGAAATGGGCCTCGGCTCAGAGATTGAATCGATTTGAAGTTGTGTACGCCGGAGTAAAGATGCTTGTAATGAACTTGGCATTTTGATCCCTAAGCTTGGCCGTAGCACTTTACGCGCGACGCGCATTGGACGCGTTTCTGCAATTTGTAACTGAGCCCGAGCCCGCCAGCCACCCCTTGCCAGTCGTGTCTACACAATCGCTTCCACTTTCGCAAACCCCTCAACCACCACCATTTGACGATTTCTTGACAGCAGAGAAATTCACAATGGCGCTCCTGCAACATAAAGCGCTTGCCGACTACGAAAAGCAACTCGACGCATTTCAGTCCTTTCTAGAAAAGTTCGAGACCTCCAAGACAAATGCTGCCACCGAGGCAATCGGAAGCTTGCAGATTGATGGCGATCATACCAGTGATGAATATGATTTCATGGATGATCTCCCCGAACAGGACAGCAACGCGTCGCGCCGTCGACCCAAGAGGAAGTATCTTGATATGCTTCTAGATGTTGCAAATCGAGAGCGATCAGATGTTCTAATAGAACTGGACGATCTACAAGAGGTGTGCTTGAGAAATGCTTAATATGCTCGCGCAACGGAACTGACACCATGATTCAGTTCGAGGAGTCTCTAGGAAACGATTCCAATCTCCACCTCGTCGAGTCAATCACCAAGAACACGAAACATTACATTGATCTGGTCTCAGACGCGGTAGACAAGGCAATGCCAGAACCTACAAAAGCAATGTCGTAAGTCGCATAGGATTCCACTTGTGGGACATATTTTGAACGATCTCTAGATTCAAAGACGATATCATAGATATCATCACCTCTCAACGAACAAGACGGAACCAGACAATCGCCCAGAATGCCGAAACAGACCCCGACGTGAACCCTGCGGTGGCCTCCTTTCCGCCCGAGTTGACAAGAAGATACACACTCTGCTTCAAACCCATTACTCCTACCGGGGCAGACATCGCCAAGAAAACTCTTGCGGTGCGACAAGTTCGTGGAGAGCACTTGGGACAATTGATAACCATCCGTGGTATAACGACAAGAGTCTCAGATGTCAAACCAAGTGTGCGCATTCAAGCATATACTTGCGATCGATGTGGTTGCGAGATCTTCCAACCTATTGCTTCGAAACAATTCACACCAATGCAAGTCTGTCCTTCAGAAGATTGTACGAACAACAACACGAAAGGTCAATTATTCCCAGCCACTCGTGCCTCCAAATTCGTACCATTCCAAGAAGTCAAGATTCAAGAGATGGCAGACCAGGTTCCTGTTGGTCACATTCCAAGAACACTGACAGTTCACTGCAATGGACCTCTTGCAAGAAAAGTCAACCCAGGCGACATTGTGGACATCGATGGTATCTTCCTTCCCACGCCCTACACAGGATTTAAAGCAATTCGCGCCGGGCTCCTGACAGACACCTATCTCGAAGCCCAGCATATCACTCAACACAAGAAAGCATACCAAAATGTGAAACTTGATATGCGTGTACTACGGCGCATCGAGTCCTTCAAAGCCACTGGCCATCTGTATGAATATCTTGCAAAGTCTATTGCCCCAGAAATTTATGGGCATTTAGATGTTAAGAAAGCTCTCCTCCTTCTTTTGATCGGTGGAGTCACCAAAGAGATGGGTGATGGCATGCGTATCCGTGGTGATATCAATATCTGTCTGATGGGTGACCCCGGTGTGGCCAAGTCCCAATTGCTCAGATATATTCAAAAAGTCGCACCACGGGCTGTCTATACCACCGGTCGAGGTTCAAGTGGCGTCGGTCTCACAGCTGCCGTGATGCGTGATCCAGTCACCGACGAGATGGTCCTCGAAGGTGGTGCATTGGTTCTTTCTGATAATGGCATTTGCTGTATCGACGAGTTCGACAAAATGGACGATGGGGATAGAACTGCTATCCATGAAGTCATGGAACAACAAACCATCAGTATCAGCAAAGCTGGTATTACGACGACCTTGAATGCTAGAACCTCGATTCTGGCAGCTGCCAATCCTTTGTACGGCCGCTATAACCCACGCATATCTCCTGTCGACAATATCAATTTGCCAGCAGCTCTCCTGTCTCGTTTCGATGTTTTGTTCTTGATTCTGGACACGCCTTCTCGAGAAGCAGACGAAGAGCTTGCCAATCACGTTTGTCACGTCCATATGCACAACGCACATCCCCAACGAGAGGGTGAAGGTGTCACATTCGCACCAGACGAGGTGCGACAATACATTGCACAAGCCAGAACCTTCCGACCCAACGTCCCCAAATCCGTCAGCGACTACATGGTCGGCGCATACGTTCGCATGCGCCAACAGCAAAAGCGAGACGAGGGAGGCAAGAAGCAATTCACACATACTTCACCACGTACGCTACTTGGTGTTCTCCGCCTATCCCAGGCTCTCGCACGCCTGCGCTTCAGCAACGAAGTCGTCAGCGAGGACGTCGACGAGGCACTGCGACTCATCGAGGTGTCTAAGGCAAGCTTATACCATGACCAACGCAATGGCGGCGATCAGACCATCTCCAGCAGAATCTACGATCTGATCCGCGGCATGAGGGAATCGGGCGCCGCCAGTGTTGGAACCGGCGGTGCGAGAGGCGAGTTGAACCTCACTCGTGTCAGGGAATTGGTTCAGGCGAAGGGTTTCACGAGTGATCAATTTACACGGACGATCGAGGAGTATGAGTTGCTTGATGTGAGTAAAACACCTCTTCTTTGGAATCTTTTAGTTGCTGTTCTTTTCCCAATCTGAAATATGGAGAGTATGTGCTGACATGTTTACTCAATAGGTTTGGCAGGTTGCTAACAATGGCACGCGTCTGGTCTGGATCGAGGCGGGCGATAGCGACGAGGAGGAGATGAGTGACTAAGAGGGTTTCTACACAACGAAATATGATCGAACGGTATTGGGGGGTCTTTAGCTGATTGATCTGGATATATGGACGAAGCATCTGTCTTCATGGATCCAGAGATGTAGACAGACCGAGGATGATTGCTGCTTGAAATTGATGTCTTCTTTCTAAACTTCCAGCTCCGGGATGAGTTGTTGAAGAAGAGCTATGCGATGATGGGTAGAAGGAAAGAGTCGGCTAAATAGTCAATCAATCACGCCAGCAGGAGAAGTTAAACTAGAAGGTCGTCCTGCTCAACGTCACCTTGTCACATGGTGCAATGCAGAGGGATACGATGAAAGCCGTTGATTTCAGATCTCATTACCACGTTTCCAACGATTCCCAAAGACTACTTGTGTCACTTTTGCTGTCTGCGTGATCGAGTTAGAGTGCTAGGGTGGGTAACATTCACCAGGTGGAGATTTAGCATTGATGAGCGAACGAATATCCGGGCAGGAGATGGAGTGAATGATTCACAAACAACCGAAAGCCAACAAGAAAACAAAAAACAAGAAAAAAGTTCTTTTATAATTAGTATTCAAAAGCAACCAGTCAAAAACAAAACTCCCGTTCAATGTCTACCTATCTACCTGACTAGGTAGGTAGGTAAATACTTTATTCGTTCATAGATCCTCCGGAGACGAGTGGGCAGATCATCTCATGCTGCTACTTACGGAAATTCCCAAACCCAATCCATATCCCAATCCATACCCAACCGTTTCCTAAAGCACAAGCGTACGTGACGCCTCACGTCCATTCATATAAACCCCAACCAGATTGACCCCAATCGATGATTTAAATGGTTGCGTGGCCTCGCTGCTCCCATGCCGGCCGAACAGGGCAGAAGAAGATAATGTGGCTCCCCGAGCTTCACTTTTCCGGAAGACACAATAAAACACACACGGAAACGCCCTGCAGATGCCCTCGACCCTACACCGATATTCAGATTTTCCCCAGGGTCAAATGTCCGTCCGCCCAGTCGCTTGGGTTCTGGTGGTCGAATGTACAAAATATTCCGACGTTGCCGTAAATCTAATGGTTTCAAGAAATTGACCGATCTGGGCAAGGCCTGACAAGCGATAAGGTGACTCTAGGCAGGTAGAGAGGCGGCTGATGTGCCTATTTCATTGTTTGGGACGGCAAAAGGTTGAGACCTTTCCTTTTTTTCCCGGGTTCCGCCATTCAAGCACGACCGCGGTGCAAGGGCTCATCCTCCAGTCCATCCGCATCTCTCTCAGGACTCCCGGTGCTAGCGCCGCCACCAGTGCGCATTCGTTGATTGTGCTCCATCTGCTCGCGGAAAGCGTTATTGCCCGTACTCGACGGCTGCAGCGGCGCAGGAACTTGGACCGAGGAAAAGGTATCCTGCCTCCGTGAGGCTTGCGATGAATATCCGGTCTCCAAGTCCAGATTGCCACGGTTTGAAAACTCTGGCTTTGTGTGTCGTGGACCTCCTGCGCCATTGTTGGTATTGAAATCCATTTCGTAGCGTGAATCATCGTCTTCTTCGCCGGAGACGGGGACTCGGTCGGATAGAACTTCGAGTGTTTCGCTGTCGACGAGGACTTTGCCCCGCACGGGTCTGCGGATTGGTGTTCCCCATGTGCGCATTGGGTACGCGCGACCCTTCTCCCAGACGTGGTGCACGGGTGGGAAGTATTGGCGGTAGCTGGCCCAGGCCACGAGGATACCGAGCAATGATCCGAAGAGAACATCGAATGGGTGGTGGCGCGCATCCATGATTCTCGACCCGGCGACACACGCGGCTGCAAGTGTCGGTATGAGAACGATGAAAGTTCGCCAGACTTCACCGCGCTGATCCAGGACATGGAGTTTGGCGGCCAGGTAGAGTGACAGGTAGAATAGGCCGGCAAAGCTGCTGGAGGAGTGGCCGGACGGGAATGAGCGAAAGCCATCTTGCATGATGTGCTCGTCTGTTTCGGTGCACAGTGCTTTGGTGGCGAGAGTAAATACCGCAAGGGCGTCGACTTTGGCTGGATCGGGTTTACATCGCGCGATGATGTCGGGTCGAGGCTTACCGATCAAATTCTTGAGAGACCCTGTAATGACGAATGCGGCGCCTTGGGCGAGTAGAAGACCTAACCAGCCGCAGTTGAGTTCCCATAATCGATCCCAGAAGGTGTACTTGGTTCGAGTTCGGGTGGTACGACGATGATGTGAGAAAAGACCATCGAGGAATAAAGTGTAGACGGCGATGACAATTCCAGGGAAGAGGCCGGAAATGACCAGTGCAAGCCATATGGGGATTCGTTCTGGATCGGCGTATGGATATTGTAATGATGCATTGTTGAGAGAGAATGGTTGAGAAAAGGGTGTGACGATTTTGTCGAGGACAGCGTAAATTATTGCCAGAACACTGTTGGTGTTAGATGGGAAATTGACCGTGAAGTCTCCCACAAGATGACCACTCACATTATTATTAAGTAATCGATAACATATCTGTCCAAGAATTAGAATTGGATATTGATATTGATAGAGCAGGACAAGGCTGAGTGAGGGTTCTTTTGATGGGAACTTACGAGACTAAGGCTCGGGTCGGGATTCTCCCCTGGGGCGCGAGGCCTCTACCCTGAAGATCAAGGCGATTAACGAAGCGATCCATGGCTTTTCGGATTTGTTGATTGCCAACTTAATCCAGTGAAATCTTTTGAGACTGTAAACAGTGAATGAAGCATCTGTTAGGAAGCAAAACAGATACACATGCGGCTGAAAGGGAGATGGTACGTAGAAAAAGCCTGAGAGGGTAAGATGGCAGATGTAAGACGAAGAGCAACCACGGGCAGCTTGGCTTGTCTGGTCTTGGTAACAATTTTGGTGTGGGATCTGGAGGGAACGAGATCAAGCTCCTGCTACCGCGTAGAGTGTCGCGTGCCACTGGCAGGGTCTGAACAAGACTGATTGAACTGCCACAGCAAAGAACTTGGAGCTGAAAAACCTCAATGAGCCTGGTCAACATAATTGGCCAAAGCATGGCGGCAAATTGGGTCTCCCTTTGCCAAGAACTGAGCCACCAAAGAGGAGCCTCAGTGACAAAGTCCAGGGGGGCCGAGGGGTCCGGGCTCCCCTAAAAGGCTCGCTTTAGGTGGGAGGTCTCGCAGGTTCACGCCTGAAAGAGATGCCTAATCCTGTGGGAAGGGGTTTGGCGTGCCGGGATATGGAGTCTTGGAAGCTTGGAAGAGGTTACTTATAGGTTGCAGTGGGCGTGGTAGCTTCATCATTCTCAGCAGCTTGAGCCTTTCAAACCATCGAGGCTGTGTTAGGAGCAGCTGTTCTTGTTCATCGGTCTCCGTTTCACAATGACCCTGAAGTAATAATTGCTAGATATAGAAATCCCTGCATACGCTTCAGTCTTGCCCTTCCCCAGGGTTCGTTTCGGCATTCCTTCCCTTCAAGTCGGTGAGGATGATGCTGATGCTGAATCAGTCATCCCAGCGTCAACTCGGTGGTCTAGTGCTCCTATATAGCTGCCTCTTGTACGTTGTTACCAGTACCTGTCTTCTCTCGCTTCCCGCCGACAGTACCTGCGAAATGCTGATCACATAGAAGGAATGCCGTGCACAGTCCTTTTCTGGCCAAGTGTGGTGTCAGTGGCTTTCAATCGCCATCTATCAGTCGCCCATTGCCTATTATTATTCAATGATTTCTCAAGGGAAGACCTAATTCTGCAAGTGTGTAGCTCATCTCCAACATTTGCCTCCAGGCCTTCCTTTCAACCTCGGGTACCCCGTAAAATTTCCATGTCCGGTGGAATGAGCAGCTTGGCAGTCTCAGTGCTTTTGCAGGAACCACAGCGTCTCCTCATGGCCTATGACAAGAAATCCCAAGTCAAGCGCTTATCCGAGGATATTGACAAACTTTGACATCGCCATTGTTCTTTCGGTGGGAACTTGAATGACACACTTGCCTCCCCTATCTAGTGTCTCCCCTCTCCAACCCTGCCTTCGTCAATTTACCCCGCGTCTGAATCGCGTCTCATGCTGGCCAGATGCGCTGGTTGCGTGGTGGAATTGTCCCTAAACTTTGGACAACGAGATAGTATAACTATCCGTGCTAGGTAAGGAACAGATTCTGGGGAGAGAACATTAACTACCCCTCTTCTCTTGCGACCCTGCGATTTCCTCCCTTTTCTTGATATCCAAAACCCATCTAGGAATACCTAGGTACGTCGCTCGCAATTTCCAGTAAACATGGCCGACTACACCAATCTCCCCGATTTTGACAGCCTTCCAAAAGTCAAGGATATGCCCCAGGGTTGCGCCTGGGGAGTCTTTGACAAAGATGGCAAGAAAGATCATCTTGGTTGCCTCAATCTCCTGAGTACCAAAGTCGTACAGGAAGCATTCAAAGAGGCTCGTGACGGAGTCTCCATCTCACTGAATTGGCCCATCGGAGCTATCAAGAAGCCGGGCTTCCTACGTAAAGGGCTTGAACACAAAATCATCTCTTTCAAAGAGTCTCCTTTTGACATTCACGCCTACGACGATGAACTCGAATTCAACACCCAGTGCTCCTCTCAATGGGACTCTCTTGTCCACTTCGCACATCAACCCACGGGCCTCAATTACAACGGTACCAGTCCAGCAAGGACTGACCTCATCCAAGCCTTTGGTGAGGCCGATCTAGACAAGACCCTCCCTACCTTGAACCATTGGCACGACCGTGGCGGCTTAGTCGGTCGTGGAGTTCTCCTCGATTATCGGGCATACGCAGAAGCCAAGGGCATCTCATACGACTGCTTTTCAGCACATGCAATCTCGGTGCAAGACCTGGAGGCTGTGGCAGAGCACCAGGGCACCAAATTCAAGCATGGTGATATCGTGATTGTGCGTTCTGGCTTCACCGAGGACCTAGGTGATGCATCAGCTGAAGAGCAGGAGCAAAAGCTTGGGACTCATAAGGCCGTCGGCGTCAAAGGCAATCGTGAGAGTGCCAAGTGGTTCTGGAATCATCATTTTGCGGCCGTGGCGGGAGATGCCATTGCGTTTGAGGTCCTACCACCGACGATTGAGGATGAGGATAACCGGGAAGGTTCCATTGGCGAGCTTGGTATGTCGTCTCCCTTTCTCTCCCATACCATCTTGATATTCTTGGTTGGCGATCTAGGCTGCTTTCCTAATGCTGATATTCTGTACAGTGCTTCATCAATACTTCCTCTCGCTGTTCGGGCTCAATATCGGAGAGCTGTGGGATTTGAAAGCCCTCGGGGCCCATTGCAAGAAGGTCGGTCGCTACGAGTTCTTGCTCACTAGCGTGCCACTCAATGTCCCTGGTGGCGTTGGTAGCCCTCCGAACGCACTTGCGATCTTCTGAGTTGGATTCGTGGCCTAGAATTGTGGTATTCGAAATTTCTATTGAGCGGATGCGATAGCATTCAGATACCAATTCGAAACCGAAAAACTGTCCTCCAGAAACGGAGCGATGTATTCATCTCCTCATAAGCCAGAAAATACTTGCAATGCGAATGCTTCGTACCGCGTCAGTTGCTGTAAATGTAGAGGATTGCTCGGGCACGACAAATTTGCATAATCTCAGGTGTTGTGACTTTGAGACACTTTTGAAAAATTGTCGTCCGATCATCATTTGCTTCATCCATGAGACACTTTGATATGGAGTTCGAAAAACTTGAGGTACTCTCGTCCTGCTTTCCTACACTTTTTGATTGAAACCTCCCCTCGCTATGCAGAAACCATCAGATGTGTTTCCTTCATCGTGCTTTTCGCTTTCTGAAAATGCGGTGAACAAGAGATGAATGGAGTCTAGCTTGGGCATCGGACCTTCCATCTGAAGTATTCATTCCTTCAATATTGAGCCTTCGTCGAGCCTTCATTCCTCTCGACCAGATCCCCCACTCCCAGCCCACGACCGACCTTAACCTTGACGAGCTTCTCCTTCTTCGCACCCTCAGCACCATTAACCGCACCATTGCCCAAACTCCCCACGGCATCCCCTTCGTCGGCATCCTCGTCCTCCTTCTCCGGCACATCCTTGATCTGCAAGCCCCTCAGATCCATCTTCATGGCATAGGCATCCTCGCCGTCGGCATAGTATTTGCTCTCGACCTTCTCGACCTCGAAGCCCAGCGTGTCACGATACAGATGCAGGGCCGCCACGTTGCTCATGCGGACGTGCAGACTGACGTAGTTGGCGTTGAACACCTCGGCCATGGCCCGCTGGCTCATGCGCATCAGCTTCTCGGCGATCCCCAGCCGTCGGTGCGTCCGCATCACCGACAGCGACGTGATGTGCCCGTGCTGCACCCCGTCCGGCGGGTCTTCTTCCATCTTCGCCAGCACGTACCCTACCACCTTTGGGTAGGTCCCGGGTTTGGTCCCGTTCGTGCCCCGTACCACCGCCACGAAACTCAGTTGTGGCCACGTCAAGGCGTGGTACAGGTAGTATTTCAGGAAGTAGTTTTCAGGGAGGTTCGAGAGGTTGCATTGTTGGATCGATGGCAGGAGCGAGATGTGTGAGGGGAACGAGGATACGGGAAGGACGTCGACCATGGCTGCGGTGGTTTGCTGGGAGATTGGGAGTGAGCCGTGGTTGTTTGGTCTTGAGTGTCTGTGGTGAAGGTGTGGATTGGAAAGATTCAAGATGAAAGTGCCCGCAGGTTCGGATTATCCTCGGAGGATTCTTTTCAAATGACGTACATTTAATTGTTTCGTCTATAAATCTGATGATTGAGCAGAACGAAGCCATCATCCTCTTGATGATTACAAGTCAACATTCTCCATTCATGCTATCGACATTTTCATCCCACCGTTGGCACAAATTACGCTTCCTGTAGTCCATCCGCTCTCTTCTGAGCACAGCATTCCAATGACACCAGCAATTTCATCCGTAAATCCAGGTCTCTTTCCACCCATTCCTTTCTTGACTATCTCATCATACTTTTGACCATCACCACCTGCGCGAGCTCGTGTGGTCTCATCACCGGTATAGGTCATGAGAGGAGCACCGTCCACGTACTTCTGATTGGTCTTCCAGAATTCCTCGCCCGCTTCACTATACATATCTCCCCATACCGGGCCAGGGTTGACAGCATTAACCGTGGCATTCTCTGCAAGTTCTCTTGCCCAAACTCGAGTCATGCCCTCAAGAGCTGCCTTGGTACCAGCATATATGGATTGTGACTCACAGCCAAAGGCGGCAGACACACTGGATACATTGACAATTCTCCCTGACCTATCCGTGGGTAGGTAAGGTTGAACTGCCTGGACCAACAGTAATGGAGCCAGCACATTGACATTGTACTGTTTGTGGAACTCCGTCTCTTCGATTGGACCCAACTTTGGATCATTCAGCAATCTATTGCCAGCAATGCCTGCGTTGTTGATGAGGATGTCAACCTGAAATGAACCGGTGCGAGGATGTGAGAAATGATTTTGTGCGGTCGAGAGAATATGAGGGACACTCCGAGAAGGGTCTGCGAGATCACCCTGGACGGGGACGGCAAGAATATCATGCTGACTGGATAGTTCTTCACAGAGAGCCTTTGTTGGTTTGGTGGAAGAGTCAGAGGTGTAGACTAGGAGTAGGTTACAACCTTTGGCAGCAAGATTGCGAGCGGTGGCTGCTCCGATGCCTGGGATGTGTCAGACAGCGGCGGCATCGTATTGATAATCCCTTGTACCTCTGGAGCCACCCGTAACAATAGCCAATTTACCCTCATGCGGGCGATATGCGGTCTCGCGGGGTACATTGGTGGATGAGAATGTCCGCCTGCTAGAGGTCGGTCGTTGAGCCATGTTGGGAGGGTGAAGAGGACGGAAATGGTAGTTGAGCAGGAGAAGGAGGAGAATCAGATAGACCTTTCAGCTTACAGAGGACACATTCAGATTTATTCGTGGCATCCAACCAACGTGGTTACATTTACAGTGGCACCCAGGATGGGCATATCTGGAGTTTCCCAAACGCGGGGAAGATTTTTGGAGGACGCAACGCGTAGTGGGAAAGAGCGATAGGTCGTAGGCGAAGAGTGGCAGTTGCGGCGACATATGGCACTTCCGACAATCAATCTGTCCTGCACTCACCATCGTACCTTATCTGCTCCTCTGTTGCATTGTTGCATTTCGCGCTGTTCTGTTGATGTGTCCCCTCGTCCCCTCTAGCCACCGCTCATGGACTTTCTCAAGTCTGCGGTCGCATCCGCAATCGCAAAATCCAGCTCCTTTCCTGTGACCATCGGCGATAGGATCGACATCTCAGACTCGATATGGACCGTGCATAATGGAATCAAAAAAGTACGCTGCCTTTGTACATGTCGCTACTTTTCCTACTAACTCCTCTCTAATCTTGCAGGACGACAATTCCCCGTGTTCTCTCTTCACATTCGATATTAACGCGAACAAGGCCCGGCTACCACTGGCTAAG
Organism: Exophiala bonariae; assembly: GCF_035927105.1. Taxonomy (NCBI): domain Eukaryota; kingdom Fungi; phylum Ascomycota; class Eurotiomycetes; order Chaetothyriales; family Herpotrichiellaceae; genus Exophiala; species Exophiala bonariae. Next base: position 329,501 of record NW_027042491.1, read on the forward strand.
AACGCCGCTCGAAGACTGCGGACCTTACGCCATCCTGGAGTCATAAAAGTCTTCGATGTCATTGAAAATGAAACAAACATTTATATCATCACCGAAAAAGTGTCTCCGCTGGCATGGCATGTGAAGCGCAAGAGTCTAAGTGAAGAAACTGTTAAATGGGGACTCTACACCGTCGCCTCCACTCTCAAGTTTATCAACAACGAGGCATCCTCTGTTCATGGTTCCATTCGAGTCTCTTCTATCTTCACTAGTGAAAGTGGAGAGTGGAAACTTGGTGGATTTGAGGTTCTGAGTTCGATGAATGAGGATGATGCCATAATATACACCTACGCAACCCTGGTCCCAGATGCTAATCGTTATGCCCCTCCAGAGGTAGCAAATGGCGGCTGGTCTGCTATCAAAAAGAATCCTCTTGGTGCTCCGGATGCCTATGGTTTGGGTATACTTGTCTACGAGGCTTTCAATGGCTCATTCATGGGGGCTGATCAACTGGCTCAGGCCAAGAGTGTACCAGCAAGCATGACTCAGTCTTATAAACGCCTTGTTAACGCCAATCCAAAATTGAGACTAACCTCGGGTCAGTTCCTCGATCAAGGAAAGAAGGCAGGTGGTTTTTTCGAGACACCTCTAATCCACATCACGGAAGGCGCTGACAGCCTTGGCTTGAAGAATGAGGAGGAGAGAGAACAATTCCTAGGTGAACTTGACAGTCTCACTGATGATTTCCCTGAAGACTTCTTTAGGATGAAAATCCTTCCGGAATTGCTCAAATCAGTCGAATTCGGTGGTGGCGGTCCCAGTGTCTTTGGTGCCATTATGAAAATTGGCCTTAAAATGTCTGATGACGAATTCGAGGCTAAACTTGCTCCTCTCGTCATACGTCTTTTTGCCAGTCCAGATCGAGCAATGAGAGTCTGTCTTCTTGATAACCTGCCAATCATGGTTGATCGAATTCCTCAGAAGGATATCAATGGTAAGATATGGCCGCTTATGACCACGGGGTTCACAGATACAGCTCCTGCTGTAAGAGAACAAACGGTCAAAGCGGTTTTATCAGTGATATCTAAACTCTCCGATCGAGTTGTCAATGGAGAATTGCTTCGATTCTTGGCCAAAACTGCCAATGACGAACAGCCTGGAATTCGAACAAACACAACTATTTGCCTGGGAAAGATTGCAAAGAATTTGGGAGTTGGTTCAAGAGCAAAGGTTCTGATTGCTGCCTTTTCCCGTTCACTGAGAGATCCTTTCGTTCATGCACGTAATGCTGCATTACTGGCCCTCAGTGCCACTGTGGATGTCTTCACCGAGGAAGATTGTGCCTCCAAAGTCCTGCCTACAGTGTGTATTGCTCTTGTGGATAAGGAAAAGATGGTACGAGATCAAGCAAGCAAGTGTCTTGACATTTATCTTCAGAAAGTACGCAAGTATGTTGCAAACATGCCTGATACTGCTCTTCCACCAGAGCCTGCTACTGGTGCTGCTGGACCGGCACCTTCTGCGAGAATAGGGAACCAAAGTGATAGTGGTTGGGCTGGGTGGGCAATTTCATCCTTCACCAACAAGGTGACTGCAGCCAGGGGTGAGATGACACCCTCAGCAGCCACAAACGGTTCCTCCTTATTACAGACACAATCACTACCCGCATCTGGCTGGACTACTCCTACTATCAATGTCAGTCATGAGCAACGGCCTACAATCTCGTCACGGCCTACCACCTCGCAGACAATAAAAACGTTCACTTCCCAACCTGCCGAACCCGAGGACGTGTTTGAAGATAATGATGACGCAGCCGATGCATGGGGCACTATGGACGATGATGGTGACAACTTCTTTGATGCCTCATCAGCGACTCCAAAGAAGAGCCAGCCAAGTCCATCTGCTCCTGTCACTGCATTTGACGATGGTGGTGAACCAGATTTTGCCGGATGGTTGGCGGCACAATCCAAGTCGAAAACGGCCAAACCATTGCCAAAGGGGTTAGCCAAGACTCCCGGTACATCAGCAAGCACTTTGGGTGTAAGACCAGGCCCTTCTAGAAGTGCCTCTGCAGGCCCTCCAAGTGCTGCAAGTACAGTCAAGAAAACTACGGTCATCCCCTCGCGGAACACAGCTGTCAAGAAAGCGGTGGAAAAAGGAGTGCCGAAACCGAAAGAACCCGAAGTCAATGATGATGACTGGGGTGATGCTTGGGATTGAGAACAACAGCTCGTTTTTGCGTTACCAGCTCCTCATCAAGCCTAGCCCGGCCGTTGAAATATGGACCTCAAAGCTGCCTGTCAAACGCACAAATTGGCCACTTCGAAGCATGGAAGTTGCTCAGCCTTTGAAGCGAGGATATCTGAGCGGAGGCTACTCAACGTCTTTGTATTATGGGTCAGGATGGATGAAAGTCTCCCAACGTCCATTAACCTCCGAGGAAGCTACCCGGCTTGGTCGATTGTGTAGCAATCGGGTCACTGGTACTAGCAAACAATGTTTGGATCTGTCCACTTGTTCCAAACGAAATTATTAATCTCAGTCATGACCATTGTCACAGTTTCACTACAATCAAGTATATAGTCATGGGCCTTCCTGGTCGTGGGAAGTCTCAACTTTTCTGTCGACAAATCCTTTTATGTTTCTGGATTCTTATCGTTCAAGCTGCAACTTCAGTATTGGCCAAACTGCCTACATCGCCGTCATCGTCATCGGAAGAATCATTCTACAGCTGTTTCATCAGCATAATTCCAGCAATGACAGAACATCCCGATTATCATCCCGAACAAGATAGTGATATGTCCAAAGTACTCTCTGTCGACACTGAGCCGACGGGTACTGCAGATGAAGTCAACACAGCCCTACAAGCTGCTCAAGCAGACTGGAAGAAACGAAAGGTTAGTGCTTGTCAACCTGGAATGGTTCATATTAGAACTTGAACACTGCGTTTGAGACCTAGAGTCCGCCATGTGCCTCTAACCAACATGATAGATTTCCACCGCAGAAGCGCTAAATTCTGTCAAGGCTGGAATTGACGAGACGATCCATGAGAACGAAAGCAAGGATCAGAATGTCCAAGCTGGAGGAAAGAAGTGTGGACAAGGACAAGAGGGCAAATCTCAAAAGCAGATGAATAAGTTGTCCGGCTCTCCAGCAGAAGACTCGGTACGCAAGCCATACGTACCACCTTATCGACTGCGATCGTCTTCACAAAATGCGATGATTGAACGATCGATACTCGAACACCTTCCGGCTCCTCGCCCGAGAAATGGGAACTCCCTCGAAACCCATGCAACACATTCTCCTTGGAACAATAATAACTTGCATGGAAGCTATGGTACAGGGGCGGACGCATCTCTTGCTACGCATGAAGCAGAAGCCCATGTTCGAATGCTTGCTTGGGAGAATTGGGCATTACGAAATGTGCTAATGTATCAATACGGGTGGAATCGACAGGGTATCGACTATGCATTAGACATTGAGAGACAAATATTGGCAGCTGGGGCTCCCGCGAGTGGCTTCAATCATGGTTGATTGGACTTTTATTCGTTGTCGCAGTGACAATATGTAGTTAGTCTTGGACTTGTTGGTCCCATCTAGCTAGAGCTAGTCGACAGAGAACTCTTGAAGGACCAGCTTCCGTGCTTGAAGTATTGTTCTCATCAACAAGTTTCCCGCACTGGCATTGACATTGGTAACAACATCCACCAGTAGGTAGTATAGCTTAGCCATGAAGTCGATAAGCATAACTCACAGCCTCCCATCAACAACCATGGCCCTCATGACCTCAATTGTCTTTTCGACAGCCATCTTCGCGATCTTCCACTCCTGCTTCTTCCTGTCTTCCAGCCCCTGGGCATCCAACTCGGGATGTAACCACTCAAAAGCATAAGTCATGTACAACTCGCCCTCGGCGCCCTCGCTAATGATATTCATGACCTTGGAGCCATCCCCCTGGTGGAACTCGACCTTCATGGGCGCGAAGGCAATGCAGCGCTCCTGGACGCGTCGGTTGCCCTCGCGGAACACGACCTCGCGCACCGTCACGGGCTGGCCGTGCTCGGTCGTCGATTCCGAGATCACGTCCGTCGACACGATCGCTCCGCCCACGAAGTCCTGCCCCGCGCGGATCTTCTTCTCCAGTCCCGCCCATACTTGTGCGTAGCTCAGTTTGGGTGTCGTGGAGGCTGGGTTGATGGCTGCTGTGTAGGCGATGTAGTTGGCTGGTGTGGGCGGCGCCATGATTGTATTTTCTTGGGAAGATGTAACTTGAAGTGTTGATGGGTGGGTGAGTGGGTTGAATTTGATCTAGATATTGGGCTCGTCTCGACGGATAGAAGTATTTCCCTTTCTCCAGACGTATAGAGGCAGTGACTTCCAGATATTTGATGTTTCCGTCTGGACAGCGATCAAATGATCAGGTGAGATGATATTGAGTCTTGGTTGGTGGGCTGTCGGAGCTGATTACCTAAGGGACTTACAAGGTGCTGATTGAGGGGCACGACTTGGGTGGTGCGTCAGGCTTTGCTGGGTAGCTGCTCACTCAGGTATTTCTTCAGGTCGGTGCATCGGAGTTTGAACCATTCAGACTCGGTCGCCGGCGTCGGTAGATGCAGCTACGGAGCAGTAGGTGATATCAAATAGCAAGTCTGGTTCAAGTGCCTGCCAGTGATGCTGTGGTTGCAAAGGACGGGTGCGGATTAACTTCTCCCCCACCTTGGATGACGTAACTCAGTGTACTTATTGCGCCTTGGATTTCTCACACATATTGAAGTACCTGCTCGTTGTCCTCCATCTACCAGTTATTCATCTGGCATTGAAACTCGACTTAGGATCCATGCCTATGTGTTGAAAAGGCCCCCATACCGTCTTTAATCTCTGGATGATCCGCTCTTTGCGCCAATTCACCACGATTCTAGAATGACCTCACCCCACGGTTGACCACATTGTTGTCAGCAGCCCTACCAAGGTAATCCACAGCAGTGATCTTCTATTCTCAATACTTCCAGGTCCGGATCAGCAGTATCGACCAATACTGCTTCTCCAAGAACCTTTTAGCTCGTTTTCTGCCTGGACTCTGCGTCTGGAGTCACATCCGAATGGCCCTCTATTGTGTCAGCAACCCGGACTCCACAGCGCCACCACCATCCAAAAAATACGCCCTGGCCAATTACAGACAATGTTGCCCTTATCGATAAGGATCTTATGAACCTATTCCCAACTGGACCATGGAGTAGACTTTCAAGTTGGGAGAGCCGCTCGCGAGTCATCGGCCGCTCTAACGTAGGTTGGAGACCAGCAAGCCAGGTACGTAGAGGGCCTTTTCCTCATTTATTGTTGTTTCGTATCCGGATAAGCTCGTTGAAAGCTTGTCCTGAAAGTCATATATCCCCAATGTCCCACTCATTCTACGGCTATCCCTCATTAAATACGTGAATTATATTCCGTCCTGGACCATCAGAATAATTCGTCCACCATGACTGCACCAGTCCTCGTCGAGGAGGTTGCTGTCCAGGAGAAACCGAAACGGACTCGTAAATCGCATAACAAAGTCCGAAGTGGATGTTTGACTTGCAAGTATGTGAGACAAAAACAATCATATACATTACTCTAACATGCAGAAACTAGAATCCGCCGAAAGAAATGTGGTGAAGAAAAGCCCTTTTGCAAACGGTGTACCAGCACAGGTCGAAAATGTGACGGTTATCCAACACTCTCTCCACCAGAGACTTCTTCATCGGGAGATTCGCCAGACACAGTACTCGAACCGGGCTCGAAGAGATTCAAGACCAACAACACAATTGCCATTCCACGACATCAGACAACCGGACGGGGCCTGTGCGGCAATAATAACGACCAACTGAAACGGATATGGCGAAGTCCATCCTCCGTGCGCTTCGACGACGATGGAGAATTCTACTGTTTTGATTTCTTCCGCTCCCGCACCGGCCCCGAGTTTGCGGCCTACTTTGACAGCTCCATGTGGCGATCATACGCCATCCGCGCGTGTCTGCAGTATCCGACTGTCCTAGCCGTCGCCGCAGCGGTTGGCGCTGCACATCGGCGTTTCGAGCTAGGTATCTCGCCCGAAGCTTTCGAGTTCTGCGATATCTCGGACAAACTGTATCAGCGGGCCATTCGCAAGTTATCGGAGGATATGGCCTCTAATATTCCCAACGCTGCCGAGATCAACATGCTGGCTATGAAGCTCATGGCTGTGTATGATACTTTCCAGGGCGATATGGATCGTGCACAGGCCCATATGACGGCGGGGTTAAAGGGCCTGCTAAGTCGGAATTTCAAGACGACTTATACTGACACCCAATATCGGACTGTAGATATCAACTACGAGAGCTTGAGGAGGCTTTTTCTCAAGATTGAACTCGAGTCGGTTCGTCTCTTTGGTGGTGCATGTACTATATTGAGCGACCCTGAAGATTGGAATCCACCGGAGAATGAGATCAACAACGATATCGACCCCTTCGGAGCCCCTTATGTGACGCCTCCTACACCATTCCACATACCAGATCCGGTTCCATACCCGATTCCAAGGGCATTTAATTCGCTCCACCAAGCCCGTGACGTTCTCTTCACCGAAGCCAAATGGATCTGGCATACATGGGGCCTTCTCGAACGGGGGGTTCTTTCCGGATCCGGATTTCGACGTCAACAGATCCACATCTCGCGATGTCTGCAGTGGTCGATGGCATATGCCGAGTACACGAAGATGGACATCGCCCAACGGCGGACGCAGGACAAACACGCAGCACATTTGCTGAAAACCTATCGTGAGGCAGTTTATCTCCTGCTTTTGACGCAGATGGCATTCCACGAACCGGAAACGGGTGCTAAGATTGTGCCCCTCTGTGACCCGCCTGAGACGTGTGACTGCCATCGTTCGTGTCGAACATATGCGGAGCGGCGAGAAGCTTTGAATGCACATTTCGCCCGTCTACTCGTCCTCGCCGAGAGTATTTTCAATGCCTCGTCATTCTTTGCGTACGAGGAGCATGCTCTGAGTGTCGACTCGGGCATTGGCCCACCACTCTACGTCGGCACATCAAATTGTCGTTCGACCAAGGTGAGGCACCAGGTGACCAATCTTCTCGAGAAATCCGAGATCCAACACCGTATCTGGGACACTCTTGGTGTCTACTCCATCGCTGAAAAGGTTTCTACACTCGAAGAACATGCCGTTATCAGTTGTGGTGCTGTTTCAGCAGCCCTTGAACCTAAATGGGTGGATATCACATTCTTTATCGACGAGAGGCGTGTCTTGTTGAGATATTGTACCCCTGACAGGGAAGGGATTGGTGGCAAGATTCGTGGTACGGGAATTGTCGTTGATGAGTTTGGTAGGGGTAGTGGCAGTGGTGGGCTTGTTTGGACTCAGCAATGGATTGCTTTTTGATTTCTCTTAATCCGGAGATGGAAAACGGCGATCCATATGATAAAAGCTCGCACAGCTCAAATTCAGGAAGTGATATGGAAACACCCGGACGAAACTCCTACCTCAAAAACCTGCCATCATGAAGGACCCATGGTCAGACAGGACCAGCATCGCAATCCAGACTGTAAAATCTTGATACTTCTCGGCTCCTTCTTGGTATCAGATTGACCTATATGATAACAGACGAGTATGTTGAGCACTTCACGATAGCCGTTGGTTTGATGGAAGCTCAGACCTCGACGGAGCATTTCTCGGAAACAAACATCTACATGCAAGAAGCTAAGCATTGACAACTACCCTTTAACGGCTCTACCCCTTCTTGGTTCCCCCCCATAGGAACAACCTTGAAACACACGGAGCGAGATCCGTATAACTTCAAGCACATTCGCCTATACAACGGGCCAAGCCGGGGACGGTCGATCATACAGATCTTGTTACAGAATTGTTGATCTGGAATATCATGTCTGAGAATGCTGCTTGATCAGGAAGGTCGGCAGTTGTGAATTGTTTTCGTTGTTCTGGAGTGGCTACGCTCCCGTGATGAAGGCTTCTCCGCCCCCTGAGAAGCCGCGGAGCAATGCAATGGACATCGTCGATGGACACCCGTGAAAGGATTGGATCCTTGTGTAGGAAAAGCTCGTGCGCAAGAGCTTGTGTGGCTGGATGTCTCCTGCCGCGCCTACGCTACTATGATTTTGTGGCTGACACTCTATAAGTGATGGTTGTGGTAGGGAAAATGTCCCGATTCTACCACGGTGCAAATGGTGCAGGCGCGAAGTAGGATCTAGATAGGCAGCCTTTGATCGATGAAGATGGAGAATCGTATTACATGAAGACTGACATTTTCACGTGCTCGAACTCGGATGTCTGTCGTAGGTACGTGCCTGCTACATCCTGTTTATCCGAGCACTTTAGGTAGAGAAGCAATGGCAAATGAACGAAGGTGTATGCAGTACTCGTACGGAGTGATCTTAACTGACCAATTTGGCCATATTCAAATTGCCAAGGCCACGTGCAAGGATTTGACGTTTCAATTGGTCTGAATTGGACAATTTCAACATCTCATCTCGCTGGATTCAGTCAAGACTCGAAAGATCCGTACAGACTTCATCCCGGTCGATAGCGAGATGCATCTCCAGCCACGCTTAGACTTCCCGTCGGCATAAGCGAAAGCCACAGCCCCAGGTAGCCAACCACATAGCGACCTTCCAGACCTCAACTGCTTCACCTCCACCGGGGTAAGAAGTCTGTTCACCAACAAAGAGGAAATGTGTCGTGTGCTCACTTGCCTACAATGGCAAAGAGAATACACGTCTTCGTCCCCAGCTCTCCCACCCAAATACCTGGGTTATTTGTCGAATTTTTGAACCTCAAAAGCTACATCCCACGCAATCTCGAGCTCAAGCTTTTTGCCTTGCTGAACCACCAAGGAAACAAGCTCGAAGTTGATCAAAACGTGCCTCGATTCATCACTACCATTGGTTCTTCCAACGTCATGTCCTGAAAAATTCACCCTCTGGGTCAGATGAGATCCGCCATCCAAGCACTTGGCGGAGATCTTGGCCTGCAAGCGGACAACTTGGCCTCGTCGAAAGCTGCCTCAGAACATGTTCCCTAGCTGGGTTGCACGTCGCAAGATTCGAGTTTTCAATTATGGGTCTCGTGAAAGAACATGAACTCCCAGACTGCGAGGATTGTCCGGACCCACGACCGGAGTGATATTGAGCACTGAGCACATACTCGGTCAACGTTCGAACGAGAACCCCGCCATCCATGTCACAGGATGAACAATCCTGAAAATCATGCTCGGTGGTGGCCGTTGTGTGAAGCTTGGGATCCGCTGTTCTTGACCTTAGCTATTTAACACGCTTTCTGGGTCTCTTCTCGACGGTTCTCTTCTTGCTACCACAAGCACACAAGAATATTTTTATCTTTCTCGTCTCTTCAGTGAAGGGCTAATCTGGTCGTCATGGCGCCAGCAATCACCGCGAAATATGATTGGATCCTTGCCATAACCAGCATAGCATTTGTTTTCAGTGCTTTCGGTAACGGAGCGAACGATGTTGCCAATTCCTATGCCACCTCGGTGGCCGCTCGGACCCTTACTATGCCGCAGGTCGGCTTCCTTTCCATGATCACTGAGTTTATTGGTGCTGTCGGTCTAGGCGCTCGAGTCACCAACACAATTAAGAATGGCATAATTAACATCGACCGCTTCCAAGGCTCTCCTGGTGCCTTGATGCTCACAATGGGCTGCGTTGAGGTGGGCTCAGCCTCATGGTTGATGGTAGCCACACGTCTTGGTATGCCAGTAAGCACGACACAGACTGTCGTCGGTAGTCTTATAGGTGCAGGGTTTGCAGCCCAGGCTTCTGTCAAGTGGGCATGGTCATCAGGGAGTGTCTCCCAAGTTGCTGCGTCTTGGGGTATTGCTCCACTGATTGCTGCTTGCTTCTCCGCTATCATCTTCGGTGCAGTCAAATACTCCGTGCTTGAACGGAAGGAGCCTTTCAAATGGGCGATGAGACTCATTCCATTCTATTTTGCAACAACTGCTGCTATCCTAGCGCTCTTCATTGTTGTCGAAACACCAACTGCACCCTCTCTAGAAGAATTTGGTGTCGGAAAGGCAGTTGGGATTGTCCTGGGGGTGTGGGTTGGTATGTTGGGCGTTTGTTATGTGTTCTTCGTTCCATACTTTGAGCGACGGCTCATCAAGGAGGATTCACGTGTCAAGTTCTATCATATCCCACTTGGGCCACTGCTACGCCGGGAAAACCCACCTCTCTACTTCCCTGCAAAGGAAAGCAAGTTTGTCATCGACTATTATGAGGATCCATACGCCGAGACGGAACAAGCATCCTCGGTCAATTCTCTCAAAGAGCAGAGACCCTCAACTGGCGATGAAGTACAAACGACTTCAGACGCATCAACTCTGGAGAAGGGACATATTGGCATCAATAATGCCCAGTCGGGTGCTGCCGTATCAAAGAGACCACCAACCCCATATCAACGATTCCTCGATCCTGTTAGACATCTCCCTTGGACTAATCCCCAAAGGTGGTATGGCTATCTCAAGTTCGGTCTCCTCCAAGGTGTTACACGTGACTGTGTTTCTCACGACTCGGCCAAACTTCGAGAAATTCATGCTCGAGCTTCCAAATACGATGTCAGAATCGAACATTTATGGACGTACTGTCAAGTCGCCAGTGCAATGTTGATGTCCATTGCTCATGGTAGTAATGATGTTGCGAACGCTGTCGGTCCGTGGGCGGCTGTCTATCAGACCTACTTAGCTGGCGAGGTTTCAACAACATCTCCAACACCTGTGTGGTTCCTTGTCATTGCAGGTTTTCTCCTTGGTGCTGGCTTTTGGGTAAGTTTGTCTCCTCTCACTTGTCCTTCATGACGACACGTCACAACTTATACGACATATGCTCCGCATCTTGTCTCATTTTAGAGTGTCTTACTGACTGGTGTTCTTCCTTAGTTCTATGGCTACCATATCATCAGGGCTATGGGCAACAAGATCACTCAGATGTCCCCAACAAGGGGTTTCAGTGTTGAGCTTGGTGCAGCAATTACTGTCCTCTTGGCATCGCGCCTCTCCCTGCCGGTCTCTACCACTCAAGTTCTGACAGGGAGCACGCTAGGCGTTGCTCTAATGAACTATGACTTAGGAGCCGTCAACTGGGGACAACTTGCTTTTATCTTTATGGGTTGGGTGTTGACACTGCCAATCGCGGGTCTGGTTTCTGGCTTGATGTGTCTCATGGCGCTGAACACACCTCACTTCTGAACGAATCATGTAGACAAGTGACGGTGCTGGGGTTATGTGCAGGTAAGAACAATAGATTCAGGGCATTGAGAAAGGAGTCAGTCGATTTTTGCAGCCGCTGGGACTGCAGCAAGCGAGGCGTTTGGTAGACGGCCATGGTGTACTGGGCAGAAGTGACGCGTGTTGATCCTATGATTTTGAGTTTTATGTCATTGCTAGAAGACAAATGAGTCTTGTCTGAATATTTGAAGACAGGTAGGAGGCCGGAGATGAATGATGTCAATTCTTGGTGTGGAAAGGGGTATTGAAGGGAGACATTCCAACCATATCAAGACCCCAACACAAACTATCCACTTCTCCTGCTAAGCACATGCGTGTTAGATTTGTGAGATCCATTTAGCATGTTAGCATTCACCGACTGAGAGATACACGAAGTTCGCAAAATCATGTGTTCGAGTTTTCTAAGAACAACGGATTCCGGTTTCAACCAAGCGACAAAGACACAGTAAGATACGTCCACAAGCTATTCTTTGTCTCACATGACACCGACTCATATCGGACTTCCATTGAAAGATATCCAATGTTTTAGCTGCGATCAACAAACCCTCGTTAAGTCCCCACGACATTATCCTCAGCCGTTGTATGCCGCAAGGCTGTCTGTCTGTCTGCTTGTCTATCACCATGCCGCCGTCCGCCCTGCGATTCCGACCCTACCACCACGGGACATCAGTAGACTCAATCGATTCCGGTCCACGCACGCCCAAATCCCCTCGAGGAGCCTACACAGGGGAACCCGTCCCCTTCCGACAACAACACAAAGCCATCCAGTCCAAAAGGATCCTCCTCGCCCTGCTCACCCTCCTGACAGTAAGCAGCGCACTCCTGTACTTCGTCCCACAACTGCGCATCGCCATCCCCGGGCTGCGACTCATCCCCTCCAAGGCCTCACTATCATGGCCGGCCTACCCTCCCGCAATCGCTGCACAACAACAGCAAAAGCAACAACAAAAGCAAGACTCCTTCGTGCCGGACTTCCCACTGTACGAAATGACGTTCAAAGACGTCCACCCGTTCCAGCAAAAGGGCAAAGCCGCCGACAGCGCATGGTCCAACATGTTCCCGCACGGTGGGGGCAGCATCGCGGTCAAAAATCCCCGGAAGTTCGGCTTGCCGCCCAGTATGATCGCGTTGGACGCCGCGGGGAACAATGTCTCGGACACGGAGATCTATGAGGTTTCGGTGATACGGCAGTTGGGCTGTCTGGTGAGTTAGATGAAATTGCAGGAGGAATCCCCATGCCCCGTTTTTTCTTTCGCGGGACCAAAATTATTGGCTGATGCTGACGTTTGTCCCGCTGTCGATAAAGTCGCTCCTCAGGCGCATCCTCATGGACTACGAAGACCACGTCGAGCCGCAGGTCCAGACGCAGACGCACGCGTTCCACTGTCTCGACCACGGTAAGCTAATCATCAGAGAAACTCTTCGCACCTAGCATGCGTATATCCTGAGAAAAGTGCATCTGCTAACGCATACGGTGTCCTGTCATGCAGTGCGACAAGCAGTACTCTGCGCCTCGGACACGAGTCTCGAGCCCATCAACGACAGGGAAAGTAGACCCTATCCGGACGTGATGGGCAGCTCCAAGGGCGCGACGTCCGGATTCAAGTCCGCCCGCCACATGTGCAGGAAATGGAACGAGGTCCGGGACTGGATGGAGATCAATCGGGCCGCGGATCTATGATGGCCTGGAGAAGCTGGGTATGAAAGCAATGAGATGCGGCAGACCAGCTGGAGCTTGTTTCTCGATGATGAAGAGCCTCGCGTGAATCATAATGATGGCCAGAGCAGGATGAAGGCTATTTTGAACGGCTGAACATGTGGCCAAGAGTCGATGGCGGCCGTTGACGTTCGGGAACGTAAAGGATGGACTTATCTTTGATGTCAGGAACCACTTCACCTTTCTTTTAACCAGAGGCTGAATCCTCTAGGTCACGAATGTAGATTGGTTGTATAACTAAGCCGCGGTAAAATCAAGCATTTGTAGAGACCACGACTGTCGCAGCATTTGACCAGTGCTGAGAACAGCAGCAAATAGGACGAGGAGGAGAAATAAATGCCCGGGCATTTAATTTAGTAGCCTAGAATCGAGAACAGCGTCCAGCCATGCACGTGACCCTATTCTAATTCAAACACACAAAAGAAAATCAAGATGTTCTCTCAGCCCAAAATCTCTACCTCCGAAATGTGCAGAAAAAGAAAAAGAAAAAACCTTCCCAATGCCATTTCGAACCCACGACATCACGAAACGTGGGCCAAAAAATGCCAAAAAAACTTTTAGCACTCTTTGAGAAGCGTGTCATCCTTAGTGCAGGGGCCATGCTAATCTTCTCTGTATCGTTTCAAATTGACCAAATGGACCGAAGTCCAACCAGAAATTGGGAGGTTGTAAAATAAGTAGTGGTGGTTATTGAAGGTCACGTGGGCGGAGATTCGCGCCTATCCGTGGCGGGTTAGCGGCCGCGGGGGCCCATTTCTATGCCTGACAGCCTGAGGCCAACAATTGCTATTTAATTTGGATATCCTTCACTTTGGCATGGTTTGGTCCACGTGTCAATTAAAGCTCAGAGATATTCTGTTCCGGGTTTCTATGGGCTTGGTCTATGCGGATTCAAGAGGCGTGAAATCACCCGTGCGTCTGCCTTGGATGTGCGCCTGCCTTGGCAGGGCGGTCCAGAATGGCGCCTTCTGCTTTGAATATTTCACAAGATAGTTCAGGAAGGAGGACACGGGCGAGCCTACGTGGATGGGAAGACCAGTGTCCAAAGCTGCGAGTTATTCAAACACGGTTTGCTAATGCCTATATCATAAAAGCCGGCCAGGAATACCAACGTACCCTGGTTGGGTGAACCCTGCAGGTCCAACTGACTTTCAGCCTTGTCCATTCCCCTTGAGCATTTGCCGCTGCAGCTCAAGTGTTGTTTCAGCATGTATCTCGCGACTGCGAATGCTTGAACCATCCGATCCGAAATAGCGCTTCCATCCCCCTAACTTCAGAAGAGTGTGAAAAAGTAGACTTCCGGCTGCTGAGTCTCAAGAAAATTGGTAGATCAAGACATTTCAGGCTGTGGTTCAGCGGCCGGAATATTGTTTTGGTTCGGGTTCTGGAACCTGGCATAGGAGCTATAACTTGCGGATAAGCGTAGCTAAAAGAGGCTGAGAATAGAGCCTTGGTCACACTGAGTCCTCTCTTACCTATGCGACACTAAACTTCAACGCAAAGGCAACCCGGGCACCCCGGTCACTCAGCCTTCACCAGTAGTGAATTCTCTCGACAGCATAAATACCACAAGTTCCCCAGTTTCCGTCACCAAATTCAACTGGTTCCTAAACAACAAATTTTGGCCGCGATGGACTTCAAGGCTGTTGAAGAAAAAACCCTTCGATGGAGTTATCTAAAACGCGGGTTTTCACTTGCTCCGACTGTACCATTGACCCCGGAATTGGGATAGAAGGTGGGTTGAAAAGTTTTTGTCGTGTTGTGGGTTCGAGTCTCGGTGTGGGTAAAAAGAATTTCTCTAGTTTTATACTTAAAGGGAAAGTGTATATTGTATGTAGCCTTTGCATTTCGGCGGGGGAATAGTGAACTAGGAGTCTTGCTCGCGACCTAGAAGTCAAGTCAACTGATACCAAAATCTCTGATTTCCTAGGACTATCGTCAGGCTATAATGCTCCCAATGCAATATATATCCAATCCTGCAGTTCAGTTGTGCGGCCATTTCTTCTCTGAAATGGGTGGTGCTGTAGTTTGTCTGAGAGTTTATGGTTCGACGGCTCTGTGGGCAAATGCCGACCATTAACTGCAGGTGAGGGTTAACAGCGTTGACTGCGCAGGTGGATATATCTTCCATGGTCCATTGTTTACAAGCATTGCAGTTATATTGTCTGGTCTTGTTGTGTCCACTCACTAATGCTTTGAAGTTGTATCTCTTTCACCGGTCAACGAAGCACAGGAGGGGCTCAATATAGAAATGCACGCTAACTCGACCATATCGCGAACGAATCAAGGATTGCTTCGGATCAAACATCAAGAAACCCACTAAGCGGCATGGAAATGTGACAGCGAACGAAGGGAATTGCATGAGAGGCGACGTTGACAACACGCAACAGGCGAGCTACGGTGGGTATGAACGGCTACTTAAACCAAGGGAAGGGTGGAAATTAAAGTTGCCGGCAGTCAAAAGCCGACGGGTATTGTCGAGCTGATTGACCCACACGACCATCGGCAACCCAATTTCACACTTTGGTTTCTCGGGTTCTCGGGTATCTTGTCATTACCCGGTCGGCTATTCCCTATTGCTGTGGATCCTGCAGCCTCTAGTGAGCTGGGGTATCAACGTCGCCCTATCGAGGCGATACATACTGTACGAATCACGTTGAAAGCGAACAGTCTCGATTTCAGCTGACATGGACATCTTTGAACGGTCTGGGCTCCCAACGTGCGTTCATTCCTAATTTGCGGTGAGGGTACCAAAGGATAATTTCACCGAGTGCGGGGGTCAGCGCCCCCAAAGGCTTGTGGGAATTTCCCCGATTCCCAGAGTCACGGAAGTCATGTCCAAGGCCTATTTGGGTGTGGCGGATTAGGAAGGGATACCTGCCGTTCACTGCTAGTCTAGGTGGACGACATCGTATGTGGATAACATCAATGGACCTCGACGCTCAATTACCCTTTTCTTGCGGCTTTTGATATCCGCACATCGAAAACCCAAATTCCCTAAAAAGGTCCTATCGTCGATGAGTTCCATTTGCTGGAAAGGGGAAGTCAAGCACTGGTGAATGGAAGCCTAATCTAAAGACCGTAAGCCGACACGAGCCGAGACATTTTGGAGGGCGGAAGAGGGCTTTGGCGGTGAATGACTTTGCTAGCTCTTTTTTAGTTGAAAGTCTCCAGAAAGGTTGACGATGGCAGGGTTTGTGGAGGGGTTAATAAAGCGCGTAAAATGTTTCCGGGATCCTGGTGCGCCGAATGAAAAGATGCTGGGAGCGAGTACTCGCTAACCAAGGTTCAGACCTCTTAGCTCCCCCAAAATTCACTGCCCAGAAGCAAGCGGGATACCCAGCAGAGTCTAAACGACGGCGTACCCTGGTCTGACCGCGACAAAAGGATACCTTGACCCTGCGGATACTCGAGCAAGCAGTTCGAGCAACTGTAGGGACTCTTTGTGGCGCTTCAAGATCCTTGCCCGTTCCCTGGGTGATCACTCATGAAATCGTGGAGCTTCAAGTCAAACCCACACCTGGGCCCTCTGGCATGCTCGGACGTGGGAACCTTTTCCAACGAGCATACCCCGCTTCCCCGTCTTTATTAGTTAAAGAGGTTTTGTCTTTGGGCGGGGAAAGGATCTGGCTCTCACTCAATGCAAACCGACTGCTGGCCAGTGACACATGCGACCGGTAGGAAACCAATCTTGCATGTATTCTCCCAACCAACCTGAAGTCAGCCCAACCTTTTTTGTGGGGTTTCCACCACACCTTTTACCCCGTAAGCCGCCATTTTATGACTCGCACCAGCATCGCCAGTGGCTCATTGGATCAACATATCTGCGATTGAGTAATGGGATTGCTGAACAAAGAGGGAAGCCAAGGACCCCAAGGTTGTGTGCGTGCTTGACTTTCGCATCCTCTTTTTGGGGCTGGAGCCTAAGAATCACCTGTGAGGATGGTCTCCCGTTTCCACTGCATGCCATTGTCCGGAACTGGGCAGGCACTATTTTCCCCTGTCCAGCGGAACCGGTTCAGAGTTTCAACATGCATCTACTGCTTAGTTAATTAGGAAGCCTCGTCTACCCACAGTCCGAGAAATTCCGAGTGCGGGAATTTGCACAGCCTTATCCGGGAACGACTCAGGGGAAATTGAGGCAAATGTTCCAGGCATCCATTGAATCGTCTATCACGGTGAAAAGGAGAGATGGGTTTTCACGGAAACATTGGTTGAGAAGTCCACATCATGAGATGTAGGTATATTGACATATGCATCCTCGGATAAATCCAGAGGAGCTCATAGATCTGTCGGCCGTGCTTCGTCATTAATTTGAACCGCTGGCCCGCAGATCTTACTGAACCTGCGATGAACATCTGGGTTTCCATAAAAATCTCGCCTCCCAGAGGAGAAAATAGAATCGCAATCGAGGGGAATCACCATACATAGAAATGAACAAAAACGCTAGGCCTGCCTGCTTCGCCACGAATCGAATTCGGAACTCGAATTAAAGCCCAAAATTCACAACCGCAAGTCCTTGCTCTTGCATCACTTCCATCCAGTCCACATCCAAGCTTTGACCGGTATTCATAAATTGTTCGTTTTGTCGTTCGTAGACCGCCGCAAGAGCTCTTCTCGTTACGGCAGTATTCCGACCGATGCTAGCCTTTTCCATGTTTCGGATCAAATCTAATGCTTGCATCCTATGCGTTCCGTCTGTACTGGCAAAACCCGCTATGAAGCAAGGCATTACCAGATAACGACAATCGGATCGATCTTCGGCCAACGCTTTTCTCGTCATGTTCAAAATCTGGTTGGAAGCCACCGCAATTTCTGTGTTATAGTCAGGTGAGGTTTCGAGTCGCTGCCCTGGCCACATGGAAGTATGTGAGTATATAATGCATGATCGATATAGCGTCGCAGCATGCTCATAAAGCTGTTTTGAACGGTCGGGTAGGGCGTCCAAATCATGCGCTATCATGATTACTCCCGGCGCGGCCCATAATTGCCGCAAAGCCTCCTGGAGTTCGAAAACTTGACTCTGTCTGATCCTGGTGACCTGCTCTTTTTGCATTAGACCAGGGTTGTCGAAACCAGAATCGTGTCGAAATTCTTGCGCGAGCAATGCCAAACGAGCGGCAATTATTGTAACTTCATAGTCAAGTTGCAATATTGTGGGTAGAGTATCCACTTCGTCAGAGTAAACAACGCTCGAACCATCAACACCCAAAGGATACAAATGAAAGCTTGGAGGTGGTATCATGTCGTTATTCAGCATCGACCCGATGAATTCACCAGTTCCAGCTCCACTGAAAAGGGCGTCCAGATCGATGTTGCATATCCACCAGACAACATATGGAAATCGTTCACCGCCGAAAACTTCTCGTCGAAGGAGCGCAATTCGTAGAAGAGTGGATAGATGCTGTGACCACAAATTTGAGTGACCTGCTTCTGCTGCGGCGATCTGATCATTGTTAACATGCTCCTCGAGCTTCTCAAGTCTCTTTGAACACTCACCTCGTAAACCAGCAAAAGAAAATGAGTGAGAAATGCGCCATCTGATGACAGATCCTCAGGACTTCTCAAACTGTTCTGTAAAGCAGGCAGGGCCTGCTGATAGTGTTGTAATGCAGCAAGCCTTTCGTTCTCGTTTTGAGAGGATAAACTGAGTGCTGCAACTGCCATCATGGCGTGGTACAGCTAGGGTCGGTTAATCAGGTACCCAAAATCAACATGGGTATACTTACTGGAGCAAAAACATTTGCTGCAGCTTCCAAAACATTAACGCTAGATCTTGCCATCCCATCTCTTTGGTCTGGTTCTGCAGGCACAAGTTGTTTCCAGACAACATGACGAATTTGGTGTAGGTACCTGGCGTCCTGGGTTGGATCTCTCGCGTCAATTACTTCTGGTTCTTCCATCAGTATTGCTTCCTCGGGATCCTCATCTTTGATGATAGTATGCTTTGCGGTTGGTGAAAGTGGTGATCGGGGGTTGTTTGAGCTGAACGTTCCACGGCGGGAAATATCCTCAAACCGTGGCAGTACTACTACATTCGGATCCTCACGAGGTTGTTTCGCATCTGCACTTGAATCACGACCTAGACTGCTGGTAAGTGATGTAGCCACTGAACCCCGTCGTAGAGGCGACAAGAATTCTTTTCTGGACTCGACGTCGTCGTTATATTCGGGTAGATGCTGAAAGCTGTCCTGGTTCACCACCACATTGTAAGTACCTGGACTTGAACGTTCGGCCTTTCGTTCACGTTCCTCGTCGGTGGTTAAGGACGCAAAAGGTGGAAGGTCGTCGGCAGCAGCAGCGGACCCTGTGCTCGCCTCGGTCATGGAAGGAGAAGTTGCTGAATATGGAGTCAGCATGGACAATGCAAGATAGCATGACTTGTACTGACAATCCCAGACCGAACTCGTGACAATAGTAACATCTTGCATCCGCTCGAGTACCCTTGGAGTGTCATCGCGAAATGCCAGGCGAGGGCTATAATCGCAATGATGGCCAAGACGAGTACACTGTCCGCAAATTGGTCTTCCTTCATCGCACTTTACTTTTCGAGTGCGACAAGTCCAACACCCAGTTCTCGATCGTGGGGGGAGGCGGGCCCTGGGAGGCACAGCAGGGCCGATGGAGCCCAAGTGACCGCTACGGCTGGAGCTAGCCGAGGAGGAATGGTCATCCTTGGGCGCAATAATAGGTAGTCGGAGTGGTTGTTTCCTCGAGGAATCCCCTCGTCTTTCGTCTTGCATCACCAGAGTGGTTATGAATGTCATGAGGAGATCTCACTAAATGCAGGGCGGGACAGCGTGGATATGGCTTGACTGCAGCCGGCGACTACCGTGCATTAGTCGCGAGAGACTCAGGTTCACAAATCCATATGGGTGGCGCAATGGCTTTCTGGGAGAACCAAGTGAGGGAGGAAATCGGTTAATGTGATTTTTCGCGCTCGGTAAAATTGAAGGCTGGTGTCTTCAGGTTCGAACGCTTTCACAGATAGGGATTGAATGGAATGGTACGAGCAAGGACACTCGGCGATTCCAACCTTATGGGACGTCTAGAAAAAGAAAATGACAGGACGAAGAGAAATTTGAATGAAGTGGATAGAGCATAAGAAAGGGAAAGTACAGATTCTAATGGAGTGGTCTGCAAGACAACGAAATCGCTTGAGGCAAAGGCCCAGTGAGAAGCCATCTAGTTTACGATGTCATCGCGCAAGCCCGTCAGAAGGACGGGGGCATTGATTGGGCTCCTAGCAAAAGCCTCTCAAAGCTTCCGGAGTCAAGAAGCAAGTCCATCTGCACCTAGCAAGCAGCATGCATCAAGCGTGAAAAGCTTCCGGCTATTGCAGACAAACGAAATACAATGCGAAAGACGTCAGGCTAGGGGAGGAGTGGAGGAGACCGAGTGGATGAATGGGAAGACCTGTTCATGGGAAAAGTGGATATCCACAGCTCGATGGCGAGGAGTTGGATGGGGACTCGATCTCGAAATTAGGAGGTCTATCCACGGATCGGATGAACAATAATCCCTCGATGGGTCTAGATTGACCGAACAAACGGCCGTCGGCGTCTGGTTGGATCGTGCTCCACCTCACCCCTGCAAACCATCAACCCTCCGCCCGAACATCCTGGTCTATTCATGGCGCACTAACGGACTGGTGGGAAGTCTCTCTTGACAAGGCGGCTCTTGTTCTTCGTCTTGCGCAACTTGAACCGGATTGATGAATTCCCGAATTGGTCAAGGATGACTCGGAATTACACCCAGTTGATTCCAGTCCGCTCTAGCTTCGTCGCCATTCTGTAATTGCTCTCAAATATCGTCTGTCAAAACTGGGGGTCGGCACAACTGCGGTCACTCCAGGGATTCAAGCATCTGCGGAAAACCGCGCTCGCTTGCTCCAGCCGAATGTTTTCTGTATTGGTCGGCTTGGCCTGACCGCCGACAGACCTGGCATGGGAAAAGACGTCCATCTTGGGCGACCAAAACGCACAATTAAAAATTTAAGCCTTGTGTGGAACCGAGCTGAAAAAGAATATGCTTTAGACTTTGTGGGGATTCAAAAAGAAGCACGAGCCTCGTCAATGAATCGTCATCTCCAGGGCAGACCTCACACTACGAAACCCTGACCCACATCGTCTGCAGCCATCGTTCGTGCCACCCAAAGACAATAGTGAATAGATCACCATAGGGGAAGAGGGTCCTTAAACTGTGCACCTCAGGCATGTGTTCGCGCCAAACATCTGGGTCCGCCTCGTAAAGACATGCAGCGTGCTGCATGGCATGGGTGGGAATTCTGAATTGGGAACCCTGCAACTACCCAAGGCAAGCTAGGTCAGAGCACAAGACATCCTTGGAATGCAGCCTTACCACGCGCCGTTAGTTCTCCATTTCTCAAGATCCCTCCAAGTGCATGTGGTTGAAAGATCCCTAGCAATGCGAATGCCAAGAAAGAATCTCTGAATCTGAATCAAAAGCCAACCCCTCACCGCCGGAACAGCGACTCCGGGCGATGATCCCAGATACCGGATCCCAGGCCACGAGTAATCGTCCTGGAAAGACACCACTCCATCAGGCGGTATACGCGAATCGACTAGTTAATGCGTCGGCGGCCGCTCATTAACCAAGCGAGCACGCTCAATCGTTTCACGTAATGATCGAGACCGCTCGACCTGTAGCCAGCCGTCGAGGATCGCCGCTAGTGCTGCGGAAGATTGCAAGCCGTGCTCAGCCAATTCCACAGCCAAATCCGCACGTGTTTTTCGGACTCGCTCGGGTTGCTCTTGGCGGGCAGGGTCGACTTCGAGAACGGCCAGTGCCAGTGGCTCAAATGCCTCAAAAGGCCCAATCCGCCCTTTCCGCCCTTCCTTCGCTTCCACCATTTTCTGGCCTTCCGGGTCTTCGCTTGTCTCCGAAATCTCCCCCACTTTCCTCCCTGCCTCTGTTTTCGAGGCTGGTGCTGCTACGGGTTTCTTCGTGGCTGAGGTATTTTCGGGGTTTCCCTCCTTACCCTGATCGTAGCCTTTGGTTGCATCTCCAAGTTCGACTGTACCGTCCCGTTTTGATTCTGTTGGCCATGCCTGCATCATGTTTTTCGCACCTTCGTATAGCGCGATCTCAATCTCACTGGCCTGAAGTGCGTGGGCCTTGCGAACGATGTGCATGGATGGGTCCAGAACTTCTGGGTCTGCATGCGTTCTCAGCAGTTTGAATAAGCATGAAACAATGGCGCTTGTCGTGGCTTCAACTACCGACCTAAGATCCTTCTGTTAGCGGTAGGTGCAAGCAATAAAGTGGATATGTTGTCTCACCGATTGTCCAAGGCTTTGCCACTTGCACTGTCGATATCCATTGCATCCTGGTCCGTAAGTTCGTTCAAGACATCGCCCAGATGGGGTATGAGGTCTGCATTCAGGTTCATATCTTCACGTGCCAATGCAAAGTCGCCAAGGGCAGCAATAGCGTGTGGTCTATATTCTGCATTAGTTCTTTTTGCCTCCCGGATTGCAATCTTTTTCATCTGTTGGCTGATTTTAACATCAGGCCACAGGGTTTGGGCTTGTCGAACGAATTTCGGATACACTTTGACCACTTCTTCTTTACCTTCCCATGTCTTCCCATCGAGTGCCTCTTGGATGAGGCCCCACAAAAGCGATGCATCGTTGTTAGTGTATCTGTCTGTAACCTCCATCGACGCAATCAACTCGGAGACCGCGAAACAGCATGCGTGCTTGATAGGCCAGAGTGGTGATTTGATATGAGCTGAAATGAGCTCCACAATTTCTTTCAAGTAGAGGTTGATGGCGCGCGATCCGCCAATGTTTTCTTGCCAGGGAACATCAAATCGGTCCCTGACCTCCTTCTCGGTATCACGTCGCCCAATGAAGGCGAAGGGTAGGAATGACGAGGCTGAGTTCATGAAAATGTCATTGGCCGCTTTGGAGATGGCCTGGACAATCTCCCCAGCCACGGAGCGATGCATCAACTCCTGGGATTCAAAGTATAGTTTCTGGGCATACTTGCTCGTCGCTTGAACTTCCTTGTTTGAAGCTAGACGCATCAAATACCCTAAAGACGTGCTAAAAGCTATACTGATAGTAGCATTGCGATCCAGTATGTGCTTTCGGGTAAGTTGGACGAATCTGTCCGCGTAAGGTCGGAAGGCTGCCTGATGGCGCACCACAAGGGTTGTCATGACTCGGCTCAGGCCGACTTTTGATGGCAGTCCAATGGCGGCACGGTAGGCATTGGCCAGCCGCTGCATTGCGTCGTCCATAGTCGGATTCACACCCTTGGCGGTGGAACTTGAGACGACTCCCTGCATTGCATCTGCGCCTTCCCCGGACTCGCCAATCTGCAACGTTATGCTCTCCAGGCACCGTTCAATAGCTTCCGTAACAGGCGACGCATTGATACTCGATACCCTCATCTTGTCTAGCTTCTCTGCGGTTAACCCGTATTTGTCTGCGTTCAAATGTAGGTAGTTGATGCTCTCGTGTTCCAAGGAGCTGAGCGACACGACAAGGGTCTCGAGCACGCTAGGGGCAAAAGGCTGGAGGGCCTTACTTGGACTCTTCTTCACGACCTCCAGGAGGGTTACAATGGCATATTGTTGAACGTCCTGGCCGGCTCCTCCTTCCATCTGTTGAATGAGAAATGGCATGGCATGGTTGAGCATGGTTGTTGAACGCTTCGTGTTCCCATCTCCAATCTCCAGATTACGGATCAACATGCTGGTCAGCGTCCTACATAGCTTCATCGCGGCCAGCCGGACGGTCTCCTTGACATCATCCAAGACCTTGAATGAGACTTTCCAGATCTCATCGAGATATTTCTCAAACAGATCAAGGTCTCGACCTTGGACCAGGTCCGAGATTGCTGCACAACTGGCTTCACGAGCTCGCCATTCTTTGCCTGATAGCACACTCTTCAGGAGATCGTCCATGATTATGTCAAAGTTGTCGTTGATAACCGAATTAGGATCCTTGACTAGCGCCTTCCAAATCTCATTCATGGATCGTTGAACATTGGGGTTGGGATCGAATCGGTACCTGAATAGCTTCGGGTAGAACTTCTTGTTCTCTGAGAGATAACTTGAATCTGCAAGCACGCTTCCAAGGCCAAATTTTCCAAAAGCGGCTCGGCTATTCCAGATGGCATTGTTTGATGCCAGGTTCATGAATTTGTAAACCAGACTTGGATCACCCATCTCGGTCGCGAGACTCACGATGTCTTTGTATGTTGTTACCGACTGACCATTCTCCGTGGGTAAAGCTCCCGCATCAAAGAGCTGAGTATCTTCGTCCACTGTTCCAGACATTTTCGGCTTGCCACCAGTAAAGCTTTGCACCAAATCGCGTACAAGATCATCACGGAGCTGTTTGTCACCGCGTTCGTACACAATACTCAGCCCTCTGGAGCCAGTTTCTTGCACGATTTCATCGCGATCGTTCAGAAGACGACCAAATGCAGCTTGGGACTCGCGAAGTCGAGATTTGATGGGTTCGGCGTCGCCGCAATATTGTATCAGGCATAGTAGCCATATCGCAGCAGCCTTTTTCTGCGACGGTTTACTGGTCTTGCACTCCCCGATTACCCTCTCGATGATCGCAGTCATCAAGGTGTCTTTGAGACCCCAATTAGGGAGGTCGGCATCCACGTCAAACTCAGTCATCGTTGAACTTGAGTGAAATCCAGCGCACGCTACCGCTAGAGATTCACCTAGCGCAAAATGAAACTCTGCTCGTTTGACTTCGTGTAGAGCAAAAACTCGATCAAGCGTGGTGCTCAGGTCGGAGATGTCTTGAGTATCAGCCATGGATCCAAGCACAGGCCCGACAGCACTTGCTGCGGCTTCGCTCTCCTTTTTCGAGTCTGATATCAACTGGTTGAAGATGTCGTCTGTGGGTGTCTGCTGATTGAGACTTGGTGAGCACAAGGCGATTTGGCGCAGACATCGGTACGCCGTGTCCTTCAGTGCTTTATCGTGTGAAGTCTTGATTACTTCTAATATGAGCTTAGATGTATCTTGGATTGGTGAGTCTGATGAGACCGGCAGGGCTCTGAGAGATCGTCTTGTGAGACAAAAGATTGCTCGAAGCAGATGACCTCGAACTTTGTGAACATCTTCTCCGACGGCGGATTCCCAGTTGGCACATTTGTCGAGTTCATCCTTTGCTAGCTGGTCTGCATCATCGTTCGCGGAGGCCAAGATGCCAAAGACACGAGCAGCTCTGGCTTGCAGGGCCGGGTTGGCGGCAACAATTGAGGTACTCTCAAGACCTTTAGGTTGAATTAAGGGTAGGAGACTATTGGAAGCCGAGGACAAAAAATCAAGACAGAAGTCCACACAATCGCCCGAACCCTTGGACATACCAGTGAAGGCTGCATTGAGGAGGACGACTTGCAACTGCAGGTTCAGGGCTCGCAAATATGTTTTGATCTGTGCTCGAGCCTGTTGATCATTGTTGACCAGTGCATTAATCGCTTGCTTCCAATCAGCAGATTCTTCGGGGGCAAGTTTCGTGTCTTTGAGCGCATCACACACAAATACATTATAGCAGAAGGTGACAGCAGAAGCAAGCACAGCAGGTTCCTCGTAGTACTTGAAATGTTCTGAGTTGACGCCTTCCTTTGGCACGAAGAAACGAGTGACTAGTTCGTTGAGACTTGGTAGAGCCAACTTCTTGTCATGCGACAGGCCACTGGCCAGGCGAAGATTTGAAGTGTGCCAGTATGGGTCGAGTCCTCTTAGACCTTCCTCGGCAATTTCTCTTCGATCTGACGGCGCTAATGCAAGGATGTTGATGAATCGTGCATCCACGTCGTCGAATGGAAGGACCTTGTTGACGAAGCGTACTGCTGGGTACTTTGTGCTGTTAACAGTAGGCAGAAAATACACTGGATCTTCCTGTCCAGGCGTAGTCAACACATTCCACAGCAGAAGATCCTTAAGCTTTCGCATAGGCGCCTCCTCAAGATTCGATATTGTGTTCATTATCCGTCCGAGGGCCTCTTCGACGCTACCTCTAATGTCTCTGGTTGTATCGCACCGCAGGCTGGTGAAGAGCCAAGTGATGAGATCTATCGTGCGATTGTTGATATCCGTAGTCGGTGTGATATCTTTCACAGCTGCCAGGAGTCCTATACTCTCGTAGGCTTTGGCACGTAGTTCGACCTCGGCCACAGATCGATCATTCATGACTGGCCATCCTTGTATCTCCACATACTCCTTCAGAAGATCCTGGACGCGATGACTGATCTGCCCCAGGGTCTTGCCAACTCGTACCGTCCATGTGAGGTAAGAGAATAGCGCCGTACGCAGTTTGGCGGCTTCGAGGCCCGCATTTGGACTGTTCAGCTGACTTTCAACCATAGTCATGATCTCTGTAGTGCGGCTGGTTGAGGCTTGGCTCCTGGACAGTAGATTGAGGATCTTCGTTTGAAGCTTGGGCTTTGATTTCTTGTACAAGGCGAAAAGCGCGTCAACATTGGTTTCAGCCTCGAGGTCAAAATTTGATTGTTTGAAGATGGTATCACTCATACTTGTAGCCGAGGCGTTCGCATCCACAGCCATAATGACTGCAGGGATGAGACGTTGTTGATCTGTGAAGACTGCACTAAAGATGAACCTTGCCAATGGGAGGATGACCTCAGAGCGACGTCTGAAGTTCTTTTCGAAGATTGGCTTGACATCTTCATCATAGGCTTGACTAGTGTCTTTGGGGTCAAACAGCAGAAAGTCGCAGATCCTGCCAGCTAGAAGCTCGACTTGTACAGTATCCAACGAGAATTTGTCCCTCAAAGCGAGATCTGCTGGACTTTCACGTTCAGGCAACTTCCACTGTCGCAAAACTTCGAGTACGAAGTCAAAGGCTATTGCCCACAATTTTCGATCCGTGTTGTCATACCCTTGGGCCTTGGGAATGGCGAATTGAAGGAATTCGGGCAGACTAGCGATGGCTTCGGCAGTCTCCAGTCGCGGTAGACCTTGTTCGATGAATATGAGACAGAACCTCCGTACGAATGCATTGTCGGCTCCACGAAACGTCTTGACCAACCCCTCTATCGGGAGCTTGATGCTTTGACCGATTTTGACGCGTTGATTGACATATTGGGCAACCTTGATGGTAAGATTTCTGTTTCTTTCCGTGGGTGAAGCTAGTTTGAGTAAGAGCGCTGGGAGAAACTTGAGAAGAATGGCTTCGAGCTTTTCGTCAGAAGGCGCCGAGGCGATTCGTAGTTCGAGTTGTGATATCAGATTGTACTCTCTCTCCGCGTCATTCGGGACAGCTGCTTTTGGTACCGCAGACGCCATGATTGAGAACGGGACAATTTCTTAGATGTTTGCAGATCTCATTCTCGAACGTGAGTGCTTGCTAGTCAGATGGTTGGTGTGCTTTGTCAAAATGCTTGGACGAACACTAGGCTCAGTAACGAAAATAAATATTCGGGCAGAAATGTTGGTAGGGTGGTGAGCCAGACAGCTCTTTGTGCTATAGCAGTGACAAGTAGCTCCAACGCTATGCAAGGTCTAGGATAATATCTATGTGACTTGAGGAGGCAACATATGGTGGTCGTCATCAATCCGATGGCCTCAAGAGTTCTAGGACTATCTTTCGTCGCCACGTCCTCTAGCGGCAGCCTTACAAAGCGGCGAGACTGCCAAGCTTTAAAATTATTGGCTCACGCATCTCGAAGGCTGACAAGGCTGAGTTTTGAAGGCTATCCCATGAGTCGTCAGGTGGTGACGTTTTGTCTTGGCACCACCCCAACTAAATTGCGATCGATGTATTTTATAGTATATCAAGTAATTCAAATGCATGCCACTACCTAATTACTATAGATCATTACATGAAACTTCTCATGGCAGTTATTCCGTCTACATAGATGCACCTGACACAGTTCGCAGCCAAATTGAGTGCGTTTTGATGATTTCCGAGCCCTTTTTCGTACGGCATTCCCATCGACGACACCAAGTGGTTTACTGGTTTTACCACGTGTAACAGCAACACCACTCTCGCAATTATCGCCATTTGGACCTCTCCAGGCGCAAAAGCCTCGGTTTGGCATTACCGTAGAGGTGTGATTTAGGTGGTAGCGAGTCTTTGCGGGTGTAGGCGGAGGAGACGGTTTTGGCTCCTGTAACGCAAATATCTGTGAAATGAGCTCCTCACGAAAGGCCCTATGGGAATCGCGTGCTATCAGTGCATCAGGAGGATGGTAGGACCGCCAGATTAGGTAGGAATTTGTTAGGCAAGTGTCCAAGAGTTAATAAGCGAGTGGTCTCCAAGTCCTCCTTTCCCCTTGTCGCTGGACCGTAAAACTAGCACGCAATTGATCGGCCACATCGATGAGGTTATGATTCCTGTTATACCAGTCAATTGCGCGTAGGATTGGCAACTCTTTAGTAGGTTCATTGCCAAAAACGCCGCGCGCAACGATGTTGTTGTACGGCCTCTTGCGGCGCTTAACGATATAGTCCTCAGGGACTTCCTGGATAGTGAGAGCCGTCGAAATGCCTATTACTGCGGCGTTATCCTACCATAGGAAACATAAAGCAAGTCCGATAACCTCTGTGGCGCAAGATCCGTAAGAAAATTAAGTGTCAGAGAGCTTTGCGTCAATAAATCGTTGAGGGAAATCCTTATGATTTTTGCGTGTTGTGCCCATTACTCCTACACCAATAACCAAAAGCGTATGCGCCAGTACCAGTATTAGGAATAAATTATTAAGGAATACTAGGCGTTTTACACCTATTTCATTAGTTTGTAGTTCCTAACAAAGGTCCTAAACCACGAGATATGTCGCCGCAAGTATAACTAGCACCATTGGCACTAGTTAATACACCACTCTTAACCCTTTGCCAATGCCTTCCGGTCCCGTAATGCGTGAGTGCCATCGCTAGGAGTATACGTAACCCTGCTATAATGCAAGGACCCAAACCTTATAGCCTTTAGGCGTGGGCTTTGATGGAAGATTCACCGAGTCTTTAGTGCGTCCAGCATAACTAGCTATTGCCTTGTCAATAGCGATCCAAGTTGACGCTTTAACCGCATTTTGGTAGTTGCGACGAATTGAACTAGCGATTGGTTCAACGCGATTAAAAGGGGCCTCATTTTGGTGGCGTGGTTGAGAGTTAAAGGTCAGGAATCGATGAATTTGATCCCATCGAGTTTCCTTCATTATTTGATTAATTTGATGTGTATTTCCAAGCTCTAAGCGCTCCTAGTATGCCTTTCGGTTTAATTCAGTGTGATTTGCCATATAAAAGAGCCCTCCGAGCCAGTGGAGGAGCTCAATAGGTTGAAGTGTTGTCCAAGGTCGAGAAGTTTCATTAGATTTTGCGGCGGACCTCGACTTTTCCGCATCGACATTGGTCGCCGCGCACACCACTGAAAGAGTCTCAAACCCACCAAAAAAGTACATAAATAGACTCAGTGAATCTCGAGCTTCAATTAGCACTTTATACGACTCATTATCGACGCGAATTGGTGGAGTAAATAACGCGTAAGGTTCATTGGCCAATTCATAAATTACTGGTGAAGCATGTGGGCTTGCGGCACGAGTTTCGAGCACTTGGACATCGTTTTTTTTGCTTTTTTTTGCAGTAGCAGATAAAGGAAGAGTTTCTCGTTCTTCCCAGGGTATTTTTTTGATAGGAATCCTACCAAAACGCGTTGGTTGGGTCATCTTTAAATGCTTTGTTTACCTCGAAGTATAAAACGCGTTTTAGGTTGGGGTGGTGCCAAGACAAAACGTCACTACCTGACGACTCATGGGATAAGAATTACCTGTGGCATGAAGTTTACGGTGGCACACTTGGGGCACGTTGTCGAAATGAGGGCATAAGAAAGTCGGACTTCTCTAGCAAATGGCAAGCTGAAGGAACGATTCACATCAAGGGTCGAGTTGAGATAAGTCACGAGCAGCCAAAAATTCACCACGAAGATTGTGATGGTATCCAACCATCGAGTATCACTTGAGCAGCAATGTGATCGGATAGTTGCAGTGCAGCGTCCTTGGAGGCCTTAAATTTCGTGAAGTTCGATGCATGGGACAATAGGTTGCGAGATCCATAACAGGTGCCTGAAATGTGTGTAATCAGAACTTCCAAGATTGATCAGAGAAGATTGTCTGTGACTATTTCTCGAAGTTGCAATTCGAATAGAATCGTAAACATCGATTTGGATTTTGAAACTCTTTGTATCAATGGCCGCCGGTTCGACCAGTTCCAGAATCGCACCTGCGCCGAATCTGCAGTCTGCACATGTGGCAGAATCTAGTCGCACCTGCATATGCAGTGTGCAACAGGAGTATCTCTCATTTTTCTGTTCACCTTCCTTGTTGATTGTTGAGTTTGCAAGCGCTCAATCGCGAGCCGAGTTCACCCAGAAAATAAACGACACAATTCCCGCATCCACTTTATCTCAATCTTCTGGCTTCTCTTTCGGACTCGAGTAAGCAGAGAATATCGTCAACTTTCACTGTAAAATTTGAGAATATCCATTAGCCAATGTCCTTCCATCATGTGCTGCATATTTCATCTGGAATACTGTCTCATACCTGGGCCCTTGACGTTTCGGATAATGCTTCGGCTCGTGTCGTCCATGAATTCGACTCTAACTTGTGTGACACCACCTCGAGAACCTAGAAAGTTTCCGTGTCAACCTCCATCCAGATGTCTGTCTAACATCGTTGTGGGTGCAATTTACCTGTTCGGCCGAGGACTCGGGTGACCTTGACGAGCTTGACGGGAACCTTTCCAGCATCCATCTTGGCGGATTTGCTTGTGAAGAGGGATTATGAAGGGTTGATATCGGACGGAGGGGTTGCGAGAGTGTGTAAGTGGTTGAACGGCTTCAATGTTGCTGATCAAAGTCTGAGGCCGCAGTTTGAAGGTGTTGTGGGATTCTGAAAATGTTGCCGCGAATGCCAAGATTCACCCGGACTAATCCAAAAATGGACTAGTCGATATGCTTCTCCCAAGTGACTCAATAGTGAGTGATGGCAGCGAGGTGAGAACAGCTTCTTAGTGACTTACTGCAAGAGTGAGTTGTGCATTGATTATTTCATAGAGTGCTCTACTCACATCGCACCTTCAAGTTAATCCTATTTCACCACGGTTGTCCAGAGCTGAGTATCACCGTGCTACAGTCCTGCTGTTTGATTCGTTGACACCCATTTTCGTTTGCTGTGCCCTCACGAAAAAAATCTCCGAATATAAAAAGGCTGAGAACTCGACTGTCAGGGGAAACCCTACTACTCGGGACCATTTGAGAGAGATACTACATCCACCACAATGGATCTAGTAAACCACCTATCCGATCGGCTGCTATTTGCAGTTCCAAAGAAAGGACGACTGCAATCAGCAACGCTCGATCTTCTATCAGGATCCGACGTTCAGTTTCGCAGGGAAACGCGGTTAGATATTGCTCTGGTCAAGAACTTGCCACTGGCTCTTATCTTCCTACCGGCAGCAGATATACCCACGTTCGTTGGTGAAGGACGAGTCGACTTGGGAATTACAGGCAGAGATCAAGTTGCAGAGCACGATGCCCACCTGCCACTTGGAGAGCAATCTGGAGTTGTAGAAGTTATGGATCTAGGGTTTGGAGCATGCAAGCTACAGGTTCAGGTTCCTGAGAAGGGTCCACTTCAAGATGTCAAGGACCTAGTTGGCAAGAATATTGTCACTAGTTTCACAGGTCTCGCAGAGGACTATTTTTCTCGACTCGAAGGCAGAGGAAGTCGCAAGGAAAGTATCAGCGGAGCAGACAGCCCAATCCCCAAGTTGAATACCAAGATCAAGTTCGTTGGCGGAAGTGTCGAAGCAGCATGTGCACTGGGCGTTGCGGATGGGATTATTGATCTGGTAGAATCGGGCGAAACCATGAGAGCCGCCGGTTTAAAAGCAATCGATACCGTGGTGGAGAGCACCGCTGTACTGATCAAATCAAAATCAGTTTCCAACGACAAACTCGCCAATCTGATTGAAGCAAGAATACGGGGCGTCATCGCTGCACAAAGATACGTCCTCTGCCAGTACAATGTACCACGAGAGAAACTCTCAGGAGCAACAAAGATCACACCAGGAAGGAGAGCACCTACGATAACGGCGTTGGAGGAACCGGACTGGGTGGCCGTCAGTGCAATGGTGGAGAAAAAGAAGATCGCCACTGTCATGGATGATCTTACGGGCGTGGGTGCTACAGATATATTGGTGCTGGATATTGCAAACTCGAGGACGGGCTAGTTGCCTATCTTGAGGACTTGAAGATGTTTTACGGTGTGCTGAACGAGTCGCAAAAGCCATATGATACAGATGAGGATCGCATGCAAGGGGTTGTTGAGGAAGGGGGAGTTCTAAAAGGATCTGGACCGCGACTAAGATGCGGTGTGATAGATTGGATAAATCGTGCTTGTGTTTTTGCTTTCAGAGCTACAGAGGCCTGCCGAAAGTTTGAATCGTACATATTTAGTGGTAGCTGCAATCTAGAATATTGCTTATGCAGCAGTGATCCCTTCAGTCCTTGTTATACTGTTGGGGTCGAGATACGGAGCCTCGCCAATACCCACAGCTCTGTTCCCAAAGCGCTCTCCTAGCCCGTCGTAGTCAAAGGTTGCGGAGTGGAAAACACTTCTGTTGTCCCAGATAGCTGTTGAATTTACTCAGTGTTAGCGACATATTTCTGACACGACCCTCGGGAAAAGGTTCTGCATGGGGGAAAACAAAACCCACCGATATCATTCTTGTTCCTCCACTTGAATCGCACCTGCAAGTCATGATTCGCGATAATCGTATCGTGGAGCTTCTTCAGAATCTCCTCGCTCTCATCGGCATGCACCTCGTTGATATACTTCGGAAACGGGCCAATGGCGAAGATACTCTTCCAGCCGGTGACGGGATTCGTGCGCACAACAGGGTGCACAGCCGAGAGCTTCTGGCCGATATTCTGCGGCGAGCCGCGCTCATCAGTGTACAGGGTGGCGCGGCCGGCCTCGGCGGCCTTGATGAAGCCATCGCCTACAAACGTGGCGGTCAAGCCCTCGAGGAACGTCTGTATGGGCTTGCTGAAGCGCTCGTAGATCTCGTACCCGGACGCCCACAGCGTGTCGCCGCCGGTCTTGGGCAGCTCGACGAGCCGCAAGCTCGTGTAGTCGGCAGGGACGGGCTCGAACTGGATGTCGCTGTGCCACTGCGCCGCGTCGTAGCGCCGCTTGTCCTTCTGCTCGTTGATCGCGAACAGCTTCTTGCGCCCCACCGACGAAATGTTGCTGATTTGCGGGTCGTCGCCGAACTCGCCCGACCCGTTGAGCACCGGGTGGATGTGCAGTGTCGACGTCGACGGCTTGCCGGTGAGTTCGCCCAGGCGTTGGATGAATTGCTTTTGAAGCGTGTTGGTTAGGTTGTCCTGTGCGCGGAAGAAGACGACGCCGCGTTCACTGACTGATTCATGATTGTTGGTTGGTTTGTCGCCTGTGCTGGGAGAGGACTGGAGACTTACTTGTAATGGCTAGATCTCTCAGAAGAGTGTCTGCGTCGGCGGCATTTAGGAGGTCGTCAACGATGTTGGCGGTTGGAAATTCTCGACCGATGACAGGGGTGACATCTTCCGAGTCGAACTTGTCTAAAGAACCACTCTGCTTCAGCGGTTTTGGATAAGCAGACTGCTCCTTGGATTTGGAGCCTCCGTTGAGGATGGGGATGCTTTCAGCGATAGAGCCCATTTTGTGGTATCCACGATAGATCGTACTTCGAAATGGTGATTCTGTTCAACTCAAAAACTCATTCTTGACTTTTGACATGGGGTGGTATATGTATATGTGTATTGATCTCTGGACGTCAGCACTCCTCAAGCGTCGATTGCTCGACATTGGTCCAGATTGCCGGGTGATCACGCAATTACCCCGAGGAATGGCAAGATCGTCGTGTGTTATCACGACTTTTTTCGTTTTGCGTTATCTCAGTATTGGATAATACCATCGTGAAATATCGTCCTGCGTGAATGAACATGTGCTCACTCGTGAAAGAGATGGGTCAGAAGTATCCTGGGAGTCTTCGAATGATCTAGTGGAGTGTAAGAGGCGCGTGACCAGTAGTGCACTGAAGGCTTGAGAGACTGCAACATCTCGATAGCCTATGAGCACTGCGAACCCTCCTTTGGCGAAATGTACCAATAACACACTTACTGTAACTTGGCTGGGGATGGTTCAGATGCTGAACAGGTTAGTTCTCAGCCTGCGTAGGCAGGCTGCACCAGATCTGCAGTTCCTGTTCAGGCATCAACGCTGTGGTATCAAGCCGCTCGACATGCGTCGTTGGTGCCGAAACTCCGCTTCCAAGTCGCATCGCATCAAGAAGACGTGGTCATCATAGTCAAGAAGCAGCGTTCTTGAGATGGCCGTACAGCTTTGAATCACGATGGATAGCCCCGCGCGTGCGTCAAAGGGAGGCTGAGGCTGTCAGGTCAACTGTCGATATACATCTCAAGCATAATCGAAAAATAGCATTAGGGGACTCTAGTGAGAAAATCTCTATAGCTTGGCCACCAGATTTCCTCAACAAGCACAAACCAAAACATCGGTGCCTGATGCTAATCATCCCACCTAGATAATTAAAGCCTGTAGTTCGTATGACAGGCATCGGGATTGGAACAACAAACACGACGATTCGGGGCCAAGGGGCCTAACGCAGATCGCCAGAGAAGCCCCCGCGGCTGGTGGGTTAGCGATACGCACGGAAACGGGCGAAGCCACTTTTGCTTGCCCACAGCGTGCGCAGCACTGTTACAGAGTAGTGTTTACGAGCATTACGACCAATGCACAGGTCCCCCTAGTGGGTGGTGTCGGCTGGGCATGGTTGATTTACAGACCCGCTGGAACCCGAGAACCTCAGGTAAGGATGTGAGAGATTGATCTGATACAATTAATTATAAACTGTCCGATGCTCGATGGTGAGGAATGCACTCCTGATTTTCAGAACTATCCATTGCACTCACAACCCAAAACAACCTGCTTTGTCTTTATTCTTTCAGGAAGCATTTTAGAAAAGTCTTTTTGCGATACGAGCACGATCCGGGCAATCCATCTCATAATCCTTTCATTGTGACGTACTTGTCTGCTTAACTCAGCTTGGGTCTCCGCAATATCCGTGCTCCCACTGCACTTCCAACAACTTTGAACTTCAATCCTCCCACTACGAACTTTCGTCGTAATCGCAGACATTCGATTTCACCTCCGCGGCGAATGTCATCCAGACTGATGCCTGCCAACTCAAGCGCTCATTTCCTGTCCTCGATAAACATCATGCCGTCGAGTAAATCCCCGGCAGTCCACGAACCGCTTCCTCTAAGCGAACCGCTACTCAGCCGATTGGTTGTGGCTCCGATACTGTTTGTGTCCTTCCTGATATCCTTATTCCTGGTGGACCGGAAACACTATGGAAGCATTCTCGCCAATTCCAACACCAAGGACGGCTATTACCACTCACATCAGCGCAAAATGGCGAAGCGAGATATGGACGACGCATTCCAGATGAGACGCAAAGTCATTGCTTTCATGGTCATGCTCAGTGCCATGGCGCTGGCCATTGTGGCCTGGAGTTTTGAATCTCTATGGCGAGGCTGGAGAGCCAGGACTTGGTAAATGACTCAAATTCTCACTGGGCTCCATTCATACAATTTCATGAATGATGGTTGGGGGTTTTAGGTTGAATGATGATCATGATCACTTTTCGGGGGCATCTGTGAGCAAAACATTAGCAATTTGGTCAAATCTTTGAGCGCATATATATGATTGTTGAAATACAGGGGGATGTGGCAGGACTGATGTATCAACACAACATGTAACAAAGTAACAAAATATTGGTTTCGTTAACTCCAAAACTCACCTGGTAGTCTTTCGATTAGGTATTTCCCTCTAGCCACGCTCATGATAGGCACACCGGGGATTTTGCGAATGCGTCTCTTCAAGTCTCTATCGTTGGTTGCAACAATGTAAATCTTGTGGCGCATGATTCGGTCGACGATACAATCATCTGCATATGTTCCTTTGTGCCCACACTGTAGCCGTTCCCATCTCTCGTCTCTTGCTATGCGTAACGCAATTCTGTACTTTTGACCGAGCTTCTCCAACTCGGCCATGACACAATCTGTGATGATAGGAATACATTTGGCGTAGAGACAATCCATCATGGTCGGTAGCATTTCCAACTTCTTCTGGACCGTGTGGGAGAGGAAATTGGTGTCGACCAAGACTTGGTATGGAGGTACTAGAGCGGTGTTGTATTGGAAGAACAGAGCAGATGAGACTTGAGGCCTATAGGCGAGTCAGAACGTGTCGATCTCGACCCTGGTATGTTTTCTTGCTCACGCTTCTCGAATAACATCATCGTCCTTTTTCTTCTTTGGCTCTTCAGATTTGGCGGTTTCCTGATTCTTCTTGAGACGAGCATCACGCTGCCCGATAATCCGCTTGACTTGAGCGAACTTTTTCGTTTTTTTCTGTGTTCCCATCCTTGCGGATAGCAGTGCTGCTCGGAGTCAGTCGCTGAATGCCAGTAGGATCTGAAAGTAAAGCCAGGAAAATTAATTTGAAGCGGGGAAAATCACCTCCGAATCTACCATGTACACCAAGCTGGATGAGGACTAGCTCGGACCGATTCTACGTCGGATCACTGTTCTTCTCCACGCTGGTCTACACTCAATTCGTTTAGGCAGTAGAGAGTCCCCCCCCAGCCACAAATCCTTCCCTGGCATGCCCGGGAGAGTCACCAAAAACTCCCAGAGCCAAATATAACCGCACCCTGAACCACGGTTGGAAGGCCCCGAACCAGAAAACCACAGGCACCAAGCGAGTCAAAACTCGTCACCTTTTCTTCTCTAGCACCACCAATTTTGAACCCTGTTTCTCGACACCTGACTTTGTCCTCCCCCCTTCCAGTTCCATTCAAACCATCTCAACCAACCTATTTCCTGCATAACCACCTTGCAATCTTATCTTCAGTCATTCATTACACGGTACACGGCAACATACATAACATCCGCACACATAATCAACCCGCCACTATTTAACACACCTGTCTCATCATGGTCGCCGCAGCCGCAACCGATTCTGCGTTGCCAACTCTCCCTGGCGGTTACAATTATCCGCCTCCTACCGTTCCTCCTACAGCCGGTGCCCCTTACCTCGCGTCATCAGGACTACCAGAAAACTTTGTCTTTATTGTCGTGGGCGCCGCTCTGGGCTTCATAGCCCTATTGGTTATAGGATGGCAAATCCTAATGTCATGGTCAATTAACCGTCGCTTCAAACGCGATGCGAGTGCGACTGGAACTGGGAATGTTTCCTACACACCCCTACCAGATTTCAAGAAAAACCCGGCTGCGCAGTCCTCACACGATATGGCGGATCTAAGTAAACTCCCCAGGTCGTTTTCAAGCGTTCCCAGCCTATTCTTCTCGCCTACAGCAGAGGTCGCAAAACAAGCTCAACGCCCTCCAAGCAGTCAGCATCATCACCTGCCGGCAGGTCATTATAGAGATGCCTCGGATTCATATCGTCGTTAGATCTGGGAACGTGATCTTTTTCAATTCAAAACACTACCAAACTTGGACATGGTATCACATTTCAACCCTCTTAGTGCGGATGGGTTGGTGGATGGTAGAGGATGAGCACAATGCGGCGCGACTAGGCATGCTCGGCAAAGCAGAGAAACAAACCGGCTTCTGGCATTGTTATTGAAGGGGCAAGATTACCCTACTGTCAAGTGCCATATTCGACTCAAAATCACTACCATACGGGCAAAACTACACAATTAATAATGGGATCTGGATTTAGCGCGGCGTTGGCGTCGATTTATCAGCATCAAGAGGGCGAGAGGAAGAGTGATGAGAGGATTTCGCATCATGGATTAGGAAAATGAATGAATGGCGTTTCTCGTTTGCGGCATGACATTTGCATTTGATGTGCTGACCTTTTGGACATGGGAATCTGTGCAGCATGCGAATTTCAACTCGCCACGTCCACATCTACTGTTTTCCACCGCAAAATGGCATTGGCCGCACAACCAACCACATGTTTACCAACAGGTGTCCATGCAGTTGCTAGCCAAGCAGTATGTGCACCGATACTTTGGTTGTTATACAAAGCCGGAGGGGTGATGGCTGCCAGATACGCTTGGCTGACGTGCTCAAGGCCAAAATAGTTGGTCTTCATACCTGGTCGGGCCGTAGATGATGGTGTTTATAGCACGCAAAACGAAATGTCAATGTTTGCATATACTGACACGACGCACGCTCGCTGGTGTACCAGTACAGGCACTCCGCTGTCACTACTGCAAAAAACTGTCCGCTGCCACTCATACCTGCTTTCTGCCACTAGGAGCCATAGGTACCTACATAGGTACTAGTCATGATTTCTCAGTGGTTCAACGCAGCATTCTCTACAACCTACATACAAAATCCTCGTAGACGATGTGCAAAACCTGCCATACTCCTGAGGTAGACGGTGGCTGTGCCCGCCATCACACGCGGCATTCAAGTTCGGATCCACCAGCCAGCCGATGACATAATAGGTCCGAGTCTCAGGAGAGGACTACCATTCAGAAACATCCGCTCCACCGTATCGAATTCTTCTCGGTGCCTCGACTGCACAAGCTAGGAAAGACTCGAGCTTCGAGTCCGATTCTCCGGAACACCACAGACGATAGATTAAATAGTGCCTATCTAGAGGTGATTCATCCAACCTCACCGCACTCCTCCACCGGCACTGGCAGTGATACCAGAGCGAATCCCACCTACACTAGAGCCAATTCCCTCCCCCCCAAAGCACCTACCTAAAGCAACCATCGAATTTCCTTCATCCGCCATCGAAAAGCAATTCGCCCGTCCATCTGTCCCTCTGTCTTCCTCCCGAAATGGCCACGCCCACCACATACCTCAGCACGGCTCTACTGCGGCGGTCGTGCAGCTCGACCTCGACCGTGACATCGCTGTGCACGCCACGTGTGAGTGCACTGCGGATCGTGCAGCGGCGATGGGCTCGTGTGCATAACGTGCGCTTCGTCACGACGCAGCGCCAGGCCGAGAAGGTGCTCGATCGCTATCGTGAGAAATTGGAGGAGAAGGCCCGACTGTAAGTTTGGATTATTTATACGAGATGGGAATATATATGTGTGACAAGATCAGTTGTGCTGACTGGAGTCTTTGTCGTTGACTATAGGGAAGGACATAGGTCTGTTGACTCGTTGAAGGAGTCGTATAAAGAGAAGATATTGGAGGTGAAGAAGACTGCTACTATTCTGCCTGAGGATGTACCTCCTGCTCCTGCTTCTCAAGCAAGCCCTTCTGCCTTCGCCCAACCTCCGCCTCCTCCACCGGTACCTCAGGATAAACCAGCAGAGAAGAAGCAGTCCTCCTCCAATGCCCCCGGTATCAAGCCTCTATCTTCGTATCTCGATCTGGAAAAGGTCGCAACACTGCAGAATAAGGAGGTGGAATATATATGGAGGCTGCGACATGCCAATGATCCTCTGTCATTGTGCGCAGTCATACCTCTTGAGACCTACGAGCGTATTTATCAGTCCGCGCGTAAACACCCGCAATTTGTCCTTCCCTTACCACGACCGGCAGCCGATGATGGCAGTGGGGATGTGAAACAGTCCGATCAAGGATTTGAAGGTGGTGAGCGTTCGGCTGCTGATATTCATTTCCTCCAGTGGGGTTTTCATCCTCCAGCAGGTCCACCACCTGCACCAGGAGCCAAGTCGTCCAATACACATACGAGTACCGTACTCTTCACTCATTTGGCAGCTTTCAAGCTCCATGGAACATATGCTCAGCCACATACCGCCATCACGCATCATTTGGATCTGGCTGATTCGCATGGTCTGGTCCTCCTGAGTGGATCCGTCACCGAGGGTCGAGGAGTCAGTGTGGAGGAGGGAAGATGGCTGTTGATGTGCCTGCAAAAGTTTTATGACTATGCAGGTCATGGTGGTGGTATCGGACGTGAAAAGCGACAGTCGCTACTGAACAAGTTCAGCTCTGGTGACCAGAGTTTTGATCTAACAGAATTGGTTGATGAGGCCGAAAGAATCTCGTGACCGCTGAAATATTTCGACTTCGATCAGCTCCAGAGTTCATCTTCATCCACAACAATCTCGCCCTTTTTCAGATTGGCCATTCCTTCCAACCCAAGCGCATCCTGGACCAGGAATTCCCAAACCGCATCAAAATAACCGGGCTCCGCGACAGTCGAGTTGTGGTCGCCATTTGGGAACTCCCTCCAGACCTTCTTGGTCGGGCACATATCATACAAGTCCCTCATCATCGAGGAAGGAACAATTTCGTCTCGTCCTCCAGAGAGGAACAGAACAGGAATGCTCTTGTCTTTTACCTTGGCCAGAAGTGCCTCTGAATCCCAACGTTGATGGCAAAATGGAGTGAGGTATTTTGCGGCAGGCATTACAGCAGGAATCATTTTGCGAATGGACAGAAATGTGTTTTCGAGAATGACAGCAGCAATGTCGCCGACCTGCTCGTTGGTTGACAAGAGTTTGACGGCAACTGCACCTCCCAGGCTCTGACCATACAGTATGATATTTGTCTTCCTCAGTTCGTCGTGGTTGCGAACATAATCCAGGGCAGTCTGAGCATCGATTGACAATCCATTCTCATCTGGTGAGCCAGTGGACTTGCCATAACCTCGATACTCCACCATGAATACATGACAGCCCAGACTTTCAGACAAGACCTTTCCTATTGGCAACCGGTGTCCGACATTGCCAGCATTACCATGAAACATGACCAGGGTGACATTTTTCTTCAGCGCTGGAGTGGGAGGACGAAGGAGGTAGGCATGGAGAGTTTGATCGTCGGGCGTAGGAAAAGATATGGACTGAGCATTTTGAAGGCCAAACTGGTCGGGTGTAGGGACTTGGGTTCTTGAACCAGCGGGGATGCTTGCAGGATAGATGATGTCGTTTTGTTTGAAATAGAGAAGACTGCTACCAAGAGCGGCAAGGCCAGAAGTAGCAAGCGCAGGTATACGTAGGTAGGACAGTGCGGTACCCATGGCGTTCATCTTGATAGAAGGGAACAAGAGAAGCGAAGGTGGGGGGCAAGATTAACCATGAACAATATATACAACGAGGGCAAGCAGTGATTGGGACTGTTTGATTGATTAGAACAAAAGATAGGCTGATAAAGGCAGAAGAAGCTCCAGAGGATTTTGGCCGTCGAAGGAAGCCTGCTTGGAAGGCCACAAGTTGCGGAGAGCACGAATACGGAGAGATAGAAGTTACAACAAGGACTCGATTGAACTGCAGTGGAAATGACGAAAGCCACCTCGGGCGCACTTTGGATTCAGCCTTTTGGGGCGGAAGATAGATTGCGAACTTTAGTAGTGGTCTAAGACGAAACAGGTAAGACCCCTCGGGATAGTTTCCATACTGGAACGACCCCAATCTGCCCTGCAGGCGAACTTGAAGGTGCCGTTTGGAGTAGCCAGCAACGCGTTCTCTGGGGTGCCTTTTCAGAGGACTCCATATCTTGACATTGACTGTTGAGCACACACGACCTTCATCACCTCCAACAGTTCAACTCTAGTCTGCCATTCTCCTCAATTTCTTCTGTGTCTCTTGTATCTCTTGGCTGCGGACCAGCTAAGTTTCATCATCGACCTCTCGCCAAACCATCATCCTCCGTCCCTCAAAATGATCAGCGGTCATTCAACAGGCATGCTGGGAGAAGATGGCATACATGTGGACATGAACCACCTGAAGAAGGGAGAAGTCAACCTAGGCACATCGATCATGGCCATCACGTTCAAGGACGGTGTCATTCTCGGAGCGGACAGTCGAACAACCACAGGCGCATACATTGCGAATCGAGTGACGGACAAGCTCACACAAGTGCATGATACTATTTGGTGTTGTCGGTCAGGATCGGCTGCCGACACGCAGGCTGTAGCAGACATTGTACAATATCATCTTGGTCTTTATGGGATCCAAAACAACGAACCACCTACCACCCAAACTGCGGCAGCTCTCTTCCAGGAACTATGCTACGAGAACAAGGATCAACTAAGGTAAGCAAAAGACGGGGATGGACTTAGGAATTGATAACTGACTAGTTTGCAGTGCAGGAATGATCATTGCCGGTTATGACAAGCGGAACGGTGGCCAGGTCTACTCAATACCTCTAGGAGGATCACTACACAAGCAAGCATTTTCCATTGGAGGATCTGGTTCGACTTACATCTACGGATACACAGACGCACACTGGAAGGACAACATGACTGAGGAGGAAGGCGTGGATTTTGTCAAGAACTCGCTGAGAGAAGCCATCAAGTGGGATGGAAGTTCTGGTGGTGTGATCCGTATGGTGGTCTTGACAGCCAAAGGAGCTCAGCGGCATTTGTACCTACCAGATCAACAATACAAAGGACCGGGTACAGGGCTATGACTCGAGGCTGAGGGAGTAAGTTGATAGGCAGTATCATGGGCGGCGTCAAG
Source organism: Exophiala bonariae (assembly GCF_035927105.1). Taxonomy (NCBI): domain Eukaryota; kingdom Fungi; phylum Ascomycota; class Eurotiomycetes; order Chaetothyriales; family Herpotrichiellaceae; genus Exophiala; species Exophiala bonariae. Next base: position 371,994 of record NW_027042491.1, read on the forward strand.
GATCATGTATGTAATCGTACCTGATGCATTCAAGCGGGCCAAAAAGAAAGTTGAAATAGAAACAACTTTGTTACAACACGACGATCAGCCATGAGGGCTTTTCGACAACAACACCAGTGAAGTTCGAGATGCACGTAAGACTCAGAGTCGCTCTCAGTTCGCCTTTCAGCCTTGTGCTGATGAGATGAGATGAGAATGATTGCATTGACGTGTTTGAGAATAAGCATACCGCATGTGCGTACGAGGTACTTTGGGTTAGAAAGGGATTGGTTATCCGCGCGAATATTCGTTAGTGTTTGATATTAAAAATGAGTTCCAATCGTTTGGATGGGCGTGGATGGATGGGGGCTTTTTCATGCAAAATGAGGTCAGAGCCGCCTTCCGGGTGATTCTCGCGCGTAAAAGGCATACTCGTAGGCGAAGACAGAGAGGCTCTTGGGCATCAACCCGGGTACCTTTTTAACTAGGACAATGCCTCGTCTCCTTTCAGCCTTTCCTGTTGTCTTGCTCCAGCTCCAAGCCACAGCCTGTCTGCCACGGCCCACGGGTAGCGCAGTGAACCTGCTCAGTGAACTTCCACCACCACCACCACCACTAAAGCCCTCCCTTCTCCCACGTCGTCCTCCCCTGCAACCAAAATGGAGAACTTGAACTGGCCAACTGCCAACTAACTAGCCTTTTCGAAGCTTTTCGTCCAAACTTGTCCCCTTTCAAATAATAATTCTCATCATCCTCTTCCCTCTCTCTTTATCCTTGTCCTTATTACTTCGTATCATAAGCAGCCGTCTCGGAATCTGTATCTCAATTCCCCAAGGAATAGACGCGCTCGCTTGCTTCATCTCTTGTCATCAACTTTAGCTTTCACGTCTAAGCCATGTCTCTGGTAAGTTGAATTGTTAATTGTCTGGACGCTCAACCCCCGCCACCGCCTATCCATTCATCAGCACATGCTAGCTCCCTCTTCTTTTGCCTCACCATTCCCACTCCCACTCCCACTCTCCCTCCCATTGCACCGGCACCTGAAACTGCACCTTCATCATGGTTCATGGCCCACCCAAACCGTGAACCCCCCTCCACCACTGCCACCATCACTGGCAGCTGGTTGTCATTCAACTTTCGTTGACATCAGCCCCTCAAACTTCAATGTGACATCCACTTCATCTCCATTCCTACCGCTTGGATCACTATCATAGCCAATATATTGGTGCAACCCACATGTACTACTCGGCTTTGGGTGCAGGCTGTGCAGGTTATGTTCAGGCTGCGGGTCAACCAAATCCTGACCTCGATCGCTTCTACAACCCTCATCATACTGACATCCCCTCTCGCCATCTAGGCATTGAACGCGGCAGGTTGAGATGGGCTCGCTGGTGATGAGCCAGGCGCAGCCGGCTATCAATCATCATTCCTATCACCACATGATGGTTGACACAAATCAACCTCAAGACGAAGCCGCTACTAGGCCTAGGAGCGCTTCACAGTCTACTGCAACAAGGCAAAGATCCTCTTCTACCACCAATCCCCAAACTCCTACCAACCGAGAAGACGACACAGACGTTCCTCATACCCCAGCCGCCCAACGCAATCAACAACATCATCCTTCAAGTACTCATTCCTCTACCTCACGACAACAGACATCCTACTATCCTCACAATGTAAATCAACATAGCCGCGGTTTCGATCAATCGGGGTTTCCGCTTTCTAATGACCCTCGAGTGGTCGTCGCTTCATCACCCCCAGGCTCCCCTCGACTACAGCCAACCTACCGTTCCACCAGATCTCTCGGAGGCTCAGAGGCCACTTCTCCTAGTAGGATAAAGATCCGGGACCTGTCACACATTCGCAGTTTTGCAAGTGAGGAATATCTGGCACGACCGAGATTACCTTCCAGACAACCTAGTGGGTTTTCGGATACCGGAAGGCAATATGAAATCAGTTCCATGCCAGTCACGGATATCATTGAGATGGTTGCAGGCCTTCTTACCAAGATTACCACCACGAACGACCGTCAGCATGAACATCATCGACCCGTCGCTTTGACCGAAGAACAGAGCCACCTCAATCCACAAGCCAACTGCGTACTCGCTTTTCATGGCAAGAATGTGCCAGGCATCACAATTCTGAGTTACTTGAGCCGGATACATAAGTACTGTCCGACCACTTACGAGGTTTTCCTGAGCCTATTGGTTTATTTCGATCGAATGACAGAGGCTGTGAATCGAAGGCTGTATGGCAACGCGACTGGGGGCCCTGGTGATTCTCCAGCAACTGCTCCAGAATCATCAACACCGAATGCACGATCTCCATTACCCATGAATGTGGATAGTCCTCAACAGCACACCGATGTCACCACTCCCCCTGCCTCGGCGCCGAATGCTTCACCTGAACATCGTGCTATTACGAGAGAACCATCATTTGCACGTTCAGGAAATCCACAAGATTTGTCTCAGTTTTTCGTGGTTGACAGTTATAACATTCATCGACTTGTCATTGCCGGCGTTACTTGTGCTAGTAAATTCTTCTCCGATGTCTTCTACACGAATTCCAGATATGCAAAGGTAAAGGCCCAGTCCATTTGCTGAGCACTGATAAAAGCAGAACGTACTGACACCTTTCAGGTTGGCGGTCTTCCTCTCGTGGAGCTCAATAATCTCGAACTTCAGTTCCTCATCCTTAACGACTTTAGACTTTCGGTACCAGTGGAGGAACTCGAGGCATATGGTACAATGCTGGTGGAATTCTATGCTCGAGAACTGGTTGCACAACAACAAGCAGCGCATGCTGCGACTTCACCAACCTCTACAGATGGAATGTATATGAGATCGGGTCGACCAACTCCAGGACAACCCTCAGCTCCACCGACATGATCACGTTGATGATGAAAATGATTATTGAAACTTCCGACAAACTTTCCCCCCGTCGAAATCTCCTTGTGAAATAGATTTTCGATATCACCCACCCTACTCCCTCTTTCGCTTTGCCCCGGGTATATTGATCTTGCACATTCTCAGGGCACTTTGCGTGGTTTGCTATGCCCTACCTTAGACGACTTAAATTTTGGGCGCGCTTTGTCCGACTTTATTCAATACGTTCTTGCGCTGGTCATATTTTTTTTGGCGCAGATGGCGTGTGTGAGGGTTATATGTTTGTTATCATGAGGACGAGAAGTCCCATCTACTTGGTGCCCGATAGATTGCATGCACCCATCGCTTGCATCTCCTGTTTTATCGGTTTTCTCTTGGGGTCAGTTCCCATTTAATGAAGGAACTGGACTAGAGTTGATGATGAATGATTATGATGAGACTCTTCTCACAGGGTCAAGATCATGGGAGAAGTGTACCCTTGATGGGAGTCTTTAGATTGATGAAATGGTGGTGATGAACAGAACTAGGACACAATGCTTAAACATGATTAATGGAATTGGTGTTGATAGAACCCATGGATCTTCCATGTGCTGATGATGTGATTGACCTCGCGTCCCGAACCCCATACAACAAGGATTATGTCCACGTACGGAGGCAAAGCCTCGGTCATTCATACGTGACACTGTGTATCGAGGTAGTCCTTACTCTCACGATGTGTATCCACCGTGGCCATACACTGGTCAGAAGCTGGGTAACATTGGTAAATATTGGCAAACGGAGACAGTAACACCACGCAAAACACGCAAAACAGCAAAACAGCGTGCTGAGGGAGACCACCAGAGTACCTCAACATGATCAGATACGATCCTGGCGCCCATCGTTCAGAAGGTGACCAGGACGTGAATGTAGATGACTCCTAACTAGGTAAACAAATCAACAGTCGTCTGAATCCCAGCTTGTTGGTTCACTTGATCATACTGAACAAATCTCTTCATCACATGCTTCAGTCATCTCTTGCCAAAGTCATCCTGCTTACCTCGTCTGTGTCGTCAGACGTTCCCTCGCTTGTCAGCGCGGTCCTCTGGAGGTTCGCGTTCACGTTCACGTATTTTCAAAACTTACAAGATCTCTACCGCCTGAGGTTTTGGAGACTGCGCTCGATCTCGCACGCACTCAAGCCACGCAACTGGCATCATGAAGAACTTGAGACCAATCCTCATCGGTATCTTTGCTATTGTCTCTTTCCTCTCTTTTGGTGTAGACGCCACACAATACACCCGCTTCGAAGACCTCCCCAAATGCGGTCAGAAATGCCTCTCAGATTCAATTGAACACGCGCTCAAGACCGCCGACTGTGGTACCAGCCTGTACTGTGCCTGTCGATCACAACAATACAGCGAGTGGATATACAGCTGTCTTGGAAAGAACAAGCCCTGCGACGAGCGCGCAAAGCTCAATGATGTGCTGCTGTACAATATCCAGTACTACTGCAATGAGACTTCAGATCAGCGCGTTCGTTATACCGTCAAGGTGGCTGGAGCCGAGAAGACTTTGACTATGGACGGTAGAGATGCTACCAGTACATCGCATGCGCTGGTGAGTGGATCATGGTGCAGAATCTAAGCGGGTTAGCTCCTCTGGTTGAAAATTGGCTAACAGGTAGTGACTGGTGATTTATAGACAGGTGCCACTTCGACCATGACCACTGGAAAGGACCATCCCACGACCACGTCAGGTATACCAACCGGAACCTCGCACACCAGTGATGGAGAGTCGACCAGCAAATCAAATCTACCGTCTCCGAGTGCGGCCGGGAACGCGTCGTCCACCTCTTCACATTCGTCTTCGACAAGCACCACTACCAACAGCAGTACCTTTTCATCAGAACCTACCATTTCCAGCAGTATCCTCACATCTCAGACAGAATCCGTTCCACCAGGCATGACAGTGGTTGACGCAAACACAACCATCATGGGTCACACCGTTACCGCGAAAGCCACGACACTCGTCACCGCCACTGTCAATAGTGGAACTGGACCATGTCAAATCGAAGCTCTTCGACGTGGTCTTCATGAGAACTTGCACGCCATGGTTGGTCTCAGCATTGCTTTGCTATCGGGTTTTATTCTGTTCCTGTTCATTGTTGGTTGAACTGCTATCTCACAGCAGACCTCATTGGAAGTCCACGGCTGTCAACCAATCTGGGTATCTCATGGGCCGCTGAAGGATGATATTAGATTTCTTTGGGCTGGACAGCAATTTTTGGATGAGGGAGCTTTTTGAGGATGCGACACAGCAAGCGGACAGTAAAACCACCGCCCACTCTCTTCTCAGCATACTCTTCTTATTGCAATTAGAGTATCATTCCTTTTTCTGGCCACCACTATTTGGTCTCGAACGGACCACATGTCACACCAAATATCAAAGACAAACATAATGTTCCGAACGATGTAAACACCGAGGCTGCTTTAATAGCTCCTCTCCCACGATTGGCCGACTAACGACGCTACTAATTTTAGAGCCGGGAGAATTACCCAAAGTGGACCACCATAGAATTAAAGGCACACTCCAACTCAACGTCAAGGCTATTCTTACATCCATCATGCCCATCGACTTCGCATTTGACCTCGGCATTGTATGGTGACGGCATGATGAAAATCGCCCTTCTCCATGCCTGTTGACTCTTGCATCCCCTCCATGTCGTAGTCGTATCTCCACTTTATTTCCTCTCCACGATTTCTCACGATACCCCCAGTCATGACAACCCCTGCACACTTACCCCAAAGGAGCACTTATGCCAGGGTCCAGGTAGGTATCCTCAAGCATCTTGACCATTCGGATACCTAGGATTGAGAGCTCTCTCGAGCTTCGTGTCGATCGGTATTGCTCCAGCTTCCTGTTCTCTCCGCGAGGCCCACCATCGCTTGTCAATAGTGCGCGCGAACATGGCGAAAATGGCACACGACTAAGTAGGCGATGGAGAGAGCTCAGGTAGGTCCACTGATGAGCCGAATTCTATGACGATGATGCGGGGGATTTGGGATTCCTTCAGACTGGCGAGAATTTTTGCACCGTTGTATTAACAAGGTGGGAGCTCCATAAGTGCCGTGATCCTCCATCGAGGCTTCCACAAGCTGTTCGCTGTCGCTCGCTCGTTGTTTCCACTGCCATCGTTTGGGGTCTTGTGTCTCAAGAACTGAATCATCGACCTCCGGTCTTTCAAACGACAATGGCGAACACAATGCGCCTACTGGTGGCGGCCGTCTTCTCGCTTCTCATCTCACTGTCCCACACCGCTCCAACGAGTGCCATTACGCCGACTGCCACGCTCGACTCAGGCCCAGTGGTGGGAACGACCACATCACTCAGCGGTGCAAGTGTCGTCGTCACCAAGTATCTGGGAATCCCTTTCGCGGCATCGCCTACCCGATTCGCACCAGCAGCACGCCCGACCTCATGGCAGAAACCGCTCAACGCGACTAAATACGGCCCAGCTTGCGTCCAGCAGTTCAATTATCCGGAAGCGGCTCGTAATCGGACTATTGCCTTCTTCAATACTCCTCCGCCGTCGGGTGGGGAGAGCGAGGACTGTCTCAATTTGAATGTTTATGTTCCTGGCTCCTCGGGGAAGAACAAGACTGTCATGGTTTGGATTTATGTGAGAGCTGGCCTTGTACAATTCCTCCTCGGCATGGCATCACTGACATCGTTCGGGATAGGGTGGTTCCCTGACATTCGGTTCGAATTCAAATCTGATTTATGATGGCACTGGGTTCGCCGCGAACCAGAATGTGATAATCGTCTCTATCAATTACAGAACCAATGGTGAGAATCCTATGCGCATGGTGGTCAGAAACTTGACACTAATCCAGTCAAAATCTAGTCTTTGGATTCCCCAACTCTCCAGAGCTTGAGTTGACGAAGAGAAATCTCGGATACCTCGATCAACGTAAGTGACTCAGTTTGTTGAGAACGAAGGCGTCCTCAGGGCCAATAACAACAACACTAATCATGCTTTCTATCGTATTACAGGCTTCGCACTCGACTGGGTCCAACGCAACATTGCTGCCTTTGGCGGCGATCCAAAGAAGGTCACCATTTTCGGAGAAAGTGCCGGTGCCGCCAGCGTCGACTCACTCGTGACAACCTATCCGAAGAACCCACCATTCCGTGCTGCAATCATGCAGTCCGGCCAGACAACACTCTACACAAACACAGCAAATAACGCACCGAGATCATGGCTCGCCCTGGCAGCAGCATTGAACTGCACATCGTCTCACCCAAAGAGCAATCTAACATGTATCCGCTCCTTCCCAGCCAGTGTGATCAAGTCGACCATTGAACACCTTGCCCTGCCATTCACGCCCGTCAGCGACAACACCACCAATCTCCGGTACCCGGCAGCCGCACGCGTTAATGGATCCGTTGCCCCCGTTCCAATCCTAACCGGCAGCAACGCAGACGAAGGCAGCATCTTCGTCGGCGCCTCTGGTAACAACGCAACAGCATACCTTTCAGCGTTGATCCCGAACCAACCGGCCCTAGTCGCGACCATTCTAGCCGCCTACCCCAACACAACGACCCAACTCTCCGACATCCTCACGGAATCCATCTTCCAATGCCCAGCCGGAATCGCCGCCAACGACACGGTGACCGGCGGCAACAAAGCATGGCGCTACTACTTTAACGCGACGTTTGCGAACACGCAGCTCGCGCCCGGTCTAGGCGTCTACCACGCCAGCGAAATTCCCATCGTCTGGGGCACGTACCCGCGCGTTAACGCCACTGAAGGCGAGGCGCGACTCAGTGCCGCAATGCAGGCTTCTTGGGCTGGCTTTGCGAAGAACCCAAACCAGACTCAAGCTGGTGTTGGAGGGCCTGGGTTTGCGGGTGTGCCGACCGTGGGTGTTTGGGGGAATGGCGTGGGTGTTAAGGGTGATGGGTCTGGGAGATTGAATTCCTCGATCTCCAGTGGAGTGCTCGATCGCAGGTGTGCGCTGTATCGGCCTTTGTATGTTGCGCAAGGCCTGGCCACGAGTTCTTCTGGAGGTGGTCAGTAAGGGTCCCACGAATTTTGACGAAGTGAAGTTATATTAGACTGAGTGATGATTCTTGATTATGGTTGTTCAACCCTGGTCAAACACTCCTTTCCTTAATGCCCAACTCAGAATACCACCAAGGTAATGAATAAATTAATTTGCAGACTAAAGATAGCCATAACATGATTTCTGTTGATGCGTATGAGTTCTGCATTGATCAACGAAGGCAATATCATTTCGTATCCTTGAAAATCGAAGAGTACTGTATCCTGGTCGCCAAACCTCGGCCACTGCCACATGTCTGACTAAGACGACGCGCTTCCTCGAGCAGACCAGCTCAGCATGCTCTTCCACAGGAAGAAAACATGGATCAGGTGACGGCAATTCGTAGTACAGCTCAGCATGTCGTACAAAGTATCATGTTTCGTGTTTCTCTCCATTGACCCCACTGTTCTCTTGGGAACCCACTCTACATACAAAGTACTCGTACTTCAAAGGCGGACTCTGGCTACCATGCTGTGAAGCCGAGCTTGTCAAATCGCCACTGAATCGTCTTCGGAGCCTTGTGCTACTCGTATGACAAGAGCTAAGAAATTCAGTACACCATCAGGTGAACGAAGGCCGTCCAGATCATGTGGGCAGTATCCGGAGGGTATCGTTCCGATCCCTCTTAGGCGTTCCATCACGATTCTACCAACCGAACTCGTACTCGTACAATCATTTATGTAGCTATCTATGGCATCTTAGATACATCACCAGATACTCGGTCGAGTTTTGGCATACACAAAAAGCTAGGTCGCTTGGCGAACGTGAGTGGTTATCCTGGTCGCACTCGAAACGAATTAAGAGCGATTCAAGTCTCGACTTTAACAAGTTCGAATCAACCTCTCAGCATTCATCAATGCCTTGAGTTACTGCCGCGATATCAGCTTTTATCTACCTCGATATATATATCTAAAAGATGGCGACCACAAGCATCCAAAGCCACATATCGCACTACACGACCCTCCTCCGCCAGAACTACAGGCCAATCTACCCAGCGATCGTGGCTGGTGTGCTGACGTCGCTTGCGCTCGGCCGCGCCGCCTACAATGACTACAAGGTCTACCTGAGCTATGGCCCCGGCGGCATGCCATACAACGTGGGGGGCTGGCTGTTCACATCGACGATCGTACGCATGCTCAGTGTCAACATGTTCGACGTGCGGGATTTGGACAAGAGTCCGGACCAGAGGACTTGGCTTGGCAAGGATTGGCCGACTGGGAACAGGAGTGGTGTGAGGCCGATGATGGGTCCGCATCCCATTCCCCAAAGACAACTGGATCAGCATTCGTCTGCTGAGGTGCAAGAGGTCAGTACCTAAATAAAGTCGTCGATGCTGCTTTTGTCTCAGTGCGACGCTCTTCGACAGCAAGTCATCATCGCTAATCTCGTTTGGATATCGGCCTGTGTAGAAATTCCTGCTCGGCTTCCGCGCCCTCGTCGAGCAATATCCGACACTCGTCGCGTCAAAGACATCAAACTACGAGCGCCACGCTGACGCACTGTGGGTGCACGACGCGCACCCGACCTGTGCACTCGGCGAGGGCTACTCGCGGGAGATCACGCACATCCACCAGAACACCGACTACAGCGCACATGTCATCGTTGCCCCCAAGGATGCCGCGAAGATCATCAACTCCGGCTGGGGCCAGCTGCATGGCTGGGCCGGCGTGAAGCCGCTCGGGAAGAAGCTGCTTCCCAGGCAGTATGTCCTGCTTTATGCACCGAGGACGGAGGACGAGGTTGAGATATTGCTTGGGGTTGTGAGGGCTAGTGTCGGGTATATGACTGAGTCGGAGGAGTTGATGGTGTCTTGAGTATACGTGTTGCCCAATGGTTGATCGTTGAGGTTTGTGAGAACAAGAAGAATACAGATTTAATGTTAGTGGTCTGAGGTTGTGGGATTCGGTATGTACATAAGTAGTTGTCTCCTGTATCTTGCGTGGAAACTGACCACCTAATCTCAACTCGTTGCTGTGGTCTAGATCGTCGACAGTTTGTTACGGAATTCGTTTGAAACCCAGGAGATAGAAGGGAGATTGACGTTAATATGCGCTGGTTAGTAAACTGAACGGTTCTCGCCTTCAAAGGGGCTAGGACTGAATCATGACATATGGCGCCATACATGACACACGACTCATACCTAACTGGGGGCGAGCGCCTCCTAATCTCAGACAACAACCTCAGTGGTCGATGAGCTCTAAGACCTGCATTGGTATCTACAATAGTCGCGACTTGAGACACTTTGCCTGCTGCACAGTTGCTCCTGACGGACTAACTAGACGCCTTCCTCCTGGAAGTTCCTGCGCGCTTCTTCTAACTAGCGCAAGGATCAATGGGGCATAATAGCTCGGCAGCATGGGCCTTCTACACTTGGAAGGGAGGACGACGTAGGCGTCTTCGACCTTTAGCTTTGCAGAAATCTTCGCAGAGAGGAATCGAGTGCAAAAGTACAAGGTATGAACTAAGGGGCTAGCTCATGTCTACAGATGGCGCACAGTTCGCCGCAGCCCAGGCTCGCTCGTTGCAAGGTCTGACCAGCTAGGTCGTCAGCAAGGTCGCCAAATGGGTCCCAATTGCCTTGTCTGCCTTGTGCTACTTTTCCAACCCTTGAGGACCTGCATGAGCGTGTTTCGAGCTCGAAGAAGCATCTAAAGGTCCTAAAAATAAGCCCTCGCCCCTCAGGTGCCAGAATTCCGCATCGCTAAGCAGCAGGCTGTACCCAGCCTCCCGCTATACTTCGCAGGATGAAAGCCCAGGTAAGTCCCTTTCACAAGCTTGAATTCCTATTCAGCTATACGACTGTGCAAGGCGTGCGCTTTGCTGCAGTCCGAAGTCTGGCTACGTGACTATGTCCTCCCTTACAGCCAGTGTCGACGTGACTTTCGAGCCGTTGAAGCCTCTTCATCCTGCAGTGAAGGATGCTACTACTCCACGTGCCAGTCGCTTCCGTCCGCAAACACCCACTCCGTCTACTCCCGAGTTGTGCTGGGATGATACTCCAGCATTGTCTACGATAGTTACACCAGGGGATGAATATGATTCAGATGGCGGAGTGCCTGTTGACATCTCGCCATCAGTCGCTCGCAGAAACCGTTCCAAACTGAGAGCAGTCCTCGATCTTGACGTTTACCCCTCCAAGGAATTCCGCACCACTCGCATCTTTGACGATAATCCTCTTCCTATCACGGGCATCACAGCTCTGATCGAGGACTCCAGCCCTTCGGCGCGTACCGAGACAGTGTCTTTGCACCAGCTGCAAGATCAGGGGCGCTCAGAAGACGTTGATGATGGGCCCCTACCAGAAGAAGAATCTACTCGTATGGATGAAACATCGTTCATTCAAACTGCATCAACAAGCCAGGAGAATGCTGTCAAGCCTGAGGAGAAGAGCCATACATCAGATCATCAGATTAGCAATGAACCAGACCATATTATCTCTTCCAAAGATAGTTGTGAGGATGAAGTCTCATCTGTCATATTTGAGTTTGACCACAAAATTCCGAGCGAGACCACATCAGCTGAGATTGCTGTCTCCAAGTTGGATGTTGACTCCACTTTATCTGATGTTGAAGCTTCCTGTACCCCCACAGCCACAGATACTAGCGAAGAGCTTGCCGTGATATGGGGACCGAGCCAAGCTCTCTGTCGAGCTCTTCCATGTGATTTTGTTGAGAGGCTACGTGCTGAACCAATTTACTGCATTTCCACAACGACAAGGAACAAGAGGTGCAGGAACAAGAACGGAGCGAAGTTGACCATGGAAAAGGTCAACACTTTGCTGAGTGAACTGCTCGGATCCTCCCTTTTAAAGGAGGCTTCTAGTACAATACAATTGGTTGAGGACCTAGCAATTCAAGCGATGTGCAAGAACGTCCACTTAAGGGTGGTCGAGGCCGAGCTGGCCGTGCTTAAAGAATACTCAAAGGTCAGGGACACAGAAGAAAATCCCGAGAACGCATCCGAAGCTGCAGAGGGAAAGAGTGTTTCCGATCATAGTTCTTTGGCTCAATGGCTGCAAGGGCTTCTTCAGGCGCACATACCTGAAGTTCAGCAACAAAGCAGTACTGAATTGAAAGTAACCGCTGAAATGTCTGCGATTCTCACGAAACCTGAGCTCCATGTCACGATCGAGGAAATTGTCGAGACTACTCCTCTTTTCACGAAGCAGGAAGTTGCACTTGAAGTGGACAGTATTGCCAAGATGCCTACCACTCCTACAAGACGCAACGTCAAAGTCGAGGTGGACGTCAACTCTGAAGTATTGACAGATACTTCTCATTCCCAAGTTGCATTCAAGATGGACGCTATTGCTGAAATGCCTCCAATTGATACGCAAAACAATATTGAAATCAACATGGGGGTAGTATCCGAAATTGACGCTAGGTCAACACAGCCCTCCATCAAATTGGAGATGGGAATGAGTGCTGGGTTGTCAGCGACTCCTACGCAGTCACTTGTCTTAGTTGAGAAGGAAGTCGGAGCTGAAGCCGTCCCTGCTTCGATGAAGCCTCAAGTCGGGGTCTCGACCGTTGCTAATGTTGCAATGCCTCCCTCTTCGACACAATTTCGCGCCAAAGATGATCCAGAAGGAAAGGTTTCCTCCGCTTCTACTCCCTTCACGACCAAGCATGAGAGGACTGTGGATGATGATACGCCTACAAAGCGTCTGCGGTATCGAGGCACTAGGCAGCAGAAACTGGATAAGCCACAAAGAGATTTATCCCAAGTTTCCACATTCGCTTCCGTGATCAACGTGAACTGGGCTGCGAGAAAGCTGCGGAGCGAGCCTAGATTGCCATGGTCTCCTGACTATGCGACCCTATCAGCCCATCTGCGCTACAAGTTTGAGCCTTACACATTGCGAGGGACCCGTCAGAATATCTCAGATGCCGAACTAATCCGACATTGGCTTGAAAGACCCTTGGCTCGCACAGACGTAGACCAAGAAGGCTATATCTGCTTGTTCTGGCACCCCGGAAACTTTGGCTTTCTGAAGATCGGGCGCACGAATGATATCAACAAGCGTCTAAGAAAATGGCAAAGTCAGTGCAAAATCGAGGTCAAACAAGTCATCGAACCCGATCAATCGATACAGTCTCCTGTCCGGCATCCAATTCGTGTTGAACAACTGATCCATGCCGAACTCCACAGTTATCGCCTGCAAGAACCGAAATGTATAGGATGCTCGAAAAAGCACGTCGAATGGTTCAAAGCGGACCCGGCCTTGGCGCTACGAGTGGTCAAGAAGTGGTCGCATGTCCCAGTGCTGTACGAAGAGGGGCGCCTGAGTAAGTCTCTTACCGAGGTCGAGATAAAGGCGCTATGCCAGGTGACGACCTTGGAAAAGATTGCTCGTACACCGTCAAAGCCATCTCGCCGATCGCTGGGGAGGCATTCGGTTGTGGAATACCCTATGATCAACCATTTTTCAATTGGTGAAGATGGTGCCTTGGACGCTCCCGCTTGGATGAAACCGCTTGCTACGTAAGCCATCGTGTGTCCCTGGACTGGACATAATGTAAATCTGTAGGCTTTGTTAGTAATCATAATGGGATGGAGAAAAGCCTGGCCGCCGTGCCATTGCATATATGGCTCCCGTGGCCGACGCTGTCTGATCTATGGTACTTCCTAGAAAGCTGACTGCGGCAAAGAGTCCTGTGTTCTTTGCTCACAAGAGGAACAATGGCCGTATAAACATGCTAAATCCCAGAAGCGCTGTTGGTACAACGAAAGTCAGCTTTGCAGACACTCAGTCAAGGAAGGACAAAAATATTTTGCGGTAGGATAACTGATAAGGCTGGAGGAGCAGGGGTGTTAAGTTGATGCTGCTCTTGGCTTATCTACCCCTCAATTCCCCAGGCATCAATCAATCTGTTCGTCTTCAGTATCTCGATCAAATGAATTCTTGAGGCGCGTGTCCAGCGGTTTCAACGAGAACCTTCAGATGAATTTTGTTGCAATCATTCTGATAACTCATTCTGCAGACAAACGCCGTGTGTATCAGACTTGGGCAAATATTGGCTCTGAGTAACTGTCAGGATACTGTGCTATTGGGTGCCTCCACTCCATATCTCGAGTTCCATCATGAGGCCCGAAGAGAAGTTCAACCCGGTAAACGAGCATAATCAGCATGAGCTGATGGAGTGTGAGAGTGGTAACTGGGATAGGAGAGAAGAAACTCGGTTTCGACGGCAATCGAACTACAAGAAGCTCCAGCGTATTGCAATTTTATCGCTCTCATTAGCATTTATATTCCACTATGTCTACTCTGAGGCTTTCAACCTATCACTTTTTGGATTCACACACCCCTCTGTTCTGGTTCAGGTCCCAGTTCTACACTTTTCTGAGCCAACAGCAAAACGCAATCTTCCGTTCGGCTTGTTCGTTGACGATGATAAGATATGGCATATTTATTTTCAGTGTCAGTCATGTACACTGAGACAGCATTGTGCGTTTGGCACTACTCATAGTAACTCGAGCTCTGTCGGAGGAACTGATCGCACTGGATGGGGTCATGCGACGTCATCCGACCTCTACACGTGGAGCATGCAGCCAATTGTCGCAGAAGAAGAAGGCTACGATAGCTGTGGTGGTTCTGCTGTGATTGACGAGAACAATACCTCGGGATTCTTCCCAAACCAAAGGAATGGAGTTATCATGGTGTATACACAAATTCATCAAGAGACGAAAACGATCGAACAAGCTATTGTATATTCAACTGATGGGGGACATACGTTCACAAAGTCCGCAGAGAACCACATCCTCCTTTTCTCAGACGGAGAACCAGAGCTGCGGTATCCAAAAGTGATATGGTATGAGCCGACCGAAAGATGGATCATGACAGTGACGAAAGGCAATGCTACTACGATCGGGATCTATACTTTCCCGAATCTCATTGACTGGAATGCAGCCTCCGAGTTTACAGTCGGTGACCTCGTCGATGGTGGCCACAGCTTTGAGTACTCAAACCTCATCGCCATACCGCGACTCAACTCGACAGGCGCAAGTAATAAGAATAGACCGATTGTGCCAGGGGGAACGGTTAAGGATCATGGAGATCACTTACTTATGATTTCCTCTAGCAGTGGTTCACCTCTCAATGGAGGTTCAGTTACGCGCTACTTCCCAGGCAGATTCAATGGCACACATTTTCAGCCGATCAACCATCGTACCGATCGGTTCATCGATTTCGGACCTGATAATTATGCGAGCCAATTCTTCTTCGGGTTTCCGGCTGGATCGCCAGTGGTCAGTCTTGGGCTCGCAGCAAATCTCCGCGAGACCACGTCATTGCCTCAAACGAGCATTCTCATAGGTCCGCGGGAGAGCTACCTCATTTACGGCCCCAGCGAGGGAGACCTGTCATACTTCAGTCGCCCTCTCAGCCTGGATTCCCTTCGAGGAGAAACAATAGCGAATTTCTCCGCCTCGCAGCAATTGGCAGACCATGCGGTGCCTTACCATGGCTCAGAAGCAGTCCTTGTGGAAGTGAGACTCGACATGCAGCCTCCAGACGACGAGGTTGTGGAGCTCAATTTGGACTTCACCTTTAGATCGTCGAGGGGCCCTGAGGATGAGTACATCATGTGTACCGCCGTTTTCAGAACTTGGGCAGCAGATTTTGGATGCGCTCGCAGTCGGGGAATTGTAAAATCATCGAATGACATCTCTCCCCTCGACCAAATGTCCATTCGGGAAGTTCTACCCCTTCTTCCCTTCCACAATCCGGCAGTTCGGAGATGGGAAGTCCAGGCGATCATGGATCGGTCTATTTTAGAGCTTTATCTCAATGACGGAGTGGCAGCTGGGACAATCACATACAATTCGAAAGAATCCTTCGATTTGGTTCACTTTCACAGCCGCAGCATACCGGACTGGGTGACCTTAACCGTGACCGTACAGGAATTGAGACCTGGGCAGAGTGTTCAGGAAATGGTTTAAGCATTTAGCATGAGGCCATCGAGCGGCATAGACGCGCGTCTAACGAGGCTTATTACTTATAGCCCTGGTCCATCGTATCAAGCCCTCCTTCCCGACATTATGGACTCTAGAGGGGCTCAAGACCCACGCTATGGCTCACATGCTGTGAGCGTGAAAGAAAGAATCAGACAGAGTGGAAATTTCCTGAGTACATCCCCTAACCCTCACTTCTTCATCGTTACCACCCCTTTGCTAATCTCGCGCCTAACAAGAAAACTGACAGCAACCTCAACAGCTAGCACGGGCGGACTTCGAAAGTTAGCCTCCATATCATCCGTCTCCTCGCTTGCAGTGATATGCGACTTCTGTGAGAAATTCCCGCACGCCCATTGTTCATGGGTCTTTCTGAAAGTCTGACAGCATTTCCCTCAGACAGCCAAGAGTATCTTGACGCAGTAAAGCATGCTAGGTCTTCAAGCAGCACGCGGTCAAGCAAGTGCTGTTAGGATATCACGATCATTGAGTTCTTCGCGCAGCCGGCTATGTTCGGCTGATTCAGTGGCGCTTTAGGTCGCCTTGTCGATGCCACGACGCGGTGTGCCAAGGCAGATGAGACCCAGCGTCCGTCTCGATCGCCTGGTGTAAAGGTTCCAGTCGTGCTTGGAGGAGAGGCTAGGACGATTCTCAGTCGTGGATATCAAGATTGTGTTGCGCCTTGACAAGCACTGCGCTGAGAAGACTGGGCCTCTTCAGCCGACAGGCCGTTAGCTAAGTGGGGATTGATCGTGAATGACTCCGCCAGAAAGGGTCCCGCATGAAGAAGGATGTCGCCAAAGTGTTAGCGAGGCCTGTGCCGTGGTGTTGTATTTAGCCTGTCAGCAATAATGCGCGGCTCCGTACCTCATTTTGGGAATAGCGCGCATTGGTTAAGGACCCTGCTTTGGGAATAGCGTGATTTCCTGGATCCTATCTGGGAACATGCCTTGAAGCCTGACTGTGTTGCTCGTGCCTACGGACAGCTAAGGTTTGTGTGTATGGCAGGAGTTATGCCTAGGTCTTGCTCCAAAAAGACAGAACTAGCGCCGTCCTGCCTCGAGCAACTCGGCGACCAAGCAGGACATACGCCACCTGAACCAACTCGCTACCTTCATGGTAGAAGTTCTTTGGCTTCCCTGGCTGATGGCTCTTATCACAAGAGACGCGGCGAGAACAATATGGGCCGACGAGCTGAGCACTTTGACCAAGATAAGAAAAGCATCTCAGTCCCGTTGACCGATCTTATATTTACACGATGCAGCGACTTCCGCAAACAAGATTGTCTTCTCTTCTCATCAGTCAACTGGCTTGGATAGTCCTTTTCAACCTTTGTCTACCTGGAACGCTTCCTGAGACTTACAATCCTGTGTCACTACGTTGACTACTCTTTACATTTTAAGCTGAGTTGTACCACAAGATGACGGTTAGCAACTCGACCTCCGACCCCGAAAAGGTTGCGGCAATCGACCCAGTCGTCATTGATCAAGACGCATCTTCTCATGATCTGGGAACGGGAAAGGTCCTGAGCCCGGCTAATCTAGACGACCAACGTTATAACACTACCAAACGTGGCCTTAGAAGTAGACATGCGCAGATGATCGCTCTCGGAGGCGCCATCGGCACAGGGTAAGCATTCCACTACTCGCCGGCATTTCCAGGCTGCTCTGTCCGGAGAAAGCCGAAGATCTTACTGACAGATTTACTCTTCTGCAGCCTGTTTGTCGGGACCGGCCAAAGTCTAGCCATTGGAGGTCCAGCTTTCCTTCTGGTGGCTTTCATTATTATGACAGTCCTGCTCTACTGTGTCGTCACGGCCATCACCACAGTGGCAGCCTATTTACCCGTTCATGGAGGCACCATGTCTTATTACGGCTATCGCTACGTCTCACGTTCGATGGGATTCGCTTTAGGATACCTTTATTGGTACGCCTTGGGAATCCTTATTCCGTATGAAATAACAGTCGCGGGACTTGTCATCAACTATTGGCAGAACGACATTAACATCGCGGTGTGGATTACCGTTATGCTTGTTCCTATTATTATCCTTAATTTCTTACCGGTCCGCGTTTATGGAGAAACCGAGTTTTGGCTGGCAGGAACTAAAGTCATTCTCATTCTCGGACTTCTCTGCCTATCGTTTATATTGTTCTGGGGCGGCGGACCGTCGCGCGATCGCCTAGGATTCCGATACTGGCAGAATCCAGGAGCCGCAAAGGAGCTATTAACCGCCGGTAGTACGGGGTACTTCGTCAGTTTCTGGAAGACTCTAATACTCAGTGTCTTTCCCTTCGGCTTTGCCCCAGAGCTTCTCGTGGTAGCGGCAGGTGAAATGGAATCCCCAAGGCGTAATCTTCCTACAGCCTCAAAGCGGTTTTTCCTGCGCTTGGTAATATTCTACTGCCTATCCGCGCTAGCTATGGGGGTTATATGTCCTTCGAACGATGAAAGACTTACCAATGGTGGCCCAGGGGCTGCAGCTTCGCCTTTTGTTGTGGCCATTGCCGATGCAGGTATCACTGTTCTTCCGTCAATCGTCAACGCTGTTATCCTCCTTTCGGCTTGGTCGGCCGGCAATTCGTTTCTATATATCTCCTCGCGAGCACTCTACTCACTTGCAGTACAAGGCGATGCTCCCCGGATTTTCAAGACGTGCAATCGCTGGGGCGTACCGTATTACGCCGTTGCCATCAGTACACTGTTTTCTGGGCTGGCCTACCTGAATGTCTCCTCATCTGGTGGCGTGGTTTTCAACTGGTTCATCAGTCTTACGACCACCTGGATCATGGTCTCTTGGGTATGCTGCTGCATCATCTTTCTTCGATTCCGCAGGGCCGCCGCTGTGCAGAATATCGAGCTGCCCTATACGAGTCGGATCCAACCCTATGGCGCGTACATTGCCATGGCCCGCTTCACAACCCTTTGTCTAACGAACGGATTCACCACGTTCTGGCCCCAGAATTGGTCGGCAAGTTCCTTCCTGACTGCCTATATTGGCCTTCCTGTCTTCTTCGGCATGTACTTTGTTCATCGGTTCATGTTCTGGAATGACAAGTGGGCTTGGAATCCCGAAGAAGTTGACATGCACACTGGACTTCAGGAAATTGCCGATGCGGAAAAGCCTTCCAAAGTCAGAAAAGGCCTAGCAAAGGTCCTTGCAATCATCGAATAGTCGGGTGTCTCGCGGCTCCAGTTATGCTCTGGAGAGCAACCTGTGACTTGGCTAAGAGACTAAAGGGCGGGGGTGCGCGTTGGGCAGATGATTTCGGTCTGCTATGCTTTGATTTTGAATGTCTTCGTGACAGACCTCCTAAACAGAAATTGGAGTGAGTGTGGGGCACTGGGGATTCTGCTTCTGCTATCTTGCTCCGTAGTCCACGAGGAATATAATCCACAGATACACAATGAGATCTATTCTCTTTCGATGTGCCTCGATTAAGTTACTGTGACAATTTTTGCGCCTAGGAAACCACGGGTGAATTGCGATATTGTGTATTATCCTAGGACAATACATAAGCTACTTACTTCGAGTAAACCAATCTGAACTACCTAAGGGTGAGCTAGAGTTTTGTCCCAGCTGCTGCCAATTCCTGCCAACTCCTGTCAACTCCTAGAGATGAAGTGTCAAGAAGCAAAAGTGGAGCAGATAAATCATGTTACGCTAGTCCGAGTTCAGGCTTGCGAGACGTGAATCCAACTGCAGCTAGGACCTTTGATCTTCGGATACTCCGATAATATCCGTTCATTTCCTTTAGTGGACGTTGATGTGACGGAACGCGACACGCCCTTTGATGGTGATGAGGATGATGATGACCTTGAATTGCTTCATGAGAAGGATTTATATATCACGAGTATAGTTTGCCAGAGTTTTGTTTTTGATCGTTTGAACTCATAAAGCTTCGATACGTCTTCCTTCATTTATTCGACACTTCTTGCAATTGTAAACATGAAAGTCCGCACGGAGAACCCAAAATCCTTTCGCGACTTTAAGCTCAGTTCCTTCGATTGCTTTGGCACCTTGATTGAC
This sequence comes from Exophiala bonariae, assembly GCF_035927105.1. Taxonomy (NCBI): domain Eukaryota; kingdom Fungi; phylum Ascomycota; class Eurotiomycetes; order Chaetothyriales; family Herpotrichiellaceae; genus Exophiala; species Exophiala bonariae. Next base: position 391,922 of record NW_027042491.1, read on the forward strand.
TGGAATGGTAAGTGATTGTGTATTTTTGGGATAGGGAGAAAGAAACTACCGGGCTCCACGGCATGAACTGCACCTCAGTGGCGCCGAGACCTCCTGCTATTTGATTTACTGATACAATGAAATTACAGAAGGTGTCTATAAAGCGCTTGAGCCAATTCGGTCTCGCCTCCCAGAGTCACACCCACTATACACGGATCGACGAGGGTTTCTTTCAAAATTCAGCTCATTCGAGGTGCCTTTGGTGATCAACAACCCTAGAGGGATTTACTCCACTTTGCTTTCAGAAGCGTACATGAAGTTGGCCCGAAATTTTGGCCAGACGCCAACCGAAGAAGAGGGCAAGGCATTCGGTGCCTCGGTTGGCGACTGGCCAGCCTTTCCGGACTCGGTTGCCGCCTTGAACTCGATGAAGAAGCACTACAAGCTTGTGATCCTGTCTAACGTGGACCGTACCAGCTTCGCAAAGGTGCTCGCGGGGCCGCTTGCCGAAGTCGAATTCGATGCCGTGTATACGGCCGAGGACATCGGTTCGTACAAGCCGGACATTAACAATTTTGAGTACCTACTGTCGCATGTTGAAAAGGACTTTGGTTTGAAGAAGGATCAAATTCTGCACACTGCCCAGAGTCTCCGTGCCGACCACGCCCCCGCTAAATTGATTGGTCTGGACAGTGCCTGGATCGTCCGAGGCGACGAGGGATTCGCCATGGGAGGCGAATGGGCCGACTACGACGGAAAGATCGAATACACCTGGAAGTTCGAAACCATGGAAGAAATCAGTAAGGCGGTAGAGAAGGATTTTAGACAACAAAATACTGCGTGAGAGTCAGAGTCAGGGTCCCCTTCAGATGGTGGGTAGCTTGACTCGTCAGTAGATATATACCTTACTATTTCTCAAGAAATGTAGACCACCTCTGTCGTACGTAGGAGCGCAGGTACCCCTTTCGTCTTGGCACAGCAAGAGATCGGGTCGCTGTCAATTTATCTTTTTTATTTTTCGGCGGCCGCACTTCACCTTGACCGTATTTGTTAGTGGAGTGATCATACCTCATCTTTTCCATCGATTGCACCCTCGATGGCACTAGTGCACGGTACCAACGACCAGTGTAAGATTCTGGCTGAGCTACTCAGACCAGGACACTGTACCACTATTGGTCGGGAACAGGAGAGAAAAAAGGATGGAGACAAGTATCTGGTCTACCTGGTGGCTAGGCGTGTGAAGGTCAGATTTCCTATAGGTTTCATCGTTTCACACGAACCCTGAAAGAAAGCACTTGTCCGATAGGAGGCTAGGATCACTGATTATACTCCGAGGGGCTACTTAGATGGTACTTGCTCAGTCCCCTCAGCCCTTGCACCCCGGACACTGCATGTCAAGATGCAGAACAGGCCAAGTCAGAAGTTCCCCGGCGTCAGCTCAGTCCAGGCACTGCTTTTCCGAGCCTTTCTTGAAGGCGCCGTTGCTAATCTCCTCTTCGTAATCATACTCGGTTTGCCATTCCAGGTACAGAGTCTCCTGAAGCAAGGTCAGAGAAGTCCAAGCCATGCTAGGACGAACGTCCGGAACTTACTGGATCGCTGGCCATCTTGAAATTGTAGGCGGCTTCTTCTGGTGCGATGATGACCTTCTCCAGTCCGTTAGCTGCGGCAGCCTCGACCTTCAACTGAATGTCGCAACTGTGCTCAAGTAGGGCGAAGAGAAAAGCGGCTTCGTCCACAGTGCCCCCCACAGTGATCAGACCGTGGTTCATAAGAATGGCGGCCTTGTTCTTCGGCCCCAATGCGCTTGCAATACGCTCGCCTTCATCAGAGATGAAGACTATGCCACCATAATCATTGTAGACGGCAAGGTGGTCGTGGAAGGTGCAAATATCTTGACTCAGCATATCCAGCGGACGGCCGAATGCTGCCCATGCACGGCCCGCCTGCGTGTGTGCATGACAAATGGCCCGAACGTCGGGACGTCTTTTATGAATGGCACTGTGAATGAGAAAACCTGCGGCATTTGCCGGTCGCTCCTAATAATCAACCCCAGCATTGGTCAGCCTGTACATGCCAGCGGTCGGGTTGAAGAGAGACCTGAGGAAGATTGATCTGGTATTTTTGCCTCCTTCGAAAGGGAAGCTCCCTACCCGATTGCCTCCGATCACTCGGCCCTCCATGTCTAAGCAGATCATATCGCCAGCAGTCATCAATCCAAAATGCTTCCCGAGAGGGTTCATCCAAATTGCGTCTTTCTCCGGATCGCGAACCGAGATGTGACCGCTCAGTCCTTCGCAGAATCCCATGCGAGACCAGGCTCTGAAGACCGCAGCCATGTGTTCGAGGAGCCACGCCCGTTCTTTTGCTTTGGAGGTGAATGATGGGATTGCCGGGAGGACTTGATCGCCATGGCAGACAGCCTGGAGCGGAGTCAAGTCCTCACCACCGTGTTTGTGGCCCTCGGAGACCACCGGCGCCGGTTTGACCTGCTTCGCGGACCACACTACTTTTTCAACAGCAGTTTCAGTTGCAGCCGGGCTCATGATTGCTCTGAGTTACTTTGTAGCAGATTGTGTCGTTCGAGGAGGTCTTCCCGTGTCAGTATACGTCTTGACTTCTCGATGTTGAGCGAAGATAGTGATGTGGCTCTGCCTCAGAATGCAAGTTCGCGTGTGGCCCTTATTAAAATTGCTCTGGGCATGGGCGTTGATTCTTCCCAGATTCACTTTCGGAAAGTCTTGGTAATGCAACAGGCAGTAATAGCTCCTTGCGAGATCCACTCTGATCCAGACATACTCGTACAGATCTTTGGACCCTGCGGCGAAGGCAACCAAGCTAAGGGGGGCGACTCGGTGACACTATTCGGGTTAGCCTTGTTTGAACGTGGGTATTTATCCCATACGTGGACTAAATGATCGTGTCCAGGCCCCTTCAAAGCTCCTGCCAAACAATCAGACTGGGACTAGAGACATTTATTGCACCTCACGCAGGAAATGTCTAATATTGGGCCTTGGCGCGAACTCTCCAATGTTCTGCTAGGGGCGTAGCATCAATGAGGCCGCAGCATATCTATTTTCAAAGGGCTAAACAAGCCGTTTGCAGCATTCGCGGTTGACTCTGGAGCACATGTCAAGACCGACCCGTGATAAGCCCAGCTCTGAGCAGATCACACCGGGTCCTCGATCTAAGATAACTTCAAACTGCTGGTGTTATTTTTGACCTTCCTAAGTTTCAGTGCTCGAACTCAGGCTCCCTTCTCGGTTTTAATATCTCCAGGATTCCACTTATCGCTGCTCCAATCCGTAAGAGAGTAAGAACAATCTTGACACAACATGCCTGAGAGATCTGTATTGGAAGAGCACCTGGGGGCTGGCATCGTCAAGATCACCCTGAACCGTCCGGCAGCGTTGAATGCCCTCAATGCAGAATTGTTAGAAGACCTTCTGGCCGCACTACAGAGATGTAGAGATGCCAAGGTCATCGTCCTTGAGGGTGCTGGAGACCGTTCTTTCTGTGCGGGACAGGACCTCAAACAAGGGCTCACCAAGCATGGATCGCATGCCGAGTTACAGGAGGCTTTCACCCATCTGCAGGATGTTGCCCGGCTGACATCTCGCAGCTCAGCCATTATCATCGCAGCGGTCCACGGATTCGCTGTCGGCGGAGGGGCGGAAATCGCTCTGGGTGCCGATTTTGTCATTGGGGGTCCCGCAACCACATTCAGATTCCCAGAGGTTCCGATCGGCCACGCTGCGACCGGAGGCATCACTCAGCGGCTGGTTGCTCTGATCGGTCTGCTCCAGGCGAAGCGATTGCTTCTGACTGGCGCGTACGTGGGAGCGGAAGAGGCGCTTGCGATGGGGCTCCTTACTGAGATCAACGAAGACCCCAAAAAGCGTGCAAAGGAGCTTGCCGAACTTATAGCTGGGCTGCCATCCACATCTCTAACTTGGTCCAAGCAGTCTCTTGAGAAGGCATGCTTCCCAAACGTCGAGCAGGTCTTACAGGACGAGATTGAGAGTGCGAGTGTCTGTTTTGCCCAGTCCGATGCCGCAAACGCATTCAGCGAGTTTGCAACTCGGCGGACAGCGCCTGGTGCGATGAACTTTTCATCTGCTCCAGCTTTGGGCAATGACACGAACAAATGGCGCTCGGGCAACAAAGATGCAAGCATCACGCCCAAAGAGCCGATCTCCAACCTGAATCAAGCTTTGGATATTGCAGTCATGAGATACCCAGATCGGCCTTTCCTGCGTTTCCCTGGCCATGAGATCAGCTACGCTGTTTTTGGAGCCCGTGTCAGCAGGCTGGCTGGGGGACTGAGAGAATTGGGCGTGCAGCCTGGAGATAGAGTACTGGTCATGATGCGGAACTCTATTGAGATGGTCGAGACTTGGATGTCTACTAACCGGTTGGGTGCAATTTGGGTACCAATCAATCCTGAGCTCCGATCTTCGACACTGCACCATGCAGTCCTAGCAGTGCGAGCAAAGTTGCTCATCGTCGATGAAGGAATTTACGCCGAGGTCAAATCAGCCCTTCCCGGAGAGATTCCATTCTATATCAACGGCACAGAATCTGGCGAACTCTTGAATCAACTTCACAGCCTCGGCCAGCCTGTTACGAAAGCGGTCCCAGTGGAATCAAGTACCACCGCGGCGTTTCTGTTGACCAGTGGGAGCACTGGAAGGTCCAAGCCATGCATGCTTTCTCATCGATACTTTCTTGTCACTGCTCAGGGACTTGTCGACGGCCTAGCCCTCGGAGCAGATGACGTGCTCTACTGTCCTTTTCCCCTGTATCACTTAGACGCGACTGGGATGACGGTGGTGCCAGCGCTTTTCCTTGGGGCGACCGCCGCTTTGTCACCGCGGTTTAGTGCTAGCAACTTCTGGCACGAGATCCGCAAGACTGAGGCTACAGTATACGACTTCATGGGCGCAACTTTGGCGTTGATCTTCAAGCAGAACGCTTCATCGCAAGACCGCGAGCATCGGGTGCGAGTCGCCTGGGGAGTCCCAATTCCGGCCTTTGCTAAGGAATATGAGCACAGATTCGGTCATCCGCTGGTCACGCTATACGGCAGCACAGAGTCCGGTCTGCCGATCATCCAACAAGGGGACTTCGCAACAGGGTCATGTGGGAAGCCACGGAAAGGGTTTCATGTGCGGATTGCCGACCCAGCCGGGAATGCTCTACCTCCGCAGACACCAGGACAGCTTCTCCTGAGGAGTGATATTCCAGGCGCTCTCTTCTCCGGATACTTTGACGAGCCCCAAAAGACTGCTGAGGCATTTACCGGTCAATGGATGAACACCGGGGATGTGGCCAAGGTCGACAACCGTGGCAACGTATTTTTCGTTGGTCGCCTAAAGGATGTGATTCGCAGGCGCGGAGAGAACATCAATGCGGCCGAAGTCGAAGAAGAGTTCCTGCAGCATCCCGATGTGGTGGTTGCCGCCGCATCTGCGGTGCCCTCTGAGCTCGGATGGGGTACAGAAGACGATCTCAAAGTGACCGTCCAGCTCCGGGAGTCAAGCTTGACTGACGAAGGGGAATTGTGGAGCTGGTCGGTGGCCAAAATGGCACGATTCCAAGTGCCCGATGTGATTGAGATCGTTCCAGAGATTGCCAAAACGCCGACTGGCAAAGTTGAAAAGAGCCGCTTGAATCGCAAAGGAGGAAGGCGATTCCATCGTCGTAGTTCAAGCCCTGGCTTACATCGACCAAATCTGTAATTGCTGACTCCTGATCAGCCACGACTGCCTCTACTGAGGTCTCATGCGTTTGGCCAGGCTAGGTACCTCGGGACGCGTGGCTTGGGATGCCAGGAACCAAGCCTCGGGGCGACGTGCCGTCAATAAATGCTCTATCGACCTCTTGATGGACAAGAAACAAGGGGCAGCAGCACCTGCGGTAGCCCTTGATGGGTGCCCAGAGATCCCAAATATGATCACGACCTTGATGGTACTGCGAGAGATGGACTATCCTTCAGTAACATGTACATGTACACGGGCCGCATCCTTATCGCACGATGCCAAGGTGCTCTTTCTTGATGACTCCCCAGGTCGTGGCGTGCCCAGAAGCTTTTACAACACTAAATGACACCTTCAAGGGCTATCTGACCAAGATAAGGTAGCTACCTCGATAGGTACTGTATTGTCAGATTGTATAGGCCGAACCTGGAAGATCCGGGGTCACACCTAAGTTACCTGTAGCATATCGCCAAGCTAACAACTAGCCCCGCAATCAACTTATTGATACCGGCGTAGCTAACTAGGTACCTAGGCATTGTCACAGAACGGCCTCGACAACAGAAGAGGGGGAGGCACGGCAAGTCCTCCGTCCGTTCCCCCTCACCCCCAAAATTACGAGGTTGAATATGAATACAATCGTCCAATAAGTGACACTGTAATTCCCTCTTAGCTTGTGCTCCGTGACGATTAAGCTACCTACCCAACTACTCCGTATCTTGGGAACCCTGGTGACAGACCTCGGCGGACATCCCACTATTATCGGTATCATTGCCTGTGCTATGCTTGTCTAATGTAGACGGGAAGGGCATGCAAGAACAACTAGTATAGATCTTATCAGCCCTCTGTGTGGTCTGACGACGAGTCAGTCCCAATGAAAAGCTTCCATCTCTCGACAAGCTCTCGGGGAAAATATGGGAAGGAATAAAACCACCGATGGACTGCGCTCTCGCACTGGTAAGGCGGAATATTCAGAGCCCTCAGGATATATTCCTTGTTGACCGCTCGATAGGCTGCTTACAGTATGTCCCGTCCCCCAATAACACCCAGGCCGACCGGAGCAAGAGATGACGATGGCTTCACCACCCATGGACTGGACATGACCGATCGTAGCTGACACGGCAGCAGATGCCGCCGGCGCCATCGCAAGTGCGGCGAAGAACAACCGGAATGTAAGAAGTGTCAGCAGCGACAGGAGACGTGTGAGTATCCCAGAACCCATATCCAATGGTCTCTGCCAGAGACCGCTGCGACTTGGACGAAATCTCGGCCATCGCAAACTTCCCATATGAGGTCCTTTGCCACTTCTCCCGGACAGCCCTACGCAGTGCCTCCGGACCCATCAACGGTAGAAGTCGTTTGGGATCCCGGCAACGAGAGCCAGCAGGGCTTGTGGGCAGATCTCTCGCCCTTACATGAGGACTCCTTCCAAGATTGGACTCTTGAGTCAGTGGTCAGTGGCAGCGCATACGCTGGCAGCGTGACTTCTCTCTCCAGGAGCAACTATTCCAATGCCAGCCATGACGATGAGGATAGTGGCGAACTCAGCACCCCGGAGGAACCTCGTTTGTGGCTTTCCGACCTGGACCACTTGAACCCCATGGCGGTCAGGGTGGCCTTAGACACCAGCGAGGCTCTAGCTTTTACGTTTTGTGAGTCTTTCGTGAACAAGTCTCAGTGAAGTTACCCTGACAGAAGACTTTGTACATTCCCTCGGTGCTGATCTACAGGACAGATACGGAACGAATCTCTCGCATACTCCCTGCGCACGATGCGCCAGACAATCCCTACCGGCGCCTGACAGCAATTGCGATCCATGCACCAGTCCTGCTACACACCGTCATTTCCATCGCAACCGCCTTCATGCACAACCATGGAGGGTTGGCTACCTATGAACTAACCGCTACGAGACAAGCTCGGGCGTTGTCTTCTTTGAGACAAACCCTGAGCAAGGCACTGAACGGTAAAGGAGAGTCCCGTCTCATCGTGACCGAGGCCATTGTTTTTGCCATCCTGCTGCAGATTTTCTACCTAGCATTGACTGGGGGCATGGAGATCGAGCCACATTTTGCTTCCGCGACGTATTTCTTGCGCGTCCTGGGCTATCTGCCGAAACCGCCCACCGGGTTTTTGGGTCGCGCACTTGTCCAGCGCTATGCAATGATTGATGTGGCCCGAGCTATATATCGCAGAACGCGTCCTCTTTCCGAGGCGGACTTCTGGTTCTACCATACCGGCCATGACCTCGACCAGACCCAGTCATCCTTCAAAATTATGACCGGCTGCCCTCATGCCGTCCTGGTGTTCCTAGTTCAGGTCACAAATCTGGCCGCATCAACTCTAGAACAGCCTGAGACACCGGAAAATACTGCAAAAGCCATCGAATTGGAAGCAGACATGCATATATATCGGCGATCGCAGCCATCGGCGCTCAACGACCCCTTAAGCGAGGCCTTCTACTGGACCGCGCACCTCTTGCTCCAAAGAAGAGTTTACCTAGAGCACCCGCGATCGAGGCGGGTACAGTTTACACGAAACAAGATCTTCGAGCTTGTTCAAAGCATGGCCCTTGGGTACGGACCTGACTCGTCTGTATTTCTTCCGCTGAACATCAGCGGACGCGAGGCAATGACGCTGAGTGATCGCGAATGGATCCGTACCCGAGCTCGTGACCTGACTCATATTTACGGGATTCGCACAAATGAGCATTGTATGAAATTAATGGAGCAGATCTGGGCTTGCGTTGATGCTGGCTGGTCTGATGATTCAACTCTCGAGCGGGAACTACTCGAGATCGAAGCCCAGAGTCAGTGCTTCGTATTCTAATGGATTTCCGAGGCGCCAGTTTCTGGGAGATTCAAACCTTGAAAGCCCCTACTCCAGGACGATTGTTATCTCAAGATATTACTAGGTGCTGGACCATCTTATGGGTTGACGCAAGCAGCGAGGATCTCATTCAGCAATGCTTTGCCCAACCAGCACATCTCCTACAAGTGAATAAGAATATCGACAACGTCAAACGAAGGAAAAGCTAATATGTCCCAATTCTAGCTCCTTTTATTCAATAATACGAACGAAAGAAATCTAGATCTACCCATATATATACTAGCGAAAGATTAAGACGATGATTATTACTAGTCATAATACTCGACATTAGCAAGGAGACGCGCTTTAAGTTTAGGTGGTGCCATGACTAAAATGTCCTCGACAAGGGGCTCAAGGGATAATGTACATCTCGCAGAAGATGATAAAAACCCGTAAGAAGGACACCACGGTCTGCACAGCCAAGTGTTTGGGCTCTGTAAACAAGAACAAGCGTTTCGCCTCTGCAAATTTAGACAGTCGCGTGTGAGATGAGGCTGACGGACTAGAAAAGTAGAGGACCTTTGCGGTGTTTTTGCTGCACAGGTTGCGATGACAGTTGTTTTGCACCTAATATCGTGTTAAACGTGAGACCGGGGATTCAAGTAGACAGAGAGAAGGAAATTGCCAATACTGATCGACATTGCAGCGCTTTAAGTAGTTTTGCGGATCTAGAGCTTCCAGGAGGCCTCAGCTGCTAGCGTGTGCCCATAAGAGTCAAAACCCAGTTGAGGACCTCAGAGACAAGCAATCACAGATCTACCTAGCTGCCACAACTACTGGTGTTATCTGGAGTTCCAAACGAGCATGAACCCAACAAAACCGGTATGGTTAGTGGAAGAACGTGAGAAAGTTTTCGTGGTTGGTTTGCGCCGACTTTCCCATTCGGTTGGTTTTATGGACTGAGGCCAGTGCAGTGCACAAACCGAGGTCGTTCCTGCAACAGCACTCGCATCGTATATCATGGCACTGCCAAAGGTGGTTTAAATGGACAAAGAAGAGAAGTCCTCCACGCGCTACTGCGCTCCTTGTGGCCTCCCGTCAAGTGCTGACCATCGGGCCATGAGACACCAAAAGCTACCCGTGCCGGTTATGTGTTGCCTTGTGGAAACTGCGAAGTATCGGATGATTCTGAGAAAACCTTAAGGATCACACAATTACCCGGATGCTACAACGCGATGGAAGCCACCACTCCTCACAAATGCTCTACTCACATATGCCTTGAATCTCACTCCTTCGTTGTCACCCCAGCTTTGCTGGTCTCGTGCCTAGGAATAACTAGTCAGCGACCCTAACAGCCATCAGGACGTACAGACTTACGAGATAGCCTCCAAATCATCTGTCTGTTCACTGGTAATGACGTGCGTCTTCCTTGAGCGTTTGTATGCATTGAACCACGGGCCCTGGAAAAGGTGGTCGATCTCCTCAACGCTGAGACCTGATAGCTCAGGCACCATGAGGTAGACATATATCATTGCAATGAAGCACCATCCAGCGAAGAAGATAAAGGCTCCCCAGTTATCAGTCTGAGAAAGAAGAGATGGCAGACCGCTTTGGAATGCGTAGATGAAAAGCCAGTGAAAACAGGCGGAGAGAGCACCGCCAAAGGATCGGATACGGTTTGGCCAGAGTTCCGCGCCGAAGACATATGGGAGGATGAGAAGGCATGCTTGCTGTTAGCGCGAAAGCTGAAGAAAAGTATTTTCAATACTTACCAACAGCATAACCAAATGCATGGATGAAGATGAATGCAATTGCGCCTTGGGATGCGGAGCCGGACACGGTACTCTCCTGCTTATACTTGATATACACACCGACATAAATATCTGAGATAAGTTGTAAGAACGTGCCAACGAACAATGATTTCCGGCGACCTAATGCGTCAATGAAGAAAAACGAGGCAATCAAAGTGAAGAACAGCTTCGACAGTCCATACATTCCACTCAGGAACATACTTCGAGTGGGACCTCCACCAAGACCCATAAGACTTAGGATGGGTACAAAGTATGAAGTGATCGAGTTGGCTCCAGATAGCTGTGCAAGTCCATAAGACACCAGAGACTGTTGAACACGGCGCAAGTTCGATGGCACTGTGAAAGTCTCCTTGATGATGCCGGCTAGACCGTCCGAATGATAAAGCTCCTTCTCCCGGCGGATTGAATCTTCGATTTCTCTCAGCTCAAGTTGCACGCGTGGATGTGTAGCGGGCAGCCCTCTGATCCGGACCAAGACCTTAGCGGCCTCTTCATGTCTATCGACCATGAAAAGCCATCGAGGTGATTCGCAAAGGAAGACACTCGCAGCGACCAAAAGGGCCATGTAGATGCATGGTGAGAACCACACGACCTGGAATTGCAGCTTGCTTGTCGGGATGTGTTGATAAACGCCTAGAACGCAGAAGATAGAGCTCACCAGCGAAATCCCCATGGCGACGTTGAACCAGGCAGTCAAAAGGCCGCGGATCTCCGCTGGGGCCAATTCACAAATCGCCATCGGACCCGTCACTGTGAGCGCTCCAATTCCAAGTCCTGATATGATGCGTGCCGCCCACAATCCCGCCAGACCGGGTGAGAAACAGGCCACGAGTTGACCAATAGTCCAGATGAGGGTATATAGACGAAACGACCACAGACGACCGATCCGGTCATTGAGGAAGAAAGATAGCGCGGCACCGACGGCATATCCAGGATAGATGATAGTAATGAAGGTACGTATCTGCTTGGCATCGGTTCCGGAGGTAATACCAAAGTGCTTTTGGAACCCTGGGAGTGACGGGACAACGGATGCTGAACCTTGGTCCCACGCTGACGAATTGACGGTTAGCTGTGGTGGAGGGAAACATCTTCGACAACTCACTGGCGGTTATTGCGCTCATAGCATACAAAACACATGAAAGAAGTAATTGTCGGTTGAAGATGACTTCTCGAGGAGCGCTACGGATGGCCTTCCCATAGCTCGCGATCGGGGATTCTTTGATCAACTTGTTCAGTCCCATTTTGGTAGTGGTCAAGTCACAGATGACTTTTCGTTGTTCTTCTCAAGTATACTGATGTAGTGGACAGAGTTGGTCGTGGGAAGGCAGTCATCATAGGTTCAGACGTCTGTATTTGTGCTTTAATGGACACCAGAAACCAGGAATTTGCTCCATACTCCAGGTTTTGCTTATCAGGGTGCACCGGGAGGTCGTCCGAGCGTCCGGAGTTGATGGATGCTTGGTTCCTTCCAAACTGGTCACGATTGTTCGTGGTGTCTAGATTCGTTAGACTTTCAAGGATTGAATCTAGGTTGAGAAATCGACAATGTCACATTGTTCGAAGTTGGTCTTACCGATAAGGCGACAAAGAGAGGAGGTGATCGTCAGTGGCGCCAGCATAAAGCTCCGGGCTTCCGAGAAATGTTCGGAAGCCCGAGAAATATAGGTGATTCTTGAAAGTCCGGCAGCCTCTCGGGACTGCCGAGGATAGTCGCACAGTCTGATATCCTCCGTCTTACTCGCACCTCTGATCTATCTACGGATACGCATGTAGATCGTAGTAACCTTCCTTCATTCGATAGAATTATCCGCCTCTAGCAAGAGATCCACTCCGCAGCACATCATGGCGAGATCAAACGGTGCATACAAATATGAATGCCACGCCAGGTCGTCGGTTGCATCTCAGTTCAGTTAACAGGCTTCGCTATTACTTACTCACCATGATCTCTCAGGAATCAGAAATTCTTATTGTGGGCGCCGGTGTGTTCGGCCTGAGTACATCCCTATGGCTTGCCAGAAGTGGATATAAGAATATCACTGTTTTCGATAGGTGCCAGTTTGACAAGAACAACTATAACCCCTTGAACGGGTGTGATGGTGCTTCTGCAGATATCAACAAGGTCTTCAGAACATGTTATGGAAAAGAGAAAGAGTAAGCGGTAGACTTTATACCCGTGACGGATTTATCTGACTCCTTCAGGTACCAAGAGCTAGCGATTCAAGCCCGTGATATATGGCTGCAATGGAATAAGACCATCCAAAACAGTTCCCTTTCTGATCTCCCAACTGGTCTGGAGCCTGACGACAAGGTCATTGATCTCTGTGGTCAGTACTTCCTGGCACATGGGTCGGATCTGTCTGGCTTTCATAAAGATAGTTTGGACATGATGGAGGCGGAAGCACCAGAGTCGAGGGCCCAGCAATTTATAAAGGTCGGTTGCGTCATCATTCATGCTCAAAAACAGGTCTGGTCTAAACCATCCTAGGGAAATGTAGAAGATGAAGAACGTCTTGGTCATATCAGTCACAAATGGGTCGAAAAGCTTCACGCCGTTGACAAGATTGCTGGTGGCAACACGAATGGCTTTCTTGATATTGGCGGAGGTATAACGTTGGCTGACAAGGTAAAGCAAAAATGCCCCGGTCAAAGATCATGCTTATCAAGAAATTAGGCTTGCACTTATGCTAGATTCTTATGCCTCAAAGCAGGTGTGAAATTCACACTCGGTGAGCCGCAAGGAAAGATAAAGAGTCTTATCGTAAACGACAGTGGTGTCAAGAAACAAGTGATAGGCATTAAGACTTTTGATGATAAAGAGCATCTTGGTGATCTGGTCATTGTTGCTGGTGAGAAGAAATACGCATCATCACGATCTATCTATCGCTAACATCATTACTAGGCGGTGCTTGGTCCCCGTCAATCATCCCGGAAGCATCATCTGCAGTTGAGGCGACAGCAGGAACTGTTATGTTCATCGACGTTCCAAAACAGAGGAAGGATTTATGGGACAAATTTCACCCCGACAATTTTCCAGTCTGGTCATATCGGAGGGGAGAAGGCGACGAGTGAGTGATCTTTAAGCATGCTTGCACACTCCAGAACTAACTCTTATGGTCGTTGCAGCTACTATCAGGGAGGCTGCTTTCCCATTACGAAAGAAGGGCGACTGAAGTTTGGATTCCGTGGTCGGAAGGTGCGAGCTATATCGCTGTTTTTGCTCGTGTACATTCGCTGATTGCTCGATAGTTCACTAATTTTCGTGAACATCCCACTCAGACAGATCTGTAAGTCTCCCCTGCCCTCAAATTCATATTGCTCGAATGAGTAAATGAAGCTAATGTAACGTCTGGCCGCAGTCGGCTATCGACACCTCGTACGAAATATAGCACCGAGCCGATCAACACGGTGCCCCTTTATGGGCTTCAACTTATGAAGGAGGTAATTAGTGAAGCTTTCCCCGAGTTAGCTGAGATCGGCTTCACTGATAGTCGGGTATGTCGAGAATAACAAGTTGTCAAGCCGAACCACGAAATCTCTGACACTACATATAGCTATGCTGGTACACCGACAGCATCGACAACAACGTAAGAATCATTCGGTCATATTACTGAGCCATATATTGAAACTAATATGCACTAGTTCGTCATCGACTATGTGCCAGGGTACTGTGATTCATTATTTATCTGCACTGGAGGCTCGTAAGTATCTTGCAAAGCTAAAATCTACGACCGACTAAGATAACAACATAGTGGGCATGGTTTCAAATTTCTACCCATTTTGGGTAGAGTAAGTCTGCCCAACTTGCATTATGATATCGTCTCTGTCTAACGCTTCCGCTTAGCACGTCAAGAATCAGCTCGAGCGAGTCCCCGACCAATTCACTACCTTATGGAAGTGGCGCGTGACGAGAGAGGGTGAAATTTGCAATGGACTAGAACAAGGAGAGACTGGACCTCGGGAGCTGTCTAGAGTCAAAATGGCAGCAGGTGCGGATCCAAACAATTCAGACGATCGTTGTCTCCGAATTGAGTCTCACTAACGAATAACTCTAGATCGTGACTTTTACTTCGAGACGACTAAGCATACAGGCATCCAAAGCCATTTGTAGGTCAAGTCGAACAGACTGCCACAATTAATGGAGACATCGTCTTTAGATAGGTTCCTGCATTCTGGGATGGTGTTCTTAGATATCATTTTCGAGATCCATGAGATGAGAGTCAAAGACGAAGGGAATGCTCAAGAGTTCAGTAAGACATTACAAATGGGATTAAAGTAGGGCCGAAGGGGCTCTATTTTCACATAAGCTATGAGATTGTTGCGACGTATGGGGCTGACTATCTATCGCCGAAATCTATTCCGCAACACTGAAGCATCCATAGGTATAAGATTGCGTAATGTATTCGCGCAATGATTTCGAAGGCACGAGCGTTGTTACTACTTGTTCATTACTGGCAAAGCTGTAGAAACCGTGCTTAGCCGGCCAAGCCTAGAGGCAAGTCTTCTGGAAGCTCTTGCCTTCCCCACTTTCGTCATCTCGGCTTATTTTAAGCTTATCTACCTCAATCCAGCTCCAACTCCCTCTCATGTTCCTATCTACGATGCTGCAACTCGTAGTTCAGCATTCCGATGGAGAGTGTTCTCTCAACCAACACACGGCCTTCGACCGAGCAAAGTGATGGGCACAAGCAACGTCCCGAGATTGGGGGGTCCAATCGCCGGAGTACTCATGCCTGTAAGCCTGTTCACCGAGCCTTGCAACACCAGAATACTACTGATGGTTGAGACAGGCCAACGTTGTCGTCTGAAAAAGCTCAAATGTCATCATATTGGACATAGCAAAAAGTAAACAATGCAACGATTGTTTTGACGAACATCTGCTTAAAAAAAACAGCAAATGCGCAGCGTGCACCAGAGCGAAGTCTGGTTTGTGGCTCCCTGGAAGATTGGATCCAATCGCTTGACATGACATCCAGATTGCATATACGACCAAGCTCCCGACGGAATAGCGAGAGGTGCAGAGTAACGTTATCGCGTGAATAATTTAGTCACATCACTGATGGCAACAGATACATCAGCACGTTGGAAGCCCGAGTTGCTTCTTTAGAAGCCGAACTTCGCATTATCAATCCTAGATCGCCTCTCGTGAGCGAGGATTCGCCAGGTAGGAGCTGCTTTGTGGCAATTCATCCACAGTAACCACGTCATCATATTGTACCGACTTCGCTCATTTCGGGATAGCTGGCTTGCGACTGGGAGCAAGGAGGCTACGAAACTCAGCACGAAGTGATGGAGGTTCCTCTGTTGCCTCAGAAACTATTCGCGGACAAAATGGGAGATATTCATTCACAGAGGTGCGAAACGACAACTGTATTTTGATGTGTGCTGATCATTGAATACAGCTGGTCGAAACGTGAGTTGGCATTTATTGTCCCGAGTCGCTTTACGACGACAATTCTCATCTCGATGCAGAAGTCTTCAAAACAACACATTGTCACAAGAACCCTCTGGCAGTATTACAAAGTTCAACGTTCTACAAGGTGGACCGTCTGCTCCTGAGATTGACATTCGAAGTTTGCCTGATCTCCCATCACAAGGCATCGCCGATAGAATGGTCGAAACAGTATATGTGTACACGCAAGCACGCTATTGCATAGTGGACTGGATTAGGGTTCGTGCATGGCATCGACAGAGGGAGCTTATCTGTTATGCTTCCAAAGATGATTCAATTGAACTACAAACAGGTTGACCTTTCTGCACTTCAACACTAATATCTCTCCAATTCTCACTAACAAATCTCAAACCTTAGGAGCATATTTTATTTGGATGATATATGCTATCGGCGCAGTATTCATCTCGAATCCCGAACATCCAGCAAAGGTTTGCGGGCCTTCAACCAAATTGGGAAATGCTAAGTATTTGACAGGCATACTGTGCTCGTGCTCTTCAATATCTCAATCCTGTTCTTACTGGCCAGGATTTGACCACTGTTCAGGCATTACTGACCTTAACCCAATATCAATTTCGAGTCACGGTAAGTCCGTATCCAAATCTCTGAAATCCTTGGCACTGAGGTGCAATGTGTGCAGGGTGGCCCATCAGTGTGGTACGCACGCTCTCTTGATCTTGTAGAGCGGAATCTCATCGATGTAGGCATATTATAGGGATTACGATGCGCCTGTGTATCGAGTTGGAATGTCACCGGAAAACAACCAAGATGATTAGTGGCCTGGATCCCTACACCGTGGAACTTCGAAAGCGCTTTTTCTGGTGTATCTATTGCTTCGATTGGTCAGTGGAGCCTTTTTGGATGGCCTCGCACTGCTGACTCGGTATCAGTCTATCATCGACTATGACATAACGACCATTTGGAATCCACGATATGGACATTGACGTGGAGGTAATTGACACGTAACTCAACATCTTCATAATTCCCACTGACTTCGTTGTAGCTGCCCGTGAATGTCGACGTTACGTGCAATGATCATGATTACATCCGAGTACTGCAGTCCCAACAAGACGCAGGACGACTTATGGGTGACGAAGATAGTGTGACGACAGTGAGGCGGTCTCCTCGACGACGTTAAGAGTCCTGCTGACTTGAGTAATTCACAGATGACTTGTGCACTGTACCATCTTCGGCTATACAGGCTAAAAGCCAGAATAATGTATGGCGTGCACCCTTTGCCGAAATGATACTTACAATCTTTTAGGACCACTCTTTATGGACCTCATTCTTCTCCAGCAAGCCATGCTGATGTGATGAACCTTGTTGCTGCACTTGACCATTGGAGGTCTAAAGTGCCACGAATTTATCCTCCGGGATATCCTCAGCAAACTTATGAACACGTACAAGCAATGTATCTGCAGGGAGTGCTTCTTGCCATGCGCCCTGCATTGACGCAGTCGACGGTCGAGCAAGATCTTCTTTTTCGATGTGCAGAGTCCTCGGCAGAAGCCTGTGAAGTATGGTCGCCGAGTAATAGCGAAACTTCTAATCTAACCTGCTTTCTCAGAATGCCAAGGCGTTGAACCTCAGCCCGCAGACCCACCACTCACTTGTTGGCCTGTATCAGACTTTTCTTTGCGGTATCACATTGCTCCAATGTCTCGCAGTCGTACCTAGCATACTATCGTCACGACGAAGCCTACGAGCTATCATAGCGTGTTCAAGTACCTTGGCAGTCTACACTCGGACGTATACCGTGGCTGCACCATTTCACCAATTATTCGAGAAACTCTCCGATGAGTTCCTGGACACAACCAGAGAGCCAGCCGGGCACGATCCCGCGTATCTCTGCCGCATGCGACTACTGCTCAAGGATATCGCACTTGGAGATCCCGCAGAGATACCTGGGTAGGAAATTAAAGCGCACCACGTCAAGTACAACGCTGATCTGATCTGCCGTAGTATACTTCGATCAATTTCACAACAAAGTAACGTAGAGACTCAGTCGGGCAGTACGAATTTGGAGAATATGGTACGTATCCTTTCGAATGAAAGCCACTAGCCTAACGTACAGGATATAGACCTTTGCACAAGATTTTTCAATGGTTGGGGACTTTCCGTCAATACTTGAAATGGGAGACCTTGCTATGCCATTTGAGACAGCGTTTGAGATCTTTCCAATGGGTGATCAACCCGACGTGGCTGGCTTTTGGGACGACCAGTAGAAGTAGTGTTGGGAATAGACCTGCATCGATTGTGAAATCCATTTATCTATAATTTCTGGACGTAAGACATGGTGCGTTAGTAATTCTGATATAGGGTGGGTGAGATTCCATATTCCTCCCAAACTCTCACTTTACCAGTACCTAAGTACTACCACAGACTACCTAGATTTTTCAGCCAACTCGTCGGCTAGCTCAGCGGCAAGAGCCAAGAGTTTCTCATTTGTATAGCGTGTAAGTTGTGATCGGCCTGGCCGCAACTTGAATTGACTTCGAAATAGCCGAACTCCCGAGTACCATTGATGCCTCATTGTCATGACCACAAGGTAGAAGATCCCAAAGAAGGCAACCAATAGGAGACAGAGCGTGACAAAGATGGCCAATAGGAGGCAGTTTCTGGCGTAGATGACCACCATCATCCCCATGAAGAAGCACAAGGCCAGTACAAGTAGTCGTCAAGCTCCTGAAGACATTTTCGGCACAGTAGTGTTTCGCCTGAGTACTTCGTTGTTGGTGCGTGGCATGGTGCTGCCAGATCAGGGAAGCAGAGGCCGTTGATGCCCAGGTTGCGATCATAGATGTCATGCACTAGTTCTTGAATCGAGTGCAAGAGGGCTGCCTCTAAATGTTCACAGCGGTCGCTAGAGAGTTCCAGTACATGAAGAGAAACAGAAAACTAAGTTAGAGCACTCTACATAGACTTGGGATTTTAGAGCATCATAGAGGACTTTAGCCTCTGGCGGATTCTCACGACAGGCAATCACATATCTATCTAGTACCCAGCCACTGCTAATGTTGCCTAGATTTTCGTAAAACCACGAAATAGATACAAACTCAAAGTGAAGAGCTCTCTTAGGCGTATTGATAGTTCTTTAGATTTGGATAATGGCTAGGTGGCCACCACAGCGACCACGCGATGTCCCTGATCTGCACAGCCTTGCCAAGACAAGGCTCTCGATTCACCGACCGAAGATTAGCCGCCCACGTCATCCTCAATTCCATCCCACTTTGACCCTCTTGGACCTGACAACTGATTCCCGTTCCCGTTCCCTGCCTTGCCTACGATAATCACTGGTGATAGTAGAGAGCTACTCCTATCACAACCTACTTGCATCATGTCTGGCCCTGAAGTGCACCATCTTTTCCACAACCCTATCGCAGACCATTCTTTCTCCGCCGACCGCCAAACTCTTGCGGTTGCTAGGGACAATAATGTCGAACTCTACCAGAAGTCAGGCTCTAAATTCGCGCTCCAGGATGAACTCAAGGGCCACGATAAGACTGTGACTGGTGTGGATATCGCTCCCAACAGTGGCATGATTGTCACATGTTCCCAAGGTGCGACCGATCGTGTGAACACTCAGAGGCCCCCACAGCTGACATTTGCCTTGTAGATCGAAATGCCTATGTTTGGGAGCCTTCTCCACAAGGATGGAAGCCTACTCTCGTCCTTTTGCGCATCAACCGCGCCGCCACTTTTGTCCGCTGGTCTCCCTCCGAGAAGAAATTTGCGGTTGGATCCGGGGCACGTCTCATTGCAGTCTGTTACTTTGAGGAAGAGAATGACTGGTGGGTATCCAAGCACTTGAAGAAGCCCATTCGCAGTACAATTACCACACTGGCATGGCATCCAAACTCGGTTCTTCTGGCTGCAGGATCTACCGATTCTCACGCTCGAGTGTTCTCCGGCTTTGTAAAGGGTATCGACGCTCGACCCGAGGCCAGTGTCTGGGGTGAACGGTTGCCATTCAACACTGTCTGTGGAGAATATCTCAACGAGTCTGCCGGATGGGTTCACGCAGTCTCATTCTCACCTAGTGGTGACGCCCTAGCGTTCGCAGCACACGACAGCAGCATCACGGTGGTTTACCCGAGTGGTCCGGAACAGCCACCACGAGCCATCATCAACATTAGCGCACAAACTCTCCCGTTCACAAGCCTGATCTGGAACGGCGAGAGTGAAATCATCGCGGCAGGATATGACTGTGAAGCATTCAGATTCCGTGGTGGCGAGCAAGGGTGGGAAATCACAGGATCTGTCGAAGCGAAAGCCCGACCGGGCCAGCAGCGCGAGGAATCTGCTCTCAACATGTTCAGGCAGATGGATCTCAAGGGAAAGACGAAAGATGATACCCAGTTGACTACCACGCATCAGAACACGATCAACACCATTCGTGTGTTTGAAGGAAGTGCGGGTGGTGTCAGACGATTCAGCACTAGTGGTGTTGATGGCAGATTGGTCATTTGGACTGCTTAGATATAGACCCACGCTGGGACGGAACAGGTACGAGAAGACGTGATACAATGAGATTATGGTTATAAGACATGATCTGTATCTGAGGTTTTTCTTCGGGCCTCCGTTACATCTTTGCTCTCGACATTGTTGCCGCACATCGTGTCCCAAGGTAAATAGCATGCTCACAACACGCTATCACTGCTGGTTTGACACATCTTGTCAAACTCGTCAAAATCAGCACCACTAAGAGTACATCGTTCAGACTCGACTCCCGCATCAGCGTCTCCAGCTGTAACCTCGGACGCCCTGCCATCATCTGCCCCATCTCCATCTGCGTACACGTCCGCACCGCTTGCCGCTTGCTCGGCCTCCAAATTGATAGCCCTCATCCTCAACATAAACTCGCCCTGTAATCTCGCCAACCAAGCTCTCAGCTCCCCGGGGTCCATCGCCTCCGTTCTGGTTCTCATCCTCGCCTGCTCCAACTGCTCGCGCAAACTCAAAACCAATTTTCTACGGCGGAGCACAGCCGTCGCTCGCGGATTGCGTTTCTTTGCCTCGTTCCGCTCGTGCAGTCGCTGACTCACTTTCGTCGCGAGACTGATGACCGGCTCCGGGAGTGCAGCGACGCGAGCCACCGCAAGGCCGTAGAACCGCGTCGTCTCGTACCCGTCCGCAATGCGGTAGCGCATTTTCATCTTCAAGGGATCGGAAGGGCTCGGGGTCGGTTTGTGGCCATTGGTGCTTGAGTCTTCTTCGAAATCATCAGTTCCAGTGCTGATGTCGACGGTGAGGTGCAAGTTGACGACGCCGGCGCGCTCGGCCAGGATGCGTGGTAGCTCGCGGAAGTGCGTGACGAACCAGACGAAGGCGCGCGATTCGATGAGAGATTCTGCTATCGCGATTGCGATGGCGAGGCCATCTATCGTCGAGGTTCCACGCCCGAGTTCGTCGACGAGTACGAGGCTATGGTTGTTGCTGTAGGTGGCGTGATGGGTACTGTGGCTTCGATTGCGATTAAGGGCGCTGGCGGCTGATGTGTTGGTCCTGTCATCGCCGGTCGTCGCTGTCGTCGAATTTAGATTTCGCAAGATGTATGCTATTTCGCGCATTTCGGCCGAGAAACTCGATACGGTCGCCTCGGTGCTGTCATCTGTGGCAACGCGGGCGAAGAGATTGTGCACGATTGGTAGTGAGGCGTACGTGGCTGGCACAAAACATCCGGTTTGCGCCATCACTGTCGTCAGTGCTATGCTCCGGATGTAAGTGCTCTTGCCACTCATGTTGCAACCCGTGATGATCTGGAAGCGGGTCTGTACTGTCGCAAAGACGTCGTTCGGCACGAAGCGGTCGGCTGCGGAGGCCGCTTGATGCCCACCACTGCCGCCACCACCGCTGCGTAAGATCTTCTCGCCGATCGGATGCCGGCCAGCTTTGACGGCGAGAATGGCGTCTCTGTCATTTGTAAGTTCAGGCTTGACGTAATCGTTCGTCGTGACGAGCTGGGCGAAGCTTGCAAGCATGTCGAGCATGGCGATTCCTTCACTGATCTTGAACAGAGGCTGGATCTTGGTTCGCACAGTGCCGATCAGTTGCTGAATGCTGTGATCGCTCATGCTGATGGCTTCGTTGTGAGCATCTTTGATCTTCTGATTCATTTTGATCAGGTCTAGGGTCTGGCATTCGATGAATTTGCCGCGTTTGAAGGTGTTGATGAAGATCTCTGGGAGACGGCGCTCCTGAAGTTCACTCACGTTGATGCGGATGTAGTATTGGCGAGAGTTGTCGAATTTCAATTCGAGGTTGACCTCGATTTCCTCTATGAGAGATTAGCTTAGCCTGTCCCATCTTCATCCCGACAGATTCATGGTGCTCACCATTCATCTGGCTGACCAGGTCGAAGATGTCCTTGCCAATCTCGGTATAAGTCTGCCTTGCAACATCAAGGAAGCCATTGACGCCGGTCTGTTCATATTAGATATTGAGTGTCTAGATAAGAGACATGTTCGTACTCGAATAGCATAAACTCTTTGGTTGCGAAGCTCTGTGGGCTTCGAAGAGTAACCAACATCGTCATTGAGGCAATACTTGATCAGGTTTTCAATCTCGACATAATTTTCTCTGCCGCATAGCTTGTCCATCATTAGCAGTATTAAGAAGCTCGGGTCTTGGAGCACTTGCCTGCTGTATCAATTTCAACTCTTCACTTTGCGTGCCAGTCAACGCTTGCCAGACTGGTTTGATCGAATCAACAAAGGTCTTGAGCATGAGCACATTATTGACTGATTGTTCCATGTATTGAAAGTCAAGTCGAGTTGGAATAATCACAAGCTATTTCCGTTAGCAAGATTCCGCTGCACCACTCGATTGACACAGACAGCGGCAAGCACACGATCAGCATCGACAAAAGATTTTAGTGCTGCTCCTGGTCAACGAATCCTTTCCTTAGAGCAAAGTCAAATACCTGAGCGAACCGAGAAGAACAGGTCTTCCTTGACAGTAAGTTCGGTAAGAGCTTCATACCTCTTCCTGATCTTTTCGACATCGGTCGAAGGCTGGAGGATATTGCTTTTCAGAAAGCGGGCACCCATGGGGGTCAGAGTTTCGTTCATTAATCCGTACAAACTGTCACGAGATTTGTTGTTGTGGAGGTTCTGCAGTAGCTCAAGTGATGCGAGGGTAGAAGGATCGATCATCATGGATCCTTCCGAGGACTCGAATCTGATCCGAAGAGTCTGAGGAGCAAACGTTGTACTGAGACCGAGCTCCCTATATTTCATTACCTACCAGTATTAGTAACTCTAAGAAGGAGAGTCTTCTATCACATACTGCTGAGAAGCAGCATATAGCGAAATAACTCCCTGAAATGGAGAGCTTTAGTGACTCCAGATCATCAGGGAATGCAAGATGTTGCACATAGTCATGACCACTGCTCTCCGACCAATATTTTCGATCAATATTTGTCATGAGGATCTCGGACCTCTCAACTTCAAGGTTCTCAGCCACGATGGAAATAAGTTTCGAGTCAGCAGCAGTAGACATGTACAGAATCTCGGAAGGTGCGAAGACCTTGAGCTTGTGGCACGTTCGAGCGTATGTCTGGGTGTCTGTGAATTGACAAAGAACGGCTTCGGAGGTGGAGAGATTGACAAAAGAAAGACCAACAGTAGGAGAGATGCCCCGAGATTCGCTGATAGCACACAAGATCTCATTGTCAACATACCCTGTCGAGGTTGCTCCTGTCCGTGGACGGGAGCGGCTCGCAGTGTGACTTCTGGAGTTGGTGGACCTTGAAGAATACCTCCCGTTAGAGGTTCCCTCCGAGGTGACGATAGAGGCTGAGCGGGATAACATGATATGGCTCGCCCTGATAAGGCCGCTGGTGTTTGGGGCATGTTTGATGACAGGCCTGCCGTGGTTGGCAATCAAGAACTTGGATGCCTCCGGAGAAATGTTTTTCCTCACTGTGCGTAACTGCCTTATGACTTTGCGGCTCAGAGACTACGATCAAAATCCAATACTTACTCATCTTGGGATAGCAGAGCACATCAAATACCAGTCAGCAGCAGCCGCTCATAGTGCGATCGAGGTCTTCTCATGCCAATGAAATCCCGAGTAAAGCCAGGTGCTGAATACCAAGGATGAATTGGTTCACGCAGAGAGGAAATCAATCCATTGCACTGTTCCTCCTCACCGACAGCATGACATGGGAGTCTTCGGTGTTGCCCAGTGACAAACGCCATCTTTCGCCTCGCTGCTACCAAGGTGAAATGGTAGATCTTGAGGTAGCCACCTGGGAGCCGTGGCGAGCCGCCAAAAGCTGATCTGGCATGAGCTGAGGTAAGCACTCCCATTTTAATTGGTGGCATACCATCTATCCCCTGGGGGTTGGTCACAGCGGCCTCCGCTCCCATTACTAAGGCGAAGGTAATCCAAATCTGTGTGAAGAGTGGAAGATCGATGATTCTCCTGGAGAGTGTTTTGACCAATCTCGCCCCGGCTACTGAAGTCTCGCCCTGCTATGTAGTGGGAATAGTGTGTTGGACACATTTACTCTTGTAGCGAGTCCTTCACCTTCCGAAGCCAAAGAGTCCCTCGGCATCATCGCCCTTCCGTTTCTATGGAAATTCAATACCTGTTCGTGGAATACAATGACTCTGGGGGCCGGCCCTCTGAACAAGCTCAGAGGCGCGTGAATGCACATGTGCAGCAAAACTATCACGAGCACACACGCAATGTGGGTAGTCGTACGCCAGTTAAGCTTACCGTTGGCGATTCCCAGCCTGGCGCATCCTTGCGATTTCGAATCCGACCTTTTGTACGAAGCAAGGTAGAGCCCCGCTCTCGCGGACATCGACTCCTCGCGAAGAAGGAGCAAGCATACCCGGAGCCTAGCACCCGCCAGAGACATTCTGGTGATGAATCAAAAGCCATGATACTCAGATCAAAGACAGCGGATCTCTCCTCTATGATGAGGTCACCAGATAGTCGTGCTGTAGACCCGTTCGGTGTACTGCCATGGCACCTGACCAAGGAGGACTCCAGTCTGTTACAACAATTTCAACAATACGCGAGGTGGCCATGGTGTCCTATCAGTGGTCGGAGTGAATGGTCTTCATTTACCGTGTCAGATGAGCTGGTCTTTCGAGTTACCATGTATAGTTGGACGTTCCACATGCGTGGGCGGCATCCGGCAGTAGACCAAGTCCATCAGGAAAGGCACGAAATGGCTGTACTTCGAAACAAGCTAAGCACGATAGCAATTATCAATGAACGTCTATCAGATCCGGAGAAGGCCTGTAGCGACGAAGTCATCGCAGCAACGGCAGCAATCATGAACGCAGAAATCGCTTCGGGATCTCTGGAGGATGCGGATGTCCACATGAATGGTCTGCATGCTCTCATTTTACGCCGAGGTGGACTCAATACCCTTTCTACTCCTCGACAAGCCTTGGTGCAGCGTTTGTGTGCCTGGAATGACTTAATGCATGCCGAGCTTCGGGGCACTCGGCTTCATTTCCCTGCACTTGACTTATGGGCTCAAGCTTGGAGCCATCTCTCCCGCATGGACGACCATATCCCCCTCCCAGGCTTATCCGAAGGGGAACTGAATGCTGTAGGGATTCCAAATTTTGCCGTCTTCAGACTTCTGCATGATATGCGCATGCTTTGCGAACTGGAAGGTCTACAGCCACTTACTTCACTTCCAGAAGAACAGGCCATGCGAAGGAACGATTGGTTTCACAGACTAGAATGGAAGCTTCACCGTATATACGAGAGCACCACCCCTGATCTAGACGACAGGCATAACCGCATTGTCCATGTCATTGCCATGGCAGCCTTGATTTATGCTCACCACTGCCTCCGGGGTAATGGACTCGGCTATCGCAGCTTCTCCGTCCTGGTTCCCAATCTCTTGAAAGGATTACAAACACTGGAACGGCATGGTGAGACGCTGGGTTTCGCGCCTCATCTCAAAGTATGGGTACATGCCGTTGGTGCTGTGACAAGCAAGAAGCTTAATATCGTGCATGAAGTGTTCATGGATCAGCTTACGCAGCTATGCGTTGATTGGAAGCTGGAGCAGCATGACTTCCTCACCTATCTGCGGCAATTCTTATGGTGTGATCGCGTAGATGAATGGCGCTTCACTGAGCTCTGGAATGAAATGAGGGAACGCTTACCCTGTCAATGAGCAGCATACTCCCTTCTTTCGAAGTTCTTGTGAGACGAAATTAGAGAATTACATTGCCAGACTGTTCTCAAGTACTGGCCCTACGTTACTTGCGTTTTTGAGTCAGTAAGCCGATTGCTTAATCGTTTCGAAACAAATCTACACGTCCAAGGTAGAGGTTACACTTCAGTAGTGCTAAGAGAGCTACAACTTATGCCTCGAACGACATTGCTATCCACAATAATCCAAGCCAAATCCAATATGCAGGTCCAAGTCGAACTAATAACTGAATTGCCCTTTTGGGAGAAAGGGTTTCCGTTCTGAGAAAAGCGTGCATCCTGAGGCTGACTAAATAGTCTGTAGTAGGAAGCACCGGGGATGAGTGATGTTGAGAAAATAATCGGACAACGCTGATGAACAATTCAGTATACTGATACTTCAGATTAATCATCCAGCTTTGGCATGTCTGTCTGAAGATATAAGATTTGCGCCGTGGACGAGACATTCCTTCCGTTCATGAAACGGCGGGAACGATCAACATCTTTTCAAGCTCCATCCATGCCTTCTCACAAGATCTACACGAATGGCATCTACCACGGATTGCCAACCTTCCCTGAACACGATGGCAAGCAGTACACTGCTCTCGTACTAGGCGCAAGTGGCATTACGGGTGCATACTTCGTCCGTGTATTGTCTCAGTCTCCTTTGTGGAAGGAGATCTTTGCCATCAGCCGCACTGCACCTCAAGGCCCTCTTCCGAGCCACGTTCATCACGTCGCAATCGATCTGCTTCAAGACCCTGCTGCGATCGCGGAGGCGTTTAAACGCAACAAGATCCGACCGTAAGCTAGATTGTCGTTACGTCGTTCCTAACAAGCCAAGCATTCTCATGTTCAATTGTAGGGACTATGTCTTTTTCGCCGCGTATATCCAGCCACCTCCAATATCAGGAAAAGGACTGTGGTCCGATGAAGAGGAAATAGAACGCATCAATGGTAAGATTGGCCCCGATGAGCTATAAGTTGAGATAATGTACTTACCTTGACCAAGTTTTGCTCCTGAAGAATTTGCTGGAGAGTCTCGAGGCCGCGGCGTGCCGTCCCAAGCGCATCGTCCTACAGACCGGCGGGAAGCACTATGGGCCCCACCTCGGTCCTCCACTGTCGCCCATGGAGGAAACCGATCCCCGCTACCTTCGCAACCCAAACTTCTACTTTGCACAGGAGGATCTGCTGTGGTCTTGGTGCCGCCGGAATGGCGTCTCTTGGAACGTTACACGTCCAGCTTTCATCGTCGGTGCTGTTCCTACTGCCGCGATGAACATAGCATACGGACTTGCAGTTTATGCCTCGGTCCAACGGGAGCTGGGTGGAAAGCTCGACTATCCGGGGACCGTGACGGCTTGGGATACGGAGAAGCACCTTAGTTCAGCGACACTGATTGGGTACCATGCTGAGTGGGCAGCACTCAATGACGATGCAAAAGACCAAGCCCTCAATATCGTCGACGATAGTTTGTTCACATACGGTAAGTTTTGGCCCGTACTCGCCGCTTGGTATGGTGTCGAATATGGCGTCCCGGGAGAGACAACTACGAGCGTGACGCTGCCGGCTTCACCGCCACCTCGTGGATTTGGACCCCCAGGGACGATCCACTATGCGTGGTCATTTCAAGACTGGGCGAACCGACCTGATGTGCAAGAGGCCTGGACTAGGCTTGCGACAAGGCATGGTTTGGTAAAGAATCCTTTTGAAAAAATCGTGGATATCTTTGGGATTCTTGATGGTGATGTCTCCGGACCGTGGCCGCGAAGTATGAGGTGGGTACCGATTACCCCGATAAGAAGAGAATGTTGTGTGGTAATTTTTGGCTAATCGCTTGATAGTGTTGGCAAGAGCAGAAAACTGGGCTGGCATGGCTATGTTGATAGCCATGAGGCGCTTTACGAGGCTATTGAAGGGCTGGTGAATCTCGAAATGGTCCCACCAATTCCCAATGCCGACAGCCAATCGATTAAGTATCATGGGTACTGAAGGCGATCTTGCTTAAGATTCATATCGGGAGGGCTCACAATATCTGGTCCATATACTCGCTGCCCGTTGGGCCTCCGCAGGTGCACCAAACCCCCTCCAGGTTGCCCCTAGGAGTCTAAGTGTTGCTTGAGTCGGAGGATTGAAGTGGTGGCCGCGAAAAACCAAAAGTGCATTAACAGGATGAACATCAAACCTCAAGTCCTTATTATCACTACTAGATAGTGAATAACGAAACACGAAAGTCAGTGAACCTCTACGCTCGATTTCCTCCCCTGACTCGTCAAAAATGTTCTATTCTGGGCTAGCACTGGATACCGTAGGTGCCATTCTAGTCCATAAGTCCAATATATTGACTTATCTCGGGGCCATGGGTTCGACCTGCCAACAAAATATGCAAGTAGTTTTATCCATCCATAAGCCTCGAACTGCAGTCTTACAGGCTTTTACACATGACAAGTATGGAATAGCAATGTAAACCATATCACGGGATCCATCGGTATGCCAATAGCTTCATTCATTAATGACGACTGCTGTGGTCTTTTGGCGCAGAATACCTTGTCGAGCACGAATTGATGCTTTGGAACGCCGCCACCTATATCGATGCAGACTATGGGTTTCTAGTAGTCCCTCTGGATACTCGCTCCTCAGATAAACCCACTTCTAGAGCTGGGCTACCATGGTACCGTTTCCCCCTTCCAGTTGATGTATCTTCCTGTATCAGAAATATCGATTGTGTCCATCAAATTCGCCACTCCATTGATGTACTCTTCCATGTCATGGCTGAAACTGAAGCCGCTCATGCGAGTTGCCAGGTGACCAGAGTATACAGCCACAACGGCGATGTTGTCACCATTTGCCCGTGCCTCCTTTGCGATTGTCATGGTCAGCTGGTTGAGGGACGTCTTGGAGACTCGGTAGCCAAGATTCATCCCGTTGTTGTCTGTGAATGATGTCATTGAAGTGATCAGTGCAATCAGTTCAAAAAAGCCATCATACTTGTGATAGAAGCAGAACCAGAAGATATGTTGATAACTTTGGCGAATTTGCTGCGTTTCAACCCTGGATAGAAATGCTTGATCGCTTGCACCGGTCCCTATCGATTGTTAGGGACACATATCAACGAGAGAGCCAATGGAGGGAGGCATGAAAGCCCAGGGTTTCCTACGATCACATTCGTGCTGAATAGTCTCATCATATTTTCGGAAGTATGCTCATCCCATTTGAGGTGCTGGGTTCCAACCGCTGTACGACATGAGGTTAGCCTCAGATCTTGATGACGATTTCACTGGGTTGGGCACTCCATACCGCCATTGTTGATTAGTAAATCCAACGGGCCTGATCCAAAGGCTTTGGAAGCATTGATGATGGACTGTTCATCGAGCTAGTCGATCTCCAGGATTTTTACGCCCGTTTGTTGGAGCTGGCGGCAAGAACGACTCGTTAGCTAGCGAGTGGCTGAAGCCCTCAGGATGTCTCACATCTTTCACAGACTCGTCTTCTTTGCTTGACACTCTTATGGAGCCAGTTGCCGTCCAGCCTCGGGCTTGCAGCGCTTTCACGAGCCTCAATCCGATGCTGCGATTCGCTCCTGTGCAGATAGATGTCAGCCAAGTTATACCCGGCCTACCACTGTTTGTGTAGCGCAGTCACCTATAATGAGTGCGGTTTTGCCCATCGACATGTTCAATCATTCTCTGTCGCATCAATTCATCGGAAACGCACAAAAACCATCAGGTCATACGCATAGTCGCTGTCTGGAAGATCAGAGAAGCGATCACCCTGTATCTCGAGGCGAATGTTGCGAGCCTCGGTGGCTAACTCAACGGCCTTAGATGCCTCTCATTTTTTCTCATAGGCCTTGGAAAGCTTCCATATAGCTCTCGCCGAGTCTCCTCGATCGCCCTTCTCTATCTCGTTCATTTGAAATTTCAGGTGTGCTTGCTCATAAAGTTTACTGGAAAACATTGTCAGTGAATGATTGGCACCAAGGAGTACAATAAACTTGCATTGCGTCGTCAACACGATTTTGTTCCATGGCCACGTCTCCAAGTTTCATTTCTGCAGAAGATGTTGACGGGTGATTCTCGTTCGCTTTCAGATAAACTTCATGTGCGTTTTGGAAATGCTTTTTGGCTTCTTCAAACTTATGCTGTTGGAACATGATGTTTCCACGCTTGGATTCACCACTGTGACATGTCAGTTGGTCGTGTTGAAGTTGGATACCAGCGAGACAGACCTGGCCCAGAAATGGGACTTGGGGCCAAAGTGATTCACAGCAAAGCGTTGTGCTTCAGCCACATGGTGTTCTGCTTTCTCGAAGTTGTTCGCATGGATATAAGTAGTGGTCAAGTTCAACTGCCGCGTATGCAGGATCTTGTTCCGCTCAAACTTGTCCTTCTTCATGTCAATCTCCAATGCTCTCAGCAATGTCTGTTCTGCCGCATTGAGCGATTCCGGAGTTACCTCACGCGTTAAGTATATATTTGCGTAATTGTTGTACAAGTTGGCGATTTCCTCGTGATCGGGTGGTAGTAAGTCTTTCCTGATCTCCATGGCTCTGTCGATCAAGGATAAAGCATTCTTAGCTTTGCCTGATTCGTATTCGACAGAGGCAGCGGACATCAGGAGATGAGCGTACTCGATCGACGTTTTGTCCTCACAGACGTCGAATGCAACATTGATCAGAATTCTGAACTGACTCCAGGCTCCACATTCCATCAAGTACCTGTCCATTAGCATTTGAGTTCACAGGAGAATCTGTTGCTTACCAGCCACAGCTAGTTAGAAGCGCTGTGAGATCATCCTATTCATAGGACTCTTGCTGCTTCAGGTCGTGCTCTAGATACCGGTTGCAAAGCGCTAGAGCGTGAGGGATGTATTTCTTACAAATATGCCAATCGTGTCGCATAGCAAGGCCATTCACTGACCTGGGAAAGGCCTGGCAGAGCAGTTTTGCAGCCATCAAGAAGCATTTACGACGGCCCTCTGGGCCTGCCCAGATTCGATATTGTTCTTGCATGAGCCTGTGAACTCTGAAAGTTTCCGTGTCCGGATCTCTCCCAATGAGCGAAACACTGGTCAATTGCTCGATCACGTCCTCGAACCTGTATAGGTCAGCAGCGGTCATGGTAGGAAGAGTTCTGGCTTACTCAGACGATTGGTGGCAGAACTCCAGTTCTGGTATGCCTGATTGAACCTGTACTGGCTTGAATATCTCTTCAGGTACCCCATCTGGTGCAACGAAACAAAAGACCCCTAATAAGGGGATGGAACCGCCATGTAGAGACAAAAACGAGGTTCTGTAGACAGTCTCCAGGGAATGCCTATAGTAAGTGTTTTGAACCCCCTTCTCGGGAGTCTTGTGGTATCTTTCGAAGTCCGCTTCGTAGTTGTGCAAGAAAACAGATATCTTGGCTCGTTTGGTCCGAATTTGAGTGGCCATAAGGTTTAATGCCAGAGGTAGGCCACCAAGTCTTTCGGCCAGTTGTACTGGCGGTTGGTTCTCTGTCTCTGAATACGATTTCCGTTTAATAATCGACCGCAAGAACTCTGCCCCTTCGTCCTTTGTAAAGACGTCAATTTCAATACCCTGTGATGCTGGATCGACCGCAACAATGTCAGCCCGCGAGGTGATCAAAACCGGCCCTTTCGGTGACACAGGCAGACAAATGCGGATCAAGTCAGGATTTTCAACATTATCGAAGACAAGCAACCATTCAACGGCTGCATCAAGATCAGCCTGTCGCTTCAATGAGACACCGCTTTTGAGCACTTACACATCTTCTGCAGCAACTTAGTGACGACGAATTGATTCTGATTGCCACTTGCGTCTCAAACTCGATCTTCCAGTTCCAGCAATTCGGCAATGTTTGTGAAGCTTTGGTAGATATCGATCTGAGTCTCACTGTTGACCCACAAAATGACGGGCACACCCTTAGCCTCACGCTCACGGGCATAGGCTAGGGCAAGCTGAGGTTTCCCGATACCACCCATTCCCCATACGGCGAACGTACGAAATTTGATATCCCCTGGGTCATGGTCCAGGGCACTACGTATCGCGTCCAGCTCCTTCTGACGAAAGCAGAAATGGGGATTCTGCGGATAGGGGATGTTATTTCGACATGGAACGATGTGGCCATCACTAGCGAACATGTCAGTACTTTGGACGAAACCTGTGGTGAGCTTCTCAAGGTCTCGGATGAGAAATCCATGTTTTGTGTGAGAGGTGATGTGTTTCACATGGTGTGCTTCGGACTTGTCCTTCAGATGTTGTGTTCTTGCTTGGATGCTATCCCTATACTTCTTGTGATTCACTTCTACCAGAGCCCACTTAGTATCCAACTTAGCGTCTGATCGGCATCAGCAGTCACCTCTTGGGACATGGCCCACAAAGCGCTTACCGCGGGTGCTGTATCTAAGAGCTCGTATTATAAGGACCCAGCAGGCGACTACATCAGCGAGGCTGTCGATTAGCTTGCACCCTAGGCTAGCATCCTGTTTCAATAAAAATTTGAAATCTCCAAATCTGTCCAGATTGCCTGCGGTTTCCTCAAACATGTCGACAAAGCTCGAAAACTTTTTGGAGGTCACCGATAACTTCCATTGTCAGACATGGCAGACTCGGCGTGACTCGAACTCACCTTGAGTAGGACATCCAGAATTCCCCAGACGATAGAAGTGCCTGCTAGTTGAATACATTCAAGGCCCATCAGAAGATCCATAAAAGTGATGAGTTGATTGAGACCATGGAGAATGTGCTGAAGCTTGACGACAGTTGTAGTACTCTGTGAAAGCTGTTCGAGGCTATCGACATTCTCCCGCAGCTGCTGATACGTCGTACATCCTTGCGCATTGCTAGAATCCAAAGGACCAAGATCGATCTCAAATCTAACAAGCGATTCGTTCCACACAATGTCGCAGTAAGCACTCCTGCAAACCCATACATCAGCCAAAATTAGTATGACATCTCCATCAGGGAGCTTACGCATTGGTGTCGAGCTTCACAAATGCTGACAATGAATCAGGGTCCTGAATGATAGGTTAGAGCATAGGAAAGAACGAAGAGCCTCAAATGCCTCCTACCGTCTGAGAGGCGCTGTTGCGAATGACAGATATGTGAGATCCACCAGATGTCGACATTTTCGCTAGCTTGGTGATGATTTGTTTCCAGCATCAATATCACGGCGTAGGAATGATAGAGAGCTAAAGTATATTCTTGGGTGAGCTCGCATCTCCGGCTTTGAGCATCAGGCAAGGAAGGGCTGCTTTCAGGCGCTTTCATTTCCGATCCTGTACTCGGTACAGTGCCCCCAATACCAGTACTGTAGATAAAGTTGAAACGCTGTGGTATCGTAGGCTTTGACGAACCTACACGGCCCAAGCTGAATCGCTGCGGTGTTTCAGTGAGTCAATAAAGTGACACTTCACCTTGAGACGGGAAGGATCCTGGCCATTCGCTGGAAAAGAGAATACACACGGGATAAGGCTCGACCCAGCCAGTGGTCGAACTCGTTTCTGCATGCAAGCCTCCGTCTCATCACATGTGAATGCAGTCTGGCTCAATTGTTTCCAACTTCGGCTACAGTGCACCCCCTAACCCCTTAGTTCACATCGTCTTTCCTAGTGATCACAATAGTCCGAGCCTCAATACTTTCGCAGGGTGACGCCCCGCCTAGCGCGAAAGCTTTGTGCAGAGCCAGAACCCATCCAGAATCAAACTTCTTTGGAATGATCGTCGAGATTTGCTTCGGTGGTATACTCTTTGGGCCGTGATTATTATAGGGGGCGTTGGGATCTTGCTCGCAATTCTGCAAGTCATTCTCAGTGCCATGCAAGTGGTTCTCGCCTGGAAAGCCTTGAGTCAGGATCGGCATGATTCAAAATAGGCTCTTCACAACATGCCAAATTGCTTGAGATATCCAGCTGAACAGGTATGTGGGCCACAACAAGGTGGTTTTTTCAGAACGGAGGGAGCCAGGCGTTTGCAAGGAGTGAGGACCCAAGGAGCTTATCTATGTCTAAGCAGTAGATATGCTTATACATGAGCTGACTGCTTACCACCGTTGAAGAACTCCTACAGGCGTACTTATTTCGGTATTTCGTACTTGTCATGCAAAGCAGGCAGTACATAGCGTGGGAATGAAGTCGTGGTGCATCGAGTGCCATCCCGAGAGATAAATCCAAACCGGACCCTCACCAAGGACGGCGCGACAGCGTCAATTCCCACGCGCGCATAATTTGAGTGTCCGCACATAAGCATCGTCAGATATAGGGATGCATCTCGAGGTTCATCCTCAGGGTTCTTTGTCATCCCTAACGACACTAGAAATCTTCATTATGTGTCTTAAGGAAGAGCGGTTGCCCAGGTAAAAGCTGAAAAGACTGCTCCCAGCGTGGCAGCTTAAGTACGCTGGAGAAGAGGGATGAACCAGTGAGACCTAGGATACTTACCTAGGTCTTTAGAGTGTGCATCGTGACGCATGTCTGCCGACTGCAAACTATATCTATCGATCACAAGCCGTATCTCGGGGATGTTCAAGATATATCCGAGGTGCATTTCAGTTGCAATCCTAGGAAGCTTGTCTTTCGACTCTCTGGGTTGGGGGACATACAAAAGTGCTTAGATACAGGCAATTAAGTTGCCGCTTTAAAGGGTCACGCTGAGGAATTAACACGTGACTCTGACTGCTGACGTAACCCGGCCATTCCCCGCACTCTTTGGACCAAATAATTTTTCTGGACTGGTGGGCGACTCAATTGACCTTGCCTCGAGTCAAACATCTATCACGAAATAAACCTATCCTTCTCCCAGCCATGGCCACGATAGTACCCCCTCCCAGTAAACGGCAAAAACTGGCGGCGATTGATAAAGCAGAAAGAGCCGCTGAAGACGCGCGAATTCCCGACGATTTGGGCAATGTCCGAGTCCAGTTTATCGACCAGAGTACGGGCAAACCAGCAGGGCCGGTAGTGGCCGTCCCTGTCAAAGATGCCACTGTCAAGAATCTGGAGACATTGTTGAATTCGATACAAGGAAACGTATAAAGCCCCCATGATCACATCTCTCAAACAATATGGCTAATCCCTTCTAGGAGCCGGGAGAACGACTGCCATACCGCTTCTTCTTTCGCAATGATCGAGCCTCAACAGATTCGGGCGCGGAAGTACACGATGTCGAGTCAGATATCTATCACTCAGTACTGCGGCCTGGTTTCAAAACCACCGAAGACAACATCATTCTCCAGTTCATTCCACAAGCCGTCTTCCGAGTGCGTGCAGTTACAAGATGTTCGGCCTCGATATCAGGTCATGGGGAAGCAATCCTAGCTACGGCATTCTCGCCTGAGTCGTCGTCTAGAATGGCCACCGGAAGTGGAGATAACACCGTAAGAATATGGGACTGTGACACCGGAACTCCCCTGCATACATTAAAAGGACATACAAGCTGGGTTCTAGCAGTTGCCTGGTCACCGGACGGGCGGATACTAGCAACTGGTAGCATGGACAACACAGTAAGACTCTGGGATCCTAAGAGTGGCGAGGCTCTTGGAGGGCCACTAAAGGGCCATACGAAATGGATTACAAGTCTGTCATGGGAACCATACCACAATCAAGCACCAGGAAAACCCCGCCTTGCCTCCGCTTCGAAGGACGGCACTGTTCGAATCTGGGACGTCCCTCTACGGAGGATAGAAGAGACACTATCCGGCCACAAAAGCTCCGTGACTTGCGTACGCTGGGGTGGCTTCAACCGAATATTCACGGCCTCACAAGACAAAACCATCAAGATCTGGAACACCAAAACCTGGAACTGCCTACACACTCTCTCTAGCCACACCCACTGGGTCAACCATCTCGCTCTATCAACCGACTTCGCCCTCCGCACCTCCTACCACGACCACACGGGGAAAGTCCCGTCAACCACGGAAGAAAAGATCCAGAAAGCAAAAACCCGCTTCGAATCCGCCGCACGCCACGAAGGCCAACTGGTGGAGAAACTCCTCTCCGCCTCCGACGACAACACAATCTTCCTATGGAACCCCACATCAATAGACCCGTCCTCAAACGCGGCCATAAAACCCATCGCACGCCTGCTGGGCCACCAGAAACAAGTCCTGCACGTCAGCTTCGCACCGGACGGGACGCGTATCGCGTCGGCGAGCTTCGATAACAGCGTGAAGCTGTGGGATGCACGCGACGGCAAATTCATCACCACACTGCGCGGCCACGTCGGCGCGGTGTATATGGCTGCGTGGTCGAGTGATTCGCGGTTACTGGCGTCCGCAAGTAAAGACACGACGGTCAAGGTGTGGGATGTCCGGGTGGGCAAACTCAAAGAGGATCTTCCCGGGCACAAAGATGAGGTATTTGCGCTGGATTGGAGTCTTGACGGCAAGTGTGTGGCTAGTGCGGGGAAGGACAAGGTTGTCAAACTGTGGAAGCATTGAGTGTCGACTTCGAGGGTGGCCAGGGCGATATAAGGGCAGTCGTCAAGCGTTCCCTATTCCCGGAGACTGGGACCATATGAAGTGGTGTGCTTATACGAGTTACGATCGTCAACGAACCATAGCGCGGACATAATACTGTCTAAGTAACAATGGAAACGCATAGATGGGAAAAGTGGACGGAGTTTATTTGGTTGATACCCTGATTTTGGCAGGCCCATGGGAAAAGCGAGTCCTTGGAACTACTGTTAGAACATGAATGCATTATGATGCCGGATTCTCTCATCCGTATATGTGCTCGTTTGTATGCCAGCGAGCGACCATTGCGAGATCTTATCCAAGGTGAGTTGGGCCTTCAGGTGACGCTCATACGGGCAGCACCGACTCAAAGTGAAAATGAAACCATGGAGCTCAATTGAAAAATATTCCTGTATGATACGTCTTTGATTGTTACAAACAATAAGTGCACAGGCCATCTTAACCACCCCGAGCTGCAATGTGAGAGAGGTTGGCTGCAATTCTCGCTCCTCTCTAGCCACCTTTGCAACCACAAAAAGAAACCCCGATTGCCTTTCTCACATACAACTGTGCGTTCGCGTTTTATTTTTGATTCATTTGGTTTGTTGATCCGGCAAACGTTCATCTTCGGATTCGGCCTTGTACAGGAGGATTGTAGACAATCTTTCTCGTCTTGACTGCTGCCCATTTATATCGCTTGACCCAACCGCTGATGGCGAACAAAGCAGCGGAAATGATCAGAACCTTCATACCCATCTTCTTGCGCTCGTCCATCTCGGGTTCGGCGGCCCAATTCAGGAATTCAACCACGTCCTTGGCCATTTGAGACGATGTAGCAGGGGTCTTGTCTTCATATTCGACCAATCCGTCGTACAGCACACGGGCCATTGCAATACCGGTTCCAGGGAAGTATGGGTTGAAGTTAAGACCAGATTGAACTTGAGCACCGGCAGGAGGTTCCTCGGGATAACCAGTAAGCAGACTGAAGATGTAGTTGCAACCACCGTGTCGAGCCTTGACAATCAGGGAGAGATCCGGAGGAAGGGCGCCATTGTTGGCAGCTCGCGCGGCTTCGTCGTTCTTGTATGGTGCTGGGAGATAATCTGAAAGCTTTCCGGGTCGTTTCTCGATTTCACCCTCGTCGTTGGGCTCGGTATCGAATTCGTTTTCTTCAGCTAGAGCTTTGGCTTCATCGACAGTCATGATATTTCCGACCAACGACCGATATGGGATACGTTTGAGCGAATGGCAAGCAGCACAGACTTCTTGGTAGACCTGGAAACCTCTTCGTAATCTATACAGTTGTTAATGCCCATTTATTTCCAATTTCTTTTCGAAGTTTTAGAAAACAACATACCCGGCGTGGTCGAATGTTTTTGTCCATTTCTGATGTTCCCAGGGGTATTGTGTTGCATGAAGACTATGAGCGAGGATTTAGTGACCTGCAAGACTCCCTCCCTATCGATGGAGCTTACCCTTCCTCGGCAGGCGTCATGGCAAAAACCTCTTGGCCGAATAAATGATAATACCAGGCGATGGAACCTACGGCAGCCACCGTCGCAGCGCTTGAACCTGCTGTGAGCCAAAAGGGGGGAGATGAGGCGGTGGATGAGCTGGAGGAGGCGGCACGCTATTGACATATCTCAGTACAACTCGAGGGGACCAGAGATTGGAACAACTGACTGTGGTGGTTTTGCGGGCCACAGTTCGTGTAGCTACCCTCAACGGGGCGCTGGCACTGCGGAATGCCGACGTGGCCATCATCTTGTCTGTGAGGCTGTGTTGCACTCCTGACAGATGATGGGGTACTGTCTGCCGAGAAGGAGGATTGGTGGTGGAGGAGGTGGAAGAATTGGACTTTGAACGTGAAGTTAAGCTGGAAATCGACCTGCGGATTCAAGAGAAGTCGAGCTTGAAGCTTTTGGAAAGCGCCGATTGCAAGCCTGGTGATTGGCTGCGGTCTCATTGATGATCCGTTCAGAAAAATACAGTCACGTGGATCAGCGGTGATCGGATTATCTGTTTTTCCTGATCCGGCGCATTTTTCGGAGACGACTTAAAGTGAATGCATCATCACCACCAAGTCCTATCAAGTTGCACTTCATCAGAAGGTGAAGTTCCTCCACGCCTGGGCAAGTCAACCACTTTGCCCTGAACTCACTCCCTTGCATACCCCCTTTCATGAAAGTCCTCCGATGTCGCTCGATGTCTCCAAGAATCCTTCGTGGGGTGACCAATTCAAGAACAGCAACCAACGCAATTTCAAGATCCAGGTCATTATCTCGGTCGCATTCGGTTTGAGTGCCTTCTTCGGCTTTTGTGTAGGTACCAATACTCATTGAAAATCGTGAACCCTGGCTTACAAGATCATCACAACAGTTGCTCCGCCCAAGATGGACCAGCCTCTACCATGCTCGAAAGAAACAATCGGACGCCGCCTCTCGCTTACCAGACCTTCCTAAGAGCTTGTTTGGATGGATCCCCGTCATTTATAGGATATCGCAAGAGGAGGTTCTTGCTTCTGCCGGTCTTGATGCCTTTGCTTTTCTCGCATTCTTCCGCTATGCGATCAAGTACTTGTCTGTCACCCTCTTCTTTTCTCTCACCATAATCTTGCCGGTCAATTACAAGTATACTGGTCAGCTTTCGGGTCTTTATCCTCCTTCCAATTCTACTGATGGATCCGACCCGGAGGATCCGGAGTACTATGATTTCTTCGCCGGAAACGGCACACAGCCTAGGAAGCCAAAACTTGAGAAAGACGACAGCTACTTGTGGATGTACGTTGTCTTTGTATACTTCTTTACCGGCCTCGCAGTCTACCTTTTGGTCGCCGAGACTCAGAACCTTATCCGGATCCGACAAGCCTACCTGGGAACCCAGTCCACTATCACCGATAGGACCATCCGCTTGTCTGGTATTCCAACTGCAATGAGGTCCGAGGAGGCCATTACCAACTTTGTCGAGGATCTGCAAATAGGGAAAGTGGACAGCGTAATGCTCTGTCGGAACTGGCAAGCGCTTGATGGTCTCATGGCTACACGCATGAAGTGTCTGCGCAAACTCGAAAAAGCATGGGCATCATACTTGGGACACCACCATTCACTTCAACATAACCGATCCAATCACAGGCGACAAGATCTTCTTGGTGATACTGAGGAGGCAGATGCTCTTCTGTCCAGATCCGAAATGGAACAAGCACATGCCACACCTGCAGATCGTCCTCGTCCTACCTTGACCATTCGTTATGGCCCGCTTAAGATCTATAGCAAGAAGATCGACGCAATTGACTATTATGAGGAGAAAATGAGAGTTTATGATGAGAGGATATATGCTCTGAGAGGCTCTGAATTTGTCCCCACCCCATTGGCGTTCGTTACAATGAAATCAACCGAAGCAGCTCAAATGGCCGTTCAAGCCATTCTCGACCCAAAACCTGGCCAGTTGTTGACTTCACTCGCACCGCCACCAGCTGATGTGGTCTGGAAAAACACCTATCTTTCGCGCAATCACCGAATGTTTCGTTCGTGGGGAATCATGGTTTTCATAGGTCTGCTGACTATTTTCTGGGCTGCTCTTGTCGCCCCCTTGGCAGGTTTGCTGAGCATCGAGGTCATTGATCAGGTACTTCCTGGTCTAGCCGAGGCTTTGGAGAATCACGAAATCCTTCGATCCCTCGTTCAAACTGGACTGCCAACCTTATTATTCTCCCTCTTATCTTTGGCTGTTCCATATTTATACGACTGGCTTGCCAACCTACAAGGGATGACCTCTCAAGGTGATGTGGAAATGTCTGTCATCTCCAAAAACTTTTTCTTCACCTTCTTCAACCTCTTCATTGTCTTTACGATTTGGGGTTCAGCATCCACATTCTTCGAGTTCTGGCAAGACCTTCGAGACATTCTAAGAGACACTGCGGGAATCATGTACGCTGTTGCAAAAGCACTCGAGCAATTGTCCCCATTTTATGTCAATCTCATTGTCCTCCAAGGATTCGGATTGTTCCCTTTTAGGTTACTCGAATTCGGTGCGGTTGCGTTGTACCCATTCTATCTGTTCAGCGCAAAGACACCACGGGATTATTATGAACTTGCCAAGCCACCGATCTTCAGCTACGGATTCTACTTGCCTCAGACTATGTTAATCTTCATCATTTGCATTGTGTACAGTGTTCTCCCGGCATCTTGGATGATCACCTTGTTCGGTTTGATATACTTCTTGATCGGTGGTTTCATTCATAAGTACCAATTACTTTATGCCATGGAGCACCGTCAACACTCGACCGGCAGGGCTTGGCCCATGATCTGTGACCGCATCATCACTGGTTTGATTCTTTTCCAGGTCGCCATGACTGGTATCTTGGCCCTCCGAGGGGCTCTGACAGCCTCACTCTTCATCGGACCACTTCTTTTCAGTACCATATGGTTCACAATTTATTTTCATCATACATACGTTCCTCTCATGCGCTTCATCGCGCTTCGCAGCATTGATCGAGATACCATGCCCGAGCTTCCAACGCCACCTGAGTCAGCTTGGGACCGAGATACCGACAACGGCCGGCATGTCGATACTGACCCTACAACTGGGCTCAGATACATTAATCCAAACTTGGTGTCTCCATTGGAAACGCTGTGGATACGAAAACCTGGTCACGGCCGCCCAGTATCCGAAGCATGAAAGCTCTATTCCACCTTGCGCATTTGTACATAAAGCTAGAGCATAGCTTGCGCGTTTGCTATTCTGGTTCTTCCTTTGACTTCATTCAAGATACCCTATTTGCAGCTGTCAGTACGCAAACTACTCTTATTAATGATAATATTAGACCTCACAGATATTGGTGGTCGCTTCCCAACTAGGAAATATCGGATTCCAGTCAGCGATATTGCTAGAATTGGCAGCGGCGATCGCCCGATGTCCATTTGACCTACGCTTCACTTTTCTCTTTCATGACCTCTGCTTCCAATCAATATCTCACTACCTCTATCCTTTACTACTTATCATTGACCTATGATTCTATCCATCCTCTAATCTGCAACATTAAGTACGTCCTCTCTTTCG
The DNA here is from genome assembly GCF_035927105.1 of Exophiala bonariae. Classification (NCBI taxonomy): domain Eukaryota; kingdom Fungi; phylum Ascomycota; class Eurotiomycetes; order Chaetothyriales; family Herpotrichiellaceae; genus Exophiala; species Exophiala bonariae. The sequence goes on from NW_027042491.1 coordinate 433,404, forward strand.
ACCCGCTGTCACGCGATCTGCAGTTCTGGCTCTCGAAATTTTCGTTTCCTGAGGAATTGCTTTGACCGATAGATTGTTTCCTATATCGCAGCAGGCGCCAGCCCTTCAGAAAATAAGCATGACCTGTCCTTCCCCAGCCGATGCTCCTATCACGCCCTCAATAGCCTTAAATGATGAAACTCTCGATGAAGATGAACATGGAGGATCCCTGGTCTTCCAGAACCCATTCACCGATGATGGCGGTCCATTAAGGAAAGTCTCTGTTACTTCGGAATCTACCACATACTACATTCGTCAAAATGCCTTTCCAGGGCACCGTGACACATTTGCAAGGCTAGGACATTCCCAGACTTTTCAAGGCTTTTACGACCCTAATTCCACTTCACTTTCTTACTCTGCACCACCAAATCTATGGCCCAGCACACCCGCTGCGATTCCGCCGGCTCTTGTTCAGCTGCTGTCCAAATATGTGTCATTTTCTGACTACAAGCTCATGCGGTTGGTTTGTCGTCAATGGTGTCAGGATCTGCCTAATCCGTGCTTCTCTGCTCTATACCGCCTCCCTCGTGAGCTAATACAAGAAACAATGTCTTATCTATCACCATGCGACTTTGACGCTGCGCGCCATACTTGTGCGTCGTGGTACTGTGCTGGGCAGCATGAGAGGCTCCAAAAGAACATGCTGAAATTAGGCTTCTGCACGACTGCCTTTGAAGAAGACATGCGTCTACACTTCTCAATTCCAGGTGACAATGCATGCTCATCCGAATTACTGGGCATCAGCACTCGCAGGCAATCTGCTGACCTGTCTTGCCTCAATCAAGAATGGATCTGTGGTAAACACCTTGCTACGGAGAGCACGCTGTCGCCATCCTGGTGTTGTGGCCAACGAGTGACCAGGGAGAGCACGCTGTCGTCATCTCGGTCTGGCTGGAACCCCGAATCCCACAAAGCGCCCACTGGCAGATTATTCCTCCGTGAAACGATCGACTTCACCAGACTCCTGAGCTCAATAACAAATGGAACGCAGCGAGCCAAATTTACCGTGTCTGCGTGTGGAAGGTTCGTTCTGGTCAACTCTGGTTGTGATATTTCGATCTTTAATCTCCACGATCGAAAGGATACGCTCAAACCGGTTGTAAGACTGGCTGCTGGTATCGAGGTCTTGAAAGTCAGTATGGACACTAGCTCCGAAAGATATGCAGTTGCAGCTTTACTTGCAGGTCGCAAGGGCATGCTGTGGGAGCTCGTTGGTGACATGACACAAGCTCATTATCGAAGTGTCTCTGGAGAGCCGATCAGTCTCGGTATGCAGACAGACATTCATAGTTCAGCTTCAAGTCCTGAGTCCCGAGAGATTGCTCTGAACCTGTCCGTGCGATCTACTGATTATCATGCCGTTGTGGTTTTTCAACGAATACTGGGACACTCGAACGGTCGCACCGATTCTCCATCACCCGTTCTTGTGCCGCATTCATATTCCTGCCAGAATGAGCATTTGCGGCAGGCCACTACAGAGCTTCCAGATTTCATACTGGGACATGAAAGCCATCATAATATGTACAGCATTCCCATTCTCGCGAATGCGACGGCTCTGTACACCAATCTTGGCAGTGCGGATGATGAGCCAAGAAGCGTGGCGATATGCCCCAATCGCAAATGTGCTGCATACGGGTGTCGAATGGGTATCGAACTTCATTGGGTTGATGCATCAACAGGAGGAGACCTCAGTCGATGGTTTCCTTTGGCTGCACCCAGCGATTATCTCTATTTCCTGCCTACACGAGATAACATTGATCTTCGAAAGAAACTAAGGCTTATCTCAAGTGCAGCTGGTCCAAACATGACTATGTTGACCAGGAGAGAGAGCAACCCGGACAACTTGGAATTCCGATCAATATCTACAAATCCCCATCAGAGCATGACAAGATTACTTTTCAGCAATCTCCCATTTTCAGCAGCCGCCGTCTCAGCTGGTGAATGGTCGAATCCTCAAACCACCACCCAAAGACAGAATAACCTTGTTGAAGGTGTGCTACGTACAGTCGACTGTGACCATCATGGTGCAGTCCCAATCAGCGATGGAGTGCACCTGCTCTTCACTGACCCGGTGACAAATTTGCTCTGTTTGGGTGCAGATGCACCACTTGGTTGGCCGACGAAGCTTTTACGCAAAATTGTTTTCATTCCTCCTCATATGGATGCTAAGAACAAGAATGGACTTGTGCCTTGGAGATATACTGCGGGCCAAGAGCTCAGGTGGGGTGTGCGCGTTGTACTGGCCTTTCACGATGGAACTATTGTGCTTTACAATGTGCCACGAGATCTTTTTGAACGTCTTCAGAAGTCCCAGAATTCATCCGATGCCTGGATCGAGAATCAAGGTGTGATTGGGCAAAGTGATCTGCTTATGGACTCTCTTATGGATTCTCAAGGTCCTATCTCGATTCCTTCAATTAATGGTGACGGATTATCCTCCAAAGTTGTACAGATAACTGGTGCCGAATTGGTACGCGTGGAGGATGATACCATTGATGACTTGGCTGTTGACACCAGCTTTGGGGGATTCTCCATGTGGATCTTCTGCAGAAGTGGAATGGCAAGATTATACAACATTCATGACTCGAAGAATGGTCGAGTCAGATCTCGATACATTGGTGAAAATGGTCTCATCTACCAGTGTACAGCGAGGAGGAAGAAGATCGAAGGCAGTCCCGAAGGTTGCCGTGGGATCGAAAAGGACCACGCCAAACCTCATGTTACCTGGGCCTGACGTCGCTGATTACCAAAGAGCGACTGGGTCTAAACACGGACATGGGGCTGTAAAAGTAGATTGTTTATTGACGCATAGAGTACCTAGTCGTCTTGCACAACTGGTATTGATAATAAATTGACTGTCACTCACCAGATATTACGTGAGTATGTTCGCTACGCACGAGGGCCTCCTAGAGAATATCTACACAATTAACACAGTAGATTCCAGAAGTTCTCCAGCATCAACGACCACACTGCTCGCACATACACTTCTCATTTTCGTGACTCCCCCGTGGCGCCTAATATTACCGCTTAGTACATATCCAGGTCGTGAACTGAGACTGTTGCCAGCGTAAAATGGGCTCGCTCTGATAAAACATTTTGCTTGCTCAAAGCTAGGTAGTCAACTAATTCTCCGCATCCAGGGCCCGCAGTATCATCTTCCCCAGCTTGTCGACCCCTTCCGCCGTCGTCGTCAAGCTTGTCATGAAATAGATGATATCCCCGAGCACACGCGAGTGGATTGCCGCGCCATCCGCATCCAGCTCCATCAGCAGCCGTGCCTGCAGTTCCGTCGTCGCGGTCGACGTATATCCGCCAGCCGAGCCGCGTGGGCTAGCCATCTTCAGTACCAGGACGGTGCCCAGTGCGAAACAGCCCGCGAGCCGTGGGTGGTGCGAGAGGCGGTGGAGCAGGGAGGGTGGGAAGAAAGAGTAGATATTCGCCGATGGCGAGGACGATGATGAATCCGTCGCGGTAGTGAGCGGAGTAGAGTCGGCGGCCCATGCGCGTTTGAAACCCTCCCAGGCGCCGTCTGGGCGGTCGAGACGCCGGAACGTCTCGAGCGCCGTGTTCGCCACGCTGCACCCTACGGCGTGTGCGGTGTAGCTGTGGCCGTGGAGGAGGGCATCGGTCTTGGAGGACGAGAGGAAGGTCTGGAAGATCGACTGGCTGGCGGTGGTGATGGCTAAGGGGAGAAGACCTGCTGTGAGGAGTTTGGCGTGTGCGGCGATGTCAGGGGCGACTGTGATAGGGATCGCTGGTTGGGGTTGCTGGCTGTGTGATTGCGGTGCGGTGTCGGTTGGCGAGGCGAGGAATGACGAGGAACTGGCGCGACCGAGGCGGTAGAGGCCTGTGAAGACTTCGTCGGCGATGATGGGCAGGCCAGACCATGTGGTGGTGGACGAGGGAAGATCTGGGTTGCTGCTTTCGTTCACCGGTGTGCCAATCAATTTGGGGTTTGCACGGATCGTCGTGATCAGGGTGCGTTGGAATAGTGGATCTACGAAGATCATGCCACCAGCACCCATGAGTAGAGGTTCAAGGATCAGAGCACCAAAACGACGACCTTCTTCCTTGACCAGCCGTGTCAATGTCTTTTTGATGTATGCATCATACCGCTCTGCATCCTCGACGCGCGATTCGAAGTCGAAGATTGAATCTAAAGTAGTGAAGATCTGCGGGTTTGAGCACATGTTTTCAGACGCTACATCTGTGGGGATTGATAGCTCCCAGACTCCGTCTTTCATCAGTAGCGATGGCGGTTCAAGCCAGTGGCCCCAGGGTTTATACCAGTCGACTTTGTCGTTGAAGACGCTTGGTTCCGAACAATTCATCACTCCGATCGTGTCGCCGTGGTAGCTGCCCTGAAGGCCGAGGATGCCGACGCTGCCATTGGCCTCTTCTTTCGTCCAGCCGTACCGTGCGCATGAGGCTCGCAAAGCCATCTTCACAGCGACTTCCATGCCTGTGCTACCGTTGTCGGTGAAGAAGACCCGGCTGAGGCGGGGGTTCTGGAGTGTGCTTAGTAGATTGTATGAGATGTCGAGAGCGGGTTCGTGGATCGCATTGGCGAACATGACGTGGCCATAGCGTCCTGCAGCGTGTGCTGCGGTGAGAGCTAGCTCGGGATTGCCGTGACCGAGACCTTGCGTCCACCATGAAGCGGAAGCATCGAAGAGAGGCGTGAGCAGTGGTTTAGCCGGTGGAAGCGCTGCCAGCGGCGTGAGTCCCCCGGATGGCTGAGAGTTAGGTGTCGAGGCGAGAGCTGGGTCGATTTCAGCATTGTAGGCTTGGAAATGGTCACTGTACGCTGAGTCAATTGCAATGATGTTCTGCGGTATGCCGTGTTGTCGGAATGGATGCCATACTACGGCTTCTGCCTGGGATGGCAGAGAAGTTAGCTTCGAGACACGGGAGAAATGCTTCTTTTGCAAAAGATCAACGAGGTTGTTGACCGTTGGCGAAGTCGAGCATTTCTCATAGTACTCTGATAGGGCCGATGCATCGTCTTCGGGATCATTTTGCCTCGGTGGCGGCGGAGGGATCGCATGTGTTGAGATCCCGTGCTTAGAGAAATGTTCCTGGAGATAGCCAAAATTTCCCCATTTCGGGTCGTCAAAGAGAATCACAGAGTCAACATCATAGCCTCTGACGTGCAATGATTCGAACGCGGAGACAGTCGTTGAAATCCCTCCTAGCTTGCTATCACCAACCAAAAGCGACGGAAGTCGTAGTGGTCTGTAGACGTCCGCTTGCACGGAACCAGACGGGCCGGGCGAGAGAACACCGCCAGCTGTCTCTAGGACTGCATACCTACCACCCGATAGGCTATGTTTGCTCAAGAGACTTTGGATCTGTGAAAGAATGGTGTTGTCGGACCTCGGTATCTGAGTAGTATAAGCACAAATGGTTCGTGAAAGCGAAACCAAAAGCACGGGTCATACCGTTTTATTGCCGTCTCTCTCAGCAGCAAGATGAGGGCTCAGCGGCTCAGAGAATTGTGATATGCATTTTGACAAAACACCAGGTACAAAGCGCCTGATGTGCCTAGAAGAATTTCAGCGACGTAGGGAGGCGAAAAACACAAGGAAATATTCACCCATCATCAGCATCCGACTGTGGCCCTGTCGACACCGGCTTCAAGTATAAAAGTGCGTTTTGATGTGCTCTCTTTTGGAGAGCTTTGCATAGCAACGACGAGATGATGGTCTTCCCGACGTCTGTGTTGGCGCCGTAGATCTGCCAGACCTTGAGGTCCCTCCAAAGCATCACGACACGAGCGCTGATGATCAAGGAAGGGTTCCTGAGGTGTAAAGAGAAGACCGAGGATAAGCGAGGAAGTGTCAGAATATCTCAATATCTGGCGTCGCTGAAACCGAGATCTGAGTGGCCCACCCAAAGCTTTTGGTTCCTGCCAAGCATCCCGGCCCCGGGAAATCCCGAACTTCCGATTGGTAGCCAACCGACAACCGAATCCTCACCCTCATTTCGGCCGCCGCCAATATGCACAGCTCCCCATCAGTAATTTTTCTTTTTGAAATGTTGACAGGTACGGATATTGATTTCATTGTGCCTCGCTTCCTTGCACGAAGTTTTTCAACAGCTCATACTGAACTGAAAGACAACGTTTAATATAACCTACTTCATTAACGTTGTATCCCAGGGGCTTGATTTGTTTCTTGAGGTTGTATTCCCATCTTATTAGGTACTCATCCCATCTCGCCAAGGGACACATCTCCCGAGCTCGGCGTTTATCCGGGGTAGCTGTCCCACCACCATGGGACCCTCCCCACTGGAAAGCCGTCTACAGGTTCTGTTAGAGAAACGCAAACGTCAGTCACGGTTAAGAACTCTCAAGCCGTCGCCCCCTGGTTCAGTGGACTTCTCGTCAAATGATTTCCTCTCGCTGTCGACCAATACTGAGTTCAAAAACGACTATCTGACACTTTTAAACAATGAGCCCGTGCCACTGGGCTCGACAGGCTCGAGGCTGCTCGACGGTAACTCCATATACGCCGAGAAATTGGAAAATGAGATCGCGGCATTTCATGGTGCAGAGACAGGGTTGTTAACCAATTCCGGATTCGATGCGAATGTCAGCATCTTTGGATTCCTCCCGGCGGCGGAAGACACGATCATTTACGACGAGCTCATCCATGCGAGTGTACACGATGGCATGAGGCAGAGCAAGTGCCAGGCTCAATTCTTGTTCCGACATAACGATGTCTCTGATCTCCGTCGTCAGTTACTCAGGATTGGTGCAATGCCGGGTGAACGATCTATCTTCATCGCCGTTGAATCCGTGTACAGCATGGATGGAGACCTTGCCCCGCTCACAGAAATCGTGGAATTGATAGATGAAGTATGTTCAGGAAAAAATGTCTATCTGATTGTTGATGAGGCTCACTCGACGGGTTGTTACGGTCCTGATGGCTCAGGCCGAGTTTGCGAACTTGGATTGGAGAGCCGTGTCCCCATTCGGCTTCATACGTTTGGCAAGGCTTTGGGCGCTAGTGGAGGTGAGTGATGTTCTGCTAGAAGAAAATTGGAATCATAATCACTGACTCATAGATAGCCATCATCCTCTGCTCTGACGTGATTCGTTCATACTTGATCAACTATGCTCGACCCCTGATCTACACCACGTTCATGGCATATCCCAGCCTTGTCAGCATTGCAAATGCATATTCATGGCTCCAAGCAGGGAAAACGAACAATGTGAGCTTCTTTCTGTTATCTTTCCCGACTTGATATGTGCTGAGCCTATAATAGCTTGCTGCCAACCTCTTCTTCCTGATCGACCATCTTTTCACCCGCCTTCAATCCTTGTCCGGGATTCTGACGAGCATACAAATTTCGCCATCAGTCCCGCTCATGACACTGCCGGACCGATGCCCATCTTCGCCAATCTTTGCCCTTCTCACACCAAAACCACGCGTACTGGCGGCTCACTGTAACAATGCCGGGTTCATTGCCCGACCTGTGGTATCACCGACTGTACCAAGAGGCACAGAACGTGTGAGAGTGTGTTTGCATGCGGGTAATACGACGGATCAGATCGACAGATTTGTTGAGTGTGTCAGACAGTGGATTTTGAGTGAGGGAGCAGCTCCTCAGCAAAGGGCTTTTTCGCAGCAGGCTCGGATTCAGGCTGAGAAGCCTTTGATTGCGAAGATTTGAACTGACCGATCGACCATTTAGATTGGGCTGGGGTGGGTGCCACAGGTAATCCGACAATGCAGCTTCGAGTCTAATGGCCGTCGCCAGCACTCCAAATGAAGGCCTCAGTGTCTTGAGCTCATGTATCAGCTTCCCACCAGTGATCTAGCTTGGTGATTTAGTGGGTGATTTCGGTCTGAGGCGATGAGATGAGTATGATGTGCTGTGCTACCAATGTTTGACACGGCGCTTGGAGTGTTGCTGCCAAATCCACATAGACCCATTCACATTAGTCCCTACTGCGGGAAGCCTAGATCTCATAGATACCACATGATAAGTTGGTGATGTCGAGAATGTCGATGAGAACTTTCGACGGCCCTCACCATTCCTTTTTGCCCGAGATTGGATTTATATCGTCATTGAACATGGACTCGGAGAATTTCCCTGGATTTGAGGTGCAAAGATTGCATTATATGCTTCAAATTTCAAGCAGGATGAAATCATTTGGTTCTCGTAGATCGGTCCCGGTGGCATTGATATCAGGATTTTCTGGAAAGTTGAATGTTAGAAGTGCATCAAGTATACTGCGAATGTACTGTTCTTACCATGGATATTGCACAGATCAAGGACAATATCCTGATCACTGACCAGATTCGTTAGAAATGTCTCGTCAACTATACCATGTCGACCGTTCTGAGGATCGTGCCACATTGATACTGCGCCAATAGAACCAGGGTCTATCGAAAAGGTTCGACAGAGAGATGCAATCAGGTCCGCGGGGTTGAGGGTTAACAGGGGGATGGGTGTGTAAGTAATTCCCGAAAACGATTCCGATGAGGATGACTTCCGAGTGATGAATATGGTTTTTAGGATGCCAGGCTGTGTCCTTTCCTCAGCACGTACATGTTGATTAGGGTGAGATGCAGTCTTCGGAAGATCTCTCGCGCGTGGTCTGCTCACAGAACCCTTGCTAACTCTTGATGACCCCCGAGCCTGGCCGCTGGATCGCACACTGGATGAACGTCTCGGTTTGCGCTGGGAGGGGGTACCTTGTGGTGGATTAGACCGGATTTTGCGCAAGTCCAAGATGTTAGAAGGGACGGGTGGTGTTTCTTTCTCGGATGCAGAAGAGGAAGACAAGGATAATGGTGGAGGGCTGATTTGTTCACTGATCAGGCCATGCACGAAGTCTGTTCGCGACGGTATGATATTGGGTTGAAGCAGTGAAAAGCCAGCAAAATGTTCTCTAGACCAGTCGGTCTCGGATGGGAAACCCTCGAGAACGCCGGTCATGTTCGAGTCCTTGGATTCTTGATCCACAATCGGTTCTATCACGCTTGAGACCGCTAATTGGGTCTTTCCTTACAGTCAGACTCTCATTCCTACATATGAACACTGCTCTCATACATCTGCAATTGGTGTTTCAATGGATGGAGCAATAAATATATTGTCGTACTGTGATGCTCGGCTAACAGAAATCAGTAAGGGCGCCGCCATGTGCATAACACTCATACCTGTCTAGTATATCATGGTACAGCGCCTGAAAATAGGCACGTTGGTCATTCCCAAAATCGATGTCCGTGCCCCTATTCGATCCATGTTAGTTGGGATTGACCATATTTTGTATTTCAGTCTGACCTGCGAGAGTGCATATTGCTTCCAGGCTCGTGATTCCGAACACGATTCGATTCTCATCAAGGCTCGCACTTGGTCGGTTTGGAAACTATGTAGCATTGCAAACCCATATTGTAAGGTGGGTGTAGCCACAGTTATGGGGAACCAGGAGACCCAGTATGCACCCCCACTCTGGGCTAAGATTGAGGGACAATCGTATTGCGAACATTTCCCTGGAACACGAGCAAGAAGAGAGGAGATCGGCTTTGCAGCAAGCTCGAAAGACTGTGGTATGCCACTTCAATCGCCGCAAAGAAAAAATGATCAGCGTGGTCTGAGAATGAGAATTGGAGTGGTCCAGTGCACGTGCATGTGGCTGAGAGATCTTGCGAAGTTCTCGACAGGCTTAGTCTGTAACTCAACAAGCAATTAAGTTGCATCCACCAGAGAATGGACCTATTGATGACTGGGGATATGAGTTTGGGTGGTGCCAGGTGTGTTTTTCTGTCGCATATACCTGTTTTCTGGGAATACAACCCACTACGCCAAATTAAAAGTGTGTTGACTGGAATTAGGCCTTCCGAACCAAGTCCGTTGTCTGGTCGCTTCCACTCTTGGAATCATCTGCTGGTTGGCTTGATTAGTTGGTGTGGATGTGGCTCGAATTGTGGCGCCGAATAGCAGCAACATACTCTCAATAATGCGATCCCGACGACAATTTGAAATTCTGAAGACGCACAAACAGAACCCGGAGCCTCAGTATCTGCGTCCTAATGTTCCTGAAGATCGGGTCGATCGGGCCAGTGGAGATAGATCATGAGACCCACATAGCCGTCGACTCGATAACTACCTTAGTCCTTGTCCTTCTCGTGCATGCTGGCACCCACCAGAAATAATTCCAGGGCCAAAGTCGAATGATGGTTCAACAGTGTCGACTGGCACACTCACCGATCGCGGTCTGGCACACACGAAAGGACAAAAAGTCATGGAGATCTAGAGGCGGAAACCAAAACTACCCATCGATCCATTGGTAGGACTGATCACCCACCTTTGAGCAGAAGAGAAGCAACTGTATGCGAGATATTGGATCCTGAAGTGGCTCCAACCTAGGCAGGTGCTTATTAGGCCAGTCAGATGCCGCGCGGTAGGACGCCCTTCGGCCTTCAACCTAGGTCCAATGCAGACTTACGAGTGACTGACTTTCCTTGGTGCCCGAGCCTAAACCAAGACTTGGGGACGTGCCAAACAGCCGGGTTGCCAAGTTGCCACTCTTCACTGAGTTCGGAAGGGGTAGAAAGTTCCCAAGATTCAATTCCACTGAAATTCTTAGTATTGGCGTGGGTGACCTAAGCATATTGACACCACCGAGTTTGTAATGTTTCGCACCTGATCTTCAATGCATGACATGCGGAGGTGCTAAAGTAGGATCGAGGGGGCCCCCAGGCTTTGCTTCTAATTAGTTACGTCACCTTTAACCGTCAACTCGATCAAGCCTGGGTGCCGTGGACCTCGGCATTTATGTTGCACATTCAAGCAGTGGCCAAATGCTCGGATCTGAGATATTGCTATGCTTAATTGCTTCGCTACAAAGCTAAGAGAACGTATCCTTCGAGAAATATTGGTTGCCTGCGATCCGATTGCTACTCTTAATCTACTTTCTCCTTACAGGGGTGAACCGCTGTCTAAGGGTATTCTTCCCTAACTAGTGTACTGTCGACTACCATGACGGAAGTCTCCTTTGAGAAGCATGGTAGTCAGTTGTCAGGTACTTGGAAACTCGTTTCGTGGGAAATGTTTGATTCGGAGGAGGCACACAAAAGTCTCATAGCTAAACCCCATGGCGATGAACCCCTGGGTCGAGTTGTCATTTCCCAATCGGGTTATCTCTCCGCTATATTGGTTCCTCCAGTGGTCATGTCGCCACTCTCCTCCGATGATTGGCAGCTTGCGACCGATGAAGAGGTCTTACGTATCGGACGAAGCCTGACGACGTATGCTGGACCCATCACACTTTTCGAAAGGGAAGATGGGGGATTTCTATGGCACACGACAGTTGAGATTGCAAATAATCCCAGTTGGATTGGGAAGCCGCAGACAAGGAGAGCTGACTATAGTCTAGAGGGAAGCACTGAATATATGACATTGAGACCAAACAAAGAGTACACTTTAAAGGTCCGTTTAAGCCCTGACCCTTTCTGCCGAATACTTGGAATGTTTACTGAATCTTGATTTCAGGATGGGAGAAAGGCACGCGGTGTTCTAAAATGGCAGAAGATTGGTTCCTAGCAGGTCATTTATCCGAGGTTATTATTTTGCTCCTATCACAAACATCATGTCAAGTGGCCGCAGTAATCTTTGAATCTTTCTCAACAGTTTGTGTGCAATGATATCATTATGATTAGGACGAGGCTGGATTCACATGGGCTAAATTTTCGGCTCCTTGATCTTCAGCCTTGCCCCCGCATTTTGTTTACCGCGGAGGTTCGAGGGCGGGGAATGTTCCATTCTCCTCACTTTGGTATCACTCTCCCATTTGCCCGTCTATGAAAGTTGGACAGAGCTGATTGACATGTTAGAGTCGACGTCGATGTCATTGCCGGTTTGAGCCTTCTCGCTCAACTGCATCCTTTACAGCTCCTCCTAAAGCTCGAGCAAACAATTCCACCACATCACCTTCAAAGAGAGGTCTCCAGATCCTAGTGTACTGTCTTATTCTTGCAGTTCAACGTCGACGCAAAGACTAAGAGGTAAAATCGACTGATTGCATCAGAATCCACATTAAATCACCATGCCTCCTTCCACCATGCGAGCGGTCGTGTTGAAAGGGAACTTTGAAGTGATCAGGCCCTGTTCCCAATATCCCATGAGTTTGTGCAGCCTACTGACTGTAATCAACTATGGCAGGTTGCCGTTGAAGATCGGCCATATCCGAAACTCCAGAAACCAACAGATGCCGTCCTGAAGATCACCTCCACAGCGCTCTGTGTAAGTTCTCCCACATGGATTCGAATACCCATTGACCTTCAGAAAACCGTAGGGCTCCGACTTGCACTTCTATCGTGGACATCTCAAGTGTCCTCCAGACTTCGTCTGCGGCCATGAGTTTGTCGGTACCATTGTCGAAAAAGGTGATGATGTAAGCAACTTCGCCATTGGAGATCAGGTTGTAGTACCATTTTTCACATCATGCCAAGAATGTTACTATTGCGTTCGTGGACAAGCGAGCAGATGCGCCAAAGGAGAACTATTTGGGAACTCTGTGCCAGTAAATACTATCGATGGAGGGCAGGCTGAGTATGTTCGAGTGCCACTGGCGAACACCACCCTGTTCAAGACTCCCAAAGGTCGGTTTTTAAACATTGACGATCAAGGTGGTGATGATGGCTAAACAATGTTGATTTCCATAGATATCCCAGAAGAGATGCTGGTCCTGATGGCTGACATCTTCCCGACTGGATACTTTGCGGCTTCGCGATTCCTGAAGAATCTACCTCAGCGGGACCGCGATGAGTTTACCACTGTCGTAATCGGCTGTGGACCCGTTGGAATATGCGCTATCACATGTGCTCTCACGATGGTGAAGACAGTGTATGCGATCGACTCTGTCCCCGAACGACTGGCCGAAGCAGAGAAGATCGGCGCTATTCCAATCAACCTTTCCGACAACCCAGTTGAAAAGATCAAAGCTGCCAGTGGCGGCCGAGGCGCCGACGTTGTGATGGAAGTTGTCGGTCATGCTGATGCCTTCATGTTGGCCTTTGACATGATACGTCCATGGGGCCAAATCAGCTCGATCGGCGTGCACACTGAAATGCTGAACCTAAATGGATTGTTGTGCTATGGCAAAAATGTCACCATGGCATTTGGCCGTTGTCCAGTGCGCAGCATCTTCGAAGATGCCTTGAAACTCCTCGTCCAGGAGCAGAAGAAGGTGTCTTTCCTGTGTGGTAAGACTATGAGCTTGGAAGACGCACCGCAGGCGTACAAGGATTTCGAGGCTCGCAAAGTCCTCAAAATTGTCTTCAAGATGTCGGGGGAGAAAACTGGGGAAGCAATTGCGGACAAAGTTTAGTTCGGAAGGACAAGTGTCACGTTGAGCGCGAGCCGCATAAAATAAGCTTTCATGACAGAATTTGCAATACCAGAATTAATACCTCTCAATTTGAGTTCCCATTATTTGCCAACATCAAATGTGGTTTGGATAGGCTCAAGCCTACTTCGATAAGTCCAATGTTTTTCCCCACCACCAAGCCCGGAAACAGTCGCTAGCTTACTTAAAAAACTCATGCTGACTGTGATGATGTGCCTGTAGAGAAATGTGAAATGAGAACCAGGCGGACGGCGAACACAATACGTATTCCCTCAACTGCCCACCAAATGGGTCTCCATGACATTGTCTCTGTACTCGAGGTCAGGTCCGCAAGGCAGAAAGAGGCATTATCTGGAATTCTCTTAGTGTTCAAGTTGGTCCGATCGACGAAAGCCTATCAAACACCGGAGGTACCCTGTAGTACTCCAGGATTGTGGATGTTCCCTGCATATGATTGGGTGGATCATGACATCAACTGGGGTCCTCTCAAGTTACCCAGAGCATTAAAAAGTCCATATATTCGCACTCGTTTCATCTTCCTTCACTCGATCTTGAAGCACTACTCACTCCCATCTTCCAATATTCATGTTCAGACCATTGATTGGTTTATTTCCCACAAAACCCGTCGACCTGGTACCTCGGCATCTTATGTTCTTCCAGTTCCTCTGCAGATCCGTCACAGCTAATTTTCACTCTTTCTCGAGTCCCTACCAGCCTCATTAATCTCGTGAGACATCTTCATAAGAGGAGCTGTCTTCGACATGTCCGATAAAATGTCGTTATGGGAATGGCTCGTATTCACATTGATTGCTACAGCCGATATAGCGACTATCTTTATTGCTTTAATCGGTGCCTTGGACTATCTTTCGAACCGATCGGCGGAGCGTACGCTCTCGAGAGACCGTCGACGACGAGAACTCACGCCTCCGCTTATTCTATGGCAGGATCGACGACCTTCCCGAGCGCAGCTTACACTCTATAGTGATGAGGAGGTCGAACATCTCACTCTCGATTTGTCGTACGAATGCATGAGAAGACAGCGGCTGGCTCGCGAGAGTGACGCACTATCAATAAGGTTTCCATATTTTGCACCACAACCTTGATTTACTTCGTGGCATCTAGCTGTATGAAATAAACGAATGGGTGGATTGCTCGGGGGTTTGCAAGAATTTAACCGTCGTGAGCCCGCCATCTACACTTAACTGTCTGTGATAGGTTGCCGTCAACTATGGTATTTGACACCCCAAAAGGCATTCCAATACTCTAAAGCGCTGCCCTTGAGTAGCGTATTATCGCAGTTCATACGATGCGCTAAGTTAGCAGCGAGAGAAGCTAGAACTTATTCTGGGTCTCTGCTGTTTCGGAAGGCGTGACTGATCTCACTGGAGTTTCAACATCTGTCAGTCCTTGTCGCTCGATCTCCCTTATCTTCTCATCTCGGTGTTGTAGCCAACGAACGAGAAGTGCGAACACAATGAGCGCACTTCCAATCGACGCACAAGCAGTGAAAGCAGCGTGGAATCGTGGTGCATGAATGGTCCTCCAAACCGCATTTGTGTACCAGATAGACTGTATGAAGCTGAACGTGTTTGATGTCGCGATCACGAAGCCACGCATTTCGTGATCATGTGGTATCAAATCGACATACCAGGCATAGTAGATACCTGGGACACCAGCAGCGGCAAAAGATATGTAGTACGCAAAATACTTCAAGCCAATGGGGACATTCCAGATTGAAAGTATGATGCAGCCGAGAATCGTACCGCTCTGCATAATAACGAGCATTTGCCAACGTTTACCCCGTAGCAGTGGAGAATCGGAAAGCATTCCCGCCAGCCATTGTACCACAACTCCAATAGCAACTTGTCCTGTTGGCCAGACGTTCGCTTGGTAGACAGTGTGATGGGTGGACTTCAACCAAATAGCGAAGACGGGCTGGTAGATTGGGAAGCTTGCTTGGACCAGGAAATATCCGACTGGAAGAAGCCAGAATTGCCATTGTCGAGCGATACGAAGGATCTTGGTTCTGTCCCACTTTGATGCTCCCAAGGGTGTCAGACCTTCCTTCACTAAGCGTTCTCGTGCAAACTGTCTTTCTTTCTCCGTGATATAGAAAGCTCTTGTTGTTTCAGGAAAGTCGGGATATAGAAAGTACCCGATAAACGCAATGGGAAGGCTGATAATGCCACAAATGATGAAAAGCCATTGCCAGCCCTCAAGCCCATAGCGTCCGCCAAGTCCTTTATAGGCTCCTGCTTGCAGGTATCCACTGAACATAGTGGCCAGGGCAGCGGTAGAGTAGAATATGACAAGCCGCTTTCCGCGCTCCTCCTTGGTATACCACGAGCCAACGAGGTAAATCATCGTAGGAAAGAAGGCAGACTCAAATAAACCAACCAAAAACCTGATAGCATACAAGTGTGAGACATTCTTGACAGCGGAAGAACAGAAAGTCAGAATTGACCAGGCAACCTCAACTGTAGGAATCAGTATCGATGGTCGGACACGGGTAACCAAGATGACTGCGGGCAGTTGGCCGATGACATAACCAGCGGTGTATACATTGCCAGCATATGTCAGCTCACTTCCGTACATGTGAAGAGCCTCTTTCATTCCGGATACATAAGCATTGTTGATGTTTGCCTGATCGAGATTCTTGCTGAAGTAGCCGAGGCAAGCGGAAGTGAGGAGGCACACGTCAAGCTTGAATAGAAACCATTTTTCTTCCTTGGGTTTATCGGGATCATCCCAGAGGTATCGTTGCAATGTTCGGAGGTATCGACGTGAAGTGCCCGCAAAGCCAGGTTTTTCCCAAGGTTGAAGTTCGCGTGGAGTGTTTATGTCTGACTCGACTGGAGGAGTCACATCATGCGTGGCCTTTTCTGGTATTGCTGTAGCCCCAATCTCAGAAAGTGATTTCAGAGTAGTCTGTTGATCCACGTGAGAGCCCATGTTAAACTTTGGAATTCCTTAGAACAATGAAAGGTTGGATCTATACTCTCTCCAAAACATCATTTGTACCAGGGTAGGCAATACTTTAGATTTTATTTATCAAGCATGTTGATGTATGTTGAAGATTTCATCCAGGCATAATTGCGCCATCTCGATAATTTTTTTCATCATCTGTACGTACGCAGTGCATAGTTGTATCCCAAGGCACTAAAAAACTGTGCATTGTGGAAAGATATCGAGGGTTATTCCGAAACTGGTGCAGAAGCCATGTCTGGAACCTTTGACGGGGCCACAATCATGTCGCCTCTGCGGAGGCATGCGGAGGGGTCTTTACCAATACAATAGCCGACGGATTACGTCTCGTCTCGAGGCAATATCATGAATCGGGGGAAAAGCTGTAGCGATGCTATTCATCACATACCTTACCCGTGGCACGGGGTCGAACGTCGGACCGGAGGACTCCCGTTCCTCTCCAATGAAAAATTGCGAGCGTACCCCTATCGCTGCAGGTATAGTTGCCCATACAAGGGTAGAACTGGGTTAGAATGGCTCGGTATTCGACATGGCGGCCCCTTTGAGGTCAAGCGTTGTCTTGATTAGTTAGGTCCTTGGGTGGTCGTTGGCTGTTGGTGTGAGAGGAGCGCCAGGTGGACGGTATTCTTGTTAGCGATGCTTCCAGGCAAACCAAACAGAATTGCAAAATCTATCGCGCTCACATTAGCGGCATGCCTCGTGTGGGTTGTTATCGTTGCGAATCCCACTCGTTCTATTGTATTGATCAGCATTGGGGTGTTGATGCAAATGGCGACATTTGGAGACGATATGGCAGCATCGCTCAGTCAATAGCCGTTGTGGATAAGTACCAAGACTACCACTTTCCCTTCGTAACTTGCCATACCCTGTTAAACTGATGCTAATTATCTGTTTTTCTTGATAGATATCATTTAATTACATTTCATAACGATTAAACTCATTTCAAAATGTCAACAACAGTCCTTGAGCAGCCAGCACTTCAGCAAGTGACGGATGTACACCAGTACGATTATAGTAATTTGAGGCAATATGTTCATCCTCCCGAGACCAAGGACGACCTTCCTTGGTCTGAGCTTGTTACTCTTGATCTAGAGGACTATTCTCGACCTGGTGGAAAGGAGCGCTTAGCCAAGCAGCTAGAGCATGCGGTTCATCATGTGGGCTTTTTCTACGTAAAGAACTATGGGTTGACAGACGAACAAGTGCAACAACAGTTCACACTCGCCAAGAACTTCTTCGAGCTTCCTACTGAGAAAAAGGAGCCCTTCGAAGTAAATTATGCAGCCGCAGATTATAACGGCTGGAGGAGACCTAGACGTCAGTTGGATGCGTCGAACCAAGCATTTGGCAATATCGAGATGTATAATTTTGCGAAATTCACCAAGGACTTCGAGGGCAAGTATGACCATCCTGATTTGATCAAGGCACACCTGGAGGAGATTGAAGTTTTCCATCGCGCACTTCACAGCAACGTCGTGCTTCCTCTGCTGCGACTTTTTGCAATTGTTTTACAACTTCCTGATGAAGATTATCTCGTGAAGCAACACACATATGAGAAGAAGAGTGAAGATCACTTCCGGTACATGATCTATCATCCTCGTACAGAGGAAGAGTGGGCTGCAGCAGACTATGGCAAGAAAGGCGGCCACACCGACCTTGGAACCGTGACTCTCTTGTTTCGCCAGCCGGTCGCCGGGCTTCAGATATTGGGCGAAGATAACGAGTGGACCTGGGTATCTCCTCAGCCTGGTACGATCACTGTCAATCTGGCGGACACCATCTCTCACCTGACTGGAGGGTGGCTTAAGAGTTCAGTACACCGCGTTGTGGCACCTCCCAAGGATCAACGGGAGTACAACCGCACAGGTCTTCTCTACTTTGCTCGACCACACAATGACACGGTTTTGGTTCCAATCACGGACTCCCCTGTCCTCGAGAAGGCTGGAGTAAAACCACGATTTGAACAACATGTGACAATGGAACAGTGGGTTAGAGCGAAGCAGACGCTGCAGCTCAATCCTGATATTGCAGCAAAGAAGTACTCAGAGTCAAAAGATGGAACTGTCGAGGTCCTTGCTGGATTCCGGGATCGTAAATACAAGGAGTGATCGAGATATCAAGTTAGAGATGAGTGGACCACCATGAGCATTGCAGCTCAGCCTAAAATAGCTGATCGCCTTGAGATGAGAACAAAATTTAATCTTGTGGCCATATTTTTGATTCATACCCACTGGCATTGGCCAAGGAATACTCATGAACTGCCGTCGGCGGCTCAGGAGCTCGTGAGTCCCCAGGAGGACGCGCACGATATACTGTTTTGGCGAAATGTCTAACAGTCGAGTTCACTCTTACTTTACATTCTCATCTGAATAGCCGCAAGGCGCTGGAGGTAGGATGTTGAGATCTAGAGAGCACGTTACTGGATCCTCAACAAGATTAGCCTTATTTACTAAGTGATATCATTTATAACCTAGACACTGTAGCTCTTCGCCATTGGAGTAGACTAATCTTAAAAAATCATGTCCTACACTTAAAGAGGACGTAACATGAGGCTCTCCTAGGATATGGAGCATTTTCCAAGATGTCCTAGAATCAACAGCTCCACAAGGCTATGCGTCCCGATCAATGTAGACCACTGCATAGCGCCCTTCAAGTTGGCATCATGATCTTTTCGGGATTAGAAGTCAGAATTTTGATATTCCCATCATACCAGATAGGAACTGCCTTGAAACGCGAGATCCGCCACGGGTTACCGTCATGACTGGCTCGCTTGATCAAATCGATCTCGTATCGTCCCTACCAGGGAAAATCAATTTGTTAGCAAATTGACCATGGATGAGTAGATGCGCCTGGACATACTCCGCTTGTATTGACATCTCCCCCTTGAGCTCCTTTCTTGACCAACCGGACCCTCACGTTGGCGATGACAGATGCTTTGTCTACATCTTCAGCATGCCCTGGTTGGGGCAGCGAAATCAAGATATCACTGGTAGCCAACACCATTAAAGTTAGCCTGGTAAAAGCAGAGACGACCTGTACCGGGTAGCCATGCGGCAGACATACGACAGAACGTGTTGCGTGGCGGTCATGCCGCCAATCAGCGGCTGCCAGGCTGCGACCAAATCTTTGGGCGTGACCTCTGTTGGGTCTCCGCCGTAGAACAAGGTATAATCGAGAATCATGTGGTCCGCCGGCACCTCGAGTGCCAGTCTGTCCCAATCGCGCATGTCGACATAGAGTACCTGTGGCCATCAGATGATGCTTTCTATGGCTTGCAAGATTACTGGACTCTATCATACCAGTTTTGTGATTGTGTCATGAATATTCGCTCGGTCGAGCAGTAGATCGACTGCTTGGTACATTCTGGGGACTTTCTTGCGTGTGGGAATTCACAAATCGAAAGATCGTTGGTAGCCCCCGAACACCTGCCATTGATATCCTGGAATAGTTCTCAGCTTCTAGAAATTTCGGATTTAAAGGGGATTTTTATCTCCATACTCGACAGGGTGTTCGGTATCATGGTAGTCGCGAGAAAGCGAAAGTGGAATCATGGAGACGCAAGTTCAAACACCCAAAAGCTTGTTCATATATGATATGACCTCAATTTTTACTAAGGTGCTGGGCTTGGTAGTGGGGTGAAGTGGTAGCAGGAATCTTGGGCATTTTGTCTTCGAATGACCAAATATTCGACCGCGCTTGTCCGACACGGCGCGCATTGACTTGTACGAGATCTACGCATACAGTGTGTTCTCATAACTCCGCCGGAGACAAGGTCTCGATACTAGATTTTTATAAGATGTCGTTGAGGAAGACGAAGTCACCCAAGATATTCGTATAGTAGCTTGAAAGTTCTACTGAGTCGACTTATTCCTCTTGGAGTGTTAGGAGTGGACAGAGACCCTATCGAGGCAGTCAGCGACCTGTGGCTTAGGTATGTCCAGCACTGCTGAATGTTGATGTCTAAGGGGAGATCTAAAGGTGTCTAGTCACTACTTTTCGTCAAATAGTGCCCTCAACGCGCAACATGACGATATTGGTCTTGGGTGGGAATGGCAAGACATCAAGTGCGCTTTCAACGCTGCTAGAAGAGAAAGGCATCCCTTTGATCACAGCGTCGCGAACGCCTTCAAACAACGGTTCACGGAAACATATCAAGTTCGACTGGCTCGACGATAGCACATATGATCTTCCGTTCCAGGCGGCCAACGATCCGATCACTGCAATTTACATGGTGGCGCCCCAGATCTCGGATCCATTCCCTTCAATGAAAGCATTTATCGATCATGCTCGGGGAAAAGGCACAAAGCGGTTTGTGCTCCTGAGCGCATCTGTGATCCCCAAGGGTGGTCCTGTCTATGGCAAGGTGCATGAGTACCTGGAGACTTTGGGCGTTGAATATGGGGTTCTCAGACCGAGCTGGTTCATGGGTAGGTTCCCGATCATCCAAGTACGACAGAAGTTGGAACGGTTCGTTACATGCTAACAGCTCCAGATAACTTTATCGACGAGAGCAGTCGGCATCTAAGGTTCCATGACAATCTCATTTCCTCTGCAACGCAAAAGGGGAGGGTACCATTCGTCGCAACGAGCGACATTGCCGCCATGGCTTTCCACCTACTGACGGATGAAAAAGCCCATGATACAGACTATTTTGTCCGAGGCCCAGAGCTTTTGTCCTATGACGAGGTGAAATATCTCATATTCGCCAGCCCAAAAAGTGTTTGTGATGCTAATGCAGTCTTAGGTAGCGCAGATAATTTCAGAGGTGACTGGAAAACCCATCAATCATGAACACATGTCTCTTGAAGACCTTGAGGCAAAGTTCTCTGCATCTGAGATGCCTCAAGAGTATGCGAAGATGTTGGCCGGCTTGGATGGCCACATTGCAAAGGGATTGGAGGCCGAACTCGATGATGCGGTATTGAGGGTGACAGGGAATCCCCCAAAGAGCTTTCGCGCATTTGCGCAAGAAAATCGAGAGAAGTTGTTGTGAGAGATATAAAGAGTGCAGGATAGGAGGATATGCCCCACCAAGGCTTCGTTTTCGTGTTGGTAGATAGTATATTGTACCCAGAACCTCAATTGTCCCATCCTGTGAGGACAAGAGAGACGGCACTTGTCGGAATGCGAATGCAATCGAACCAGTTGCTCGTAGTTGGGTGATGCCAGACTGGTAAGTTGCAAGGCAAGCCAATCAAGAGCCGCCACGGGCCGGACTGTCGTCGTGTGATTGGTGGCCGTTGACCTCAAACCAGAACGTTATAGCGCGTATACTGCGGAATCTCAAAGTCAAACAAACGTTCAACTTCACTGACTTCACATGGTATTAGACAGTGCTGATCACGGTATTATTTGGCTTGGGAAAGCCCTGGCGTTAAACATTATGGCTCCGTGCCATATGCAGGCTCAAAATCCCCTGTCGATTCGATCGGTATCTGAAGCTCGGAATCGCTTCTGGATAAATGGCAATGGGAGAGCGATGTCACGGCTATGTGCTTGCCATAAAAAAGACTCGAGTGCATTCTCACCTTGTATGTGGTTCCCACGGCATAAATTTGCATCGAGTCGATTCAATACAGCCATGCTGCTTATTTTGAGGCTGTTCTATCAAGCTTCATCCTTCGACAAAGGAGAAAATAGATCCTGGGGTGATTTAAACATCAAACCGCCCTTAGGCAACAGCAGCATTTCGCGCATACATCATGGAAGTTATATGAAGAGCTTTCGACAAAGTCTTGAGCCGTCACCAAACTTCTTCGCGGCATATGAAAGACTATCAACCACCGACTGGCGAGACAAGGCACTCTCACACTCCGAGCAATTTTCGACCTACCGAGTCATCTCCATGACATGGGTCAAGGCATTGGCGTCGCCTTTCTCCCATGAATTTATTCAATTCATCGTCGAGCACCCCACGACTTATGAGCGGACTCGAGTTGCTGTTGGAAGGGAAGAAACAGGAGACTGGGTGATTAGTGGATGGAATTGGGCATCGGGTGACCCACCTTCTCACCACTACACCCTGCCTTTGCCACTGCTGTCGTTGATATTCCACAAATCAAATAGACCTGACATAGGGTCGATCAGTCATTTATTGGCAAAGGTTACTGAGAAAAAGCCGCAGTATAACTTGATCCGAGAGATGTGCTGGTGGTATGCAGAGACCATTTTCGAGGAGATGAATTCCAGGTACGGTGGCTCACTCAAGGAATGGGAATGGTCAGAATACCGGTATTCATTCATAGTGAAGACCGCAATTCTGAAGCGAAAGGTGTTAACGGAACACGCGGAGGCGTTTAGAGTTCAAATAGCGAACGAAATGCAATACTGATCTGCGGTGGTCCAGGCGATGGAAATGTGCGAAATCGAGTGAAGCCAGCTTCAAAGGGCAGCTCAGGGCTTAAATGATCACGATAAGGTACGGCGGGTTCTTGAGATAGAAGAGGCAGATAAATATCTGGTGGAACAGACATGCAGAAGACGATGCCAAGCCAAATTTTTCCGAGGCCGGAAATGAATATCGAGAAATGACTTTGAGCATGGCAGATCCAAGACAAAACCCCAACCAGCTAAACACCATGATGAGAGGTGTCCAGGCTTAGACTTTCCAATAAGCCGACTATCTCTATTTACTGGGACAGTCTCGTGTTTCCGCCATGTCGTCGAATGCGGCGCAGGCACCCAAGGGGAAGGAAAATCAAAACGCAGGCTCGCCAAACCAGACGTGAGCTTTCCTCTTCTTTTGTGGGCAAGCCGTGCTAATTCTACTCGCAGGCTTTATATCAAGAACCTGAACGACAAGATCAACAAGAATGAATTGAAACGAGCCCTCTACATGCTCTTCACCACACATGGCCCCGTGCTTGATGTGATCACAACTCGAGTTGGCGCAAAGGCCCAAAATATGAGAGGGCAAGCACACGTGGTGTTCCGTGACATACAGACAAGTACTCAAGCCATGCGAGCCCTACAGGGATTTGAGTTGTTCGGCAAGGAAATGGTATGGCCGTAACTCATATGAAGCAATTACAGGCTGATGTTTGTGTGCAGGCCATCGCATACGGAAGAGGTCAATCTCAGGTTATCCCCAGGCTGCGCGGTACCTTCGAACCACCCACAATTGCGACTGCGACTTCAGGAGCGACGGAACTCCAGAAATCAATTTTCAATGCCCCACCAAGTGCGATTCCTGCAAAACCGGTCGAAAATGGTGTTGGTCGAACTGAGGCAGTTTCCGAGACTGGACCTCATGGCGTTAAGAGAACGCGTGAAGAAGAGGAGGAATCAGACGAGAATGATGTTTCGATGGAAGAGGATGAGGACGATGCCCCTATGGAGGAGGACGATGACGACTGAGTCCCACGGTCGCTGCATACTCTTCCCATTCGCCGGATCGTGTCCCATTGCAAATACGGCCATGAACCAGCACTTTAAGGCGAGCTTGCTAGTCATGGCACCTTGGTCAGAGCTTGAAATCGTTCAAAATATTGTGAACAAGAGGGATGTCATCGATGGGTAGCATGCCCTGGACACTCTCAGAATACTTCAAGCGGTCTTAATCTGTCCCAGTCGACTAGGAGCCTACTAGGAATGTACAGGCTGACTGCTTGACCAATCAAGCCCAACCAAAGAAGGAGATACTCTTCTGGGATGATTATGTGGCCCTCACCCAGGACAGCAAGCGCATCTGGCGTGTTGCAAGGATGGATGAAAAACGAGGGCAAGTCCGAAACCGGATGATTCTGGTCGCAGTCAGTGTATGCAGTTACCACAATTGAGTGGGGCTCACAGTCATACTAATCCCTCCCATTACGCTGATACGACGTAAAGTCGCGTGTAGTGCTGAGGGGACCAGGAATTTATACACCTCTTCCAGATCGAGTGGCCTTCCATCAGACGGATGTCGACACGAGAACCACAGCATTGGGACACAATATGTTGGAGATAATGTGATTGAAAAATCAACGAGGAGGCTCTCACTCTCGTCACGTTGCTCGACCGACTACACAGAATCAGTTCAGCTGCTTCGTGCCGGGCAGGCACCACTCACATTGTCAATGTTAATCATTTCCTCAACAATTTCCTGTTCTGCACTGTCTCCTTCAGGTCCTCGAAGGGCTGTTTTTGCATTTTTGCGCTGCTTGATAAGAAGCTCCGAGCCTGTCCAACTCACACTGACCCAGTCGGTGCCATCCAAGCGATCCGCGCTTCGCTGCTCAAGCGCCTTGCACGCCTCGGCAAACTCCAGGATGGAGATACTAGGGAAACTCTTTACCTGACTCATCCCAATGTCTCAGAATTTTGTTGTGTGTGTGTGGCCCTTTCACTACGCAATGCAGTGGCCTGAAGCCATTATTGAAACAAGGTGGTGGTTCGCGGCCGCCTTCCGAGGTTGAGGTTGCCTTGTCCACCTCATGGTGCCAAGAATTCCAGGAACAGAGATCGGTATTGATACCGTATTTGTCGTATTGGTATCTACCACGGACATGCTTTCCGTTCTGTGGAGCCTTGACTCGTGGCAAGTGGAGCATTGAGCATCGCATTGGATCTCATCGGAATCAGAATTGCCTGCCGTTCAAGTTGAACCTTTATGAAGCTATGGACCTCTAACTCCGAGCTAACCACCATCATATGACTGCGGACCACTGTCTCGAACCCAAGATTGTACCCAATCGCTCACAGAACCTTCGAGTATAGACGTTGCGAACAGATAGGAGAACAAAGTTTCTTATCTGGTGGACATCCGTACTCTTGCCTCCCCCGTCCTCATGTTCAGAGTTCAAGTGATTGAGATACCATATCGGATCCCTGGGCATATAAGTAGCTGTCAAGGGACAATGATTCTCCTACAATTGTTTAACAATCCCTGACCTCAAGACACATCTACTCAAGGACAGTCCTTGTTTCCAGACATATCCACCAGATCAATTACAGCAGTACTCTACCATCCTTTCTCTTTGCATTTGAGAATATCAACATTATCGCCGACGTCCACCTGAGTTTCCTCACCTTCTGCAAGATGTCTGAAATACCACCATGGGTATGGTTTACTCTCCATCTCTACGGTCTTGCCGGAATGTTCATTATCATGATTGCGATGCTCTTTGGGGCACTCTACGTTAGACGACATTTTGCCCACGAACGGAATCCAGCCTCGGATGCAGTTCCACCAATCTTGGAATTCTATCTTTCCGATGAAACAAATGCTCCTCCCAATGAGACAGATGTGCCTCCCATCGAAGACCATCCGCTACCCAATCGCGCACGGCTTGGACGCTGCAGCGCCGAGGAGCTCCAAGAAGTGGCCGACCACATTTCTCACATTTGGTGCACAAGGTTTGCCGAAGAACAAGAGAGGTTACTCCGCGAGAAGCTCGAGGAACAACGAATTGAAGAAGAAAGGGAGCTGGCAGAAATGGAACGAGCACGGGAAGAACGAGAACGAGAACGAGATTGAGAAGAAAGAGAATGGAACGAGAACAAGAAGAACGAAGAGGTTTGAACCGCACTTGAGACTTCATGCGCGATGGCGTGCTTTAAGAATGATAGATAAAGATCATGACACTGATGTGAGATCCTCAATCATCACAGACGGAGGATATTGCGCTGCACAAAGTATTATATCAGAAATCCATTCGTTTCAATCAGCCTAAACAATGATGTCTGATTGCGTTCCTGCAAGATCCAGAAGTTCTTCCATACTCCGGAAATGTATATTCGGGAAAAACTTGTCTCGCTGCCGCTGAACAGCATCCTCTGGCAGTCTCGAAGAGCCTGAGTATATCAAAAGTTCAAAGTAACCCAACATTGCAAGCTCGGGTGATTTGTTGTCGACGACACTCTTAACCGTCTCCGCGAGTGATTTGTTCTTACTCGTCCACTCGGGATCCCGTTTCTTCATGACGGCGAAAAGCTCATTGCACGTAATATAATCTCCAGCGACGAAGGTATACTGCTCCCAAGGCTCGGAACTATTCAGAAGCGCCGCAACCGCTTTCGCAGCGTCGCGTACGGAGCACACGGAGAAGCGTTGATCGCCAGGCCCGTAGATGGTGCACGCCTTGTTCTCGTGATCCATCGGCCATAAAGGCCCGATCTCAGGAAGCACACGATTTGCAGGTGGAACGACGTAGTCGGCGAACCATGAGTTGCAGAACACCGTCCACCGGACCCCCTCCGCAACCTTGAGCTTACCGTGCAGCTTGTCGTTCGCTTCCGCCATGAACATCGGCTGCTCGGGATAGTTCTGCACGTCGCACGTCCACTCCGAGGGGATGTAGCTCTTGCATTTTTCGGACTGCGTGCACGCCTCGAGCATGTTGAAGTGGATCTGCGTCGCGTTCGGCGGGTTGGCGTAGTCTGCGATGGTTGACACCAGGCCTTCGGCGCCGCTTTCGTTCAACACTGAGAGGAGAGATTCAACGCTGTAGTCGGTCTCTCGCTGCGAGTAGTTCCTCCCGGCCTTGGTCTTGCGCGTAAGCACGATGACCTCGTGGCCCGCCTTGGGCAGCTCCTCGATCAGATAATGCGCGACATTTCCTGTTCCTGCCACCGCGACCTTCATTTTGCTGGTGTTGATTATCCTTGGTACGAGAATCACTTTTGAATCGGGACTTTTGCCGTTTCTCACCTCAGGAGCAAAGAATGAACTCGTCGCTTTATAATTTACAGGAATGGAAATTTCTGTCATATGCTTGACGTTAAATTTTCATCTGAAGAGGTACTCTGCGAGCCAGTACT
Organism: Exophiala bonariae; assembly: GCF_035927105.1. Classification (NCBI taxonomy): domain Eukaryota; kingdom Fungi; phylum Ascomycota; class Eurotiomycetes; order Chaetothyriales; family Herpotrichiellaceae; genus Exophiala; species Exophiala bonariae. Next base: position 460,528 of record NW_027042491.1, read on the forward strand.
AGGTGGTTGGATGTCGTTGTCGAGGCTCACTTGGCGCTTGGCTCGCGACCCTCGGCCACCGGTTGTGATGCAAAATGAAGGTCGCGATTTATCAGCAGAACGACACTCTTAGACTATCTCTGTGTGTACAGAGATTGAACCAGGTGTAGCGTCCATTATGCTAGAATTGGTTTGTAATATTCTGGGGGTCATGTGAAAAGTGCATGTCGACTCCAAGATTGAACTTTGATAGTCAGCACCTGAAGTGAATGTGACTTTTATTTAGTGCTATGCAGACAAGGAGGATTTGTCACGCGGAAGACGCACCATGAAGTGCTGCAATTAATTGCATATTGAAATAGCTAGCTATGGCTGGGTACATGAGTCACTTTCTGACATATCTCTCGATCAATGGGTTCTCATGCCTGTCGTTATGCTGATGGGCCACACCGACTACACTGGCACAGGGCATCCGAAGCTGACAGCAACGGTTCCATCGGGCCCAAAAACGGCAATGAGACCTTCGATGGCAGCCCAGGTGCCCATTCCGCAGCATGCAAGGCCAAGTAGAACGTAGATCAATGCGATGGTGCTTCGAATCCAAGTCTTCTTGTAGCCTCTCATCCATCGCTTCACACCGTTGTCGTGTCTGATTGTCTCACGGGTTGCTGGGTTGAAACCCTCACCAGGCAACTCAGCAGCTTTGTGGATGATGCTGCTTATATACATCATGCCAGGAAATGTGTAGGTGAAGTTCATCATGAAGACGGCGCCGACCAAGCTGACAATACCATTGAGGTTGGGTACTGCTCCAGCAACGACAAAGGCCAGGATCCAATAGCATGGTCCCAAGATGTACCAGAGGATCTTACCCTTCTTCTCGACGATTGAAGGGAACTTGAAGATAGCCTGGAATACTTCTAGGTAAACGGTCTTCATGCCGATGTTGAAGTACATGATGATGGCGATCCAGCCAGAAAGCAGTCGGAGAATGTTACCGGCAGTCTGGAGGCCATAAGGATTGACGACGTTGACGATGTTGTTGGCAGAATATTGGCCGTAGAAGGAGTACACAAAGACACCGAAGAACATGTAGACGATGCAGATGAAAGCCTGGGCCATGAACATGCCTTTCCAGAAATCGAGAGGATGTCTCATCTCGGAGAGGAAGGCAACGAAAAGGAGAGCACCGGCATATGCGTAGACCATGGTGTTGACTGCGTTGAATGTAGCGGCAAAACCTGGCGCTTGTTGCTGGTACTGGTCCGGTGGGATACCAGCGAACACTTTGACGGGCTCAATAGTCTTGATGAGCGTGGACCTCGTGATTGCCGGATAGTAAGGCGCGAAGTGTGATGCAGCAACCATGCTGTTGTTATACTTGTCAGCGAGCTATAACAACCGAGGGCTGAGTCAAAACTTACCAGATGATAAAGTTCACAATGTTCATCCATACGGCAGCATTCGAAATCCAGCCGATCTTCTTCAAACTTCGGATGAATCCACCACACATGCCGACAGCCATAATGACAACCATCATAGCTACGAAGCAGACTTTACCTTTAGCGATCTGCTCAATGTTCAAAGCCTTGCTGAAGATCAAGATAGCCACGGTAAAGAACTGCTGAAGCGATTGCGCGATGTTGATGAAATGACGCAGTTTCACGCCGAAGAGCCGCAAAAATGGATCGCCAAAACTCTGCATTGGGTACCGAGATGAATCAAGATCGAGGAAAGTCTTCCAGATGACCCAACCGCCGCCAGCAGCGAAGATACCGAAGATCAGGTAGAGAGCAACACCGGTACCGTATCCCACGCTAGCAAAGACAAACCTGTTGGAGACTGTTAGCGACGGATCTGGACATCATCTCGTCTCAAGTGGTACTTACGGAGCGCCTGACCAACCAAGAATATCAGTGGTGATGAGGAAGAACATCTGTCCCCAGCTGGCAGTTCGTAGCGCACGGGCAGCAATGCGCCATTCTGCATCAGAGACCTTCAGCGCGCCGTCGGAGGTGCCGCCATTGTCAGCGACAGTAACGCCACCAGCGGGTGTCTTCTCGTTCAACGTTGCCAGGGTTTGAAGTCTAGCCTCCTTTGCAGCTTTGGCCTTCGCACGACCAGACTTGGAAAAACTGTTCTTGATAGAGTTGAGGAGGGGAGTGCCTTGCTCAGCCTGGAATACTTTGTTCTCCTCGACTTCCATCTCACGTTCGAGCTTAGCCCAGTATACGTATTCTTCGTACGTAACAGTGCTGTCGACACGAGCGGCAAACCCCCATGTTCGCTCCATGACCTGTGGCTTTTCATTGGCACTCGCTGTAACAGATCCCTTGCGCATCTGCTGCTCGGTGACCACATCCAGCTCCGGGGCCGGATGCGTAACTGGGACGATATGCTCCATGATTGAGGACGATGGAGTCAACGAATGAGAGGAACTCAGGTCGGAGGAAGTTGGAGAGAATGGGCCGTGAGGGTTCAAGGATGAACTACTTATACATTATAAGTGGACACACGAAGGAAAGCACATTCCCATCTGTGTCTCCTTCCGATGTAACATGGCACGAACACATGGGCAACCAGACAGTGGCGACCTAGCCATGGGTAACCGCTGGAGATTGCACATCGAGGTGTTAGCGATATCTTGTGCTCCTCCTTGACAACTTGATAAACACAAGGTTCTTGGGGTGGCTATTCTTGATAAGAAGAAGCTTGCTTGGATTGCACAAGCTTGATGATAAGCTTTGCTACGATTGGGTGGAGTGGCCAATGATCAGCAGCTGTGGCGACCTTCATGCCAATTTGAACAATTTGAAGGAGGTAACAGGATGGAGATTTAGACATGCAGCGTTTCATCGCCGTCCATCAGCACCACAGACCCCGGTAGGACGGCATCGTGCCCTCCAATTGATAACAGGCGATCGGCGGTATAGACAGAGATCGACTCCATTGCCAAGTAATGCCAAGTGAGTCCGTCAAACCAGACTAGGAAGGTAACACTATACGAGGGGGGCATGTCGGACGACATCAAGAAAACAGTTTAGCGTGTCGCGGTTGTTTATTCCATGGCCTGTCAATAATCAAGCTTTGTGGATGTTCTCTTGCTCTGATTTGGCTCTTATCAAAAATATCATCTGCGAGGTGGTTAATCGTTAGCTAAGTATATCTCAAACTCCGCATCAAAACGAGCAGCGCGCAGAACGACTGTCTGTACGAGATATCCGTTGATTCTAGACACGAGATACTGACCGGGCGGCCTGAGAATCCATCAGCCTCGGTTCTGTTGAATCCGATCCGATCCATTGGTCATGGGTATTCTTTCAATCTCCTGCGCTTCAAAGTTCGAACCGCCTGAATCACTATCTGCCCTCCAGCCCCCAGAGAAAAGATCCAATCACTTTGACCTCCTCATGGCCCGCTTAGGGCCCCCAGGCTACTAAGTACTTCTCCAGTCTCCTCACGCGACAACATGCGAACAGCAACATCTTAATTAGGCTTAATCTCAATGCCCAGGTGTAAATCGACCGGTTGGAGATCGCCGATGTCATCAGCTGCCTTCTTACCGAGTATATCTGCTGGCTCATTTCCCCCCTTGTTGTCTTTGATAGGCTCGATGGCCACTCTTACCTTATCTCGAATGCCCTGTACAACGGGACTGGCCATAGCTTTTAGTGCATGGTCTATCCGTACCACTCTGTCATCTGACGAGTATGATTGATTGTTATTGCGTTCCATTGGCTGCGGAGACAGAGCAGACAGGGCGTCCTTCTAGAAAACAGCTCTGGAAGTATGACAACCCCATGCTCCCGTTGTCACTCATGCCGGGACCCGACTAGCTGAAAGTCCCAATTCCTGCTCGATCGAAGCCAGTACTCCGAAGGTCGCATTATTACCTCCCTTCCATTGCGAGGCTTACTTAGTACTTCGTTCTCAACCTCTCAACCCCTGTCTTCTACAGGCTGGAGCTGCAGCTGAGAGATAGTGGAAAGTTTTCGACATTGTACAAGCACCATCAGGGGAGGTTGACTCTGGCATGAATGTAATCATAGCGCCCCGTATTGATAGCTTGAGATCACTGATTGCAACAATGTTCACTGCTACCCTCAGCATCATCACATCACACTACAATGCATGTCAAAGTATAGTGAGAACGGTTTCAAGGCAACTTCGATCTCGGTGTTTTCAGCAGATCATATCCTTCTTCCGATTTTTATGACTTCCTTGATGTTTGCGGAATTCATTTTGAATGCCTGGGACCAAATCTGCACTGCGCATGCCCTTCCATAAAGGTATGTGTGTTCTTAAAGACGAATGACTCTCTGTTCCAACAGGTAATCTGCCGTATCGATTGATGGATACTGCACTTTGGTGACTCGCAGTCATATAATGATCCAGTTCGAGCACAACTACGATCCTAGTGAAGATTCTACCGTGTCCCGACAACAATATCATGTGGTTGTGAATTCTCCTCAGGAAACGTCCATGCTCACGAAGAATCCGTCTCTATTTGTATTGGAATTGCATAGATGCTTCTCAGGTCACGAGATTGAGGTCGATCGTTTGTGTTTTGGGCGATAACAAGCAGATTCATTTCGATGGCAGCCACATACAGTCTTCTATCAGAAGCACCGAATATTCTGGATGCAGAGTTATTGTGCTGGGGAGGCTAGGAGTCTCGTTGAACTGAAGGAATGGGACACGGGTTCACATCGAACTTGCAGTGGGGTCAAAGAGGCTCACAATCGTTCAAGAGCTAAAGTTCAATCGACAGAGACGTTACTTGCCGAAGATAACCATCTCACTTCAGGTACTACATTAAGATGAGTACGATTAGCGAACATCTCTAACGGAGGGGAGTTGAAAATCAACCAATCATACCACAGTGTATACGAACGCTAAAAAAGTACCATGGGCAAAGTCGAGCCAAATCAGTAGGTCGTCCCGGTTCCGGCTCTACCACTATCTGGATGCGGTCCAACAACACCTCAACACTGGATGAACACCTCGACTTTTGCGGTCTGTGTGCTACTTGGTATCAGTTTACTGTGTCATGTTTCCTTCTGGGATACACCCGGTCCGTGAGTAGCCGATGGAGATCGAGATATATCGGTGAGGAACTAAAATTTCAGAAATATGAAGAACAGGCGTTCCTGTCTACTTGACTCTCATCCTGCCTCATCTATCTCTCGAATACATTGTTACCCACCAGAGTCCTTCCCGTGGCGCATTCGGCCACTCATCCCAGTGAAATTATCCTTTTACAACTGCTCCCCCAATGAAAGAGTTGTGGAAATTCATTTGGGCGTTGATCGCTGTCGCAACGATCATTGCTGCTCAGGCGCCAAAGATAGACTTAGCATTACTAGGCCCTATCTACCAGCCAGCGGCCAACAGCTCGTTCAAAGCATTCGACGATGCCCGTGCTCAGGCGACCGAGGCTATCAAACAGATCATTTCCTCCGGAAATAGTACTTATGGGCCATTTGATCAAGACACAACATCATTTTCTGTGTCGGTCTTCAGCAAGAATGACGATGCACTGTTGTTTGAATTCCACTATGAGGCATCTGAATTGAATGGATCATATACTAAGGGCAGTTTGACAGAAAACACTATCTATCGTACAGGGAGTCTAGGCAAGCTTATGACAGTGTATACGTGGCTTGTGAATATTGGCGATTCTGTCTTCTCCGATCCAATCACAAAGTATATTGTAAGCATTACCTAGCAGCGAAAGCGCAGCTAAAGTCATCTGATGTCTCATTTGCACCATAGCCTGAGCTTGCGCAAGCAGAAGCATCTTACATAGATCCTATTCTCTCAACAAATTGGAGCGAAATCACCATCGGTGCTCTAGCATCTCACCAGTCTGGCCTTGGCCGTGATTGTAAGTACCTCGTATCTACATTTTCTGCATCGATCAGACACCAGATCTTACTAATACATCGAAAAGGGCACCTTACCGATATGGCACTCACTACCTTTGAACAACCACCAGTATCGGTTGTAGAACAGAGTGGATATCCTGTACTCGCAAATGACGAGGTCGTTCAGTGTAACTTTTATGGAAACCAACCAAGTTGTACGAGGTCACGTAAGTCGCATGAAAACCAGCGTGGAGTCCAAGATTGACAGGGCTTCTGCAGAGGCGCTCGACGGTATAATCAACCATCCACCATCCTTTCTACCATACTCAACCCCTTCATACTCGAATATTGCATTCATCCTTCTTAGTCTAGCGTACGAAACCATCACTGGCGAGTCGATAGACCAGGGTCAGCACGAGGTTCTCAACTCAAGGCTAGGAATGGTTTCGACCACACCAAGGCCTCCTGGGGGCGAGATTGATGCTATAATCCCTTTTAATGACACCTTTGCACGTTTTCATCATGACCTCGGACTTTTGTCACCGTGAGTCACCGGAAACAACTTGCTTGCTAAGCACTTCACTAATTCAAATTGCAATACAGTGTTGGTGGTCAATACACCACTTTGAAAGATTTGCAAACCTGGGGCAGAGCGATCCTCAACAGCACGCTACTACCGCGTGCTCAAACAGATCGTTGGCTTAAGCCGAGGTCATTCACATCACAGTGGCACTCAGCTGTCGGAGTAAGTCAGCCTTTGAGCAATATATGCTTCGATGTTGTGGGATTAACTGTGGCCTGAATCTCAAGGCCCCGTTCGAGATATACAGACATCCAATACCAGCAAATTCAATCATCAATTCCAGTCGCATCATAGACACATATTGCAAGCAAGGCGGTCTCTTTGTATATTCGACTTATTTTGGTCTTGTCCCTGATCTTGACATTGGTATATCGCTTCTTAGCGCAGGCGTGAACTCGGATCGCCAGATTCCCCCCATTCGCGATACACTTGTCCAGATATTCGTACGTTTTCTCCTCATCTGAGATTATGTCTAGTAATGTACTAACTTACCCTATTAAGTATCAAGCAGCGGAAGCGGCAGCCAAGGAACAGGCAAAAACAGCCTTCACCGGCACATATCAGTCCTCTTCAGGAAACTCTTCCATCACACTGGCAGTCGACGGAGGCCCAGGAGTCGCGGTCACCAGCTGGACCAGCAATGGGGTGAACTTCCTCGATACCGTGTTGCTCTCAAGCTACAACAGCCTTCGTCTCTACCCAACAAAGCGTAAGACCGAAAAGGACGGCATAGAGTACTATGGGTACCACTTGGAGTTGCTGCCTAACAATGGCGAACCGACCACAGCAGACTTTTGGAACCATTTGGACGAATGGTGGATCCAGATGGATACTCTAATCTACAACAATCTGGCCACCGATGCCTTTACGATTGGATTCGACAAGGATGGTATTGTGCAAAGTGTTGCGTCCCAGGCTCTGCGGACAATATTGTATAGAATCGCCTAAGTTGGATGTCTGTGAGATGTTAAGTGGATGAGGTGGCAACTACAGCGATAGGCAACCGTGAATGTTCAACACCTTCGTATTCCGTGATAGATTGCTTGATGCCCCATTCAAGCAGCCTCGAATCAGCCTCAAGGAGCCTCAGCCTCATCAGCCTTGGCGGGTGGCTTGCCAAGAGAATGCTTGATCGCAGCTGAGGTCTCAGATGAGTGCTGGACCGCCGGGCCAGAAAATGATTATGTGTCATTGGTAGGCAACAGAACCGTAAGGCATATATATAGCTTTCGATCATTCTCACAATGTGAAGACTTGTACGTCAACATGGGAACTGCAATCATGGCCGCTTCATCTGGGCTCGAATACTTGGACCTACACCCTTTTGTTCGCACGGCTACGCACGACAAGTTGCTCGGATGTATTTTCGGAGGAGCGCTAGGAGACTGCATCGGCCTCTATACGGGTTCAAGCCATTCATGAATCCCTGATTACGAGTATACTGACGAGCACCAGAGTTCTTACCAAAAACTTCTTCCGAAAAACAGTATCCCGACAGGAGTTTCAGCCTCGTTGAGCCTGTGACCCCCTTTGCAACCGACACACATCGAGGTAAGCGTTGCCATCTGGGAAGTATACCACAAGCTGACAGCGCTCAGATAAGTTTGAGCTGGTAGGCAAATCCCTATCCGCTGTTCAAGACGTGATGGGCTTGCATGATGTACTGAATATTGGCAGGGGTCATGGACAGATGACACAGATCATGCCCTCCTGCTCATACTATCATATCTCCACAACAAGGGACAGATCATACCCGTCGACTTTGCTCGTCGACTGAAGATATGGGTTCGCCACGGCCTTTTGGCTCTGGACAGGCTGCCGCTTGGAATCGGACGCACAACATCCACCGTAGTTTCATATCCAGATTTTGCCGAGAATCCTGAAAGTGTCGCATTGAAAACCTGGATGAATTCGTCACGCCAGGGTGCCGCGAATGGATCTTTGATGAGGACTCATCCTCTAGGAATCATGTGCATCCCGAAAACTTTGGATCAGACGTTCGAACTCGCTGCACAGATGAGTCGGACGACACACATTGACCCTAGATGTACGGTCTCTTGTTGTGCAGTAACAGGTCTTGTGCGTGGTCTGCTTCGAGGGGAGGTTCTCGTTGAAGCTGATATGGACGCCGTCCTCGACCAAGCTTTCCTATATGTGCACGGTTCTGACACACTTCGAAACCCTGGTCACGATGAGCCGGCAGCAGCCCCAATATCGGCGGAGCAGAGTGATGCCTTGCTTGACAGGCACGAGTATGAGAAGCATATCAAGGCTGCCAAGTACTCAGATCTAGAACTAGACGACAGCCAAAAGATGGGCTATGTGTACAAGTGTCTCGGCTCTGCAGTGCTCGCATTGAGGTCCACGATGAGGACAGCAGCTTCGGACGCTGGACCCCGAGTCACAATCATCAATCTTTTCGAGGAGACAATCATAGACCTGATCATGCAGGGCGGGGATGCGGACACCAACGGTTGCGTTGCTGGCGCCCTTCTCGGTGCTTGGTCCGGCTATTCTCGCTTACCTAGCCACTGGGTGCGAGGAATACAGCATCAGGGATGGTTAGTGGAAAAATGCGAGGCTTTGAGCGGACAGGTCGGCGTTAACACCGAGCAAATTCAGGATATCAGCAATCCAGCGGATACTGCTCCAGATGGTGGTAGAGGACTATTCAGTGATAAGGAGCTGAACGACAGGGAGCGCGGTCTGCTTGAGAAAATCCTTCTCAAGCAGAAGACCAGGCGAGATGAAAAGGAGAAGGAGCTGATGAAAACATCCAAGAAGGGTGTTGGGAGTTTATTGAAAGCCTTGAAGCTCACAACATAAGAACAGTCAAGGGACCTGCGGAGAGTAGATCTGCGTCGCTGCCCAGGAGCTGGAACTGGAGCCTCGGATATCATATCGTGTAGCATATACCCTGGAGCTCAAGAGTCAAGTGGTGGATGCGAAGAGTCGCAAGCTAAAGTATCGCCAGAGACGCTCCTTCCTTACAGTTTCTTGAGCCTTCGGTGTGCTTTGCTTGTTGTCGAATACTCGTTGCGTCCGTCCTCGCTCGTAGTTTCCTCGACAAGATGAAGCATATCGTACCTTCCAATACACAGTAAGATGCTGGAACTATCTCTATTTGTCCTGATCTCCCTTTTTCGCCCTTCATCTTTCCCCTCCACCAGGGCTTCAACACAAAATTTTGGTACTTTTTATCTTTTATTTAAAAAATATGAATTTCTAAAGCTGGTTAGATGTCTTCACTGTGGTGGCGGTGCCCGCCGGCAGGGGTCTCGGCTGGGGTTACTTCCAAACGTTTGCCGAACTTGAACACTTTCTCGCCTCGTCGACTGACAAGTTTTCTAGGATGGAGTACGAGCAACGAGAAGCCCGGGAGATGCGGGCCCATGAGCTGGCAATGAAAAAGCTCGACTTCGATCATAAAGTCGCGCTCGCAAAGCTCGGGTTCGCGCCGACCAGCTTCGAAGCGCTCGGTCCTTCTGCGGGAGTAACGCCCAGCCCCCCTGCATGATGGGCACCGGGATGGAAGGTGGTGAGTGTTCTTCTATTATGTATCCTTCGAGGACACTGCTCATTCTCGCAAAGGGCACCAAAAAAACCAAAAAAAAACCTTCCGTCATGCTCTCATTAACACTCGGTCTTTTCCCTCCTTCCGAGTCAGAAAATCATCCGGGAAAAGAAAATCAAGCTGCCTCACAATGGTGACTTTATCGTCCAAGGTAATCAAAACGAATGGACTGGCGGCTTTCTTCCGTATCACCATGGGACAACTCAGGCCTTCATTGCCTCATTGCGAAGTCCTTCGAGGTTTTGAGACCACACCCGTGATATATCAATGGCCAGAGATACTAACTCCTCAACGCTATAACCTGCAAGCTGTGCTCGGGAAGGTCGTGAATCCTGCCATAAATCAAGAGGTGCCGAGGGTTCCTGTGGTACATACAAGGCCTTGCGCTCGATTCGTGGGCCTTCCACATAATTCAAGACGGCAATTGAAGCAATACCAATAGCCGCCATACCAGCCACAGCAGTCAACGTAAAGGCGAGCCATTTCCACACCGACATGTCATCTGACATGTTGGTGGCCTGTGACGGATCAACGGAGGAATCGGGAGAATAGAAGGTACTAAGATACCAGGTTGATGGCTTTAATCGGTTGATGGTTTTCCTGATGTGCGGCTTGAACACGAAGTTTGGAAAGTATGTGGTAGTGGAAATTGAAGATCGAGTGGCTGGGGTGAGGGAGGATGCCAATATGAGGACTTAAATAGTGTGGGCATCTTTGAGGTCCTCAATTGACCGTATCCACGAAATAAACATTCAGCTAACGAGTTTTGCACTGAGATACCTCTTGACTACTGACCACATAAAAACCTGTTGTTACTTACCTAAGGTAGACATCAACAATGCCTATTGCCAGACGCTACTAGCGGCTCGAGGTTGGCATCCATGATATTGTTGACTGGGCGAAAGGACTGTCACGAGGGTCTGTTAGGGTCGAAGCACGAATAATGCCAGATGTCAATGGCGACCGCCCATCCACGAAATACCCAAGTCGAACGGCGAACATTGCCATATTTTGTAAAGATTAGGCAATTTCTCAATCGCGAAAATCCTCAACTAAAATCTCGTACTTTAGGCTCTTGTTTCTTTGGGAATAACTTATCTGTGTTCTATAGCATATTTCGGAATCTAGTCTTTATACTCTAGTTATACGCTATAGAGTAACTTTATCGAGAAATACGTGGTATAGTATATATACAAGCCAGCTAACAAAACTATACAAACTTATCACTCCATTCGCTGATACTGTATATTCTTGCTCAGACCAGAACAGGTCCCCGTAGACGCTAGAAATGTGTATGTACGAGTACCTACGAGTAGGTGTCTAGGTAGCAAGGTTTAATAGGTACCTGTGCCCGCCAAAGACGCTACCGCCTAACATTGGAGCACCTACGAGTACGAGTACAACTGTTCTAGTCTGAGCAGGAATATACCGCCTCCGCGAACTTGAATGGCGTGGTAGTGTTTGTGACCCTACTGATAACAGTGCATTTGAGCTACGGCGCATCATGTTGATATTCTGAGCAGTTTGGCTACAGTGGAGCTTAAAGCCGTCAATTGCAATCTGTCCAAAGCTTCGAAGCCACAAGAGTTTTGCGCCCAGAAAATTTTACTTCTAGGATCGGTGCCCAAAGCACCAAGCAATGCCCCGCACTTGGTGGTAATGTACGAGGAAGCGCAGAAGGTGCAGGTTGTCAGGCTCTCCGACATCAAGCCACCAAGTGATAACTGGCCCCTTAGTTACACCATGTCTGCAAAGGCCCTTCGCGAGGCTCCACGAGATGTACGCTTTCTGCTCGATCTATTCGTAGGATTACGCTTACTAGAACAATAGCTGTCGGAGATCGCCAAACAGGAAGAGGCCCTCATTCTCCCACACTTCACTGCGGACGATGCCCTTGAGATCGGTCTAGCAATCCGTAATAGACTAAGGGCGTTATCGAACCTCTCCGCCGTCGTCAACATTACCCTTGCCAATAGCAATAACCTTCTATTTCATGCCGTCTCTCGTCCGGGAGTCCAGCCAGATAACGATATCTGGGTATCGAGAAAGCGCAAGACCGTGCTGCGATGGGGTGTGAGCACTTGGTTTATGCACAACAAGCTACATGGCAATGAAGAAACCTTCAAGAATAAATACATGCTTGGAGACTCCGCTGGCCAATATGCCATCCATGGTGGTGGAGTTCCGGTCCGCGTCCGAGGGGTGGAAGGAATTGTCGGCGTCATCGTTGTGAGCGGCCTCAAACAACACGAGGACCACCAAGCTGTTGTCGAAGGCTTGGAAGAGTTTTTGGACGGTCTCAATCAGGCTGCGCCGACACAATAAGTTAATCGTCAGCACTCTCTTGGAGGTGCAGTTGGTGTGAGCGCATTTTCAAATGGCTTCAACAAGAATCTCGCCTTTCAAGGTGCTTCATAGTGCGCCTAAGAATGATGACGATAAGTATGCCCAGCCCACACATCTAAGGAGCAGTCCAAGCACGCCCATATCACACACGCCTCGGATAAGTTTCTTACGAAAGCCTTATCGCTCTCACACGGTATGGCCATGCGACTAAGACCTGGATGAAATTATGATCTGGCAACAGCCACTCACCCACGGACGAAATGGTTGGTGTCTCCATGTGGTTGATTGGACTGCACAGAGATAAATACTGAACACCGAGCGACCTCTGAGACTCTTCCAGCAAGTCAAGTCTTGGATTCGATTCTTCGGCAGAGATCTAGCGAACGACAATGGTCAACAAAATTAGCAAATAAAGTGTTTAGCAAGTACCTAGTCGGACCCCAGCGAAACCCCATTCATGCATGCTTTGTGGAATTCTGGAGGACACGCGCGTCAACATTAAGTGACACCCCGATTTGGTGATGTAGGACTCAATCTGGAACCCTTCTTCCGTGTCCGATCAGGATGCAGGTACACAGTTGGCCGTAAGCATACTCATCGGAATCCCTGACCTTCCGAGCCTGATCTTGCGTCTGACTATCTTGTCGAGGGCAGTCGACCCAATACAGACTTATCTGCTGGGCTGGTACGTCGAGACCCATGTATGATCAATCGCCATGAAGGGTCGCGGACAAATACGATGGAGCTGCAAGCTGATAAAAACGAGAAGCTTTGGGTAATGTTGGCGAATATTTCATCCTTGATATCTGACCGGACACACTGTGATGCGCCATATCTGGCATGGATATGATCACCGATCTCCTGTCAGATAAAGTGGCACACTTTCCAAAGCTTCTGAGTCTCCACTAGGATGAGAAGCCTTTCTGCGACGCCGGTGGGCATGTAGATGGCTGACCTTGCCCCCCTTAGGACTTGAACAGCTTCAACCCCATTCTTCCTGATGCTATATGCGGTTGCAACCCCTGTTCATCGTACGATGCACAAGCATGTCCACTGGAAGCCATGCTTCAAAAGGGAAGTGTATCCTTGTTCATGTGGATTCGGATGTCGTCTAGGCTCTTACCCAAACATGCACGTCCTACAACGATTCTGAATCAGTTGCTGTTGCTTATTTCGAGCTGCAGATCGAGAGGCATTCGCGGTATGCTTGTAATTAGGCATCTACTCGTACCAAGAGGGACTTTCCACAGCGAATCAAGTCTCGCAGGACGCCCTAACTAGAATCAAACTCAGTCCTGTAACTAGCCGGGACAGCCTGTCCCTCAGGATGATTTGATATCATGGTCACGAGACAATTTCAGACTCAGATACAGGCACAAAGTTCGGCTAAGCATTCCTGTCGAGCTTTTGCTGCCTATCGTACCGTGCCAGATGAGGGCTTCGGCCCCATTACACTGCCCCAAATAGCCTCCATCAATGACGATTATAGGGGGCCTGATCAACATACTCCTTTCACATCCTTGGTAAAGGCCCGTATTTCTTCTCTGGAGCATCAAATATGGTCTCCAATTGAGCAGATCCTGTCAGACACTACTATAGCCCTCAAGCTAGTCGTGGCTAGTCAATTACCGTAGATCTGAGTGGTTGGTCAACCTTCCGTACAATTCAAACAGCATGCCATGCGTATACGGTTCGTCTTTGGTGCCAGGACTGGGTTTGATTAGGCACCTCCCTTCCTTTGTATCATTTACGTACCACGAGCCAACTGTCTATCAGCATCTCACGACACTCTCTTTGTTTTGACGTCCAATGTGCAATAACTGTACGGCGACACGAATGCAATGAAGTTATCAAGCAGTGATAGTGCCTCCAGTAATGGTGATTCGGCTGCACAAAGGTTCCGGTTTGACATCGAAAGCGTCACAGGAGATGGACGAGCGAATCATTCTCAATCCCTGATTAGAGTCTGGAAGATTCCTATCCCGTTGCGAAGGGCCAGCATTATACCTGATCTGATCAGGAATCTTGCCTACATTTCGACGTTAGTGTAGGTACTACGGAAATGAAGTCTTGTCTATGCTGAACTGACAAAACTTCTTATGAAAGATGTTTCGCACTGGTGGTGTACATCATTCGCCTCAAAGAGGGCCTAGTCCGCGTCGCCAATGATCCTTATGATATTAGATTCGGTCTAGACATCGATCGCGATAGCCAATCTATTTGGGACGATGAACGGCAACCCTTCCTTCACGACGCTTTCCCCGTGCCAGTGCACTCACATAACGACTATTGGCGGAGGATTCCACTCTTCGAGGCTATTGGCTCAGGTTGTATCAGTGTCGAGGCTGACGTCCACTTACGAAACTCCGACCTCTTCATTGGCCACACAGCCCGGAGTTTGAAGAAGAACTCTACGTTACAATCCATGTATCTGGAACCTCTACGGCGCATGATCGAGGAACAAAATGCTAATGTGACAGATGGCACTTGGCGGGGCATCTTCAACCGTACTCCTCAACAGACATTCGTTCTTCTGGTCGACCACAAGACCTCAGGAATTGAAACATTAGCTGAGCTTCATGCTCAACTTCAGACACTTCGTGATCTCGATTATCTGACATACTGGAATGGCTCAGAAAGGGTTATGCGACCTCTCACCGTTGTAGCAACAGGAAACGCACCATTCGAGGGCGTCCTCGCACTGGATCCACAGCACCGGGATATATTCTGGGATGCTCCACTTGAGCGCTTGCCTTCCATTGATGATGATTTCGATTCCAATCCCGTCAGATACGCATATAACCGCTCAAATTCGTACCTTGCTTCTACTCTATTTCAAAATGCCAGGTTGTGGAGTTCTCATCGAGAATTTGCGCCGTCGTTGGATAGCCCTCGACTCGCTGATATGGGGGCAAGTCAAATTGAACAAGCAAGAGCGAGGGGTCTACTGTCTAGATACTGGGACACGCCGGACCAGCCTCCGAATCTGAGGGAGATAGTATGGAGGGTTTTGGTCGACGCAGAGGTTGACCTTCTGAACATGGATGATCTGGGTACGGTTAGGGCGAGAGCCAAAGGATGGGGAGCCATCCCATTATCGACTTGATGGTGCATGAAAGGCGGAATGTCCTGTGCTTGCATTGAGTACAATTCGTGATGTTGTCGAGGAGAACTTCCTGCAATGTATACCTACGCTGTGAGATTCATGCCTATTGGGTGCTATTACACGTGTACGTGCTGTACCCTGATAGTACTGCCATCATGATTGGAGATTTCGTTACTACGAACAACTTATCGCCCGCTTCTTCCCTCCTCGCGGCGGTCTTTAGACT
This sequence comes from Exophiala bonariae, assembly GCF_035927105.1. Taxonomy (NCBI): domain Eukaryota; kingdom Fungi; phylum Ascomycota; class Eurotiomycetes; order Chaetothyriales; family Herpotrichiellaceae; genus Exophiala; species Exophiala bonariae. The sequence goes on from NW_027042491.1 coordinate 476,209, forward strand.
TCCATCGAAGCGCCTTCTGCTGTTTTCTCTTCTTCGGCCTTCTTTGAGTGCGACAATTCTTCTATCGAGCTGTCGTTCTCCAAAGTTGTCGCCATTCCTGTCAATCTGGGGATCTCACTAAATGTTCCAAAATAGTCTTCCTCATCGACAGTCGTCTTATTAGCAATTGGCCAGATCAGCTCCAGACACATGTAGATTGCACCCGATATGAAGCACCCTAGGAACCAAGCGAGCCAATAAAGGTGTGTCCACCCAGGCCAGATGGCTTTGGGTGCAACACCTCGTTGAATCAGTCCTGGTAAGAGGCACCACACACTGGACAGCCAGGCGATAGCTGCCCGCCAGTTCCAGCCTCTCCAGTACCAGTATATGCTTTTACTAGACTCTTCAAAAAGATCCGTGAGCTTCATAGTACGCTTCCGGAGGAGAAAATAGTCAGCAAACATGATACCCATGAAGGGGCCAAGGAAGACGTTGAAGCTTCCCACGACCGTGAGGAAATTGGTTGCAGTGCTCAGCAGCTGCCATGGCTGCATGATGAAGGCGAAGCCAATTGTGAAATATGCTCCTCTGCGGATCGTGAACCATCGAGGGAGGAGTGCAGCCAGATCAATGCCCGCCACGACGAGATTCGAGGCAACCACGATTCCGTATTGGGAGAAAACGAACGCCAAACTGGCGAACGCAACTCCGGCTCGAGCACCCGAATTATTTTCGTACTTGAGGATGGTACTCAAGAAAGCATATGGCTGCCACAACAGTTTGCTGGTCTCGGGGTACAATTGAGCTGCGCAGGAAGTGCACACGATACCGATACAAGCAACAATGATGGTACCTAAAGGCACCATGACCAACTGCGCGAGAACTTGATCGCCAGGTTTGCGCGCATATCTGGTGTAATCGGATTGAGAGAACATGTGTGTTGCGATTCCACCAATATTTGCCGTTACCGCAGCGACGAATGCCCAGCCCAGTTTGGAGCCCTTCGCTGGCTTCACACCGGAGACACCGCTCACATCAGACAGCAAGGCACCCCCTCCACCAGCCCGAACCATGGCCCAGATTAAGAGGACGAAGACTGTTGTGGCCACGGTGGTTGATGCAATGAGAAAAGGGCGCTTATATTTCTCGGGGCTCATGAGCATCAACGGCAGGCAGGAGACGATGAACAGAAAGAATGCGACGAAGTCCGAAACATGCATACTACCACCAGCGAGCTCCGTATCCAGATCCGCAAAAGATGGCCACAAGGCCGTGAAGAAGACCTTCAAACACTGACCGCCGTACCAAGTATTCGTTGCTGTCCATACAAAGGAAAGGAATACTCGAATAGCCATTGGGAACAGATAGCCCCAGACGCCCCAAACCTGCTTCATCCAAAAGGGAAATCCAATATGCCATTTGGCTCCAGGGTGACCGCCAGCGATACAGACGAATCCGACAAAGGTGTGTGCGATGATGATGGCCAACATAGACTGCCACACATTAAGGCCCAGAGAGATCACAGACGAGCCCGTCGTCCATCCACCCACGTTGAAACTACCTGTCACCATCCAGAGGCCAACGAACTCCCAGGGACCATAGGGCCGCCTCGATGGCGGTAGAGGGCGAGTGTCTTTGTTGATGTAGGCGCCCACGTCGGTGTCGATGTCCCGGTTGACCTCGAGGCGGCGCATGATGCGCTGTTTGAGGGAAGTTTGGCTCATGGCTGACCGAGTGCTGAATAACTGCAAATTAGAATCTAGTATACCACATGGTCTCTCAACTGGGTTCGAGCGCACATATCATATACTAATGTGACGGAGCTTACCCGTGTCGGTGCTATGAGCGAGCACCGACATATCAACGACAATATCAGTGCGTGTTATCATCGACGTTAAAGAATTAGATAAGGCGATAGCGGTGGTTCTGAAGATCCGCATGAGCTCTATGCTGGGTAGATGATCCATTCGATAATTGATTACTTCTGGCTCGCACAAAATGTAGTTGTGAAATGAAATCTTCGCTTAAAGTTTTACAGTTCTAGCAGTTTATCAGTTTACCCGTCAAACATTGCGTATCACAGGAGTATTTGATTGGTAGGCCGAGAGTGTTTTATCTTGTACTAACCACTAACAAGCATTCTTAGACTTAGCATAGTAAATATCAAGATAAGAATTGATTTGGTATGTCGACAGTCTGCGCGTTGATGTCCGATGCTTGTCCCGAACTCCAACGGCATTGGAAGGAGGGGACTTGTGGGATACGAAATTCCTCGCATTGGATATTTGGTAATGAATGGAAGTCTTAATCGCGGGTCCCCGGGCTGGAATCTGATGATCTCTCGCGGCATCCTTTGGAGCAGGAAGTTTACCAGTTTATGCGGAGTTCTCAATGCAAAATAAGAGTTCTATGCCACCAGTACTCAACTATCTGAGTATCATTTCGCATATATCAGAGAAACACAGCATACTCCACTGACTCAAACGCACCCAGAGCCACCCACCACAAAGATGTCGTACTCTGCCACTAGTACCACCGAGCAAGAACGCAAGACCATCACTCTGCTAAACGGTCAAACATTCCACTTCAATTCCAATGACTCAATAGAAGCTGCACAGATCCCTGTGATCGACGTATCTCGCATTTACAGTGAGAAGCTGGAGGATCGCCAAGCCGTCGCAGATGAAATACGAGATGCATCGAGGGAAATAGGATTTTTCTACATGATCAACCATGTGCGTGAGCCCTCAGAAACAGGTAATTGCCAGCTGTCCGCTAATTTTGTTGTAGGGGGTCGACATGAGCTACGCCGATGACGCCATGAATCAAGCAAAAAAATTCTTCGCTCTCCCATATGAGAAGAAGATGGAGGTTTTCACCGGTTTGGTACCCAATGAATACGTGGGATATCATCCACTCGAGTATTATAATAGGAATGGCTGGAAGCATCGAGGTTCGTGTTTTCTCTCCGTATTTGACAGCAATGTTGATGTGTGGTAGACCTAAGTGAAGCCTTCAACTGGGCGTATGATGCAGCAGAAGATCCCGAAGCACCAGAGACAGAAAGCAAGTCCGTAAGTATATGGCCATCAGATCTACCGGGATTTCGAGACAGCCTCTATGCATATCACACCAAGCTGCTGCAGCTTTCGAGAAGGCTGACACGGATCTTTGCGCTCGCATTGCATCTTCCGGAGGATTATTTTGATGAATTCGTGAAAAGACCAGAGGCCGGCATGCGCATTCTGCACTATCCCGCACAAGAGCGCTCTGCGGATGACCAGCAGGGTATTGGAGCGCACACCGACGTTGAGTGCTTCACAATCGTCACACAAGATTTGTCTGGTGGGCTCGAAGTTCTCAGCAAGGGCGGTTCTTGGATCAAGGCATCTCCGATCCCTGGATCGTTTGTGGTTAATATCGCCGACTGCTTCATGCGGCAGACAAATGACTTCTTTGTTTCCACTGTGCACAGAGTTATCAACAGGACAGGCAAGGAGAGGTTTTCTGTGCCCTTCTTCTGGGGATTTGACCGCACGAAGCTCTTGGAGCCTGTACCCACATGCGTGAGCGACGATAACCCTATGAGGTACCCCGTTGTCACCGGTGGCGACTATTATAAATGGAGATCTGTCACACAAAAAGGGCTGGGAAAAACGAAAGAAACACCTCAGTTGGTTGCTGCTGAATAGTTGAAAATGTCAATAGGCCGAAGGTTGTCTGTGGATTGATGTAAGTGGCAAGGCGATATCACCGAGAAATGTCGCTGAGAATATCTCGTGGCCGAAATCGGAAAATGTACCATAGTCTTCATAATCAAACAGTCGTCCGTCGGCCTCGTGAGACTCTATACGGAGTTCAAAGCCACCTGGGTAGTGTTCGCTACCACCCTCCAATGTGCCATGTGCGGACTCGAGCTGACTCAAATGTTGTCGCAGGCGAAACGTAGCCATGACTACCGGCTCATGATGCTGCTTTGTCATGTCCAGAAAGTCAACGATTGATCCCAGAATAAGTCTCAGCTTCTGAAGGAAAAAGGTGGATAGCTTTTCCTTAGCGGCGACAATGCAGAGCATGTGCCCTACACCGGCAAGCTGTTGAAGTAAAGTCGCTCCACAAGCACGCATATACTCGGGAGGAATTCTTCTCATGCTATCAATCATCTCTTGAGCAGTGTCACATATGCTACCGAGATCATGATCGTCAGACAGAGAAGTCAGAATCCTGACTAGATGAATAGTACAGAAAATGTTTGTTGCTTGAAACCCACAGCGGTTTCTCCCGCTGTCGTCGGAGCGCAAAAATGCTTTCTCATACTGAGGGAGTAGTGCAAGCTGTAGCGAAGACAACTTCTCGCTAAGAAGACCTCGTTGTGCATGATCAATTATGCCCATGGAAGGTGTATGCAAACGACGTTTTGTGCGAAAAGCGACGACAGCGTGCTCCAGTATTCGATAGAGATCAGTAGTATAGTTCCAGCCAGAGAACCAATCTTCAAAGTTTCCATCTCTCCCAGGCACAAACGCGGGATGATGTAACCCAGATGGATAACCAACATCACACTGTGCTTCGGGCACCCGTACGTAATGACCTAGGACACATGCGGTGTGAACCTCTAGTCTGTAAATGGACCAGAAGATTCTTCGCCGTACCTCTCTCTCACAAGTCCCGATACTAGAGGGCCATCTTCTTTCATCGTGTAGACTAAATCTTCCACAGATACCGTGGTACAAGCCCAAGTACTTCTGAACCATATCGCTGTCGCCGATTTGAGTTCCAAGAAGTGCAAGTAAGCCATAAGACCGCATCAGGTTTAGGTGACTCATTTTGCTATAATCAATTGGTACGAGCAAGACGGCATCTTTCCGATATTCAGATGCGCAAGTGGCAATCTCTTCTTGGCTCATTTCGTCGTTGAAAAGGGCACCCTTTTGTGCATATTGGGCACTGACTGCGCACATGGTGATGAAGCAGGTGTACTCTGCGGTATTCTCGGGGAACGTGCCTTCCCTCCATCCTACCCATAGCTCTCGCTCACAGAAGACGGGAAATCTATTTATGTCAGCTAGGGACTTCACACTGACGTTTATGGAGGGTCATACAAGGGATGGATTGTATCGAGATAGATATCAAGCAACGTTGTGAGGACCTTTCGACGCTGTTGAAGTTGTAATTTTATCGCGTCATTCAACTCAACCTCGCCAGTGGGGTTGTCAAGAGATTTGTGTTCGAGACGTTTTTGTCGAGGTTTTGTTCCTCGTTTCTTGGGTAGACGACTACGTACACAATCTTGCCCATATTCAAGACATGTCAGACAGCTGGCCGTCAAGTCTACAGCAAAACTTGGTGAGCCATATTGAGTCTGAGGTCTGCATTTGATACTCCGCCCGCGGCAGAAGTCACAAGCTTGAGTTGCCCGGCGGCGTTTTGTGGCTCCATTACGTTGGGATTCCATGTATGGGCTTTGGAAAATTCATCAATTACAAAGTAACTGAGTCTGTGAGATAACGAATGCGGCTGCACTGATCAGCTAGTCGTCTCAACAACGCAATTGTTGAGTTGGGAGTGACATTCTCTTGCAACGCCCGCATCTATTGGAAGATAATGGCTGGCGAAAGGAATCTTGCTCGTCACCAAGAGCACCCAAAGTAGCTTGTGATCAACTACTTAGATGTGCGATGGAAAGTGGTGATTTTGTGGTTGAGCATTCTTCAAGGAGATGAGCGCCGAAAAGTACTACGGCTAACCAGCTGGGTGCAAGCAAACTCTAGTTAGAATTAAATAGTATATTGAAGGAGCATTTTACGGCGTACGGAGCACCCTATGTACCTGACTAGTTAACTTAGCTTCAGGGCATGCACTTACCAATGACGTATGGCCCGTAACTCCCTGCTAGCACTGTGCATAGGGCGTGAGTGTTCGCCGCATGCAGTCTCAACTCTTAAATCTCTCATATTTTCTTGCGTGAAAAGCCATTATTGCTTTTCTCCAAAAGACCGCAAACATGGCTGACGCAGCACCAGAAATCAGATCCGAGGAATGGAAAGCTGTAACCGCGACTTGTCGAGAAACGATTGACTCTTTCGAACACAGCTTGAAAGAATTGAACAAGGCCATCCACTCGAATCCTGAACTTGGCTTTCAGGAATTCTTCGCTGTAGAAACCATAACCGCGTTTCTCCAGAATAATGGTTTCACAGTTCAGAGCAAGGCTTACGGTCTCGAAACTTCCTTTACGGCCGAGGTCGGTAGTAATGGTGGGCCTCTGGTGATCATCTGTGCAGAATATGATGCCCTTCCCAACATCGGACATGCTTGTGGACATAATTTGATCGCAACTTCCTCAATCGCTGCGTTTCTGGGTGCAGCACAAGCGATCAAAAGTTGCAAACTTCCTGGTAGATTAAGACTTCTAGGCACACCAGCCGAAGAAGGCCAAGGAGGGAAGGTGAAGTTGATTGAAGCAGGTGCATTCAAGGAAGACATTGCGGCTGCCATCATGGCCCATCCGATCTCGCCTCATCAATTGAAGGGGGACTATACCGGCTTGGCTGGCATGGATATGATTGCATCTCACAAGTTTAAGGTCGAGTTTCATGGACGTCCAGCTCACGCAGGTGGTCAGCCATGGAATGGTCTAAACGCACTTGACGCTGCAGTGGCAACATATAGTAATGTTTCCATGTTGCGACAACAAATGAGACCAGATGAACGTGTTCATGGTGTGATTGAAGATGGTGGAACTGTACCTAATGTCATCACACAGTACTCTCGCATGAACTGGTACGTGCGGAGTCCATCCATGAAGCGATGTGATGATTTGTTGAAGAAGGTCGAGAAATGTTGTGAGGCTGGTGCACTTACTACAGGATGTGATTTCAACTTTATCAGGCAAGTGCTCAACTTTTGGTGGTACGGAGTACTAATTCGCCCAAAGAGCACCAACGTACAAAAACATAAAGGTCAACGAGACGTTGTGTAAGCAGTATGTCGAAGATATGTCGATCCTAGGCGAGAAGGTGTTGTTAAGGGATGCAGAAGCATTTACTGCATCTACTGATATGGGTAAGTCGGTCCATGAACTAACCAACTACCACAACCCTGACTGATAATGGTCAGGTAACGTCTCACATGAGGTACCGAGCTTTCATGGCGGTTTCCCTATTCCCACTGAAGACAATATCTCGCCGCATCATCCAAAATTTGCAGAAGCTGCGGGTGGTGATCCAGCGCATCAAGCTGCTATCAGGTGCGGCAAGGGGTTAGCTATGCTGGCAGTTCGTGCCCTTGGCGATACTGGGTTGGCTGCTTCTGCAAGAAAAGAGTTCCAAAGCGCACGGGACGATTGATGATACAGTAGATTGCTGGCGGCAACGACAAAGTCCGCAGATAGCCGAATTTGCAGTCTTCTCTGTCAGAACCGACAGTTATCGTACCTGCAAACTGGTACTGAGTTCCATATTCTCACATGGTCGGCTCCGGAATTGGTGCTTCAGCCGGCTTATTGACTCCCGTGTGGGCTGCGCGGGCCGCGCACCGAAGTGACTTGCGAAGCACCAATTGAATGTTTGATGCCCCGCTCCTCTTATTGTATTTTGGATCATTGGTGATATAAGATGTCGGACATAGATCAGTATCTCAGACAAAGATATCATCAAGTAAAATCATCAACATTGACGTTGTGGTGAACGAAGTATAAGCAAACGACAGTAAAACCTAAGCAACAGGACATCATGGGCAGTATGCAGGGCACCACAGAATCCACAACAGGCTGGAGGTCACTAAACATCGCCATTGCTGGTGGTGGTGTTGGTGGTATTGCGGCAGGTATCTCTTTACGACGGGCGGGTCACAAGGTGACAGTTTATGAACGATCAGACTTTGTTGGAGAAGTGGGTGCATCGATATCATGTGCGGCCAACGGTACCCGGTGGCTTCATGATTGGAACGTCGACATATCAAAAGGTGACGGCGTCGTACTCCGCAAGCTCATCAACAGAGACTGGAAGACTGGTGAGCCTGTGAGTGTTTACGACCTCGCCGACTATGAAGAGAAATGGGGTTATATCTACTATATGTTCCACCGACAATATATGCATCGAATGTTACTAGATTGCGCCACCGAAGATAAAGGGGCGGGGCACCCTGTCAAGATTGTCGTTAACCACAAAGTCCAAGATATCGACCTGGAAAGCGGCAAGATCACTTTTGCAGACGGCACCACTGCGCAGCATGACGTTGTTGTTGGAGCTGACGGAATTGGATCAGTCGTTCGTGGAATCATTGGTATTACACCCGATAAGCGTCCAGCAGACCAAAGTTGTCTTCACGCCAATGTCGACACGGCCACAGCAGTCAAACTCGGTTTAGTGGACTACTCGCAAAACGCGGCACTCGAATACTGGGGTGGACACCATACATACGATAAAATCGTTCTTTCACCCTGCAACGGTGGAAGCTTACTATCATATTATTGTTTCTTCCCCAGAGAAAAGGGTGATTTCACGAGTCACAAATGGGACGAGGAGGCACCACTTTCGGAACTGCTAGACCCTTACCCAGAACTTGACCGACAAGTCTTCGAGCATCTAAAGATTGGCAAGGAAATCAAGCCATGGCGACTATGGATCCATGAACCATATGGATGGTGGCAACGCGGAGTCGCCTGTGTCATGGGAGACGCAGCCCATCCCATGTTCCCTCATCAATCCCAGGGCGCTTGTATGGCAATTGAGGATGCGGCATGTCTCGGTCTTGTGTTCAACCAACAAAACTTCAATGGCGATATTCGCCAGGCACTGGAAACATACGAAGAGATAAGAAAGCCCCGAGCAACCAAGGTTCAAGCGGCTTCTGCCAGGGCCAGCGTTAACATCCACGAAAGAATAGGTGAGTTTGCGCCCTTTCCCACCAGTTGTATCCGTCATATCCGCAGACTAACAAGGGGTTTTCAGGTTTCTCCGATAACACCAATAATCCTCTTTACAATGTAAAAGATGAAAGCCAGAAGTTGACTATTGAAGAGATGAATTCGTAAGTCCTACCCTAACAAAGTGTTTCCCAGCACGAGGCTAATGAGATGCAGATATGATATGAAAAAGCATGTGAGAGATGTCCTCAGCTCAAAGCGAATGGGGAAGGCATAAACCCAATTTTCCAATGGAATTTCACGAATTTAAAATGTATGAGTAGCGAAATTTCAAGTAATATCTGATTCTCTCGGAGAGAGAGAGAGGACACGTTCCAAGCAACACACATGTACTCCACGGCATGTGCCTCTAAGAGATGATAAAAAAAATTGAAAGTGTCTTTGATCACCGTCGTGTATGCATAAGCTCATGATTCTCGTTGTACTGTCTCCGCTTTGTTGGTTCCCTCTACGACAGTTTCGCTCAGTAGACCTCGAAGCTCCTCATTACCAAAGCCACCGAACTGTTCCAGGAGATCATGGATCTCCGTTGTGACACGACTGCGCTTGTCGTCGCTGCCCACGGTCGTCAATGCGCGTTGGTTCCCTTCAGAGTCGAGGTTGAATGCATCATCATCCGGCCCCAAGAAGCTGTCAAAATCGAAATTTTCCAGGACCTCGGTGTTTTCCAGAGTGCTGAAGTCAAGATTGAAATTGTCTTCAGGGACCGTGAAACTGGTGAACACGGGTTTGGGAGGTTGATCGATTGTTTCCAATTTCGGTACTGGCGGTGCTCGAGAATCGCGGTCCCGGCGAACGCTTACTTCACCGCTGTCGCTACTGGAACTGTACATCTCCCTCGACTTTGGGCGTCTCCGGGGTCTCCTTGATTCCACGATGACAATCTCGGGGTTCGACTCTGTCTCAGGTGCACTATGGCGCTCTTCAACACGCGAGCTTGATGCTCTGGGGAGAGGTCGCAGCTGGTTTCTATCATCCCTATCACGCTGTTCTCTCCTACGAATAACCCTGTTATATTCCTCCGTTCTATCGTAGTCGGATGCTGAATGGCGGCTCCAGCGACGATCTCGATGGCCTCTTCGTTCAAGCCGGGGAGTCTCTGTGGATTCATGACCGCGGGCCCCTGTGGATGGTCGACGAGGGCCTATGGATGGCCGACGAACCAATACCCTTGATCTTTCTTCAGCGTATTGGGCTACCTGTTTTGGTCTCATTTCTCGTTCTTCGTGGCGTAATATGAGCTCCTGATACTTAAGTAGGTCCTTGTCGTATTTCTCCCTCGTCTGCGGATCCTGCAGGGTGCTTCTAGCCGCTTGTATAGCAGTGAACCGTGGCAAAACTTCATTTTCACGTCCAGGATTTCTTTCCGGGTGATATTTCAGAGCCAGGCGGCGAAAGCTCTTATCGATGTCTGTGCTGCTGGCGGTAGCCGGTACACCAAGTATTTCGTACAAGCTTTCTTCTCGTCTTGCGTGAACTGAAACCTGTTTTCGATCCTTAGGGGCATGAATATTGTTGTCGTCTTCTAGAACATCATCTTCTGTGGCTTATGTTAGATCTTCCTGAGGCGCGTAAGAATGCTGGTAGATCGTGGGATTGCTCACCAAGTTCCCGATCATGCATTGTGAGAACCTTCTCCGCTCTCATCTGGTGTCTAGGCTGGGCGACTCTTTCATAAGCATTACGCCGAGTCCAGTATGAATGCTTGACACAATATATCAATTTTACGAACGACTTGACCACCATACTTGTCATGCTTACCACGGCTTTGTTGCTCGAAAGGCCTTGAAGAAGCTTTTCATGGCCATGAATCCTAGAAAGATAGGACCACTCTCCCCAATGGCCAGCGAGGACGTTTTCTTGCACTTTGCTTGTCAGCCTCGTACTCAGGCTATACTGTGGCAGTTCAGCCTCGCGGATCATCTTCTCGACGAAGAGGCAATGTCCAAGAAGTTCCTTCTCCACTTCGGAAGCGAGGAATGAGAGTTGATTTTTATCCTCAGCGGCCTCCTGCCCGTGAAGTACGACGAAAGCGCAATGGAAATCAGCTGGTGTTGGTGATTTTGAAGTACCCTGCTTCGCTGCAACAGCGGGCGGCTTCGGACGAGGCTTCACCTCTTCATGTGGAGGTGGATCTGAAGGAGGCTGTGTCCCTTCGAGTGCATGTTGTAATTTCGTCTCATTGTTTCGCTTTTCTTCTACGAGACGTTCTAACAAGGCTTGCTGTTCTTTCAAGATAGGCAATGCTTCGCGACTGTATTTGGTAAGTGGCAATTTCATCAGATCAGTCTCATCAAGACATACTTTCGTATTTGCTCCGCATAAACGAGGACGTTCAAAATGACAAGTAATGAGCTCTTCAAGCTCTCAAGCTTTGTGCGCAAGAGGGCTAGTTTGGACTCAAAAAAGGGATATTTAAGTCTTTGCTTCCATGAGACAGCCGCAGTTGATCCGTTGGGTTTGACGATCTCGTCAATCTCCTTGAAGATATCTTTGCACGCAGTGACAAGCTGTTGTGCCGTCTCAAGGGCTCGGCGGGAGCAACCGGACTTGTTATCATCCTTCTTCAACTCGGCACCAAGTTCTTGCAATACTGCTCCGGTGACTGCGATCTCCTGAGATATTGCTTCAATGCTTTTATTTGCTTCTTTGACTTTTCGGGAGAAGCCGATCAGTTGGACCGACAGCCTTGCTCCCAGATCTGCTATCTGAACCACCGAGGCGGCAATGCCGAGTATCTCAAGGCCTGACATGCTGCAGGGTTTCGATCATCTTGTAAGCCTGCATATTGTGATAAAGAGTCAACTTCGGTGTATGTGATGTTCGTCAGCAGAGGCTGAGTTGTTTTGTGCCACCTGGAGCCCTGGTACCCCGCACTACTGAGATACGAGAGATACGAGTGGACTTGGGTTCCAGCCTTATTCGTTTTATCGCATCAAGAGCTTGTCAAGTCAAAAACAAAGCAGCACGAATAAAACATCCTATTGAATACACGAATGCACGCATGGAAGGACTCGCCGTGTACATCACGATGGGCGGTCAACCACGATTACTCTCGCTGCACCTGTATCGAACTTCAACAGCCCAGGAAATTACGTGATCCCTCGATAGTTGCTCCTTCCAGGCTGCATCTCGGGTGGCTTGCTTCCTTGACCAATTAAATGTTTGTTCAACCGGTTTGCCAGGCATCAATCTGCGTTCGATAGGACGACTATTGTTTGTCACTTCCTGAATACGAAATATCTGTGCCTCGAGCATTGGATGGTGATAGCCACTTTCTGCAACATAAAATGCGGCTTCTCCTTTGCGCTCCAAGAAATCCTTCTTGACATCTACGTACCTGGAGAAAACAAACCGAGTGTCGCCTAGAGCTCGGAGTGGCTTGAAAGATTTCAACGTACCAGTATCTGATATCTGACTCCTATTGAACCCGATATCAGCAGAAATCAATTTTTCACAACCATCAATTCAGTTATCAAGATGCCTAGATACATTTACCTCCTACATGCCAACGACGAATCCGAGCTCGGTGCATCAACACCAGCCGAGATGAGCGAGATGCTCGCGAAAATGGGAGCATACAACCAATCCCTGAAGGACGCCGGACTCTTCATAACCGCCGACGGATTCCGCGCGTCTAAGGAGGGCGCCAGGGTCACTTTCTCTGCCAACTCAACTAATGTGCAGAATGGACCTTTCAACCGGGAGGGGCTTATTCGTGGATATTGGATTGTGAAGGCGAGGGATCTGGATGAAGCGGTTGCTTGGGCGAAGAAAGCCCCTCTTGAGGATACGACGATTGAAGTCAGGAGGTTTGGGGAGCTGGAGGACTTCAAAGATATCTTGGCCGGGCAGTCGGATAAGTGATACTAGTAAGACAACACTTGGAAAGGGGTTCATTATAGTGGATCTTTGTGCAGATTTATGTACTTAACATCGTTCAGTCGTCCAGCTCTTGGTCATCACGAATCAATGATCCATCCCACCGAATCGTCCTAGACGTCAGGCTCAACTCGCACCAAGAACCTGTGCCGTGCCTTCAACCATACCCTCCCAGACCTGCTTGTTCTTGCAGTAAACCTCCACATTTGGACGTGGTATCGTATCGAAAAGTCCCATCTTGATCACTAGGTCCACGAATTTTAGTGTCAGCGTGCTCCTGATGAGTAAGGTCCGATCGCCAAAGCTGGGAAACTTACGCTTAATGCCTGGATATAAAGGAGTGGTGGACATAACAGGACTAGAGTTTCACGCCGATCAATCAGCATATCTCGTTTTGTATCCAGAAACCATCGCTGCCAACCGTGCTCGTTTCTTCCAAGATCATGCACAGGCGGTGCTAATGAACTAATGATCACACCTAAACGACGTCGCAGACTCACCTGCCACACTGCCCGCAAAACCAGCGATTGACCGGCGTGCCTGAATCCGTTTCCTTGTCCTCATACAACTTCGGGGTTCCGCTCACAACGGCGTCATCGTCAGGCACGACCATCACAATCGTCCCGACTGTTCAGGAGACAACATAATGTCGTTAGCTCTAACTCGCAACTGCGATTTGGGATGGGGCGCGACCAAGAGCAGAGAGAGCACATACGGGCGCCGCTCTGCCGTCGACAATTTGTGCAATGGCAGATGGCAGAGGAATTCTTGTCGGCGAACTCATCGCTGATGGCCACGGTAATGGACCCGCAGTTGCATTTTCCTTCGAGTGGCATATTTTGGTCCGTGAAAGATTTTGTGACTGAGTTCTGCGTGACGCAACGTTGCTGGGGACGGATCTCTGGGACGTGGGTAGTACGATAGAGCTTGATGGTTCTGAATATGTTCACTGTATGTACTCGTTGCTCACGAGCGAAATACTTCGCGACCAATTACCGTAAGAAGTAATAATGCTGTTCAGGGGGGCGAGGTTGAAGGATTATGTTATGGGACTTGCTTAGTACTCACTACGCACGAGTGTCTGATACCAGACGATGTAGCTTTATATTACACCGAAAGGCCGCCACTTCAAAGCTGTCGGAACTGACTTTCTATGACAGTGTCAGTCCTCGTGGATGTGACGACCCCACCTTTTTGGATGGCTTCAAGTAAAATTCATGTTTCATGGCTTTTCGCCGACGTAAAATTGTTGTCCCGAGGTTAAGGATTCTGTTCGTTTTTGGCCCCACTTGCAAGGCTTCTTCTCTAACTAGAAGGTATCGAACGAGCGAAACGCAAGACTCAAAGACCTAGACTGATTGATGCTTGTGGTGTCCCATGAGCCAGCAATATCTGGTCGCTAGCGGGTGGACGCACTGGATAAGACACGCGTGGGTGGCGGCGATTACCGTTTACTATCTTTAATAACGATATCACTGTGCATGTAGTGATGGAACCCACCACCAGTGAGAAAGCCATTCCAATCCGAATTTGTGAACCAGAGAATGGTAGCTACTAAAACAACATAAAAGGGAATTCCATTTCCATCCATTCGTTCATCTGTCGGCTCCTGTGCCATAATTCCTGCTCCCAACCAACTAAATGCAATTGTAGCTCAATATGTAGCGCTATGCCTCGTTTCATGTCATGTCTTTCATGCCAACTCAAAGCACTTCATACTCCTTCCGAAAAAAATGATGTAATTCGTTACCTGTAGCCTGGCTTCCTTGGGCTCTGGGTACCCTCGCTTTCGCCCTCAAACTCATCCTCCTCTTCAATGAGAGCCGGTGTCCTCCTCTCATTCCGTCGCTTCGGTCTTCTTCGTCTGGAACTCGAGATGTTGCTCGCACTATCATCAGGAAGTATGTCACTAACAGCATCCCAGTCACCGAGTCCGTCATCTGTTTCTCCTTCCCACCGGAAATGCCCGTTCTCATAGCTGGCCGCACTTGCAGGTGTGCCCATTCTGACCTCGACGCCAGTACCACGTCTTCGTTGTGCGGCAGCCGCGAGCCCAGCACTTCGTTCGCGTATAGTGCGTCTCACAATCTCGGCTTTTTGATGAAGGGTTTCAAACGCATCTTCGAGTGCTTCCATACCAGTGTATATATCACGCTCTATTTCAGCCAGTGTTGCAAGCTCAGTCTCTTCATCAAATGCTATAGGTGCACCATGGTGCGCAGACATTCCGGAATTTGTCTGACTATAGCTGCCTTGTCGAGAGCGCGGGATACCGCCCATAGTACTGGCGGATTGATTATAGCCTGGAGTCAACCCGCGTGTTGGTGGACGGAGTGGTGTTTGCCCCCGAGATGCTATCGGGTCTGGAGATGGGAAAGTTTCCTCAGCCCCTGACCGCAGAAAACCGTCAAAACGTCCAGAGACCAGAATGTCCCATTCGTCATTGCTGATGGCAGCAAGGGTGGCAAGTGTATTATGGAGCGTTTGGTTGTGTAAAAGAAACAAGGCTGCTTCACAGTCACGAGGTGTGCAATTGAGTCGGTACAGTCGTTGTATGGCTTGACTTGCAAGGCCAACGTGTT
This sequence comes from Exophiala bonariae, assembly GCF_035927105.1. Lineage (NCBI taxonomy): Eukaryota > Fungi > Ascomycota > Eurotiomycetes > Chaetothyriales > Herpotrichiellaceae > Exophiala > Exophiala bonariae. Next base: position 491,584 of record NW_027042491.1, read on the forward strand.
CAGGCGTAGAGCGCGGGGCAGGCGTTGGGGTTCTAGCAGGCTCCGGAGGGAGTGTAAGACCATTTTTGAGCTCAGGGGTCGGAACCCTATGGGGTGGCTCCGCTGGGTTGTCCACTATACCTAATAGGTTCTTGAAAGGTGCTCTTTGATCGACAGGAAGATGTGTTAGAATGGCGAATGTGAGTGTCTCATCGTCGACTTCATCTGGCGGAGAAGTTGGGGTATCTCCTGGTGTCTGTCGACTTAACCATTTATCAACTGATTGTTTCGTTTTTCGAGACTGGCGAATGTAATGCTCTCTGTACTCCTCAGGAACATCAATATCGAGCTTTTGCATTGGAGTATGAAACTCAACAGATATGCCTAAACCTACAGGCGACTGAGTGAAGGTGAAGGGAGGCCAAGCTGGGAGATCCTTGCGTCCACAGACAAATTCCAGGACCTCTCCCCAGCTAACACCAGGTTCATCTTCTGATCGATCGCTCGCTGCATTGCAGATTGGGCAATAGCAATTCTCGCTTGATATGTCGCGGGCAAAGACGGCCTCAAGCCGATCTAATAGCCTCCTGGCTACTGATCGATACCCAGTCGCAACAGCCAGTGACCCATTCTTGGACATGACTTTCTCATACTGGTCCAGAAGTGCCGTGTATGGTTCAAACAAATTTGCCACGACAATGGGTTGTTGGCTGGGACTTTGCGCCTGTTGAACTGCCATTGGTTTTCCGGCCAGTAGTAGATTCTTGGTTATTGCTTGATGCAGCCCACCATATTGCAAAAGGTAATCGACCTTGGGTACCGCAATGGGCAGCGGAGCAGGAGGTGGTGGTGGAGGGCCCGGGGTGAACGACGTGATGCCGGTGCCTGGAGTGCTACGTAACAAAGAAGGGCTATCTTCTTCAATAAACACCTCTAACGGCGTGACTCCTCGAGATTGCGGCAAGATGTGCACGTCCGGAGTATTCTGAGCCGATTGTAACTTGGACCCCGGCCGCTGTAAACTTGGTTGCTCTGGTGCAATGGAAGTTGCCTCGGAGCTGATGTTAGTGCCTGAATCGGTGATGCTTGTCGTGGTAGCTGGAGAGTCGAGCCTGACGGGCTGGCTCACCGATCTCTGTATTGGAGTTGCGACTTTGAGGGGTGTCTCCCTGGTCGGGGTGTGTTCGCGTGGCTTCTTATGGAGTGAACGATTGGATCCCACATCGGACGAGGTACGCAAATGGCCATTCGAATTGGATGATTGTTGCCGCAGCCTGATCTTTATCTTGGAATCTCTGCTACTAGGCTCCTTCTCCCCCTCTGGTATAGTCTCCACCAAGACTGGCTTCCCCGGACTTGGTTTCCATTTCCCCGCAGTCGATGTTTGTTCGGTGAGTGGTGGACTGGGAGGTGCAGTGGGCTTTGTGCTCGATAGACGGTCCTTTGAGGCATTGAGATCGGTGGTGGGAGGAGTGAAGATGTTGAGAGGAGGCCGAGGTGCTACCGCCTCACGGCTATGTTCCTTCGAAAAGGTGGGATATGGTAGACTTGACTTGGAATCGTTCTTGGGAAGTTCGTCGTCGACAATGATTCCAGGCATTGAAGATCGTCTCTTGGGATCTGCGGGAGACAATGAGGACCTCGATGAAGTCTTTTCTCTTGTAGAGGTCTTGCGGTGGGAGGAATATTTGTGGTGCCGCTCTCGATCTCGATCCTTGTCTCTGTCTTTCCTTTCGCTCGACTTGGAAGTCTCCTTCTTCTCCCTCCGCCGCTCGGGACTGTTATCTCTGATCTTGGAGGGCATTGCGTGAGACGGCAGTTTGCATGATGCACACGGCGGGCGGACGGGGAGTTTGTAGCAGGTCACCGCACCAGGGCGCTTAAGGACTGGTGGGATTGCCTGTTGTGGAGACACTCAAGAGTGCGAACAGTAGCAAAGCGCTTAAGCAGGCGGAACGACCCGCATATCACAGTCTGATTTAGAATATTAGAGAGAGGACGTGTGTGTGTCCGTATGTGACAGATCAATGGAGAGGTAGAGTTTGGTCGTGTGGGTTGCGTATTGTGTCGGTGGCTCAGATCTGGTGATGCGATGCCGCCTTGTGTTGTACACCCAAATTGGTAGTGGCGGTTGAATTGGGCAGGAAGTGGCTGGCAGAAATGCCAAGAGATTTTGATCCAATTATATAAGTGTATAGTGGTCCATTAGTAGCAAGTGTCGCACTAAGAACACTAGCCTCGCCAAAGATGCCCCGTTCGTGAGTTGCTTGGTTTCACTGGTGGTTTGGATGGTGCTGTGCCCATATCGCCCCAGAGACTTACTGCACCTGCCTCTCTGGTCCCGTGCCAGCCATTTCACTGACCCTGGAGTTGAGATCCCGTTGATGGGGGAGAGAAAGAGTGAGATAGACGGCGAATTGATCAATATTATACATCATCAATATTTTCATACTAGTTACGCATTATCGGCTTATCATCGACACAAATGGCCGGTTTGGTGAGTCTGGGGAAGTACAAAACAGCCACAGACCATCCCACACCCCGAAACACGCTTATCTTTTCATCCCCACTTCACCTCAGATAACCGCGGGCAACTTTGTCCTCGCCACTTATTATCTTGACATTCACTCTGGCGTTCAATCATCCATCTCCACTCTTAATTTACAAGTTGAGGACGAGGGCTGCACCGCCAAATAAGGCAGCGGCACCCATGGCACCAGTCTGCATGGGAACACCAGCACCAGCGCTGCTAGAAGAAGCGGCAGTTGCTCCGGGAGCACTCTCAGTAGCAATGGTGCTAGTAGGTTGAGCAACGCCGCTGGTAAATGGAATGTCACTGGCGGAGCTAGCGCCTTCAAACGCGGGTGTGCCTGACTCGGAGTCGCCAGAAGGTGCAGTCTGAGTGGAGTTCTCAGGGTTGAGAACGTTATCAATGACGTGAACGACACCATTTGCAACGAGAACGTCGGGAATCACAACCTTGGCGCCATTGACAAAGACGCTGCCACTCTCTTCGACGGTGATGGTGACATTGGTGCCTTCGAGAGTGGGCAATTGTGTTCCGTTCTCGAGCAGGTTGCTGTACCCGACTGTGCCGTTGACAACGTGGTAGGTAAGGATAGAGGTGAGTTCCTCAGTGGTAAGATTTGGAAGGGCAGATCCGATTCGTGCAAAAGCTTCGTTGCTGGGAACGAAGAAGGTCGACTCAGGAATGTGGTCAACGGCCTCGACCAAGTCAGCTGTGGTCAGAGCACCGGCAGCAGCGGTGAGATTCAGCTGGGTGGCGGTCTCAGAAACATTCTGCGGGATCAACAGTACATTGTCGATGATGTGAACAACACCGCCAGTGAAGTTTAGTGCCTCCCCAGTCACGTTGGCTGTGGTGAGAAGACCTGAGACAAACGTGGTAACATTGCCATCTGCATAAACAGCAATGCGTTGTCCTCCAGTTACGTTGGCGAATTGAGGAGGCTGAAGGAGAGTTGGTACGAATTTCTGCTCGGTGAGGTTGGCAAAGGTCCCGTTGATAACATGGTAGGAGAACAGAGCAGTGATCAGGTCTGTATCGCCATTGGTAAGGGCAGCGCCAGCCGACGAATTCAGCAGATTGGCGAAGGCGGCATTGTTGGGCGCAAGAAGCGTGATGTTCTGAAGACCACCTAGTTGTCCCGTGAAATCGGGAAACAATTGGAGGTAGCTGGTGAGGTTCGACAGCTCGGTCTGGTTGCTCAACAACGTGACCAAGTCAGGTGTCGCTTGCTGCGCAAGGACGGCGCCAGCCAGGGCAGAGAGAGTCAATCCCTTGAACAACATTGTTGCCGAAGACTACGGATAATCAATATCTGTTTGGGAGGAGCGAGAAGATGTCTGGTAGATGATTGTGAGGGACAAGAGTGTATGGACAGGCAAGCAAAGAAAAGATGTTCTGGCTCAGGAACTGGACCCAGGACGTATTTGAGGGAACTCGCGACAGACCTCGAGTAACCCCTCGCGACATGCCGAGCGTTTTTTGCTGATCAAGAAGTCCATTCCGTGATGCAACTCGGCCATGCTCCGCCAGACGCTATCGCGGCCTCAAGACTAGAACAAGTCAAGGTGGAACCAGGACCACAGCGCCAACCGACGAAACCACGTCGAGGCTGAAGCATGGCAACAACAAAAAAACTTGGCTCGGTAGTGGAGGGTGAGACGCGACGATTGGTTCCACCGAGGCCTAACCAATTGAAGAGAAAAAAGACCCAGAAGAGTGCTCGAAGTCAATGACGAGTATATGGGCTAAACGAGACTAATGCAGGCCTGTTCAGCAAGTTAGCTTCCATCGTGGCCACTGAGGTCTGCTTGCACTACTGGGCGCTTTGTGGCTCGGCTGAATTCTGAAGCATAGCTTGACACAAAGCTACTGCGTACTTGGCAGAAAAGGCCAGAAAACCGGTCTCATTGGGAGGGCAACCCCAGCTCCGGTATGATTTTGCAATTGCAACCTCCGAGCTCATCTAGTTCTGTTATACTTCTGGCCATCCACGAGAACTTGGAACTCTGAGTATAAGGGAGCCAGACAGACCTACCACGCACTCAACCACGCACGAGAAGTCCGAAAGAGTAAATCGGACAATTCCACCTCCTGGAAAGCTCCCAAGAAAGCAAGAAAAACTTGGAACGACAATGCACATGCGGTAAACTCTGGTGGACGGCATGAACCGAGCAAGAGGGGAAATGGAACTCAGTATCCGTCTAGGTTTCGAATGGCCCAAACCCGATGGTTCTTGGATGTCTGTTGTCAACACAAACTCAAAAGACGTGACTGATCCAAGCTCGATTGGGCTGGACACCCCCTGGTTTTGTCCCCCGCATTATTGACGGATTTGGAGCTCGCCCCTTGTCGCGCATCATTTTTTTCTCTCCGGGGGTTTTGCAATCGCCACCTCAGCCGTCCCAAACAACTACTATGAAATACACCAACAACTAGTATATTCTTCATTCCTGTATCTCACACCACTATTCACAAACTGCGCCTCAACACCGTGCTCCAATTGCTCTAGCCAAACATCTATTCGAAGCGAGGGAAACGTCGAGAGTAAGGCCTCTTGCGACTAGAATCAGAAAGGCGGTTAATGATATCATCACCTCTGCCAATTCTTCTTGTCCTGCCGTCGGCCGTCTGGCCACGTACGCGGATTCTTGGCGGGCCTCTCAAGTCGTACAACAATATGCCAAACCTCGAACTGCTCGATCCATCATCGCCATTGTCGCCACTGTCTTCGCCATCAGTGCCCATCACGATTCACAGCTCGACCCCGTCAATAACCCCCCTCTTTTCTCCAACCAATCGCAGCACTTGTGTAGCCAAGTACGTGATTTGCATCATCCGATCCCCGATTTCACCATTTCGATCACAATTGCCCATGCCCGACAATATTCCCCACCAGTGAGGTTTGTACATTACTCCGTGGGTACCATTGCGTCTGCGGCGCTTCGTCCTCTTGCTTGGCTTAATGCGGCCAGGCCAGGTCCAACTTTTGCGTCTAAAGCAATTGTACTACACGTAATCAACATTCGAATAGCCATGCTGTTGTTGCGTATTCGAGTGAAGGCTGAGCCTCGTCATCTATTGCTACGATCCAATGGTTGTGACTCGTGGCCTTTGAGACTGAATTTATTTGTTTGATATTCCAAGGGAGACCGCTGAACACCACACTTCCTGTTCGTTTGCGAATAATCACTATCTAGCTACTAGGGGATACCTAGGTAGTTTGTGCCACATCTGAATAAACAAATGTATCGCTCTAGTCTATACGAGGTGTCATATATCTATATTATATTATACAAATAATTCAGAGTATAATAATTTGACATCAAAAGATGACACTCCTGTTCAATCAAGTAGTCGTCTGAACCTCGGAGCAATACAGACTCTTGTCCGTCATAAGGACCCGCAAAACCAACTTCTCCTTCCAGACTCTTTGAATTTATCTTAATTGTACCCACTACGGCTTAGGTTAGACTAGTATAGGATAGCTTCCGGCCATTCTACATTCCATAGCTGATGTGTATGGAACGAAGTTCATATAGTAAATTCACAGCACTTCCACCAGTTAGTAACTACACATCCTTTGAGCGCATTGTACCTCGTATTTAATGTCAGCAAATACGAGCGCAGCCGACGTGGGGTTGCAGCGTCGGGGAAAGTTAGTCGAGTCTCCAGCCTGATCGCAGTTGCAAAGTGCCCAAAGCTGTTCATAATGAAGTTCATCCTAGCCTTCCCATCAATAATACAGCTTTCTTTTCATGATTCGAAGCATATTCGACCTCCCATGCCAGACGAATGCCACCCTTTCCCGCGCCTCGCGATCGGGATGGTTTTCACGTTGCGCTGATATGCGCTTTGCAACTCGAGGCTGATTGCGTGCATGCAGTCTTCGACAAATTCTGGGAAGATGATGGCAAGCAATACGGCAAGACCCCTGGGGACCCGAATGCCTATACACCAGGGGTAATAGGCCAGCACAATGTGGTCCTGGCTTATCTGCCAGGCATGGGAACTGTCAACGCGGCTGTGGTGGCAGGGTCCATGCTAATCAGTTACCCAAACATCAAACTGGCTTTAGTAGTTGGAATCTGCGGAGGCATGCCATATGGGCCTAATGAGGAAGAGATCGTGCTTGGGGATGTCGTCATCAGCCAGGCAATTGTGCAATATGACTTCGGAAGACAATATCCAAACGGCTTCAAGAAGAAGTCCGGTATACTGGACACCTTAGGTCGACCTAATCGGGAGATAAGAACCATTCAAGCCAAGCTGGAAACTAATCAATACAAGACGAAAATGCAAGAGCAAATCGCTGTGCTGCTCCCTAGGATTCACCTAGAAATGCCAAAGACACAATATCCAGGCGTTGAAAACGATATACTCTATCATTCATCATATGTCCATCAGCACAATTCAAGTGCGGCATGCAATGTTTGTGAGTTAGGCGACCAGATGTGTCAAGAAGCCATCCAAATGAAATGTGAAGACCTAGGCTGTGAGACGGTCATGCAAGTTGCCCGTAAGCGTTTGGCCAATTCACCCAAGACGCAACCAATGGTTCACTTTGGAATCGTTGGTTCAGGGAATGCCGTCATGAAATCTGGACAACATCGTGATCAACTTGCCAGGGCTGACGAGATTGTCGCTCTTGAGATGGAGGGGGCAGGAGTATGGGATTCCTTCAACAGTATTGTTATTAAAGGGGTATGTGACTATGCGGACAGTCATACGCGGAAAGGGTGGCAGCAATACGCGGCGGCAACGGCGGCAGCGTGTATGAAGGCATTCTTAATGGAATGGACTTCAGAGCACCCTCTTGACAATGATGGACACATGGACACCGTGGAGCACATGGACAATCAGACTCGCATTGAGATCCTTCGATGGTTATGCAACGTCCCCTACAAAAAACACCACGCGAACATGGTTAAAGACCTGCTTGCTGGATCAGGAAAGTGGTTGGAACAACATGATTTCTTCAAAGACTGGAGAAACGCCAGTACGTCATCTGTACTCTGGCTCCACGGAATTCCGGGAGCTGGCAAGTCAAAATTGGTTTCCAGAGTCATATCACTACTGCAGAACGCATCGGCTTCATCCTCATCCGATGAACCTATTGCATACTTCTACTGCACGCGGAATACTGCTGAAACCGAAAGGGCTGATCCCACTACCATTCTACGTGCAGTCTTGAAACAGGTTGCGTATTCTGCGCCGGATGGATCGCTTTCTCGGCTGATCGTTGACGCATTCAGAGACAAGAAGAGAGATGCAGATGAAGATGGGATTGATCCAGAGCCGTTGTCGTCCGAAGAATGTGTCCAACTAATCATCCATATCGCCAAACGCACCTCTATGACAATCGTTATCGACGCTCTGGATGAGTGCGATCCAGGAAAGAGACATATCCTTCTCGAAGGGCTCGAAACAATTCTGAAAAATTCCAAGAATGTTGTGAAACTGTTTGTTTCCAGTCGAGATGACGCGGATATTAAAATGAGATTGACAGCAAGCCCGAATATCTACATCAGTGCGACTGATAACGCCTCAGACGTTGAGCGATATGCGCACACAGAAATTGACAATGCCATTCTCCGGAAAAGGATACTCAACGGGAATGTTCCGTCATACCTGCAAGAAGATATTATCAGCAGATTAACTGCACGTGCTCAAGGAATGTGAGTTCAGTCTACACTGAAGTCCTGCCCGGCATCACTCAAACTCGCTTATTAGGTTTCTCTCTGTAGCTTTGCAGATCCAAGCACTCTGTGATCATCAACGCATCAACCTGGAAGAAGATGTCCTCGAGGAGTTGTCATCATTACCGAAGTCTTTGGCAGAGTTGTGGGCTGATGCCATGGCTCGGATCAGTCGCAAGAATAGTGCGGCCAACATTGTCGCGATTCAATCTCTGTGCTGGATCCTTTGCGCTCGAGAAGCTCTGCAAGCAGAAGAATTCGTTACTGCGATATGCCACGCAGCTCGCGTTGATTTAACCAAACATGAAATCATCACTGTATGTGAAAATCTCGTTGTCTTGGACGACGAAACGAATGTCTTCCGCTACGCCCATTTGTCGGTTCGCGAATTCATGGAAACTGCCGACGAATTCGATATTGGCACTGTGGAATCGTCACTAGCGCTGCAGTGCTTGACATTCTGTGTGGACGGCATTACCCAAGGTGACTCGGACGGAGAGGACGCTGCGGAAGATTCCTTCTTATTGTATGCTACACTGTATTGGCCGTTTCATTCTCGCGCGGCGTGGCACGAGAAGACATCTGAGCTTACATTGCTTCTGGAGCGCCTCCTATCGCAACCTTGTACCAGTATGAGCTTTATGCAACATTGGGTTTCATATGTCGAGCAACTGTCTACAGTCAATGTTGAAGACAAGGGGAGTATGAGACTGCAGTTATCTCTGAGTAGAATGCGACATCCTATTTTTTTGGTGGTTGCTTTTGCGTTCAACGAATTCTATAATGACAACTGGACTGCAGACCTTAACGATATGCACTTAGTAAATGAATATGGACTGACACCGCTGGCCGTGGCTTGTAACATCGAAAACTTTGCCATGGCTCGAATTTTGGTTATGAAAGGCGCTGCCGTGGACATCATGGACAATGATCGAGGTTCGATAGTCAGGGGAAGGGTCTCCATTTTCCAAAATCCGCTCTGTGCTGCACCGTACCATGGATGGAGAGAGCTTGTAGAATTCCTTCTGGAAGCTGGGGCTCAACCCTACTTGCCTTACAACTCTGGTAATTTACTAGCTCTGTCGGCGGCGGCCATGCTTGACGATATGGAAATCACGAAACGGCGTCTTGCAGCTAGGGCTCATGCCCATATGCATGAGCTCTACTCGGGAAAGCCTCCTTTATTATACGCAGCCCAAGAGGGACATACAGAGGTCTGCCGCGTGCTTCTAGAGGCAGGGGCGTCTCCGAACATGAAGTCTGGATCTGCTGGACCTGAGAATCTTCCTCTGGAACAGGCATGTAAGAGAGGCGATCTATCGCTGATTCAGCTCCTCTTGGAATATGGTGCTGACATGGAGGCACCCACGGCGTGGAGGGGAACACCACTGGCCAGCGCCGCATGGGAATCAAGGTTGCAAGTTGTTGAATACCTTCTATCAAAGGGTGCTGATCCTAGGTTACATTCTGGGCCCTTTGGTACGGCTTTCCTGTCAGCGGTGGCTGTGGGGAGCCCTGAGATTGTCTTGCTAATGCTTCGAAAAGACCTTGATGTCAGCTATGTCGGTCCCCGAGGCACAGCCCTTGGATTGGCGATTGGTTACCGATGTCCTGAAGCTTTGCGATTACTATTACACTCTGGCGCAGACGTGCACACAGATTGCAATTGGAACGGAGTAGTCCACAACGCTTTTACCTTTGCTGCTGTGGAGGGAAATCAAGCAATCATGATAGAACTGCTCGACTTTTCCAGTAATCAAGGGATCCGGCCACCACTAGATCTCATGTTGGTGCATGCTCTGGACTCTGCATACAGCGAAATGAGAAGCGAAAACATTCACCTACTCCTCGAGCGAGGCGCAGATGTAAACGTAAAAGCTGAATTCGGCAAAACTACCTTGCATTATGCAGTTCAAGCCGGTCGTCTCGAAGATATCCGGCATATTTTGTCTCTTCCTGTGGATTTGGATGCGGTAGACCAGTACGTAGGATCTATACTGCAAGCATTATGTCATCGCAATCCGGATCACTATTCCGCTTCTCGGAATGAGACAGAGGACAACATAATTTTCCGGCTGTTGCTCGAAAAAGGCGCGACGTTCGACACTGGGGGCGGCCCTCATGATAGTTTTCTACAAACTGCAGCATATGAAAATCGCCCAGCTTTCATTGCCCAGGCAATAGAACAAGGGGCAGTCTTCCGGAATGACGCTGGAAGTTGCTGTGGCGCCTGTCACGCGGCTGCAGCACGGGCTCACCACGAGGCTCTTGAGGCCCTGCTGCAGTCCAGACCAAATATAGATGCGAGCTGCGAGCCATACGGCAGTATCTTAACCGCAGCCGCTTGTCATGGGCGACAGCCTGCATCCCAGAGGCTGGAACGTTGGCGGACCTTCGCTGAAAGAGACGCAGACGATGAAGCAATGGCATTTGAAGGAAGTATATGGCGAGTGCGACCAGAATCATACGATCAGATTGCTGCTCGGCTCCTAGACGCCGGTGCACGAGTGGATATCCCCGGAGGGTATTTTGGCTGCGCTTTACAGGCAGCAGCATATGTAGGCAATGCTACCTTGGTGCAGAAACTGATCGCTGCTGGAGCAGAAGTCTGCTCTTCTGGGGGTTTCTATGGATCATGTCTCCAAGCTGCTGCTGCTGGGGAGTCCCAGTCTTACTTTCTCGTCCAAAAGCTCCGTCATGATGCCGTCTGAAGATGAAAGCGAGACACCGGTGGTCGACCCGTATGAAAATACGATCGACATTCTACTAGCCGCAGGAGCGGACGTCAATGCCCGTGGCGGATTCTTCAATTCGTGCCTGCAGGCAGCTGTGCACAGCGATAATGTGGCAATTGTGTGCAAGTTATTGTCGGCGGGGGCTGAGGTTTCCGAAGATGGTCAAGGTTTCTACGGCGGCTGCATTTCAGCTGCTTTATCCTTTGGAAAACAGATACTGATGAGTGATTGGAATCGTCCAAAGGCCGATGCTGAGGATATTAATGCTGAGAAAATTCTTGGTCTCCTCTTACGCAATGTGCCGGCAGCACTACTCGACGAATCCTGCTTTGGAGCCTATCTGCGAAGTCGAGACAAGCAGAACACTAGAGGTCTTACTATTCTGCAGAGGACTGCACCTTTTATCTCACTTGCATTGAGAGGCAGGACACTTGAGCAATTCAATGGATGCTTTAGCCTCTTATTGTTTTATATCTAGTTTGCTATTCGCTAGATCGGGTAACCTCGATCAACAACAACTGGTATACTTGAAGCAGCCCACTCCAACGACAAGGAGAGAGTAGTCATGGTAGTCCACCTCCCGACTCCTAGTCACGATTTACTACGAATTGAGTCATTCCAAGTCCTATTCGATTCTGAGTATTTACATACTAATAGGCTTATAAGGTACTATTAGCTTATCTTATTTTGTAACGTAACTATTTAAAAACAGTTTAAAAACTTATCAATAATATACTTGTCGCGTTTATGCTGGACCCGATTCCAAGGAGTCAGTTTGAGAATTCGGGGACTACCTACTCGTAGTACCCTCTCGTCAGCGCTAAGGGCCTCGCTCTTGTCCTAACACTCAGTTTTCCGACAGGTGGATGATATGCCTTGCTACAGTATGCGTGCCTACGCGTAGCAAATAAACACTACATTGGGCATTTGATTTTTTTTGGTTGCGCGTTAGGTGCTCTAAACCCTAGCAGCCGGCCGATCGAGTATCCTACAATCCCGGCCAACTGCCCAACCCACCACCCCCAAGCTCGAAAGCCTTCGCAGCCTTCAAGACCCCAATATCATCCCACCGCTTGCCGATGATCTGCATACCCACAGGCAACATACCAGGACTCGTCGCCGCATCACCACCATCACCACCTCTCGCCGGCACCCACCCACAAGGCACATTCAGCGCCGGATGACCCGTAACATTAAACGGGGCCGTATTATTGGTCGTGCCAACGACCAACTTAAACTTATCCATGACACTACTGCCACCGAGTTCCTCCGGGCGAGGATCCGGCAACGGCGGCGCGACATTCGGCGTCGTGGGCGTGACGAGCACATCGAACGACTCAAGCGCAGCATCATACGCGGCGCGCAGCTCAAGGACATGCCGGTGCGCTTTCGCCTGCACGTTGGCGCCGTACTTCTCGCTAAGGAACGTCTCCGTCAGAATCACATTGATGACGGCCGGGTTCGCGACACGCAGCAGCTCGTACATCTCCTGGTCCGGCGGCCACCGCAGCGACAGGTGTGGCATGTTGTGGCTGAGCACGTCCGGGACGCGGCCCCCGACCGCCAGCCGCGCCATGTGGTTCCGCGTCGCGGCTGTCCAGATTGCGGCGCCTAGCAGGTGCATTGGGAGTGAGATCTCGGAGACTTCTGCGCCTGCGGCTCGGAAGTGCTTAATCGCGGCGGAACGAACGATTTCTGCGACTTCGGGCTGTGTCCCGGGCGAGGTGAGTGATTCTTTGATTATGCCGACTTTGAGCCCCTTTCCGGCTTGTGAACTTGATTTCAAGGCCGCGCTGTAGTCGAGGACGTTGTGCCTGAGTGGCGTTTCTGGAGTCATGCGTCCATCTAGGCCATCGTATCCGGCAATCGCGGTGAGCACGGTGGCGATGTCCTCGAGATTTCTCGCCATGGGCCCCGTGAAATCAATCATGGGATGAAGGCCCGCAATCCCGGTATATGGTACGAGACCGTGCGTGGGCTTCAATCCGTAAACACCGCAATAAGCCGCTGGGACACGAATACTCCCGGCCTGGTCGCCACCGATTGCAAGGTCGATGTCTTCACCTGCTTCTTCCAGACCCGGCACCCCCGCCGCTCTCGCCACTCCCAACGCCAATAGTGCCGCTCCACCGCTCGTGCTGCCTCCTGTATTGTAGTTCCGCAGCCAGGGGTTGTGCACCGGCCCGTTGACAGACGTGTACGACAGCGGCATCAGGCAGTAGTTCTCACATGTCGAAGTCCCGGCGATGGTGACGCCCGCCTCGAGAAGACGTCGCGTCACTGTTGCGTCGATGGTGGCGATGGGATGTTTGCCATCGCGGGAGACGAGTTGTGGGAAGGTTCCACATGTGTGCGGCAGGCCTGCCACTGAGACATTGTCCTTGATGGTGATCTTGCGGCCTTTCAGTATATCCGAGGTGGGCTTCTCAGCCACGAGTTCTGCTTGATGGCTCCATGCGTTCAGGTTATTGTGTTTCGCTTTTCGATATTGTCGCCCACCGACTGTGGGTATCGGTGAGAGCCGTGGGTCCACGTAATCGGGCAATGCATCGACATTCGCGGCGGTCACATCGGCGGATTGCAATGCTAGCAGGAATGCATCTTCGTCACTCTTCGAGATGATGAAGTTATTCTTGGCCGCGGCATCATGGAGTATTTCAAGACTGACGCTTGAACTGTGCTTTTTTTAGTAATGACGCATTGCTGCCACCGAATTCTGAGGCATACTTTTCGCCGTCGAAAGCAATGATCGACATGGTGCTTGAAGTTGATGTTACAACTTTTCGTAAAGAATATCCGTGATATTCGATGATTTTCAACGTGCCAGATAAAGGTTCCGTTCAACAGAGATGAAATGGAATGACTCGCCTCGTGGGTGAAGGAGCAATATCAAGTCGCGGATCTCCATGGCGCGGCGTACATCTCCATAATTCCCATGTGCCGCGGTAGCACTTTCGGAGATCGCGTCCAGAGGTTCGCAATGAATTAATGTTGTTCCAGCTTGCCCAGCCATGTAAAAGTAGGCGAGAATTTTCTTTCCAAGTGATAGATATCCGATGCCCGATCCATAACGATGTCTTGAGTGGAGCGGTGTCAACCCTGTGCATTTTCAGGGACATCCTCAAGCCAATTCCATTCCACCAGCACTCTTCCTTGATCAATATCTGCCAGCGTTGCAAAGACTTCCATAGTAATGTCGATGTCGGTTGGTTGACAGCCTGTGCATCTGTCGACCACAGTCAAGTCCACGCTCTTATTGTCCCTTCTGGCTCTGATCTTTTTCCCACATAGAGGATTTGCATTAGGATTGGTTCCCACGCTCACCGCGTCGAACACAAGATGTGACACGGCCACAATCTTGTCGCCATCCTTCGACGTGACGCCGCATGCGCCCAAACCCGGGTCATAGTATGTAAGGTCTCCGGTATATGGTCCGCCTCGTCCGGAAGGTAGAGGGAGATTCTGAGTCTTGCGGCGAGTAGAAAGTCCGGCTGCAAGACCGATGATGAGGATAAGGAGCGCGAGGACTGCGGAGATAATGATAATGCGGGTTCTTTTCGATAGACCCTTCCATCTTTCCATCAGTGTCGGCTTTTTCGGATAGATTCGTGCTGACTGAGGCACGGGAACGGGTTTGCGACGGACAGTCGCACTTCGCGCAGCCTCGGTCGCATTGATATCTGCTTCAGTCATGGCTGCAAAACTTTTATGTAGATTAAATATATTTTCACATCAAGCTGTGCATTTCGTGAGAAGGAGTGTGACACCAGTGCAGTCGCAGCGACCATGGTTTTTTGAAAAGGATCGCCGCCAGAAACAAGGAAGCAACGTCTTGCATAAAGAATTGGTTGGCGTTCCGATTCCAGCTAAAAGGAAATTGCCGGTGAGGAATTGGTGGCTCGCTTATTACCGTGGCGTTGGTGGTTGATTGGGCTGCCCCTTGTTTACCCCAGACACCACATGCAGCAATTATATTTATTCCCAGAGCCATCAGCTTTGATGTGTTATCCAGGAAGAAGTCTTGTATATATTTCATAATAGCAGTATATCTATGTCCATTCGCCTCATAACATCTCGCCAGTCGAGTCCGACATCTCCAGCGTTACAATCCTGCTCTATTCCAAGAGTCTCGCGATCCGCCCAAACTTGGCGAACCACCGAATGCATGTCCGTTCGATTACCAGCAAATACCATTTCACTTTGACAAAAGTAGCGAGATGCCAAATGCTGATCTTCACTCGTAAAGGCTTCCGCGGCTGCGATAAACACTGGCCAAGCTGAGACTTCACCTCCACCTGCGTCCATGAACTTTCCAACATTTGTAAGCACTTGATGCACGTAACTGGCCACTGCTGATGGAGGACGTTGGAGAACGACTCGGCACAGGTGAATCATTACAGCCCCGTCAAAGATTTGTGAATGAAGTTTGACGAGAGTCTGTGTTGGTGATGGCATATCAAACTCGAGCTCTTCATTCGATGATTGCTCTGCCTCCAATTGATCATCTTGGAAGTTTTCAAGCTGTTGTATTATTTGATAGACTTGTTCGAGTGTTGCCGGGCTCATGTCCTGCGATTCAGTCCTGCCGCTGCGTGCGATTTGTACCTCCAACAAGCGAATTTGGTGAATTGCTTCCAGATGACGGGCGTTTCCACCAACTGTGCACCCAAGTCGTGGTTCGGTCATCATCTCGGTGAGTAAATTGTGCACTGGGGAGACAGGCGTTTCAAACACAGCGCCAGAGTTGTTTGCAGTCTCAGCGAAAATGATACCGAGCACAAAACTTTGCGTCACTATCCAAGAATCCCATGACAACGACCATGGTCTATCAGGCAGATATTGTGATACAAATCCAATGGCGCCTCGATAATGCTCACGCCAGCCATGTGAATTGTTTTGAAAGACATGCTGAACAGCGATGAGTGATAATACCGCGGCTAAGACGCTGGTATAGTCATCAGTTTGTGAGCTCAAACTATTGCGGAGCTCTTTGATCGCCACTCCAATATATTTCACAGCATGGGCTTTCTCGCCCGCACAGTTTCGAGTACCTTTCAGATGAGCAAGGTGAAGGGCACCCTGAGCAAGTGTTGCAAAATATAATGCGCGTGCCCCTGCAGTCGCCTTCCGGGACCCGATTGCCAGGTAAGTTGACTTCCAAGGGTTGCCGGCAGCATCAACAGGTACCATGAGTGACGAAACATGAAGAATGTAATGGTGAAGGAAGCGAGCCTCATCCTTGTCATTCATGGTAATCTGAGGCAGAGGTCTCATAATTGACCACTTCTGCTTATGATGTTGGTGAAAGTCGACGGTCTTGTCGCTCTGCACACAAGTGGAAAGGCTCAGCTGAGAGGTTATCACCCATTGATCACTCGTTCTAGCTTTCTCTTGCGCAAGGTGTAAGGAATGTGGGCTTGTCGGGGTTGAAGATTGAGAGTCTGTGGTTGACCCAGAATCGACATCACCTGAAGCATCACTAAGGGTGGTGGAGAATTGGCTGCTCACTGAGTGATACTCTCCACAAAACGATGAATCTTCATCGCTCGGAGGGGGGATGTATTCACTTAGGTTCACATCAGTCAAGGCCGGGCTGCTATTGTACTGGAATGATGAGAAAGGCGTCCGAGCTTGGTGCAGGCGATAATGGCAGCAGTCTTGATTGCATTGAGTGATCAGATGGTCAATCTCCTTCGAGCTCCATTTTGGATGATTCGCCCAGGTCAGATGAGATGGATATGACCTTCGCTGGCAGGGTGGGTACTCTCCACTAACGGGGTCGACCCAAGCTAAACGGATATGATAACCTTCACATATTAAATGCGAGCGCTTACAAGCCGAGCATTTTGGCTTCAGGGTATCACAGCGAACGTTTCGTCGCCGACAAGTCCAACAACCGGCAAAAGTTCTTGTTGAGGACGTCTTTGGCATATCGAAGAACACCTGGTCAGAATTCCATTTTGTAATCACATCTGTATTTCAACACATAGCAGTATTGTGAGAATTGCAACCGGCTTCCTAATGGCCAGACACCCGACTTCGTGAATCAGGATGGTCAGTAGGAACTTCGTGATGCTCAATTGAAAAGTAAATGAGTTGCTCAGATGGGGGACTTAATCTTTCGGGATCCTGAGATGACCAGTTGGAAGGTCAGGCCGCCCAGGTTCAACGCAGAGGAGCAACATCTCCAATTCAAAACGGGCAGCCCATAACGAAAGCCCTAAAAAGTACCTAACGTGGATCATTTGGCAATCCGATTGGTTGTAGAACCTGATTTTCGCAGTTGGGTTCGTCGGCTCAGCCAACTATGGTATCCTCACAACCTCCTTCGACATCAGTTTGAGCATTGCAGCATGGAATATGAGATATTGCACATTCTGTGATGCCCTGTTCAGGGAAGCCAAAGTTCAAAATCAGCTCACGTGATTTCGCGTTTGCCAAGAAATCGCGTAGCGCGGTAGGTAGTTTGACCGTGTTGACTTGAGCTTGAAATTCAGATGGATGAGTGAAGGGCAATCGCATCTCAATTCATAATCCAAACATCGGTGAGAATTGCCCTTGGCAGGCTGAAGACATTTGAGACCTGCAGCTTCGTCCTTGAACATAATCAGGCCGAAACATGAGGCTGATCTCTAGTAGGGTGAATGAGGTGAGAAAAGATCTGAGAAGTGATTCAAAACAGGCTGGACTGCCGTCATAGGGCGCATTTCATCATCTCCTTAGTGATGTTGACCAGTCATTACTTTTTCTTGGAAGTTGCCGCTACTTGGATCAAGTAACATCAAGGCTTCATGGTCTTTCTTCGACAATTAAATCTCACCTCACTCCTTCAAGCCCAGGGCGAGTCAAGATACGACCGCGATGACATCATCGGACTCCTCTCTCCCCATCTCGACTGCGCAACATGAATTGCTCTCCCCGCCTCCGTCACCGTTCTCTAACCCCGAGCAACCTATAATCGCCACGGGTCACCTGGGTATGATCATCGAGAATGAAAGTCTTCTTGAAGGTGTTGCTCCGTCGTCAGACCCAACGATAGGTGCACCGACAATCAAGCCCGAAAACTCAAGACCAAGACGGCGGATAACGTATGTGTCCCGACACTTTGCGAAAGATGGGCAAGAGAAGGCGCCTCGCCGACGTCCACGAGCATCTGGCAGCCAGACTCGGAAATCTAAACAAAGCAAAGAAGAGACAATGGACGGCCGAAGCGTTGAAGCATCACTGTCCTCACCACCAGTTACTCCCTTAAAACCACAGCCACGCATATACTATGGCTATAATATCGACGATTTCTCTTCTGACTCGAGTCTTACCGATGTGCCTGACGACTTCGATGATCTTGCGGACCCCTTTTTACCTCCACCTACCCCTGAGTTACGCCCGACTATCGATTCGAAGGCCAAAGGAAAGAGGATACGCAGTCCCACCAAGTCACCTTATTTTCCTCATCCCCATAAGCACCGTCCAACCTTCCTCTCTACACTGCCATTCCCTCCATTGGCTCACAAGAGATTCGGCCTAATGCAGGAGCGATTGGCTCATGATCCATTCCGGCTCCTCATTGCGACCATATTCTTGAACAAAACTCCTGGTGAGCGAGCAATGCCCATTTTCTACCAGCTGATGAGTCGCTACCCAACCCCTGCGGAACTTGCTGCAGCAGAAGTTAGTGACATCACCGACATCATATATGTATTGGGATTCCAGAACCAGCGTGCACGAAAATGTGTCGAAATGGCCAAAGTATGGCTCGAACGTCCACCAGAATGTGGCAAAAGATACAGAAAACTTAACTATCCCAGCAAAGGCGATGGAAGAGACGTCAAAGACAGTGATGTTATCGATGACCATGATAATCGTGTCGCTTGGGAAATTTCTCATCTTCCTGGCCTTGGACCATACTCACATGACAGTTGGCGGATGTTTTGTCGTGACAAATTACGTGGTGTGTCGAGTAGTTGGAACGGTGAAGATGCCGAGGATCCCAATAGTTTCGAACCAGAATGGAAGCGAGTTCTTCCTTTGGACAAGGAGCTACGAGCTTACTTATCATGGGTTTGGATGAAAGAAGGGTGGATTTGGAACAAGGAGACTGGGCAACGAACGAAAGCCAGTGATGAACTCATGGCTCGAGCCAACGGCGGTGGCATAATCGTCGAGGAGAAAGACTGTGAGCATCTAATTGTGAAAAGTGTGGACCCAGAAGCCGTGAGCATGCTTCAGGGAGAGAGAACTGTAGAACACACAGCGGGCGATTTCCTACCGAGCACCCAGATCATTGTCGAACCAGAGAAACCCAATTTGGAAACGCCAGACGATTCAGGAAATGTTCAGAATACCTGAGATGTTCTAGGCACCTATTTAGGATGGTAGCAACCAATGCGACCAGGTGATGGGTCGTCCTTCTCTAGGATTACAATATCCAACGCCGCCGCTCCATAGCATTTTGGCTACACATGATACAAAAACTTGCAGCTTGTTGAAAAAAAAAAATGAAAAATTCTCTCTGGAGTCAACCAAATTCCAGCGTCTGCGCCAAGAGGAAATTAACCACCTGCGTTAGGTAGGTAACGTTTCAACAGTCGCGCAGCGGTGCGACTTCTTTTCGCCGTGGAGTATCCGCTTGAGTTAATAGTAGATGCTCGTGAGATCTAATTGTGAGCACGTAAGCCACCCGATCGATTAATGGTTGCGTCTCCTGAAGCCGAAGCGTCCAGGTGATCTTGATCCGCTTCCCATCGACTCCTTCTCACGGGTATCAACTCCAGGGTTGACCTGACTCTTCCTGATAGCCTTCCTCTTGCCCGTACAGCAACAGACGCCGCAGCAGGTACCAACTTGCATCAAGAATCCGAGCAAATTAAACCCCGTCCCTATCCACATGAACGCCAACATCGGGATTCCCAAACTCGCTCGAATGTTCAAGTCTTCCGCTACGGAGACCTTGTCTTTGAAGATGACGAACATGACAGTTGCAATCACCGAGCCCACAGCAGTGAACAGTAACGATGCAAACGTTATGATCGTGATTGGGAGCTGGCGCAAGAAGATACGGCGAGCTTTATGCTGCCATCGCGGTTTCTTGGAGAATCCCAATGGTGCGAGGAAGATGCAGAGGAACGTCAATATCGTGCCAATGAGGAAACATGCGAACATCCATGTGCTGGCAAGCTTGACCAAGTTAAGGACATCGACGATTTCCGTGGGCAGCGTTATGGAAGCTCCTGCCAAAAGCTCGTTGAGAATGATTTCGACGGGGTTGAACCAGTACAGGGTTTGTGTCGGCGAACAATGAGTGATTCCCTGACCGGCATATCCCTCGCAGAAGTTCCAGAGTCCGACTTGGTAAAAATCATGCAGTCCGATGGATTGAGCAATGGAATTTATGAATACGGCATTCGGTACTGATGCAGGAATAATGTTGGCCAGGTCGATCTTCAGAAAATATGTATCTCGGATAACGGGCTTGTCATTAATATTTCCGATCTCAACGAGGATAAGAAAGATTAATGCTATTAGATAGCTCAGTGCTGTGAATATTCGAAGACCGGTCGGTTTAGGCTTTTGGTAGCCAACAACATCGTCGTCTCGTGGAGGTTTTTCAGATCTCGAGAACATGCCCATCGTGGACTTGGGCACCGTCCAGTGCGCTGCAAGTCTCCTCTATCCTATCGACCGTTGGGGTGCCGTGGTTAACGTGAAGTTCTGAAGTGTCGATACTATCTATCTAAGGGAGTGAAAATAATACTTGCAAAGACTGCCCAGAGAGCATTTGGGCTGCTAGATGCGTCATGCAACAGGTACACGCAATGATGGTCTCAAGCATCGAAAACAATTCTCACCCTGGGTTGTCGGATCATGGATGACAGTTGCCCATGTGGGCGCCTCAGACACCACTAGCTTCAAGCCTTTTCCGTGGAGTGTTGTTGATGGTCGGGTCGCTTGTCATAAAAAGCGGATGTTTGACATCATATCGAGGTCAAATCCCGAGTCTAACGAGTCGTTTCGTGTCTTGGAAGTACAAGTGCAAGCCTTATCCTGGCCCGATCGACGCGTGGCGGAACCTTGTTTGTTCAACCATTTCTCAAACTTTGGCGACCTAGGAGTATCGGTTGCTTCAGATCAAGAGACTTGTGCACAATAATCCAAGGTAAAGAGAAGATCTATACATGGATACCATGACTTTGAACGAGACCTCAGCTACGGCAAGGCTGGGTGAGCTATACACCGCCAATACACGAACTCGCCATCCTCGAGTCGGAGTTAATTGTTTGCCACAACAAATTTCTTCCAAGACCCGTTCACGCGTCATCGTGGCTGTCATGTTTTCTTCATGCCAACGACCCATGCTGTATCCACCTCGAGCAGGTCTCCACTGCAACAGGTCCACGGGATGAAATCAAACCTCTTCCGGCTGCCGCATCAGTGCCTCGTTATCATGGCCCTTGAATCTTGACCTCATGTACAAACTGATTCTTTCAAAGTGGAATTCTTGTTGTCAGAAAAGTTGAAAATTAATGAAGAACGTTTTTTGAAGTACGTGGCCGGCAAATTGAGCCAGACGTCTTGTATTTTCAGCCTGGTTGGATTTCCTAACGTCTTCCTGGTCAATTATCACACACATAGGCCACCATGAGGGCCAGCCTCTTAGTGATTGTCGGCTTTGTGCATCAAGTATTCTCACAATCGATTACATTATCAGGAACAGACACGGCAGCAGCGACGTCGACTGCCCCCGACTATGTCACCAGCGGCGTTACATATGTTGACGAGTCCAGCACATTAAGCATCACATCGACCGGAGACTATGGCTCAATAACAGACCTCTCCAGTGCCATAGCATCCGCCAATGGCACGATGTCCTCGAATGCCACCACGACAGGAAATTCCACAAGTGCTACGCAGACTTTACTTGTTGGCTCTGCAAGGACGACGACTGCTCTGAATGGTACTGCTGCAGGAAACTCTACTGCTTCCGCAACCTCGAGTGCCGCACAGCCTTCGAATACTGTGCCTTGTAATGGTTTCCCGGAATTTTGTGCACGCAAATACAGCAATATCACGCATGTTGCCGCTCACAATAGCCCGTTCGTACGTCCTGGAAATCTGGCGGCGAATCAAATGCTCGATGTTGAGACGCAACTTAATGATGGCATTCGAATGCGTAAGTTTACTATTTCACATTTGGTACTCTGGGAATCGACTAACCATTTTCAAGTCCAATTTCAAACACATTTGGAGAACGGCACTATTTATCTCTGCCACAGCTCATGCGAGATCTTGAACGTCGGAACGCTTGAAGACTACCTCCGCACGGTGACGAGATGGCTCCGAGCCAACCCTTATGATATCGTCACGATCCTAATGGGCAATTCCGACGTACTAAATCCCCACAACTATACAGCACCAGTAATCAACTCCGGCCTGATCGACTTCGTCTACACAGCGCCCACCCGCCCAATGCCTCTCGACTCCTGGCCCACCCTCAGCGAGATGATCTTCTCCAACTCCCGCGCCGTCGTAATGCTCGACTATGAAGCCAACCAGGAGGAAATTCCCTGGCTCCTCGACGAATTCAGCCAATTGTGGGAAACACCCTTTTCGCCCACCGACCGCGACTTCCCATGCACTGCACAGCGCCCACCGGACCGACCTCGCGAGAACCGTGAGGATCGCATGTACATGATGAACCAGAATCTGAATCTCGATGTGTCGCTCGTGGGAGTGAGCATCGACATTCCAGCCTCGAACATGCTGAACGAGACCAACGCTGTTGAAGGGTACGGGTCCGCAGGCTGGAGCGTGCTTAACTGTACGAGAGAGTGGAATCGTCCGCCGACTTTCTTGCTTGTGGATTTCTACAACATCGGGAATTTCAACGGGAGCGTCTTTCAGGTCGCGGCTGATGCTAACGGGGTCACCTATAACAGGGACTCCTGCTGTGGACTGGAAGAGCGACGCACTAGGAACGCGGGAAGCGCTACGGGAGTACCGATCGGATGGATCCTATCCCTTCTCTGTGCCGTGTCTATGGCTGTTTCGTTGTAGTCGCCGTGCGTTGCGGTTCCATCGATTACTGATGGTGATCCACGAATACCGGCTCGATAGTTTGCCGTATGGACTGGAATGTGTGCATTTTGGGAAAAGCGTTGTAGGTGCATAGCGTTTGGTGTTCTGGAACCTTGTGGGCCACTGATGTCTAGATCCTTACTATTCATGTACTCTTATTCTTAATCTATCCCTGCTTTATAGGCTTTCATCACATCCTCTACGCATCCAGGGTCGTCCACCTTTGCCCCTCGTATCTTTGCGTACATCAGCCCTCCTTAGCCACCTGCTCGCTCGATACATGAGTATCCGTCACGTCGCCGTTCCCTGCCGCAGCAGCCCTGGCTTTGTCGCCCCTCTTCACAAAATACCAGGCCGTGCTGACAGATGCCACCGTACAAGTAAGCAGAGCGATCGAACATGAAAAGCTTACTCGATACGTCGGACCGAACTTGGATTGGTAGATTTGTGGTCCCTACGATGATTGTCAGTGAATGGGGGAGATCAAGCACGAGGCTGAAGTCTCGATCCGACTTACCACTATGCCCATCAGTTGACACGAAGCCTTCGCATTGTTAGTCGTCAAGCAAACATATCCTGTCGTAAGAACTCACATTTGTAACCCCAATAGCAAGACCAGCCGTAGTCGTGCCTCGTGCTGCGCGAATTCGTTCTGGCCAAATGATTGCGAAGAAGCTCTGGGAGGCAGCAGTTGCAATCATGACGAAGATATACTTGGCGACCTTGTGCTTGACCGTGATCAAAAGGATGTAGCATATGATTTGCAGCACTTCGACGCCGATTCCAGCAACCCAGGGGCTCAGACGTTTCGTATGGATGAAATATGCAAGGCCGCAAAGGATGATAAAGACCATGGTATAAGGTGGCTAGAGAGTAGTAATATTTGTTAGGAACGGATATATCAGCAAATGGGTAATTTGGTGTCTCACCATAGTCATCAACTGCGAGTTAGCAGTCCCAGAGATCCCAAGCTCGTAGATGACCGTTGGTAGTACGAAGGAGATTCCCCACCCTCCGATGCCATGGGTGATCCAGATCATGAGAAATGGCACAAAGGTCGGGTCTTTGAACAGAGCCTTGACCTGCGAGAAATCCCAGGTCTTTGCGTTCATCGTTGGGGCCTCGGTGGGCAAGGATGCCAGGATTGCCTCCTTTTCGTCCTTGGAGAGGAATTTGACCGTCTCGGGATCTAGCCATTGTTAGTCAGTTCGTCTCTGAGTGTTTGAGCTGTTGCTTGGTACTGACAGTTTGGTAGGTAGAAGAATGTGTAGACCGCACAGAAGAGGATTGGAAGTCCTTCGAGAATAAAGACCTGGACAGGCATTAGTACAAGCGGTACCTCGGTGTCCTAACAGTCTCTTGCTCACCCATCGCCAGCCAGCAAGTCCACCAGCCCCATTCATGAATGATATACCGTAGGCTAGTCTTGTTAGCTGTGCTTTTGATTTCCAGGAATGAGTAGATCTTACCGAGTAGTCCACTAACAGTACCAGAGAACATTCCACATGCATAGAAGAATGCCTAGAAAGTATTAGTACAAATTAAGATACCAAAATGAGGCCCAAACGAACAATTCTCAATGGCAGTTTATCAGTGGGATACCAGAAGCTCAAATGGTACCTGGTAAACACGAGTCAGATCAACAGCCACATCACTTTCTCATCGCCGAGGAGGGACTCACAGAACACCAGGATAGAATCCAGCCTCAGCGGCTCCCAAAAAGAATCGGCAAGCTAGAATACCAGCATAGTTCTTGGTAGCACCTTGACACATGGAGATAATGCCCTATCTTAATGTCAACATCCGAAGGGATACCATTGCTCGATCCACGAACCCAAGTAATCATGATCCTGCTCATCCACACAGAAGGAGAGAACCTCTTCAACGCCAGTGTCGCAACTGGCTCGAAGAACATGTACGGGTAGTAGAAAATACTCAATGTCCAAGCCCATTGTGAGCTGGTGAGATTTCCAAGCTGCTTCTTGATGCCCGTGCCCTCCTCAAGGTTGATAATGGCCGTATTGGTGATATTGGAGACGTGGATTCTCATGATCAAATATACGAAGGCATACCATATCAACAGACGCTTGTCGACCTTGCGCCGGGCTTGTTTGGCAATTTGTTCAATTTCTAGTCCACCGTGCTCTTCCGAGGAAAGAGAGTCGGTGGATATGGCGTTAACTGCCTTGTCGCCGGCGATCGAGTCCTGCGGATTCGACATCACGTATTCTCCGTTGCTTGGAAGGCAATGCTAGGAAGATGAGGAAGGATAGACTCGATGATTGGAGACAAAATTCGAGCCTCGTGCGAGTCAAAGCGATCACCTTATGCAGTGAGGACAGAACTTGATATCCGAGCACGCCATTGTGGATCGCCACGTTGATTTTTTCTCTAGATATCTTGGAGTCGATCCTGCGATAGCTAAATGAAGGGTAATATCCCTAGAGACGGGATTGGCAAACCCTATGTGAATCCACAGTAAGATACACTATTATCGGAGAAGTTCGCATACCATCTCAGGGGTGCCAAAGACATGTTGATGACGGTCCTACTGCAGGGCACAATGTGTCCACTCCAAGTTGTGAAGGTCTCACGAGAACGAGCTGCTCAGTATCGTTTCGGATGGTAATCTTCAGATGTTTGCAAAGACTTTTTGCAAATTTCAATCCATACCGTAAAGAACGCTGTTCAGATGCAGAATCGGAAAACGCAAGGCTCGCGGAGACATATGCGTGATCTCGCACAGATAAACGGCTCAACGGCCCAGTTACCGATCGCTAGTATTTCCAGACGGCAATGAAAATCCACTGGCAATGTGTAACGAGAACAATTCATTTGTTAAGGCTGTTCAATTGGCTGTTCCATGGTCTTGGAACGGCGGGAATCCGCTGGATGGATGAAAACACCATTTGAGTCTCCGATTGCGTGCTTCGGACATCTCCCGCAGCGCATGTCGATCCACTCAGCGCCAACTACATCTAGTATGATGTAAATGCATAACCAGATCATATCAATCTTTCCGTTTTCGTTTGCAGAGTATCGATAATAGCAATACACTTTGGTACCAAAATTCGAATTCGAGAAAATGCCTTCAGCCACGAGACAAGAGCCGGTTCCGTTGCGAAAATGGCGGCGACCTAGCAAAACCCAAGTCGATCTGCCTTGGGCGGATATCCAACTTATCGACATAACGAATTTCGACGCTCCAGGAGAAAAGAAGAGGTTGGCAGAGCAATTGCGCAAAGCTGTAGGTGTTATTCATGGTCGGACATTGCATGCACTAACTAATCCTTGACAGGTGCATGAAACTGGATTCTTTAGTGTCATAGGGACAGGTCTTACCGAAGAAGAAGTCCAACGACAGTATAACATTGGACAAGCATTCTTTGACTTACCTGTCGAGGAGAAGGATCAACCTCAGTATAAGTGTGATTTTACCGTGGGCAACTATTTCGGGTATCGGGCGGTAAGTTAAGCCTTCCTAGTCGGCCCGTGATCAAGGTCCACTAACTTCCTATGCAGCCATATGAGAAGAAGATAATGTCGACAGAGGTCAAGGATATTGTGGAATCTTTCAACATCGCCAAATACATTCCACAATACGCCAATGAAGCCCGCCATCCATTTTTCGATGCATATCGAGAGGAGATCGAAGAATTTTCTCGGGTAGGTCCATCGCTTTTCGAATTGCAATGAATGCTGATTGAGGTGATGTAGAAAGCTTTAAGTATCGGTAGCAAGATATTCACGTTGTTTTCGATCATTCTTGACTTGCCAGAAGACTATTTCTCTTCGAGACATGAATATGATTCTCCAAGCGAGGACCACCTGCGGTATATGACGTATCATCCCCGGACAGCTGAGGAAGACGCTCAGGTCGAGAACACATGGTCGCGAGCACACACAGATTTCGGATCTTTGACATTACTCTGGAGCCAAAATATCGCTGGGCTGCAAATCAAGACCCAAAGTGGTGAGTGGAAGTACGTTCCGCCCGTGGACAACGGCATCATCTGCAATGTCGGCGACACACTCGACTTTTGGTCTGCAGGATACTTCAAATCGACAACGCATAGGGTAGTCCGACCGCCTCCTGATCAGACAGAGGTGGACCGATTAGGGTTGTTTTACTTCGTCCGGCCGGGTGATAATGTTGATATCAAGCCCGTGGCTTCGCCTTTGCTGAAGCAACTGGGCCTTGTGAGAGAAGATCAGGAAGACGCAGAACCTATCACTGGACTCCAGTATGTACGAGAACGAGTGAAGAATTATCACAATCACACCGATTATGCAGATATGCGAGGTAAGAAATTCAAGATTGGGAATTTGGAGATCGAGGATGAAGCAAACTGATATCCACTTGGTCCCGTTCACCCGAAAACCAAGGCTGACGGCTACCCATCTTTCCGAATATGACGGTTTGGAACGGACACACGGTTGTCGCGCAATACACTATGTTATATAGCTCTTGATACACTGGGACTGAAGAGTACCTGGGCCAGTCACTGTAAGCAATGTACTACTTCAAAGGGAAATGGTGAACGTAGAACGCTCACCATGTCAACAGAAATGACGTTGTTTGTACTTGCAAGACTGTTGATGCGGACCTTGATTGGACTGGACCATCCAGCTTTTCTAGTAAGTGATCTTTCCAAAGACCGATAGTATAAATTGTAGCCCTTTAGAGATGATGCACTAGGTCCTAACAAGTCCACCTCATGTCCATTATAGCATAAGATATACGTCCTGCGTAGTCTCCAGAGTTCGTTCCAACACCGGGACTCTAATATCAAATGAGTAACCCGATTGCGAAAAGATTACCTTATCCCTTCTTCCTGAGCTATCTGGTTCTGTGTCAACCCCCATTCAATTTGTCCAAATACTTGTCGAAGCGGCCGCTGACCTCAATGACATATTCCAGATGCTTGTATGTCAACTTCTCTCCTTTCCATTCGGCGTACTGTCGCGCTGTTGTTATCGCGTTCCGGATCTGTCGTCCGTTCATCTCTTCTTTCGCGAGACGCTGCACATTGTCTCGCAGTTCTGATATGTCGATATCCTCCTCAAAACCCTCTAATCGAGTGATGAAATTGCTCCAGATCTGTTGTCGTTGGTACTCCTGTAAGTCAGCGTAATGGAGCGCAAGCTGGATCCGAGACCTGAACGCCTCATCGAATGTTCCGACGCGATTACTTGTGAGCACGAGAATTCCGTCGTAGTATTCGAGGACGTGTAGGAAGACGGATACAAGTGCATTCCGTGCTAAGTCTTCGAGCGTCCGTTGTTCCAAGAATACATCAGCCTCGTCTAGAAGCACGACGCAGCCCCATATTTTCCCAAGGTGAAGAACAGACTCGAGATACTGCTCTACCTCGTCAGCCTTAATGCCTATATCCCCGCAAGTCACTCTGTATAAAGGTTTTTCGGCAATTTCGGCGACAGATTCGGCGGTAAGAGTTTTGCCAGTGCCCGGTCCGCCGTGTAGAAGCAATATCAGTCCATTCCCTTTGTCTTCGATGAGGTCAGTTGATTTCTCGATGGATAGTTGCTTACTGACCAAGGCCTGGATAAGGTCCTTAGTTTTGCTTTCAACTACCAAGTTCTTGAATGCGGCCTTGTTCCATTGCACATCTGAGAGTTGATCGACATTGAGGTCAAGCCACTTTTTTCGACGTAAATTGAAGCCTTTCAGTTTCAGCGGTACAACATACTTGAACTGGTCATCAGGCGGATCGTCGGCGATCATCTCTTCCTCCGTCATCCTGAAATCTGACATGTCGCTCTGAAGAATCGTATTTGACGAGTGGACTTTTTGATATGTCTTCATGTCAATCATATACCTCTCTCGTTGGTTGCCAAGTTTGTCATTCGATTTGACTTCCAAATACGACATGGGCCGGCACAACCGACATTTCCAGAATGTCTCTCCGCGTCTGCTAAGCTGCTCTTTGATCTAGGGTTCGGCGAACTGTAGTGGATAGATGCTTAGACGATTGATTTCCTGCACGTTTTGTTTGAGACCAGATACTTCAAGAGCGAGAGTAGTCTTTTCACGATAAAAATGACCATCATACGACCAAGACCAAACTGCGATCTCCCAAATGTATGTTTTGGTGGTCGCATCCTCTGATTCGTTGATATTAGCTTTGACAGGTCTTTTGCCTTTCTGCCACATTCGATCTTGCTTCTGTGCCTTTTTATCGCGCGGCTGTCCAAGCCACGAGTCGCAGATGTAACCCTTGATGTTCTCGCGCTCTCTATAAACGAGGACATCGTTCGGTTTATAGAAATAGCACAAGTACTCAGCAGAGAACTGCCCTTGGGATATCATGGACTCAGCAGCATTATACAATGCTCCATAAACATCCCAGATATAGGTTGCCAAAATTTCCAGCTGCCTCCGTATTGTGTCGTTAGCCTGCTTTTTGATAGTCTCAAGATCTTTGAAGCTGTGGAAGAAAAACAGAAATGGACTAGATATCTCAGACATGCTGTCAAAGCTTTTCAAAATTGCATCGTATTCAGGCCGAGAACCTAGAATCATCCTGATAGCATTAGACATCTCATCACTCACTGGCCACAAAACCTCGCGATAATGCTTAATCTGCGTCGGTAGGACGCCATTTTCGGTGATTTCTTGGTCTTCGAGCGCTTTGTTGTGTATCTGTCCAAAATCCCGATAAACTACAAGGGTTATTTCCTTGTGACGCTCCAAGTAGAGTTCGATGTTTTTGATTGGAGATGTTGAATACAGTGTACCCCCATCTCCAAATCTATCCCGAGGATGATCAAGATATGGTATCGACATCTTGTCGCCTTGCTGTATACGAAAAAGTATTTGCACCTTTTGAGGCTCTTCACTTTTTGGGACGCCCTCTAGTCGTCTTGCTTTCGCTTGTAGGTGGATAATATGCTCTTGCAACTGTTCTAAGCTCATTCCTTCTCCATGCTGAAGTGCTTGCTGATTTTGGGACAGGCTGTTAGCTGTCTCGAGCCCCGTGGCACTTTGCACAACGCTAGTACTCAGATCACCTATGCCAGCCTGAAAGTTGTACTCTTCGTGAGTACTGCGAACTGAGGTTTGCGACCGTCTTCCAACACCAAACATATTGCTTGGGGGTTCAACAGAGGTTCTAATGTAATCCGGCAAATCCAGGGTACCAGGGTCTGACTTTGCTGGGGATTCTGGTTCCTCTGGGAATCCAGTTTCGATTCTTTCATTCAAGTCGAGCAATATCGAGCCCAAGTTTCCTCCAGAATTTTTCCCTAGTGCGGCTGAAAGTAGTCTTACTGCATGAAGACCATCCTCGGTATGGTCATCCGAGACTGTGAGAGCGATGTTTTGAAGGTCGTTCTGTTGACTGTTGAGCGTTAGCTTGATCTAAATTTTAGAAAGGAGGTTCTTTCCTGGACCGAGCCAATACCAGCAGTTTGTGAAGTACCAGCGATTCAGCACTAGCCTGTGTCTTACGCGTTTTTCGGAAACGCCTAAACTCTTCCGGTATTGCTCTCTGCCACTATTATGGGTCATTGTGCCCGATGTTTCTGAATATAACTTTTGGGTGACTGACCTCTCTGTGCGGATAATAATGGCTCTGGGTGTAACCTTCGTCCTCAATTTCACCTCCAAAAAGTCCTGCAACTCCTCCTCTTGCTATGTCTGTGTCTTCTTCTTGCTCATCAAGTTCGCTGGTCTCAGACTTTTGACACGACTCTTCCTCCTCCGCCTCCGTTTCTTCCCCTTCTTTTTGATCAGACCATAGAATTCCGAAAGGGTCGGACGCCTCGGCGAAAGTGGAAGACGGAGTGCGATCACGGGGTGATTCTGCAGCCTGATAATTTGGGCAAAGTCGTGGATGGAGCGTTGATGGGATGAAGTTCATTTGCCTCAATTTGTCAGATGCAACCGTGAGATTCGACCCGAACAGCGACGTGGTGCACAAGAAGAGTAGGTGTACGAGGAGTGAACGGTCCGAAGAGATCGCAAAGATTCATGGTCGCAGACGCCTGAAAGCTGCGAAGCCCCTTGCGGGGTCGTGTGCATCGAGAAAGCCTCGCGCTGGCTGTGAGTGATTATCTCTGCAATACACAGCCTCTGTGGCGCACCTAAGGCATCGTAGGCGTATCCAGGAATCAAGCATATTTATGATATCATTCAAGGACTTCGCCTTATGTGAGACATTACTCGTGGATTCCTACGACACTCTCGTCCCCTAATTACCACTGCTATCCTCGACGTTCGATAATCAGGGAGAGGAGAGGAGTCAGGAGTACGTCCAAAGTTGATTAGCACCACCCCGCAACAATGAAGATCTAGTCAAGAAGTTCGAAGGTACGGCCCGCTTGTGGAGACCAAGCAACTAATGGCCCGAAGCGCCGAAATAAGCACTATGGCCACCACAGACCTCAACACTGGCTTATTATCTTTGTACTCAGATGTAGCAAGGTAAACTTCTTCCTTGTTAAACAGATACCCCACGACTAACCGGACTTACCTATAGACCAATTGAATCTCTCTCGGGCAGTGATCTCGCAGAGGAAGCCTTCAATGAAGCTCTGAAGACCTTCAATGACGTGATGACTCGGGATCCCTCGAAGAAAGCATGGCTTCAGAGCTTACAATGCTCGAGGATAGAGGATGTGCAGCTTGCAGCATCCTCTGCGAGGAGCAGATACGAGCGGGGTCGAGGCAATAGTAAAGTTCGCAACTGCCTCGCAAGTTTCTCCCAGAAGGTTCTCCATTACGGAAAAGTCCTCGACGTCTTTGTGCAGCACCATCCTGAATATGTGTCTCTGGTATGGGGATCAATGAGAATTCTTTTCATGGTGAGTGATCCGAGTAGATAAACTTACGACTTCTAGAGAAGGACACTGACATTCTACGTAGGGTGTTGCAGAACAAGAGAACTTACTAGTCACAATTACTGAGGGTCTCAATCAAATTTCCGATTCCTTGCCACGTGCTGAGATCTCGGCAAGACTCTACCCTATTCCTCGTATAAAGACAGCCCTCTCAAAGCTATACGCAATAGTCATCAAGTTCCTGATCCGTGCTGTCAACTGGTATAGTGAGGGAAAGCTGGTGCACACTTATCACGCGATCACCAGGCCTGCAGCACTGAGATATGATGGCTTAATCAAACAGATTCGCGAAATCTCAGACGAGATATATGAGATAGCGACTTCAGGCAGTCATGCTGCGCTACGAGACATGCACCTTAAGGTCAGATCTATGGACAAGGATCTCAAAGCCGTGCGCGCGATTCTTTCCCAATTTCAACAGCTTGTTGCGAACGGACAGGCTATCAACAAGTCCACACGATCCGAGATCAATCTTCTAAGCAGTGAGGTCAAGAAAATTCTTGAGTGCGTTTCCCAAGCTCAACAAACCGCTGTAGATGGTCGTCCGGACGATACTGCCATTACAGCTGAGTTGGGACTTTTGAGGGGTGAGGTTCGTTCCATCAGCGAAGTTCTGTCTCAAGTTCAAAGCCTCGCGGTCAGCGAGCACATGATCAATAACACCTTCCGAGCCACGACCGAGCAATCTTTCTACAAGCTGAAGATCTCGCAAGTTTTCGCTGTTCTTACAAACGGTCAATCGCTCGATCCACAGGGTACTTTGATAACCTCTCGCTTGCTGCGGGACAGGCGCCGCCGAGGTCCAAAATCAGCTAATCAGCCAATCTCACATGACCATACTCTGCAGCAATGGAACGACCAACAACAATCGGCGATGGTGATACTCCGCGGTGCACCGAGTACACGACTTGACATCAAGGATTTCTGTGTTGACGTTGTCGAGTATCTGCGAAGAACCGAAATAGCTGTGCTTTGGGCCTTGAAGGGCCTCGACTCCACGTCGGCCAGCAACATGACCGAGATTGACATCTTGAAGAACCTTATTCACCAAGCTCTCCAAATCCGCAGCGCGAAGCAAAGCACCGGAGTCGATACCTTGGTGGCACAGCAGCTGCCTAACTTCTTGAATGCCAGCTCCAAGGAAGACTGGTTAACCATGCTAAAAGGCGCGCTGAGCACCTTCGCAGCAGTTTATATTGTTGTCGACACCAAGGTCATCTCTCCATCAGATCCGAAGTCGTCCACGGTCCCAGACATGGCTGGTGAGCTAATAAACACTTTCCTACGGCTCAGCGAACGCTTTTCTAGCATGAAATGCGAAGGCAATGCAACGAGCATCGTAAAAGTTGTGGTCGCGCATTACGGCGCAGCCATCCCAGTGCTTGATCTTTCAAAGGCGACTTTGCCGCATTTTGTCGTCCAGGTCGGCCGAAACAATCACAGACAGACGCGAGCAACGAAGAGACCCCCAAGACCGCAGGATGCTGCATTTGTGAACTCCTCATCAACGAGGACAGAGGGGCTGTTCTCCTCAGCGAGTAGCAGCGGCGGCATACCACGGCGATCAAAGAAGAAGAACCGGTCATGATCACGGTTCGAGGAATCGAAGAAAATCAGATTGTGGAACAAAAAAAGATTTTCTATGCTAGGTCTCCTCAGTCCCATAAGAACCCAACAGCCTTGCGCCAGGTTGGAAGTTTGGGTTCTGGCTCTATGTCGCCGGCTGCTCTCTCTAGAGCTTCTCTCAGCGGGATATCCGCCAAATTAATGATGCTTGTGCGTTTGTATAATTTCCAACCAATGTATGCTGTTAGGACGAGGGGAATATCTCTGTGATTATATGGTCAGTGTGCGATACTAGGAGATTAATTCTGCCTGCAGGACTTACAGATACGATGAGATGAACCCGCTAGTTGACCAGTTACCTCTCGTGAAGACGGTGAAGCCACCCGTCAAGAGGATAAGTAGACACATAAACAACGCTACAGGTGAGGAGTATTCTGCCATCAGGTCAGCATGGGATCTACATATGATCCGAATTGTTTCACACACCTGTCCAGCGATTATGCCAGGGCAAGCTCGACAGCGGCAAATGTTGCTTTTTCATCGCCTGAATGAGGCGGATATGATTGAGCAGCACAGTCGACCAGGAAATAAGCACGCCGCACGCCGTAAGGTCGACAAACCACCAAAATACCGTGAGAGCGCCCTCAGATAGACTCATAAACGCTAGAAACATGAATGCCGTGTTCAACAGGACGCACATGTATGGTACACCCCAGGAAGTCGTTCGCAGGAAGATTTTTGGTGCTTGTCTTTTGAGCGCCAGGCCGTAGAGAACTCGAGTGCCGGATAGCAAAGCTTGATTGGATGATGACCAGGCTGAAGTAATTACGATGGCATTCACGAGTGAAGGCACACCTCTG
Source organism: Exophiala bonariae (assembly GCF_035927105.1). Lineage (NCBI taxonomy): Eukaryota > Fungi > Ascomycota > Eurotiomycetes > Chaetothyriales > Herpotrichiellaceae > Exophiala > Exophiala bonariae. Next base: position 525,884 of record NW_027042491.1, read on the forward strand.
AGGCCGGCTGCGCTGGCTGCGATAACAAATGGACTTTGTGCAGCTGTACCGTAGCCATCGTTGAGGCGGTCATCGTCACTTGGGACAAGCATACCAACAACGAGCACCGCGAGTAGGTAGAATGTGGCGACTCGAGCGAAGACTCTCTTACAGGCCTTCGGAATGGTTACGCGAGGGTTTCTCGTCTCCGCTGCAGCCATGGCTATACTTTCCGTTCCAGCAAAGCTGAAGACGGCGTTCGTCATCACAGACCAGTAACCCAGAAAATGGCCCCACTTGCCAGTCGCGATGTACTCAACGAACGGACCTGGTTTGTTCCAGTATCGAAAGCCAATTCGAGGAGTTCCTGAAACGCCGCCCAGATCAATGACCAGACCGAGGATGATCAGGAAGATGATGAAGAGGATCTTGAGCAGTGCGAACCAGAATTCGACCTCGCCGTAGATTCCGATGAATGAGATGCCAATGGCGAATGTCAAGGCAATGAAAATCACGATCCATAGTGCTGAATTGATATCGGTCCAGTACTGAAACAACACACATACCGCACTTATCTCAGCGGGTACTGAAAGTAAATTTCCATAGACGAGGTTGTATCTGAGATCGATCAGTGAGATGTTGAGAGGACTAGTTGTGTTCACCTTACCCGATGGCAAAACCGAGCGCCGGGTCAACGAGGACTTCGGCATGACGGACGAAAGAACCAGTCACGGGTAACAGGGCTGCGACTTCTCCAAGTGCAAATTGAACAGCACAGACGATAAGACCGACGGTGAAGTAGCCGAGTAGAGAACCAAGAGGTCCCCCAGTTTGTATCGATCCCCCAAGACCCAAAAAGAGACCCGTGCCCTGAAGATTTGTTAGACTAATCCCCTAGGAGATGCAAGTGATATACTTGCAATTGCACCAGCAATGGCTATCAAGGAGATGTGCCTCTGATGAAGACCACGTCTGAGATCTTGTTGTTCATTGAACGTCACGAAATCTCCCTCATGAAGTCCTTGTGGACTCTGCTCAGCACGGACGCGTTCTTCGTCAGTGATCGGCGGTTTGCGATCACCTTCACGAGGCTGTGGTATCGGAGACGTGGACATGCTGGAAGACGACTGATAATCATACCTTGTCGTTCGAACAGACCCTGAGGGCGGGGAGTGGTGCTGATATTCATTTTGCAGCAATGGCGTGCTCGAGGTTACATCTTCTGCCATTGAAGGTTTTGGAAAGGACGGGTTACCAAATGTCGCTAGTACCTCGTGCCCACGTACGAAGTAACTTTGACAGCCTGACTGGGAAGCCTATCAATGAGTGGTTTTCGCGATTGTTGGTGTCAGCTTTTCAATCATCGACGGAAATTCGGGCAGGCTAAGTGGCATTTGGATCGCTAAGCTTTAATTAGCTCATTCTTAAAGGGAAGCCACACGCGGTCTTGGTGAGGAGCTTCGACGCCCAGATCCTCGGCAAGTTGGGAAAAAAACATTTCACAGCTTCGTAAGCTATCATCCACAATCGTCTTTGAGGCAAATGGAGCTGCGCCGATAGATTGCAATTTGGGCCTCATCTGAGCGCCTTTCGCATCGTGTGAAAACGGGGAACACCATGTGAATTCTGTATGTAATCCCACAGTCGACAGGACAGAGTATGACCACTCCATCGTGCGCAAATGATTGATCAAATGGTCTCCAGCCGAGTACGCAACCCGTCGTACACTTTGCAAATAAGCAACTCAGAATGCGATGATCGGCGATTCTACGCGCAATGAGAGTTGATTGCGCAACTTAGGGATGAATGGGTATGATTTTCAAGCCAGAAAACCTTCCTCCATACAAGCAAACAGGCAGCAAGTGTAAGTATTGGCAACACCTTCGAAATGATCTAAATAAGTCAACTTCCGAATGTACCGAGATGTATAACCACCGTATCGACCCATCGGCGGCTTCTGGCCAACCGAAGATATCATAGTCCTCTCCTATGGCGACAAACCAGTGTGACGAGATTTTTTCGAACCACGAAGCGGACGGGATGCACTTGGTATAGCTACGAACAAACAATATTCTATTTCATTTCATGAGGATGAAACTGAACATTCCGCCCTTGTTCAAAACACCAAGGGTTCGTGGTACAAGGCTCCCGAAAACCAGGGGTTCCCTATTGTCAGTCACGACTGAGCCGCTCATGGGAGCTCTATCAACGTAAGCAACCCGGTTTCTAGTCAGGAAGTTAGGTAAGCTGTCACGAATATGAAGGGTTTGATGCTATCTAGTTTCGCTCATGTTCTATTTATGCATTAGTTGCACAGCCATCTGGCTATGTGGCAGTTTGTGGGATGATCAATAGCTCGGACCCAGTGATTTGGAGTTTCGGGAGATGAGATCTGCCATTCGGGCGAAGATAGATGGGCACAAACGAAGAGAATAATCGAACATCAATAATAGCAACAACCACTCTTGTTGCTATCTGAATGCATCTCCGGTCTATCAGTTGTACTGTACAGCCCGCTTCACCCCTTTTGCAGGTGTTTCCCAGGGTTCCAGATTCTTCAACCAATTCTCCATTGTTGGATTCGGGATGTCACTTGATTCAAAGAGCCCTGAGCAGTCTTGTGGTCAGCAATCGTAGAGCTGTTGGCAATTTGTGCCCATATAGGACGAGACTATGAGATTCACATTACATACCGGCCTTCAGAAATGTCATATCCGGCATTCCAGATGATTTGATCCATATCCCACACCCACATTCATCGCACCAAGCCCGCTCCATATCCGTTCCACTGTCGGCCTTCTGCGTGAAGGTCCTAGGATTTGGGCTTGTGGTCTGGATATCAGCAGTCTTGGTGAACAGATGTGCTGAATGCCTGTGGAGATTCATTATTGTCACCGGGCGCTCACGGGTTGCAGATGGGTCGCGTTTGCAAATCACCTACATGGCTCCTGCCCACTTGCGACAATCGATACAATCTGGTTCGCTATCAGATTCCAATCAATTGTCCAAGCTTAGGGATTCGACGTACGACACAGGTTCATCTCACTCGGTTTTGGTATAGTGTACTTATGGCGACCACAGTTGCATACTCCTGTTATTAACTGAGACATATTCTAGAGTTCAAGGCTCGCAACTCGCAAGATGGAATGAAACTTCAAAGAAAAGTGCGTTCGAGGTCCATTTTGTCTTTTTTAGATCTGCAGCAGTCTGAAATATTGTGACGTAGACATACGGCTTCTATCACGGGAGAAGCCTTGATCAATGTACCACCGAGGTGAAGTTAGTTCTATGACCTCCTCGCCATCGGTCCAGCGGAGTCTGGCAGACCTTCAGATACTTAAAACGACCTTGAATACTCTGCTTGATCATTATTTGAAGTCCACCAACTCCAGAGCGCCGCCTTGTCGAACTGTTATCCGCAAGACTGGGCGATTTTCTGGGCGGCTTATCGTGCATGAAGCTAATCGTCCAGATGTGGACTGCATCACATGCTTGATATACCCGGATTGTAAGTGGTCAGCAGAGCAAGTTAGAAGCGTGGGGTATTGGGCTCTAAGAAAGGCACCTGCCAGTGAGCCTTGCAGTAACAAGTGTACAGGCGGAGCCCAGGCAAACACTTGCAGACAGGTTGTTCTTACCAAGTGGGATGGCTGTCGCGAGACGGAGGCTGCTGGATCAAGCCTGAAATATTTAGTACTTAACCCAGGATCGTCCCGTCTCTTTGCTATCATTCTTCAACACTCCATCAAGGACAATCTACCACACGACTAAAACATTATTCGAAACACAAACCGTATCTCAGGATACTCAACCAACCGCCTTCAAAAGCACCCCAAGAACATGTCTCACAAGGGCTGCCCTAGCTGCGGTGCTTCCATCACCAGCGGCAAAACTTGCAACTCCTGCGGCGCGGTCAGTAGAACTCTTATCATAACCTACCCTACCACAGTATCTTTCTTTCGCAATCCCACATAGTCCAATTCATATATTTGCTGACTGATAGTGGGGTGCATTCACAGACTTGCCCAAAGTGAGGGGTTACAAACTTCCACAATTGACCGAGTCAACGAATTTCTCCAAAGGCATGAATGACGACGAGATGAGAGGGGGACTACGGTCTCGAACGTAATGTCGGTGAGGATGAGAGTCTGGTGGGAGCGCAGCCAGCGGGATAGTCTACTTCTCTGCTATCCCAATCACTCATTTAGACAGATGATTGATATCAACAGGAATTGAAGTCTTGAAACTGTCCAACTTCCTTTGCCTCTATGATACATGTTTCATTCTGGGATGACTCTATTGAAAAATGCCAACATATCCCGCAATTCAGCTGCCCCAGTTGAATGCCCCAGTCCTGGGTAGAGATGCCCATCGATGTCGTCCCTGTCCACCCATTTCATCAACTCCTCATTTCCTTGAACGAATAACTTGGTTGGAATAAGCATGTCTGTGGTTCCATGCACGTAAAACCACTTTTTCGCAGTGACCGCATCTTCCACAGGATTCTCTTTCCTTAAAGCCTCGATTCGATCTCGTAGGGGCAAGTATCCGCTCAAGCACATAACACCTCCAACTTTATTTCTCAGCCTTCCCGTCAAACCCCAGACAAGACTAATGGCACATCCCTGACTAAATCCTCCGACAAGGATCCTCTCGGGAGGCGTACCGCTCTTGATTTCTTGTTCAACCAAATCATCGAGCACCGCAACACTTTTTAATATCCCTTCCTCATCATCAGCTGCATCCGCCTCATCTGCTTCTCCAGGCACGCGTGGCTTCATCGCGTTAGGTAGTGCCTTTGGAATGTACCAGGCTTGTGTCATCGCTTCTTGGTTGCGAGGAGCATTTGGTAGTACCCACTTAAGGTATTGTGCCTTGTTGTAGAACTGAAACTGTTGTGCCAGACCAAGCGGTATGCCCTCAGCGTCATCGCCATAGCCATGTAGGAAGATCAAGGTAGCGGACCGGTCTGGAGAGGTGGCTGGTACGGTCGGCTGTACGACATAAGGAGGTTTGGCAGACATTATACTTCGTTATAGCTCAGAAGGGTTGTCAAGCCGCTTGTTTGTGTCACGTAGGTTATTCTTGATAGCAGATGTCCTTGTAACAGGCCGTCACTTGCATACAACCGTGTATGAGTGGACTAAAGCATAGCTGTAGAATATCAAGGGCATCTCATTTTCCCTCACGACATCAGTGGCAAACTTACCTGTGCATCGAGCGGTCGGCTACGAATTTATGCCGGATGGATGCAGTGACTCTCACTGCACTGAACTCCATAATCGGACGAAAGCAAGTGAATGCGGGGCAAGGACGAGGAAGGAGCGACCAGTCGATACAGGAAAGTTTTCCGAAAGGCTTGGCATTAAGGTAAAGTTCCACGTGATTTGATTCTTCTCCGCAGCCTGGATGAGGGGAATCACTCTACCCTCAAAATATTCAATCCCACGGATCAAGTGTCCTTGTTGCAAGTCAAATCGATCCCCGACCGCCTTCACGATGAAGAGTCTGAAGAGAGGATTGGCGCATGACCCAAATGCAGGCAATATCGCCAGCAAAGTCTTCATCCGGTCTACCAGAAATGGTCGTGTTCAGAAAGTCGTCAAGGAACAATATCTGAGGAAGGACATCCCTTGCTCTTCTCAGTTATGCTCAGCCTGTGTCTCGACTGCTGCAGCTGATGCCAGTGGTGTTGGTAAGTGTTGGTTTTTCAGAACATCCCGACTATGCTGACCAAGTAGTACCCCCATTTGTGCTTTCAAAACGTCCAGTCGGAATCAAAGACTTCCCCCAAGGCCACTACCTTGTCCCAGATACGAATGTGTTGCTCAACGGCATGGATCTGTTTGAAGAGACGGACCACTTCCACGATGTCATCGTGCTACAAACAGTTCTAGAGGAGTTGAAGAATAGAAGTCTTCCTCTCTTCAATCGATTAATGGCATTGACAAAAAGCGAGGACAAACGCTTTTACCTTTTTTTCAACGAATTCAGGGTCGAAACCGCAGTCAAAAGAACCGAAGGCGAGTCCATTAATGATCGCAACGATCGCGCGGTTAGGAAAGCGGCCGCATGGTACGCAGTGCACTTGGCCAATAGTTCAAAGAAACCGCCAGCAATAGTGGTCCTCACCAATGATCAAGATTGTCGAACAAAAGCCAAAAAGGAGAAAATCAACGCCCTATCTCTGCGAGAATATGTTGGAGGGTTGAAGGACTCCGACAGACTTCTCGACATGGTATCCCAAAGTGCCGACGCTCGAGATAGCCGTGCTGCACCGGGTGAATTATTCTATCCAGAATACTATTCCATGTCAAGAATGAGTACGGGGATAAAAGCCGGCACGTTGCATCAAGGAACTTTCCATGTCTCCCCATACAACTACCTGGAAGGAACTGTGAAAGTGCCTGCTTTTGACAAACCACTTTTGATTCTCGGCAGAGAGAGCAGCAATCGATCAATATCTGGAGATATCGTGGTCGTGGAAATTCTTCCAAAAGACCAATGGAAAGCGCCATCTACTCAGATCCTGGACGAAGAAGCAGCTAACCAAAATGAGAATGCTGAAAATGACAGCACGGAAGAAGCAGTTGTTACAGAGAAAGAGAGGCGTGCTTTGCAAGAGGACGTGAAGCGAGCACATACTGCTGGTGGTGAAACACGAGCTCAACCTACCTGTCGAGTAGTTGGTGTAACCAAGCGCAATTGGAGACAATTGGTTGGTACCATCGATGCCACTTCTGGAAACACAACTGGCCAACGACAAACGACAGTCTTTCTCAACCCAATGGACAAGAGAATTCCTAGAATTCGAATAAGAACTCGACAAGTTGGTGAATTGATTGGTAAGCGTATCGTCGCTGCGATTGATTCGTGGGATCGAGACACAAGATACCCTGTTGGTCATTATATCAGATCACTGGGTGAGCTGGAGACCAAAGAAGCCGAGACAGAAGCACTTCTTCTTGAGTACGATGTTCAATATCGTCCTTTCCCCAAGACAGTCCTGGATTGTCTACCGGCTGAAGGTCACGATTGGAAAGTGCCCAAAGAGTCAACTCACCCTGGCTGGAAAGGACGACGTGATCTCAGAGAATTGCTGGTTTGTTCCATTGATCCACCGGGCTGTCAGGATATTGATGACGCCTTACATGCTCGACAATTACCGAATGGAAATTATGAAGTTGGTGTACACATCGCTGATGTTTCACATTTTGTCAAACCAAATAATCCCATGGACGCCGAGGCTACGGCCCGGGGTACAACAGTGTATCTTGTGGATAAGAGAATCGACATGTTGCCAATGCTATTGGGTACTGATTTGTGCTCTTTGAAGCCATATGTGGAGCGTTATGCATTCTCCACTCTCTGGGAACTCACACCCGATGCCGATATCGTATCTGCGCACTCTACAAAATCTGTTATTCTATCCCGGGAAGGCTTTTCTTACGAACAAGCACAGAAACGTATCGATGATGCCAGTGCCACCGATGAGTTAACTCAGGGGATGCGGACGCTACTTGCTCTTTCCCAGAAGCTTCGCCAAAAACGAATGGATGCTGGTGCTTTGAATCTTTCCAGCCCTGAAGTTCGGATCGAAGCTGACAGTGAGTCTTCGGATTCTCTTGCCGATGTCAAGACGAAGGCACACTTGGCCACAAACTCCCTGGTAGAAGAGTTCATGCTTCTTGCCAACATCACTGTTGCAAAGCAAATCCAGTCTGTATTCCCGCAGACAGCACTACTCAGAAGGCATGCTTCACCACCAGCTTCGAATTTTACTGACCTTGGTGAACAATTAAAGAAGATGCGTGGCCTAGAACTCGATGTTTCAAGCTCACGAGCACTGGCAGATTCCCTCGACCTTTGTGTTGACCCCAAGCATCCTTTCTTCAATACTCTGATCCGAATTATGGCTACACGGTGTATGACTTCTGCGGAATATTTCTGCAGTGGGTCTCATGCTGAGCCAGAGTATCGACATTATGGTTTGGCCAGTGAAATCTATACTCATTTTACCAGTCCTATCCGAAGATACGCAGATCTTCTTGTCCATAGACAACTTGCATATGCGATTGGGTATGACGGAGAAGGGAGTGACATTGTCGACAATGATCTTCGAAACAAAGGCAAACTAGAGAGGGTCTGTCAAAATCTCAACTTCAGACACAGAAATGCTCAGCTAGCTGGCCGGGCGAGTATCGAATACTATGTTGGGCAAGCCCTGAAGGCCCGAGCGGAAAAGACCCCAGATGCAGCCATTGATGTTGATGCATATGTTTTACGGGTTTTCGAGAACGGGATCGTAGTCTTTGTTCCACAATTCGGCATCGAAGGTCTGGTTCGTCTTGAAGATTTCGAGGCTGTCAACGACTCTGAGGGTGGCTCGAAGCCAGAAAGTCAGTTTGACCCGGAGAACTATCGATTGACTGTCATCGAGAAGGGGAACGAGAAGAATACTTTCACGGCAGAGCTTTTTCAGCAACTCAAGGTTCGAGTGAGTTCTGAAGAGAAAGGAGGAGCAAGAGAAAAGGGCAAGCGTAGAGTCAGAGTCAAGGTCCTTGCTGCGCAATAGGTTGTGGCAAGTCGATTTTATCCTCTCAGCTTCGTTAGACCAACTCAGATTAGAAACTGCGCAAATATCGATGGAGTCAAATATTAGCAGATTCTAGGGTACTGGCTCTTCGCGTACTGTTGAATCAGCATCGCTTCAGGCGAGAAGATGTCTGCCTGGGAACTCGTACGATTAATCTGCTCAGCCCAAATAAACATCTTGAAGACTTGCCTCCTATATGACAGCCCGTAGCCCATAGTCCAACGCCACATACTTCACCATTTCTCCTCACTTGGCCTGATCTCAAGCTCATTCGTGAATCCCGATCTTGGCTGCGTGTGAAGGTACCAATAAGTCTCAGCAATCTAGAGCAAACGGAAGGTCAGCCACCAGAATCCTCACACACCAAACCCACATCGTCCAAACAAGAAACATCATGCAGTTGGGCAACTCACCGTCTCTGGATCAATCTTGGCATCCGGACCCGCATCGGCCATGAAGCCCGCCGTGCCAGGTGTATCGATAATGCCATCAATGATTGCATGTGCGACGTGCACCCCCTTAGGGCCGAACTCGCGCGTCAGAGAGTGCGCCAACGCCCGTGTCGCGAATTTACTGACGGCGAAGGACGAGAAGTTCGCGGATGATTTGAGCGATGCGGTGGCACCGGTAAAGATCAGTGTTGGTGGGTATGTTGGTTTGGGAGATTGTGATGCGGTGGCCAGTAGGCGTGGGAGATTGCTTGCGAAAAATGGAAGCCGCCCTTGCTATCATGAGGCGAAGAAAGGGGTTGGTCGTTAGTCCACGCGTCCACTAGGGTTGAATCGTATAGGATGAGAAGGGGGCCTTACCAATTCACATCAAACGGCGCGAGGAACGACTCCTCCGTCTGCTCCAGGAACGGCTTGATGACAAGCTTCCCCGCCGCATTGAATATCGCTGCCTAGAACCCCCAAGTATACTAGAATCAGCGTATGATTCCTCACTAAGTAGCTTCCAGAGCCAACTCTGTTCCCCCCCTCAAAACAAACATACCGCACAAGTCGCCTCCTTGCCGAACTTTTCATCAATTTCCTTCAACACATTCTTAATACTCTCTGCGGAGCTAACGTCCGTCGACACGCCGATCGCATTGCCACCGCCCTCGTTGATTTCCTTTGCCAGGCTGGCATAGCTGCTTGTGCTGCGCGCCAGAAGCACGACGGAATATGCTTTGGCGAATTTCTTGGCGATCGCGGCGCCTGTGCCGGGGCCGACGCCGGCGATGATCGCATAAGCTTTCGTGTTGGCCATTGCTAGGGATGTAATGCTGGCAGATAGTGTATGTTCAGCGATGAAAAAAGAATGGGATAATCGTTGGTGGTTGGAAGCATTTAGCTGTCGTCACGAAGGTCTAGGCTCGCTAGCTCCGGATCGCAAGGCTGGCCAATCAGGGGTGAGAAGAGGAGAGGGTTGAGTAACCATCTTCCCAAGGTAGGCTACAACACACCAGAAGCGAAACTTTGCAATTTGAATCTCAGCTCACCCTTTTTAGTTGTGAGCGAGCGATATTATAGACGAGAAAGGAGCCCGTTGACTTGCTCATCAAAGGATCTTGAGCTATATAATTTGACCACGTGACACATTCAGCCTTGCTGGGGTCATCATAGGGAAATAATCACACAATCGTCCATCAAAATGGAAAGAAATGCTCCCAAAATTACCCTGATGCCCTTTGAGCTTTTCAGACCGACTTTCCAAACACCTTGGCCAACCAGCTAAATCAAAGTTCTGTAGCAAATTTCACTTCGCTCGACACAGATACCCGTTCATTCTCCTCGGTGGACATGTTGGTCTCCGCGACTTCATCTCCTTCTTTTGTAGTGGCCTTAGGAATGTAGAACCGCTTGTCAATGCGTGTAAATGTGAAAACAGACAGCGCGAGTATCTCCAAGGTAAAGTTGAAGACATAGAATGCGGCCTTGGAGTGATACCAAGCAGGATCGTTGATGGGCCTCGGCGTCTCCCATGCAACACCGGCTTTGAAGCCCGCGACGATGACACAGATAGTGGTTGTAAGGAGGATGATGAACCCTTTGCTATGCATGCTTTCTGTTCCAAAGTCTCGCTCGTAGCGATCATGGGGTGCTAGAAACGCGACTGCGAGTAGTAGTAGCGGTAATGCGGCAATAAACAGTAGATATGTGATGGCAGCCAGCTGAATGTCGCGAGCAACTTTTCTTGTGTGCATGTTCAGCGTGTAGAAGGACAGGATAGTCGCTGTGATGACCATGATCAAGGCGCCAACGATGAGCACATACAGGCCTTTAATAAGGATGTCCAGCGGCTTCAGCCAAGCATGTTGAGGCTTCTTGGCTTTGAGGATGCGATGTGCGAAGAAAAGGTTGAGGATATAGAGAATGAGAATACCGGCATTGATGAATATGCCCGCCGCGATGGCAAGTCTGGCGTTTGTTTGTCTCGTGGCCCATGCAATGCGTAAAATGCATGTCGTTATTCTAGCCATGCAAAATCCGAAGAGGAGAACTGACGGCCGGAATATATGTTTTCGACGGTTGTTAACTTGGAATATGGTCATGTTTGTGGCGGCGAATCCAATGTAGATTGCTAGCAAGACACCCAGCGCAGGGACATCGATGGAGACTGTTGGTACACCACCAGTTTGTGCTGCCTGGGGAAGGTAGGGAGGCTGGTTCAATGTCAGTGTCTAGTAGACATCTCGTGCGCGCCACATTCAGAACTTACCCCCTTGGGGACATTTCCTGGCTGAGACATTGGCAAATGTCGTTGTTCTTTTGTTATGAGCTGTCGAGATGTGATTTCTGCTAGAGGGCATCCTAAGCATTAAGTAGTAACGATCCAGATGGGACATCGAACTCCATTTGCGCAAGGCAGCATTTCGCAAACTTGCTCCGCAGAGGGATAATGATGACGAATATTTTCGGGCTTCTTCATTTCCGATAGTGTTGCATGAAACTACTGGATACTACCTAGATAAAATATTCATGTGTTGCTTGTTCGTGAGTAAACGATCAAGTGATCCATGTAGATGATGCTTCGTCGTCATTGGATATTATGCGGTACGGTCGTGATGGGAAATGGGAACCGAACCGTGGACGAAGAACATACACCGACGGAGACGGGCTTTTTTCCACCGACACCCAGTAATGTCTCGGTGGCGTGAAGACCAATACCTGGTGGTGGAATTCGTGGATCCCCATTGCCACTCTTTTGTACTTTAGCCCACCGTACTCAACGGCTACACATCGAAGGATACTTTGGAGAGTGGAATATTTGAATATTGATATTGATCTACCTGAGGAGCTATTGCATTAAAATAACACCTTGCCACAGTCTATCAAGGGCGATCTTTCTCGAAGAAAGGTAGAAAGTTCTCACGAAAGTAGTCCTGGCGAAGGGTAGAGTATTCCTCAAAACAACGCATTTACGCCAGAGAACCTGCGTTCTAGGCGGATTTACATTTTCGGTATAGTGACAGACTTGGCGCGCCGCCGCTTTTGACGTCGTTAGAGAGAGTGCGACATCGTACATGTAGGCCTAAGATGAAGTGCTTTCAGCCTCAGGCAGCCTACTACGACGTGGTGCAGGTTACCTTGCCACAGGATGTGGCGCCGTATCAAGGACAAAGTAATGGAGAAGGAGAGGCGAGGAGGTGTGGTGTTAGCGTTAGTTGCCATTCCGTTTAAAGCGGAAAGGCTTTCAATCTGACTTTCAAAAGGACCCCCACCGTTCCTGATCCGCCCGGGAGAGAGACACCCGCACCTGTGTATACCGCAAAGGAAAGACTTCCTAGCCGCCCCGCAAGGCTTGAGATAGACTCTTTTGGCTCTCCAAAGGAGCACCGACGACTCTCTCATTCAGCGTGCGAACATGCCTCTAGTGGTGTCCGACCCTTCGCCGATCAACCGGTTGAAGGCCTCAGGGTGGTCTACGATTGCTCCGACAAGAACTCCATCGTGGCAGATATTGTCTTCATACACGGTTTAACAGGCGGGACTAAGAAGACATGGTTTGATGGGCCTTCCGGGATATACTGGCCTTCGGATCTGCTGGCAAAGGACGCCCCTCGCACACGAATCCTGGCCTTTGACTATGATGCGGATGTCACAAGGCTTCTGGGCCCCGTGTCGCAGAACAACCTTCGCGGCTATGGAGAGGCACTACTTAGTGACCTGGCTTCCTTGAGAGAAAGCACTATTTCGGTACGGCTCTAGGCGCAGAAATATCGCAAACTGACTCTTGCTAGACTGCTCGTCCCTTGATATTCGTTGTTCATAGCCTCGGAGGACTGGTGGTAAAGGATGCTTTATGTCTATCGGATAGCAGCTTCGAGCCTCATATCAAACTAATCAGTCAACATGCTAGTGCCATTGCATTCCTTGGTACTCCGCATCGTGGCTCAGATCTAGCGTTCTTCGGCTCCGTAATTGGCAATGTGCTTAAGATGGCCGGAAAACGGACAAATGTAGATATTGTCCAGCTATTGAAGCCTGATAATGCGACCCTCATGGAGACAGAAGACTCGTTTGGAATATGGTTGAGACATAGAGGTAATTTTAACATTACCTGCTTCTACGAAGAGTTGGAACTGGCAGGCGTTGGTAAGGTATGGCAGTCCCACATGTGCAAATATGGAAGACAATGCTCACCACCTGTTCGATTTTTAGGTTGTCCCCAGAGATTCTGCGAAGATTGTTGGCTACTTCCAGATACCCATCCATGCAAATCATCGAGTAGGTCATGCTTACCCCTGAATGTCCGCTACTTCTGACATCCGAAGGACATGGCGAGATTTAGAACCAAAGATGATGCTGGTTACCGACGAATACTTGGTGAGATCAGAAGATGGCTTAACCAGATTGAGGTCGCTATGCCAGGTTGGAAACAGAAGCCTTAGATGATATCTTGGATGTTAATACAGTTGATTTCTAGGGAAAGGGAGAGGACGAACGTCGAAAAACAAAGGTAATATCCCCTTCAATGGCAACGAATGAAACCCTAACTCGGTGCGTTCAGTTGCACTACAATCACTCGCCTTTACTGAAATGTATTCTCGGGGAGGCGACATCTCTGAAGCAGCTGGAGACACCTGTGACTGGCTATTTCTACACCCCCAATACCTCCAGTGGCTTTCGGAACACCAATGTCTGCTCTGGATCAAGGGTAATCCGGGGTCGGGCAAATCCACAATCATGAAACATGCACTCCAACACTGTGAGAATCCTAATGAATCCTCTCAATTCGTTCTTCTCTCTTTCTTCTTCCACGGACGGGGTTCACCAATCCAAAAGACCCCAGTTGGTCTCTATCGATCGATACTCCACCAAGTCATAGATCAGGTCCCTGAACTTCTCGAAGAATTTACGATGATTTTCGAAGAGAAGGAAGACAAGCTTGGCCCTTACGGGGAAAGCTGGGAGTGGAGAGAAAGCGAACTCAAGAATCATTTTAAATTGATGATTATTAAGGCAGCTGCACTTGTCAGACCGAGAATCTACATTGATGCTCTGGACGAGGCCGGTGCAGCGGCTGGCAGAGCTCTTGTTGTTTTCCTCCGGGAGATCATGCAGAGCCTCCCTGACGATGCATTCCTCCAGTTGATATTCTCCTGTCGACATTACCCCATCATAACTCTCAAAGGCGGACTTGAGATAACTATGGAGGACGAAAACCGCGACGACATCAACCGCTATGTCGAACATGAACTTCGGTGCTACATTCCAGATGAAGAGGCTGTAGAATCCCTGAAGAGGGTCATCTGCGACCGAGATTCCGGAATCTTCCAATGGGTCACACTCATGACCGCTTCAGTCGTTGAGATGTATCTGGCAGGCACCCGGATCACAAAGATCCATGAGGCCATTAACACCAAACCCACACAACTACATGACCTATACCGGAGTTTATTCGAAAGCCTAGAAGTGGAACAAAGGCCAAAACTCCTACAAATTGTGCAGTGGGTTATGTTCTCACTCGAGCCACTAACTTTAAATCAGTTTCAGCATGTTCTCGCTGTGTCATCAAGTTCATCGAGAACTCTTGATAAATGCCTACAGGAAGCAGACTATGAGACACTCGGTGAACTTAAGAGGCAAATGCTGGAATTGTCTAGAGGCTTGCTTGAAATAGTACCTCGCTCAGACAAGGTTCAATTTATCCATCAATCCGTGCCTGACTATATCAGCGAAGAAGGATTTCGTGTTCTTAGTGACACATTCACGACTTCTGCCCACTTTTCGGGGAAATCGCACTCTGCCCTTTCCCGGACTTGCCTACGATATGTTGGATTGGACGGAGTTCGACAAGTCACAAAAAAAGGGCCTATGTGGAAGGACGTTGCAGCGATAAAGGAACATCTGCCACCTTGGCAATACGTGGTCGGTCGCTGGCTTGACCATGCTCTCAAAGCTGAAACGTATGGCGTCGGTCAAGAAGATCTTGTGACGGTTTTTGACTGGCCTGGAGGTTCGCTCTTCGAGACTTGGGTTGCGCACTACACAGTTCTGTTCGATTTGTTATTCCACCAGTGGCCGGTCCCCCCTCGTCAAATCGCTGATGGTATGGACCTGCTACACCTTGCCTGCAGGTGTGGACTTTCGAGTGTGCTTCAGGCATGCCTGGATCGGATAGATAAGAATCTGGTGGACTTTTCAGCCGACTACATTGCCTCGTGTGGTCGAACGCCATTATCCTATGCTGCTGAGTGTGGTCAGAGAGCCATCGTCCAGACTCTTGTCCGCCGCAAGGATGTCAACATCAATTCAAGGAGCCAGACCAACGCAAAATCCACACCAATACTGTACGCGTTAGGTCAAGGCCATGAAGATGTGGTGCTTGATCTTCTCGAGCTGAAAGGAATCAATCTCAAGCTGAAATCAAGAGGGAGGTGCGTTTTGAGCCTTGCCGTACAGCAAGGCTTCCGCAGCTTGGTCGAGATCTTGATGAGCCGAGATGATGTCGACGTGAATGTCTCCTTGAAGGGCAAATCGCTTCTGTCACGGGCGGTGATTGAAAAAGATTATCGGTTCGTGGAGTGGGCACTCCGTCGAAAGGATGTCGATGTCAATGTCGAAAATCGGCGAGGGGTGCTGCTGACGCCGGTATTCGCTGCAGCCGAAGACGGAGACGAGAGAATGCTTGAGCTTTTCCTCGCTCACCCGGGTTTACAACTCGACAAGAGAAATAAGGACGATCAAACGGTCCTTGAAATGATGATAGAGGCGTCAATAGAATATGGGCCGGTTGAAGAGATCTGCCTCATTGCAGAAACGGTAAATGCTTTCAGAAACCGCGGCATGTCCAGTGAAGCAGTCCGAGCACACCCGCTCCAAACACACTACCGGCGCTGGGCTATGGTGAAAACTCTGATGGAGCATGGCGCAATCTTACCTGTCGGTATGCCCAGACTCCATCACGTTTCTGGTGTGAGGATGGAAATATATGACATAGCCTTTACGGGGTATGACCCGGAGTGGAAACTAAAGTTGAATGAGAAGCTGGCCTCTTGGGGATATGAGAGTATCTTCGAGAATAATGAGACAGCTAGGATGGACATGGTAGGACCATGAGCAGCAGCAATGGAGGCGGTGGAATGTCAGGAATATAGGTGATCCTCCAGTAAACCAGACTTCTCGCATTTGGAGCCTCGTCCTATGTCATAGCAATGAAATGATAGTGTGAGGGAAGGGCAGACGGGGCGAGTAAAAGGCGGCTAAACATAGCTACAGAAGGGTTGTCTATCCTGTCCTGTCCTTATAGACCCTAATCTACAAAGAACCCGAAGTCATAAGGGGGCAAAGTGTGTAAGCTACAGCAGGGTAGATATGCTATACGGTGAATCAAGCGCTTCTTCGCTTGTACAGTGGAGCATATGTACTTACTGCTACATGCAAGAACCTTGCCGAACGCGGCGGCACTGACTGCCAAATATGGCGGGAATTCTTCCCTGCGTTTAAGTGACACACCCCCAATAGCGACCCGTTTATTTTAGCTAGGATGTGTCTTTACTCCGTGGCCAAACTAACTAGGCTGGTCGCTCGAAAAACGGACGACCATCTTTCCTTCTCATTTCATTACCTTGTCCAGTGCTCCTCGCTGGATTGCGCGGCTCTCGGCTCATGCGTTCCTGAAAATGTGGTCAGTAAACACTCCAGACATAAAGAAAGCTAGCAGATCGCGTCTTTCACCCGCGGTCGAAGAACCAGCAACGAAAAAGCTTCGGAAAGGCACCCGGAGCTGTACTGAATGTCAGCTACCAACAACGAAACATCTAATTCCTACTTTATCTCTAATAATATACAACAGGTAGAAGGCGTAAAACACGTTGTGTCTGGGTCTCTGAAGATGCTCGCACCTGTCGAAGATGTGAGGAGCAACAGACAGAATGTGTCGCGCAGACCGTCTCATCCAGGCCGCCCGATGTCGTTAGAATAAGCTCTCGGGACCGGATCTCAAATCTTGAGCAACAGGTCGGAGTCCTGACCAACGCACTGCGCAGCATCCAGGAGAAGCTTGGAGATGAGACTATTTCTTCTGTTGAACCTGTACATGCAGACACAGGAGCGACATTGGCCGAATCAGATATTGAATCGGATAGTCCTGACGAGCTTGGAGCAAACGGGCCGGCATATCTTCGCTCACTATTCGACAATAACATCATCAGTACTGAAGAGCACAATGGCGATGCCCAAAAATCCGCCACTTCTTCTGATCTACTTCTCCGCAAAGCACGAGAAGAGCTTCAGCGGTTGATACCTCCGCAAGAGGACGTGGCTGTAATTGCCAAATACGCTGACACCTGGCTTTCGTTATATCACGTTCTATTCCCAACGCGTTTCGTTGCCCATGGCGGCCGCGAATTAGTCTACCGATATAGCGAGATGACCGCCCCGGACATCGAGCCTCGATTGCTCGCTATATGGCTCATTACCATCGCCATTACAGCCCAACAAGTATCACGTGAGGTAGAAGAGCAACTGACAGGCATGAAGAGCCTAAAACAGTATTCCAAAGCTGTTTGCGAATGTGTTTCCACAAGCGTAATGACTCATGATTCACTGTTGGGTACAATGGAAGGTGTGGAAATGGCACTACATTATTTGAGACTGTGAGACTGCCCTATCTTTCAAGCATCATCCAAACTGACGTCCTGTGCTAGCTTAATGGGTCGCGGGAATTTTATGAAGGTGTGGATTAACCTGCGCCGCGTCATAGCAATCTCAGAAATCATCGGGCTTCCACGAGCCGCTCGAACACTTGAGAGAATGAAGAGTGCGCCTACCAACACTAGAGCTGGGGCGAGCATGTCCAAGTCCGATGAAATCAGGCTGACAGAAAAGGCCGAAGTATGGGGAGGTATTTGTATGATCGACCGTATTGCAGGAATGATGTTCAATCTACCATCAGGAACGCATAGATATCAGCTGCCGAGAATGCTTGTTGTGGGTTCTGATGGGCAGGTAATTCGTCGTGGATATTTGAGTAACCTGGCAGGCATTTCGAAGCAAGTGTACGAGCTGGATGACAGTCCCATTCTGGACGGATCGGATGCTGAGCTCTACGCCGAAGTCCTGAGGATTGATCAGGAGCTCATTTCTCTAGCAAGCGTTCCTCCTTCTTCATGGTGGAGCGATGCTACACCAGGCACTCTATCTGACCAGGTGTTGAAATACTGGCATGCATATCTTACAGTACGGGTTCATCTCAAATTCACCCTGCAGAGGGACGCCAATCAACAATTCGACTACAGCCGCTACACATGTATGAACGCATGCAAAATCGCCATTACCCGATATCTAGCGCTTCGACCATCAATGCCGAGTGGGTTCTTCATCGGACGAATTGTGGATCTGCAAGCACTGACGGCTGCTGTGGTGCTTCTCCTCGCGTACCACAACTCACGCCCAAATCGCCGCAGCAATTTTCAAGCTCAGGCGATTGAGTCTCCTGCTCCCTTGATTGCACAACTGATCGAAGTCATGGACTCTCTGTCGTCCCTGAAGGCATCCGACTTCGCCACTCAGGCCGTAGCCACGATTCGCTCATTGAGCACTCTGCTGGAGGATGATAGTGCATCTGAACAACGAGAACTGACTTTAACGGTACCGCTGCTGGGCAAAATTCACGTCCACAAGAACAGGAACCCTGGTGGCGGTTTCATTCCACAGGGTCCAAGTGCCATGATGGGTCTATCACATGCAGCAGCTGGCAACTCGAATGTGCCGCCATCCTTCACACCCGCCGCTTCGGATTTTTCTGGCCAAACATTACCAGTCACTAATGCGTGGGCATGGGATCCCTTGTCGCTATTCATTGAAGACGACGACCGGGAAGCGATGTTTCAGAGCGCACTGAGGACAGAGGATTTTGGACAGATGGACATGCCTATGAATTTTGGTGACCATGATTTCGGTGGCTACATTTGAAAGGAGACACCCTTTTCTGAGAATTCCATACGCTTGTGCCGTTCGCCTGTGCTTCAAATGACCAGGGATCCGCAATTAGTAGGAGAAAAATTAGCTGCTCCGATATCCAGAAAATTCCCCAGTCTCACGCGTTGCAAAGAAGCGATCTAGAAGCCTGTATTCTAAATCTCGTACACAAGATGCCACTGTGTAATTCTCCTGAGAATCTTTGGACAGGAGCGGTCCTTTGGGTGCACGTCTCGTGATCAAGCCAGCAAGACATGGACGATTCTCAAGCGGACTCCTGAGGCACGACCCACCAAGAGAAAGTCATGAGCCACGCAGCACCTCATCTGAGAGTGTCCAAATTTTCACCACGGCCCAGGATGACAATGATTCCGTCAGTAAGAATACGTTCACAACTTGCAGGTTGGCCCATCAATCTAGTGCGACCTGGGAAGGATGCAATTGCAGCTTTCCGCCTACAAGCCCCTCAAGCCGGTCGATCTTCGCAAGCTCAAGTATTGGTAAAGCAACTGCTTCGAAGTGATGAGCCATATGTTCGAACAGCTTCTTAACGGAGAAGTAGTTGATGCCACAGAAGTGACAAGCCTCAGTAAAGTGTTTGGAAGCCCAAAATTGACAAGATACTGCTAGAGACCTAAGTCTTGTCTGCACCCATGCGTCTTGCTCACTTGAGGTCAAGTTGTCCTTCATTTCATCTCTTCTGGTGGCGGACAACCGCGGCTTCGACTTGGGTAACACAAGAGCCGCATGCTCACCGATTAGGTGCTGACTGAAGCTATGCTCACTGTAGCAGACATATTTGCACGTAGGCTGAACGCATCTCCACCCTTTCAAGCGCCTGTGATGTTCATTCTCATGATGTAGCCAGTCAGTTTTGCGACTGAAGGAGCTTGACAAGGGATTGGCTTTATTACAATCGGGGAATGTGCATAGGTAAGGGCGAAGATGATCGAATACGTGCGCGGTCCATTGGTAAGCCTCTTTGATCTCAACGATTTTAAGACATATCTCGCATTCGAATCGTGCAGGAAGCAGAGTGGTAGGCGGAAGAGGGACTCCTGCAGGGAACATGGAAGCCCTGACTGGCTTGCTGGACGTGAACTCGATTGGTGCGCCTTCGATGTATGGTTTGCTTGTCGAACTAGAGCTATGTGGGAGGAATGAATGGGACCAAGTCCTCGATTCTCCGCCGGACTGAATGGGGTGTCCTATGGACTCGAAGTACCCAGCTACTTTGTGGTGACCTTGGAGACGGAGATGGATGCGGCGTATTTCCTGGTACCTGAAATGCTGCACCGTTGCAAGTCGCTCCATCAAATTAGATTTGCACTTGGGATTCAGCGTACGTGCATGTAGTACGAAGTCTCCGAGGGACGGAGGGAACCTGAGTGGCCGAATAGGAAGGACTGCGGTAGAGACGCTCTCGTCACCGCTGTCCTCACCGCTGCTGACACCATCTTCATCATCGAAGACTGTCGCTTTCTGAGCCAAGTCACGATCTTGCTCCACCTCTAGGCTTTTGATGGAGATGTCGTCTTCTTCGTCGTTCTCGTCATCTGGCTTCGTTTCTCGTGGCAGAGTGATCAATGCGATCTCCTCCATATGACGGCTGACGTGACTAATGAACTCTCGCTGTGTTTGAAAGCCGCTGTCGTTACACAGATGGCAAACCTGATCACTCCATCTTTCAACAATAGTAACTCTTGCAGTTGAGAGAACCGTTTGGCTCTTAGCTCCTTCCAGAGTCCGTGGAAATTCGTGCTTCTCATGCAAATGGTCGAGGTAGTTCTGCGAGAGTGTGAAATTCGCGTTACAGGCTTCACAGCGCCAGACTTCACAACCTCGATGTTCTCGAAATTCGTGATCTGCCCAGGTTTTTCGAGAGGTGAATTGAATCCGACTAAATTTGCAACCTGGAAACGTACAGATATAAGGTCGTAAATCAGCGAATACGTGCATTCTAGGTAAGAAGTTAATAAGAAAGTCGAAAGCACAGTTGGAGTTGCTTACTTCCATTCCACTCGATTCCTAATAGCCCACTGTCTCTGTCCGCATAAAGAGCATCGGAATGACCTGCCTTCTTGAACTCGGCTTGGAGTGGCTGGGACGCGAAAGATGCCTCGGGCCGCCGCTGATTTCTGGGAGAGAAATGAAGTATGTGATGCTATTGAGGTGGCATACTTCGATTTCGCTAGTGGAATGGCGCCTAGACCGGAGTCGTGAATTTGAGTCTCAGGTATAAAAGTCGGCTGCTCGGACTCGGAGTTAGTGTGCTTCGACTTTGTAGGTAGCGAAGACCCAATGCCAGAGTCTCGAAACTCGGAGACAGGTAACAATGATGGGTTTGCAGGTCGCACTAAGTCCTTTTCGTCGTCGGACGAACTTGGCTGTTCAAGAGGGCTATTGGCCGCCGGATCACGTTCCACGTCTGCATGGAAACGCTGGTATCTTTCCCAATTTGCTTCGCCGAGCCTGTTCGCCAGGCCCTCTTTGATCATTGGGAATTTGTCCCAAACTTGGACAACATACTGGCGCGCAGCATCAGAAACGGACTCCACTTTGAGCATCGGATGCCTAGCTTCCGAGATGGGAAGTAGGTCAACTCTGCAGCTGGAAATCAATGTAGGTAGCAAGTGCATAAGATTGTTTACATGGCTTTCAAGTCGTTTGAGGGACCGCATATGGTTTTGTTGGAGAGACTCCGGATGGCTTTCGGCAAGGTTCTGAACATCGTCGCTTTCTTCACCTTCATCAGAATCCGAAAAATCGATCTCACTGTCCGAATTTGTCTGATCTTCGAGATAGGAGACAACGAGTGACGTGTCGATCTGTTCTCTGTGCAGAAAACCGTAGGGAAACAAATCTGCCGGATTAGATTTTTGGACAGGGTCAAAGGAAACCACACCATACCAGAGGTAACGACATCGGCAATACCAGCAAGTTCACCGGCCACGATTGATTGCAATTTGGATTCTTTCACAACATGTCGCTCAAGGTACCGAAGATCCAGGCCTTGCGCCCACATATACAGAAGGGATATACTTCGCTCAGCCTTCTCTCGTCCGTAGCTGGTAAGACAGTGAGAACACCCACCCTTACGGAGCGCATCTTTCGACAGGTTCAGTATCTGATGGTAGAATGTCTCAATGGCAGACTTCCCTACTTCGCTGGGCCCGATTTTCTGATCCGAAGAGATGGCAGTCTGCGAAGCAGTGGCTTCACGATTCAGATCAGTCTCAATGACCTCATCTGCGCCGTTCCCGGGAGTTAGAGGATTGAGAATGTGCCTTAAGTCCATCTCTAAATGGTCGTCAACATTTTCGGACCATGTCGAAACCAAAGATCCGTGGTATTATCAAGTTGTTGGTGCAAGCTGGTATTGATCTGTGAAGCGTGATGATTCCGGTGGTTGAAGATGTGATGAGCACAACTGTGGTGCCCAATTTGAAGCGAGGCAGTGCCTGCAGCCTCCTCATTGGAAACCACTTTCAAGTCGCATGCACTGCCTTAATCAAGAATGCCTTGGGCATTTAGTATGCAACCCAGGTTTCTCTGGAACCGCGGGTGTCAATCGCTACCTGCAAGCATTTTTGAGCAGCTTGGCAACCTATAAACTGCGCTCGCTCTTCAAAGAGGCGAGTGGTCTCTTCATGCAAGTGCTTCAATCCTGAATACTGTAAGCCGGGACAATCTCAATATTCACATAGGATTAGATATCAGCGGCAGAGTTCCTGCAACCCACGTGAAGCGCAACCTTTGAACGTATAGGTAACGGCCATCATAGCCTCTTGGTTTTTAGAACAGTGCGTTGCTCACCCCTAGCCCTCTGAGTCTAAATGGCAGAGGTGGCCGGCCTGGTGCTTTCCGCGGTACCCATTCTTGCTGCACTTCAGCAGTATGGAACAGTCCACAAATTGTGCAAACGTTTTCGAAAGTGCAAATCTGGCATTGATGAACTGATCCATTGCCTCTACATGCAGCAAGTCATATTCAGCAATGAGACAAGGCTGCTGCTGACTTCTGTCGTTGGCATGGATCGCGCGACTGCCATGCTTCAAGATTTGAAACACGCCTCATGGTCAGACCCAAAGTTTTCCTCTCAGCTGGACAGCGTCCTAGGTGACTCAAAGCAGGCCATCGTTGCTGCCGCTCAAAGCGCCCATAAGAAGATGAGAGAGTTCGAGGACGATGTTCAAAAGCTGGAAGCTGCAAACTCAGGGGCTAGAACAGGTAGCAAGGAGTGGCGGAAGGCACTGCGCGCACAATTTAAGTTTACCTTCACGGAATCAAATCTAACCCGTTTAGCCTGCTCCATCACGCAAGCTACAACAGACTATCGCGTCCTTCGAGCACAGCTGCAAGAATACCTTGCCTCATCACCAGACATTGATTCCAGTGGGCGATCATCGCTGGAGGTTGAGCGCATACAAGCTACCCAAGATGCAGCAACCCGAGTATATGAAATACTGGTCACGGCGTGCAAATTGCACAGTAAGCATCATGCTCGGTTCAGCCTAACGCCTAACTATGTCTCGTCATCAATGGGCACCGAGATCAAATTTCAAATTGCTTATCGCCATCTGTCGTCGACCCAAGCCCAAACCCAAAGAGACGTACTTTGGTTTGTGGTGGAGTCAATTATTAATAGCACTATCAATACGAGGGCGCTGACTATCGCACCATTACTGACAACCGGCAGCCAGAAGTCGACATCTAAGCGCCCACTGTCCCCGATACTCAAGACTCTCCAGCTTGGAAGTTGCACAGGGGCAAAAGCCAAAAGAGTCCGTATTCGCTCACCCTCACCACCTGCTGTATCCGGACCCTCGATCGCAGTAGGCCCTCTGACACTACCAAATTTACCAGAATTCAGCAAAACGAATAACCTTTGCACTCATCTGCGAGCTTGTACCAACAAGCATCATCCAGTTGGTGTTTGCATCGGGTGGCTAGAAAATTCAACTCAGTGGAAGCATAGGGTGTTCCATAGTCTAGGTCCTTCGACTCCAAAGGCGCTCAACAACGAGGAAGTGGAAACCTTGGCAGGGCTACTTACTTCCCTCACATCAAGTCGAAAAGTCAATAGTAGGCTTACTGTCCTACAACGACTTCGCCTTGCGAAGTTGCTATCAACGGCAATGCTGAACTTCAACGCCACCCCCTGGATGCCACCATTGTGGAGCAGCCAGGATATCGTGGTGTATGATGTGCCTCAGACGGGTGAAAACGATCCGAAAGGCCTTGAAGTCTTTGTGGAAGTTCCGGTGCAGCCAACAGAGAGTCTGAATCCATCAGGAAATTCTACTAATCCCGGCCCCCCAGTGGTCAACCCGGCACAGCCGACAATGTCTATGAGCCAGCCGGCGGCTTTCGATACTCTGGCACCCTGGGTCCGCAACTTAACGCTGTTCGGGCTTGGAGTAATGCTCCTAGAGATCGCATTTGAAGCGCCGCTTCAATCTATGCGAACAGCCTCTGACGTGATCCACGGATACCCAGCAGCAATCGTAGACCTGTTCACGGCGCGCAGACAGAGTGAAGAAGTTGCCACTGGCCTAGGATTGAAATACTCAGAGATTGTGAAGAAGTGCCTCCACTGCGACTTCGGACAAGGTGCGGATTTGAGCAATCCTGGTTTACAGAATGCTATACATCGCGATGTTATCTCTGAGCTTGATCGACTTGAGGCGGGATTTCAGCAGCTGGGTATCCAATGATTCATAGAATTGAAAAAAACCGGAGCTGTAGCAGGAGCCCGAAGCAAATCGCAGTTTTTTTTGGGCACAAGTAGTGTTGCTTTCCCATTATTGCGCCTTGGTACTACATCAAAGGTCCCAAACTGACTCTACGGCCGGATACCCATGGGCTTGCCTTTCAGGTACAGGGGCCGTTCAGTGTAGTCTAAGACGTCACTTGACCAGCCCGTATGACATCGGAGTTGATGAAAAGTAATCATATTCCGTCGCTCGAACAAGTGAAATAATACTCTTTACGAGGGAGGTCCCCTCTGCTATTGTGTCTGGAACAGCTCGACCGACAGAATGAAAAATTCAGGGATTTTCATTCTCAACCCTGAAATTTTATACTGTCGTCAGACAGCACTTTTAAGCAACATGTATTCAGCCAGCTTGAGCTGCTTCACCCAGTTTGCCGGCCTGTGGGCTACCAGACGCAACTTCAGCTCCAGAAGTGAGAGTCTTGTCGTCTGCAAAGAAGATGTATCGGTGGTAAGGGTATTTCATTTCATCCACCCCCTGGCGGCGTAATTCTTTCAAGAAGTCGTAATATGCGGGTAGGAGCTCATCTAGGTCCTTGCTGGTGGTTTCCAACATGTTCTTCAGCCACCGGGTGGCTTCGTCTTCGGGAAAGTAGCTGTCATCAAAGGATTGACCGTTCCGAGGAGTTATGTCCATAAATGTATGTTCTCGACATAAACGCCTTGATAAGATGCATAGGCCTTCATGCTTGTACACCTGCATGCAGTGAGTGCAGAGCCAGCAATCTTGGCATGTAAGACATGTATACACGCAATTTGTGGGTCCAGCGAGACTTCCACAAGCATCGCAATAAACTGTGTTTCTTCTACGACGTCGATACTGCGGTGAGAACCTCAGTTGCCAGGC
The DNA here is from genome assembly GCF_035927105.1 of Exophiala bonariae. Taxonomy (NCBI): domain Eukaryota; kingdom Fungi; phylum Ascomycota; class Eurotiomycetes; order Chaetothyriales; family Herpotrichiellaceae; genus Exophiala; species Exophiala bonariae. The sequence continues at coordinate 551,491 of NW_027042491.1, forward strand.
AACCCGAGCTTCGTCCAATTGTCCATCATATTTGCAACAATAAGCGATATATGGATAATAGGGAAGTGCCCGTCTTAGAGACCCAGAGGAGGCCCACTTTAGCAATTTTCTGAGCGTATGCAATCGTCGTATCCGAGCGAATTGCGGCGGAAGCAGATAAGTAGGGGTTTGTGGTAGTCTCAAGCTCGACAAGATCTCTGGACACTTTCCTGCATAGTCGACGCATGTTTGCCCATAATTATCGACGAATCTTGCATCGACCTCTTGTTGCAGGAGTGCATTCAGGAGTCGCTCTTTGTTCTCCGAGAGTGCTAAATGGAGCATAGTTTCCCCCTTTGTGTTGCTGTTATTCGGCCACGCCCCAGCTTGCAAGAGACAGATCAGGAGGTCATCTGAATACCAACCTGGCTCAAAATTATAAGAATACCAGTGCGGGTCGTCGGGATCGGCGCCAATTGATAAGAGCCAACGAGCGATTGGCATCAGGTCGCCGGATACAGGGACAAGGGGAAAGCCTTTCGTCAATCCCGCTCTCACTAGGTTGGAGAGATCTTCGGTGCTCAGCTCTTTGACTTCCGCAGAGGTCCCTATAACTTCCAATATGCCTTCGTCCCTCGAATCAATAGCAGTTTGAAAGGGCCATGATGGACCATAGTCTGTCTTCAAGAGCTTCAGCCTTGCACCAGCCATGACAAGCAATCGAACCGTCTCGATGTGGCCATTGAGGATCGCTAATTCCAGGGGAGTTCCCTTATCTAGGTTGTCTAAATTGATATCTGCCCCGTGGTCGAGAAGCATTCGTACCATTTGTCCGTTTCCGATGATGGCGGCTAATTGAAGGGGGGTGCCCTCCTTCTCACCGTCGCAATTCACATACTCTTTCTTCTGCACCAGGATTTCACTTACCCTAGTCAGCCCTGTTCTGATAGAGTAGTATAGGGGACTCGAGAGTTTAACGCCCATGGTGCCATACGCCTTCAGATCGTGTCGATCTTCATACAGGATTCCGGAAAGGGAATACCATTCTCGAAATGCCGCATCTTGCGTCGTAAAGAGGTCCAACGCCATTTTGAGCAGTCTCTCAGTCTGGAACTCGGAGGGTACTTCGAGAGCATGCTTGTACCACATTCTCGGAGCATATGATAACAACCCATCCCGTGACACTTCTGCTGAGTTTTTCGATGTTCTTGATAGTGGAAGCACGGATATGGTATATATCAAGCAGCTTTCCGCAATCAAGTTGTGTGCTCGGTATGGTTCAAAGTAGCATGCATAGCGGCACCTGCCCGACAGGAGATATTCTTGAACGGAGAAGTGTGCTACGCTCACAATTCCTTGAAACTTTGTGGTTTTACAAGACTGAGGGAGGTGGCAATCCTCCGCCCACGAAACAAGGCTCGAACCAATCCTGAGCAGATCGAATGGGTCACCCAGTCGAGCTTCGAGTGAAAAGCACTCACTGCCTTCACAGTCTGTAGCCAGGGCATCAACCAACTGGTAGAACGTCAGTTTTTCTTTGGCGAAGCAAAGCCATTGAAGGAGCCTGAGGGCCATGTCCAGATAGCCATCTACTTCGATTTGCAACAGGATTCGTTCATATGTTTCGTCTAGAGTCTTCGGAAGTGTCGCTAGTTTCTTTCTCACCTCCATAGGCGTGAGGCATTTCCCGAGCACGTCCAGCTGACAGGCGACCCATCTGAACCTACAAATCATGCATCAAACTCTGTTCAGACAACATCTTGGGCGTGCACTTACATCCCATGGGCTTTTTGCGCCAATTCTTCTCTGATCTCCCTACCAATAGGTTTAGAGTGCCATTTCCTGAGTTTTCGATGACTTTTGAGATGCTCATCGATAAGTAAGAGGATGTCATGATCAACAACTGATGCTTCCATGTGGATCTCTTGCGTGACTGAGGATGCCAAAGCCTCTTCCAGATCTCTGAGCTTGCGACTGGTGGCAAAAATGTGTAATTGATCGCGGTGGCGTTCCTGGAGGGTGGAGATGAGATCATTAACTTCATCGTGTTCAAGGCTTTCATCTAGGGCGTCTAAAATGATGTAGGTATGGTCAGTATAGTCAATCAGAGTATCAAAAGTTTGCACCAAAGCCGAATCCGGTGGTTGTGCTTGACCATCCTGATACTTCGCATAAAGGCTTTTCAATAAATGCCTTCCATCGGCAACTTTGAGGACAAGCTGGAAAAGGAGCGATCGCAAGCATTTCATTGCACTCTGTTTGCTGCTTTCGCTGAAATCGAAGTAGAAGTACACAACTGTCGATTTCAAGGAAGACATGTTATGGCTGGTGACATTTTCGATGACAGTTGCGCTTGCCTACTCTTAGCACGAAGAAGGCCATTTGATCACATACTTGACTATACCTCAGAATAGTTTTACCACATCCAGCTATGGGCGTGAGAATCTGGGATGTCGAAGTGGATTAACAGACTTACGGATACCATGGAGCCACATAAATGATCCTTCTTGATCTCTCCAGGTGATAAAGCGGTCGTCAGCTAAAAGCCATTGTCCAGTATTTTCCTGTCTAGATTTGAGGGCTGCATTGTAGTTTGTCGACGGATCTGGGCATTGTAACCATTCTTTGAATTTAGTGGCCCAGATAGCTATGGTACTCCGCCACATGTGAGCCATTAGTCTGTTGCTTCTCAATCAGAAATCTTTTCAGGACTAACAATCGGACTGCCCTTCTAGCGCCAGAGCAGCAACTCCCTCGCGGATGACAGAGACCTGCCGGTGTGTGTCCTGGGAAAGCTTGCTTGGCTACCTTAGTCCCCAGTCTGAGATGAGATAAACGGAAACGCACAAATGATCTTGCTGCAGTGCTATGCTTATCGACGACTTCAGATGTTCAATCTTGGTGAGTGCTTGTTGGACTTCCCCGGAAGTAATGCTCCACACCAAGTCTTTCACACGGTCACCAGGTCTAATTTTGGGCACGAGAGTCTCAAGGACCGATCGGAGCTGATCGAGAACTCCATCTTTTGAAGCGAGCAATTTTGCCTCATTGAACCATGGATCATTTTTCTCGCAATGGTCAACCCGACTTTGAAGTTGATGAAGAAGGCTGTAGATTGTGCTGGCTTCCCGGGCAACCTGCGTTTTTTCTCGGGATGCCTTACGCACACTGTTCGCGTATTGCATCAGCTTGCATGATATATCGAGGATACTAACAATACTGGCAGTCACGCTGAGAGGGTCCATTTTGTGCGGGATATTCGCTAGTGTAAGACAGAGGCTCTGAAGCAAAGAGTCTGACCTAGAACGAGACTCAAATCATGCAAGGCATGCTTAGTTGTACCAGAAACTCGCTATCCTTCACCCTTCCCAGAGTAGGTGCGGGGTGATCTTCTGCAAGGAGGGAAGCTGCATGAGCATTTGGCTGCGCTAAGCCTGCAAGGGGCTTTTGATAGGTCGACGAGTTTGACGGGTATGAGGATCGCCTGGCGAATTGGCACGGCACATCTAGTTTGATTGAAAATTGGTGTCGAGTGACATGTACACTGGATGATCACAAAGAAAGCATACAGTAACGGTATACGTCCGAGGTATCGGGACATGATTACCTACATTAGTTCGTAGGGCCCCATCGATTGTTGTAGAAAGTATTCACTTGACAACTTGTTTCCTATATAGGTTGTTAGCCTCAACAGCAGCGGAATAGACCTGATCGGCAAGAGCGAGCATCTAGTCAACTCCAATGTTGCTAGAGATTTGGAGTGAAGCGAGGAAGAAATCCAACACTGACTTCATGCACTCGATAAGTGGACAAGCAACGGAATTTATATTGCTGTCTTTGCTCTCTAAGGCTGGAATTTACCCTCGGCTCGAGACGATCAGAAGGTCATCTGCATTTGGAGCCTTGCCACAGTCGAAGGGCTGCATGCAGCATTCGGTAGTGGCTCGCTTTGGTTATTCTTGCGCATTGTCGAGCAGCATCTGAGCATCGACCTTGAGCTGTGCCATTGCGGCTGAGTTTTGTGGAATTGTTGCCGAGATTGCTTCGGAATTTCGTCCGCCTTGCGGCCACACTGAATGCACCACAAACCATGATCGGCCTTTTCTTTATGGTTGCCTGCATGCTTCGATACGCTGACCTATCGTGCATGATAATGTAGATGATGACCATTATTCGATTGCAGGATTAGTGACAACGCCAGTGGAATTGGTATAGCAGATCAATGCGTCGTTCACCGACCAAATCCTGGTGGTCCATATCCTCTTCCTTGACCCGGCGGGCCACCTTGGAAACCAGGGGGTGGTTGAAACCCAGCAGGTGGTCCTCCAAAACCGGGAGGCGGGCCACCAAAGCCAGGCGGAGGTCCTCCCGCTGGAGGTCCGCCAGCACCTCTTCCTGGAAATCCTGGCGGTGGTGCCCCTACAGGAAATCCGCCTCCAGGTGGGAACCCAAATCCTCCTGGTGGGGGTGGTCCGCCCACACCTGCTGCTGGACCTCCCAGACCGACTGGCAGTCCACGCCCTGCTGGTCTCGAGATACCTGTCCCTGCCTGTAAAGCTGCTGTTGCGCCTCCTGGTGCGGATTGACCGAGACGAGATGCGGGATCTGATGGTGGTGGTCCCTCAACACTACTGGACACAATATTCGTTCCTCGTATGATGACCAAGCCTAATGTTCGCTTCTCTTCTGTCTCGACTGTGGCTGCAGCAGCTGAGCCGGGTGCAGCTGGTGCAGAGGATTTGTTTTGCTTGCGCTTGACTTTGCGGAACTCTTCGGTGTCGGCAAGAACGAGGTTCATGTGCTAAAATGAATGTTAGTCCTGCTCTAAAGCTAGTTTATGCTTCCAAGACCAACCTTGTCAAATGCCATCATCTGTCCGGTCATCTGTCTGCCATCATTCAGCGTTACTCGCATTCGGTAGTTGATCTAGACATTGTCAATTAGTCTCATGTACATATGGGTCGACCGTGTTCGTCGCATACCAGGTTTTGCTGCAAAAGAGTTAGCAAAAGTCACATCACAGAAGAAACAAGATTCCCAGAACATCTCCATACCATTTTCCCCTGTCTGTTGGCCATCTTGCCTCCACGTTGCGCACGAATGCGACTTTACTCAACTCGCGTGTTGGTTTTCTTGTGTTCAAAAATAAATGTAAACTCGTGGTGTTGGCCGCAGTCCAAACCTCGAGAGTCAGACGATGACTGGAGCAGTCCTTACACGAAGGTAAGGATGACGCAGGCCCGAGCTGACTAGATTGAAGAATGGTAAGTTGGGAATGAAGTCTTCTATATTGGATGTCTCCAGGCGGTTGACTTGCCCGCAGCCCACCTGGAAAAAGCTAAGTGTCCCAATGCGGACTAGTCTGCCTGTAGTTCTTGGCGTTGCGCCAAGACTCAATCCCACATTTCGGAAATTCTTCGTAGGCCTCGTCCACCACACCACATTCAATCCCTTTCGGCTCCCTACACACCTCGTGCTTGGAATTAATTCATCTCTGTCGCAATCGTTAACACCACCATCTACATATCTCAAGATGGCGGAAGGCAACGACAAGAGCTCTAATGCCATGCGCGAGCTGCGTATCGACAAACTCGTCCTGAACATCTCAGTCGGTGAATCTGGTGATCGTCTCACTCGTGCCGCCAAAGTGTTGGAACAGCTGTCCGGTCAAACTCCCGTCTACAGTACGATATCTCACCACCAAGATCTTCCTCCTATCTCCATTTCCTTGCTAACAGACCTCCCTCCCCACAGGCAAGGCTCGCTACACCGTTCGATCCTTCGGTATCCGACGTAACGAAAAGATCGCTGTGCACGTCACAGTCCGCGGACCCAAGGCCGAGGAAATTCTCGAGCGTGGCCTCAAGGTCAAGGAATACGAACTGCGCAAGAAGAACTTCAGCGAGACTGGCAACTTCGGCTTCGGCATCTCAGAACACATCGATTTGGGCATCAAGTACGACCCAGCCATCGGTATCTACGGCATGGACTTTTATGTATGCATGAGCAGACCCGGTGCCAGAATTGCACGCAGACGGAGAGCCAAGGCCAGTGTTGGTCGATCCCACAAGGTTGGCCGTGACGATACCGTCAAGTGGTTCAAGACAAGATTCGAGGGTATTGTCCGATAAGCGGTTGCTTTTTTTCTCCATCACACATTCGGGGCGAGGTGGTCGGGATTTTGTGGGAAACCTCAGTCGACATGATGACGCATTTCAGCAAACAATACACCGCAGCGAGCTGGCCATGAATGGAAGTCACTGCTGTTGTGAAAACCCAAAATAGTCAATAAGCGGCACTGGTCACCATATTCGGGTGCACCTTTCAAGCACCGCACCAAGCATCAAGTCTTACCTCTCATCAAGGTCTTGAGCTGGGAGATACCATATGTATCATGGATTTTGATGCGAAATAGCATCAGATCCAAAATAAATCACAAAACAGATGAAAGCCATTGACATTCCCCGCATGAATTGCCCTCGATTGCTCCTTCGGTGCTCTGCCATGACTTCACGTACTCGTAGAATCATCAGACAACCAATCGCTCCCAGCTTTTCTTCTACTCCCGGTTTTCTACTTGTTAGTCAGACAATCAAGCATACGAGGCAAGACACAAAGGTCGATACATATTGATGATTTAGGATCCACCGTTAGCCTTCCACACAAATAAGCTGTGCGTACCATTACCCTCTGGCATGGAAAATCAGAAAGCCCCACTTGTTAACAGGGCCAATGTTAGCATTGGGCTACCGACCTAGGTAGCTTTTCAGAAGTGGTCTAGTTCGTGTCCTATTGACTATTGCTACTTGTACGCAAGTCGATCTTCGACCTGCAAATCGGGCAAGATGGTACACTTGACTCTCTCGCTTCGCGGCATCAGACCTGTTTTACAGAGCGAGTAAAGAGGTGTAACACTTACCCTGAGCTCACGTGTGACTCACCGTAGCCTCGCCTCTTTCATAGGAGCTCACCCTCCATTCATCTTCACTCACGCTGTGTTCCTGTACACGACGCTGCCAGATTGACGCTGTACTTGCGTCCCCATACTCGCCAACGAGGGCTGAGAGTTGAAACACTCGAGCGCTCCCAATGTCCGGACAACGCCACCGGTCTGCGCCTGTCGTGTGGCCAATGTCTCGACGACCCAAGCCGTCTTTATCTGGCGTCCTCATTAGCAACGGACCCGGCTGCGTCTCTGCTGCTGCCTATTCCACTTCGACACCGGCCCTGGGCTCCTACTTCACGCTCACGGTCGCGCCGTGTGGTGCGAGTTCAGCCTCTAAAAATCTGTTAGGAAGTCCTTGAACGCTACTGTCCTCGAGATATAAATCGCCTCCAAAAATGGACGGTAGTAGCAATTCGCCTCAAGAGGGAATATGCATCTGGTCCGGGGCATCGATAGCGGACGTCTCGACGTTGTTTCGAAAGAACGCACCATTGGTGTTGTCCGACGGCGGATCCTCGAACAGGTCTTTCGAATCCAGCCCTGCGAAAGGGTCATCGAGATCATAAAGCTCGGCAATTCGGTCCGAATAGGACTTACGAACAGCGGACAGCCTCTTCCGGTCAGCCACGTCAGAGCTTCGCAGCATAATCTGCTGTAGTAGGGCGCAAGCTTCGGCATGATTTTCTATTGCATTGTCGCTATTTAATGCATTGTCCAGGAGGACGGCTGTCTTAGCTTTAGCCAGGGCTATGGACAGCATTGCTTTCATTTTGGGACGGTGGCGGCGTAATGGCGTTTTCTCTTTAGCGTCTCCATCGTCGAAAACAAGAAGTAAGTTCTCCTTCGGCATATCGCTGGGTGAGCATTTGTCGTTGCCTGGCGGATGCATCTATAGCATAGTGCAGGGCTAGAGCGAGGCTAGGTCCTTCATTTCTCCCGTTTGGCATGATAAGCTGACCCTGTTGGTCTTGAGCGTTGATGGCGTTGTCGGCTGGGAGGTGTGAGCTCCATCATGCTTAAGCCCCTGGGCCCCTCTGCCGGCGCTTGATCCGCTTCTCTCGTGTCAAGCCAGTTCCCCGAGGTTATGTTGGCGACACTAATCGGACCATTGGGAACCGAGGCTAGCTAGATCTTCATCCTGCTGCCTTATGGAACTATCGTCTTGGGACTGTTTAGAGCCATGTATACCTAGATTGACCGAGGTGACAGGCGAAACAGGCAGATTTGCGGTCTCGGCATCACTCTCATCTGAGTCTGGGTCAGGAATGATACTTTGATTGTCGAGATCACTTCCATGAGGGCCATGGCCGTCGCCGTCGCCCATGGAATGCCCAGTGGTTTCCCATGCATCTTCTTCTTGAGGCGTCTTCCAGAGAACGTGATGAAATTTGACACGATTTCTCAGCTGCGTCGTCACCAGATGGCGTAGAGTTACAGCTGAAGAATAAATACCGCGCCGTGGGATCGTGATCGGAACGTGCGTAATGGTCTCGTTAAAGGCCGAGGAAGACGACGTTGATAAGTGGTGCTGAGTTCGGCTGGTCCAGAGCCATTGCCAGGACCGCTCTCTGGACATGTGGAACCCTGATCGTGCAGCAAGGCCTGCGCACACGATCAACAGGCCAAAGACCGCCGTGGCAGTGGAAACCCCACGAAGAGCACCAGGTGAAATACCTCCATCGAGGGAGGAATATTTCAGGAACTCAAAGCCTCGTTTTTGCAGAGGTGGCGGAGGAAGTGGCGTTGCTAACGCTTTGGTACAGTCTGAGGTCAATAGCCTGGCAGAGGTCTCCTATGATGAACGATTAGAATTACGTGTCAACCCATAGAGAACAACTGACATTCTGGGATGAGCAGTGCTCCCAAAAGTCTTTGGTGGCAGCCCATTGGGCCAAAGCGAGGCTCTTCTCAGAGGCTCTAGTCGACTGCAGCATATATGGCAGCCCCAGAAGGGCAATGGCTAAGCCGACAATGGTCATGTAGAGCACCCATATCTCAATGCTAGAACACGCGCGCTTGAAGTCTGTATATGATTTCGAGAAATTGCGAGTCGTACGAGCAAGCAGCGTCGACTGCACAGCATTCGGGGTGGCTGCAGGTATAGGAGCAGTCGTCGTCAGAGCAGTCGTTACAGCAGTTGTCGTTACAGTAGCGGCCGATGGTAAGGCTGCGGCTTGGGGAACTGGGGGTATCCTTCCAAAGCTGATTGCAGGCGTTGCTGATGTTGTTGCTGCTGCCATCCACTGTCTGAATCACGGCGCCGGGCCTGAGCGCGGCGCTGCAAAGACTTGTCGGCTTTGAGATAGATACTTGGGTAAGATTGGGACGTCGGGCGAAATCAGAGTGCGAAGATGCATGGCGGGTCAAGTGCCCTGCACTATTAGAACCCCGCAAGTGGCTTACAGGTCGAAGTCGGCCTGATGCGCCTGGCGGCGGTGCAGGAAGCCCAAAGCATTTAGTTAGTGTTCGAAGCGTAACTCCTAATACGAAGTATGCACTTTGCTCAGCCTAATGATAAGCAGGATGGGCCCTGGTTGCATGGGCACACACGTCCAGCAGCGCGCCGAGTGGGCCACCGCATTGCACTGACCTCGTCCCAGCCTTACGGTAATGCTCAGTCAAATCTTGGTAGTACAACACACCGCGATCCCAGGCGATGCGCCAAGAAGGATGGAGGCAAATATTCAAACAGCGACAATTCTGTGTGAGGGCCGGTAGGGTGCATTGTAGCGTCGCTAAGCTTCCAAGGCTGTACAAGAGCAAGGCTCTGCGTGCAGTCTGGGATTTGGACACATCCTCCGCACCGTCAGCCAAAAATCGAGGTTTCGAAATCTTACCCTAGTCTCAGGTATGAGAAAGAAAATCATGACAAAGGCCAATCCCAGGCACTAATGAATAAATCATAGTTCAAGTTATATGTGATATATATAGTTTTAGGTAAACATGTCGATTCCCGATTTGGACCTGATTGCGATATTCACCATCCTTCCCAACGCCTCGCTGTGGTTGTTCTCGTTTTGAGAGAAATAATATAATTAAAGGGAAAACCATCCATCGTACATCGTCATTGTTCAAGTTATTGTTTCGTCATGCTCGTCTTTTCTGCCATGTTGTGCGAGTGGTTTTTGTTGCTGTACAGAAGTGTGCCAGTATTTTCATCCTTTGTCTAGCCATCACCTGACGCCGATTCCAGTCGAGATGACGTTGCTCATAGAAACAGAAATAGGACGAATATCTACATCGTCCCTACCCAGCCGAAGTATGCCCAGTCTGATTCCCAGCACCAGCAACGGGACTAACAGGCGTATTTGGCGTCGTGGCGTCTGAAACACTGATCGTTGGCAGATTGAGCTGCGGGAGCTGTGGCGCACCACTACTGGGAGCACGATTCAGCGTCCCAGCTTGAGCAAGTCGGCTGGCATTACTGGCTGCACGACGCGCCACAGCGACCTCGTAGGAGGGCGCATCACCCCAGTCGAGGTAGTCGTAGTCAGGGGGACGGTTCGCTTCATCGAGATCCGCGTGAGGGATCCGCGACTCGCCAATGTCTTCGGACCCAGTGCTTTCGTCGGGCGTGAATCTGTTGGCGGTGGGAGAGGAGTTGCTGGTCCCGCTATCCGGGCCGTTGGTATTGTTGCTTTGTGCGGTTTCCGGCCGGGAGCGGTCGCCGGGCTGTGTCGAGACTGGTGTTATTGCTCGTGCGGTGGGTTGGTCTTGGTCTGAGCCCATGCTCGAGATGCTCATATCGCTGATGGAGGCGTCGCGAGTGTGAGTGCGAGAAACATTGGTGAAGGAGGTGGCGTCGGAGAGAAGGCGTGGGCGACCTCCTGTGCTGGATTCTTCGCCCATCGGTGCAGCGCCGCTGAGGAGTCCGCCGCGTTCGGAATCGTTGCTGTTCGCTCGTAGTCTGGTTCCGTCGTGTCGTACTTCGCCTAGAGAGCCGTAGGCAACGCTTGAGACTCTTCGCTCTCGTCCTCGGGATTGATGTTCGGCGATGAGGGTGGCGGCTGAAACGCTGACACCGCCGTTCAGGGAAGTGGCACTTTCAGTGGCTCGTTGGCGGGATTCTCTTCGAAGTTCTTCTAATCTGGCATTGTCGCCCCGGTCACGAGCTTCTCTTCGTTCTCGTCTTCTTTCTTCTCGTTCTGCAATCTCCCGCCGCCGAGCAAGTCGGATCTGATAGAGAGATTCCATTTGGTCTTCTCGACGAGCCTCTTCTGCCTCCTGGGTTTCCGGGAACTCAATCACCGTGTCCATACCGCCTCTTTCACCTTCCCGGCCAATAACCTGCTCCGAGTCTTTGGGGGCTCGAGAATAGGCGGGTAAGGTCATGGTGCTTCGTACACTGGCATTTCGGTCTATGGCGGCTCCGCTCGTCCCTCCACCACCGTTATAAGCGGTGCTCGACGATAAATCTCGATTGTGGACCTGCGAGTATTTGCCTCCTGGTGACCAGTTTTGCCATTTTGATTTTAGGAATTGTGTTGGTATGTATTTCGGGCTTTTGCCCTGGTTTTTCCATCGTCGGAGGAAGGAGTACAACACTACGGAGCCTGTGATGACCACGATGACCACGGATATAATCTGCAAATGTTAGTGATACGTCGTTGGCTCTTAGTGGGTAGACTGTACTGCAATGGTCACAGCACTGCCGCTGAAACCGCTATTATCTTGCTGTTGCCGCCTCTGTAGTTGCGAAGCATGAAGTGTCCGCTTGCCGCGTTGAATGATGGCTGGAGTGACTGCCATGGCTGGTCTCCGATTGAGTGAGTGCCTTACTACTGGCACATTTGTGGGAACCGTTGTTAGGAATAATCGCTTTGGTTGGGTGAAGAGAATGCTGCCAAACACGAAACGACGGCTTCGTGAGGTGTCAGGCTTTCGAGTCTCGAGATATTTGGTGGTTATAAGACGAGGTGGTGATACAAAGTCTTTGTGGGTTCCTGAGACCACTATGTACAAGGAATTGTAAGATGGCTGGTGAGATAGATTAGTTGAGTAGGATTGACTCCGTTTGGATAGCCAGGATCCAATGCCTGGAGGGTGGCCTAGGCTGAGATTTCGATCTTAAGGATATGATGAGGTCGGAGTCTTTGGGATAGCTGCGCACGTCAGCCCCAGAGCGTACCCACTTGGATTCTGGGCACTCAATGGGGACAGCCGCCAACGCGAATTGGAGCAAGGCACGGGCTGAAAACCTGCTGAGACACGAGCCAGGGTCTTTTTGCCTAGGTGCTTTCTAGGCCCTGGCTGATAGAGTCATCAACATTCTTTTCCACTCTGATTGCACTTGTTTAGCTGGGCACGTAGTGCTGATAATGGCACAGTATATCAATTATATCAAGTCGAACGCTTTGTCGCTATGATTATGTCGATATCGAGGTATTAGGGGCACCAGGAACCAGTCTTGGGGGAACACGCGTATCCCAGGGCCTCGAGAACACCACATGGCAAAGTGGCAGATAAACAAACGTGTCTGTGCTCAATAATGATGATGATATCATCTCGCACATTGAGTCCAAAAAGGACCTCGTTTGCGACCGCCGATATTAGTCGGTACGGATATCGAGCTTCTGTAACGATTCCTTTATTTCATGTTCTGCCTGGTGTTTGTGTCCCCGGGTTTCTGAATGGTCGTTTGAACGGCAGATGCGGCAGTTCAGGGACTAAACTTTTGGCGGTCGGCGGCAAGGCTTACGCCAGCTGTTGATCTAGCCAGACCGTGCCACACACAGTACGTTTGATTGAGGCGCCCATCCGTGCATGCGCGAGCCAATCTTTTTTTAGATTCTATCAGCACCAAAAGAACTTGTGCCATTTTATCCGTCTGTATATATGTATGTGTCTCGTATGTGCATCACTTCCACGTGCGGTGTGTTCATGGAGAGGTTGTGGGCAGCTCTTACGTATTAAGAAATCCAAGACAGTTTCAAGGCAGACATAATTGAATATGCAAGTGTTAGTCCATGGAGGAATTGTTCAACGGGTTTAAGCTGGGAACTTGGGAGCTACGGCCTCCAGGCGGCTTTGAGGTATAGTATGGGCGAGAGAAGCCTGAGAAGAGTACGAGGTGCCTGCCAAGACACTTCGGATAACCTTGTGTACCGGCCTTTGCTCAATTTCAACACAAGAGCTTGAACGACGACCTTTATCAATACTTCACCTCTACTGAAATTGTATATCAAATGAACAACTTAAGCTTCTTCTTGCCTGTGTTTGGTTTTGTTGTACTCGGGGAGATGGATTGGGCAAGAAACCACGCCCTCTCCAATATTTAACCTTCCATGCGACTGTAACTCTCCCAATCGTGAGCTACACTGGTGCGCCTGTATCTGCTCATCCAGCTGCCGAGGGGAGACCAGCGTCGAGTGCAGCACTAACCTTAGCCATACGCCATGAGCCATATGTTTCTTCAAATGTCTCATCTTAACCAGTACAGATCTTGTACGACAGTCTTGCGCACTCCCATGCTTGACTTTCCAGGTCAGGTGCGACGTGAAAATAGGCAATGGCGAGCATCAACCAACATTCGATGCAGACTCCCACACCCAACCCCCATTGACGGACCACCAACGGCTCAGGTGGATTCGCAATCCGCGGCATATTTCCTCCTTCGATGAAAAACCCGAGAGATGATAAAACTTTCAGTGACCAATTGATGGTCTCGTATGCATCCGTCTTCCGCATGTAGAGCCTTGCAAGGATCAGAGCGACGTCGTAGACACTGAGACGTGGTACTTCGGAAGCCGGTCGACTGTGTGTGTCTTCAAGTGCCCGAAAGAGAGACTCCATCTTGGCCACATTCATTTCCTCGAAATCTTTGGCGCATTCTTGACAATCAGCTCTCAGACTTTTTCTCTTGGACAAGACGCTCTCCTTTGTGACTTGATGGTCCTTGCACATCTCGCAGTCACAATTGAATCCCCAGCCATCCAGCGTAGTCTGGAGTTCAGTGTGGTTATCGGCACTGGGTATTGCATACCAGGTCGTGAGTTCGGTGTCAGCTGGGAGATCCTTTGTGGCGCTGACAATCATCATATCCCCAATGATGGCGCGGCCGACGTTTCTTATGCAACAGTGGTTCATATACGACGCCATGTGCCAAAGGCCACAGCCCTGCGACATCATCTCATCTGGCTTTTTCACTAGATCCATCCCGTCAAGAGGATTTGTCATGTATGATTCTCGATCAGAGAGAGGGCAGTCGAAGCCATTCAGGTTTATGATTCGCTTGACAAGAAAACTAGCATATCGTGTCAGAGCTTGCGCTTGAGGAGAAGAGAACAGATTACTCACGTATCAATGATCGGTGTACCATCAACCTCCGCAACATCAACGGGCTTGTATGAGCCGTGATGAAGATCAGTGATGGCTGGGATTAAAGAGGGATTCCGATAGAGCTTCTGAACGACGACTGTGGTGAGCTTCTCCTCTGTTGCGATCCCATAACCTGGTGATAGGATCGATATAGCCACGTCAACCTGTGTCTTGGGTGCATACGCAAACGCCTTTTCACATAGAAGAAGCTCGCCGGTCTTGACTGGCTTGGTGGTGAAAAGACCGCGCCCTCGGAAACCGGCGGCCTTGACACAAATGGGACCGATAAAGGTGGCTTGATCCAGGAGTCGTGGGCCATCTATGGACACCTTCTTGTATAATTGACTGAAAGAGTACCGGCCGTACTTCTGCTCAGCAAGTCGATTAATAGCTCGGGTCAGTTCAGCTCGTGCCTCACCATTTTTTGGGTACTCTAGACAGAGAGTTTTGAGAGTCTCGCAGCAGTCTCGGTATCGCTCGAGGCCATATAAAGCCGATGCGTTGCGAAAAAGAGCCTTTTCGTTTGGCTTCTGAATCTTTGATGCAGAATCCAGATCGGACAGCGCACCATCGAAGTGTTTCGACTTGATGAAAGCAAGAGCACGATTCAGTCGAAGTATCTGAGCCTCTTCTGCTGTCGGGCAACCTTCAAGGGCTTTCGTGTAGCTGTGGCTATTGTCAATTTCAATACATCAGACAAGGGCTGAAGACTTACCATTCAATGGCAGAGAAATACCTGGCTTTGCCAAAGTGGAAGTTGCCCTGAGCTTTCCACATGGATACCGGAATGAGATCTGGCACGATATATTTCTGCCAGAAATTGGGGATCCTCTCATCCCATTCTGGAAGAAATATGACGTCTGAGGCATGCTCAACACGAATAGCAAGTCTCTCCTCGTCCGAGTCGTCGATGATCTTGACAATGTATGGCTCTTTGACGATCAGAACCTTTCCGATACCCAGAAAATCTTCTCCGGCGCGCTCATCTTCCTCTGCTTGGTGGTGCAAGGACATCTCAATCAAGTTCTTGTTTTCATCTTCAACAACGGCCACCAAACCAGCATCAGTTCGGCGAGGCGAGGCGAGTGATCTCGACAGAAGATAGCTTCCTCTATGGTGATTTTTAAGGCCCAGATCACCGACCATGATTTTCCTCAGGTCACGTAAGGCGCTGGCACACGGAGTATGAGGTGAGACATGCTCGGGAAGCACGTTCGTCGGCGGTGGTGGCAACGGCGTTGTCGACATGGCTGGTAGTTTACGTCCTGTTAAGCAAAATTGCAGGTTACCACGGGCTCCGGGTCTTGAGAACCACTGGTGGAGATGGCCTGCGATAAATCTCGCTGGCTCAACACAAATGGGACGTGCAGGAGATGGTGATGTGACTCTGATCGTGTCAGGTAGTCAAGGAGGAGTCTCAATCGCTTGAAAATATGCAGGTGTAAGCGAGATAGATGAGTTTGAATGTCGAAGCAGTGACGTGTGAGTGAGAGAAGATATCAACGACCAGACAGTGCAAAAGGTGCTCAAGTGGGGTGAAAGAAAGCTCGGCGAGATATGCTGCTTCCCTTTATCTTCACTAGATAGATCAGTTTGAGGCAGTAAACATCAGCTTCAAGCATGAGCATGTTGAAGTGAAGATGAATTGGCCTTATCCACCAGCCGACTAAATATCTTGAAGCACACTACTGCACGCACCCGTAGCAAACATTCCAGAGCCAAACTTCATTATTGCCTAAAGACTACCTCATCTCCAGCACAATATTAATGCGCAGAGTACGTTGAAAAAGAGGCTTCCAGTGACCTGTGGAATTATAATAAACGATAATGGCTGTCTGCACACAAAGATAGCCTTGCTCAATACTGATGTCACCATGTGTTCCTGAAACCCAAGAGCAATACCAAGCCCAAATCCGCTATCCATGTAACATATGAAATCACAATTATCCAATGCTCTTAGTTCGTCGACAGTGGAATGTCTGTCGTCTTCCAGGAGTTGCAGCTCACCACGTCAATCGTGCTCGAAACTCAAATCTACGTTTAACGCCTTTGATCTTGCTGAGGGGTACTGGATCCGTATGTTCTTGCTGTTGTTGAGGCTGTTGGGTCTGACAAAATTGATGCAGATCAGCCTGCATTATGCCGACTAAGGGGTGAGCATCTGTCAACCTCATTCGCGCCCTCTGAACCGCGGTTTGGCACTCTTCGATAGCCTGATCAACCTCGCCCCGTCGTTGGTGGAGGATTGCCAATTTCCATTTCGCGTAAAAGCTGTCTGGATGTTCTCGCCCTCGGGTCTCCTCCAGTCGCTTGACCGTGTGTGATAGAAGGCTGAAAGCCTCATCCAAACGACCTTGTCTGGAATAAACGCGCGCGAGTTCGCCTTTTCCCATAAGGATCCCCAGATGGTCTTCGGGCAGACTTCTATTAGCAGCATCAATGCCACCAAGCAACAAATGCTCCGCCTGCTCAAGCTGCCCATTTTTGACCATAATCTTCGCGAGGTAGCACAGCGCCCACAAAGTCCAGGGGTGTTCTTTTCCAAGTTTCGTCGTTCTTTGGTTGTAGACTTCGTGCATTAGGTTCTCAGCCTCGTCGAATCTCTTCAAGTCCATGAGCGCCATGGCTAGATTGTTCTTCGATTCAAGTGTTTCCAAATGTTCTGGTTCGAGCTTTTTCTGTCGCATGTCCAAAACATATGCATGAATTCGAGCAGATTCCTCGAACCGGTGCCACGATTGCAGAGCTACTCCGTATCTGTCCATCGCAACTAAAGTCCGTGCGTCGTCCTCCCCAAGGGTGATGTTCATGCGTGTCTTTGTCCTCTCGGCATAGTCCAGTGCCTCCGTATATTGACCGTTCAGCCAGTAAGATCGCCCAAGCTCGTCAGTAGCTTCGAGCGTTTCTTCGTTATCAGAGCCATAATTTCTTTCTCGGGCGTTGACCACAATTTTCTGCAGTCTGATGGCTTCATCCAGCTGACCCAAGCCCCAGTGGATCCTTGCAAGTCCGAGCATGACAGCCATTGTTCTAGAATTGCCGGTTCCCAGCCATCGACACAGGAGTCTTTCCACTTTTTGCAAACATAGTAGAGAGTCCTTAAATCTGCCACCTTCGCCATATACGAACCCCGCCTTGGCCATAATGGATGCTTGCTCCCCAACTATGTGTAAAAACGTTGGAAACAGATAAGGTGAAACATAAAGGCGCGCTCTTGATAGTAGTTCGTCATAGTTGGATATCTCAATCGAGCATAGAGGGAAACATATATCCAGATGAGATAATATGCTTCTGTGAAACTCGGACTGTTTGTGGGCTTCTTTTACACACTCCTGCCTGTTGGTGTCGCTTTGGGATGTCAATCTGATTGCTTCAACAAGGATATTCAGTGCTATCCGTGCCCAGAGCTTCCGTTCTCCTTCGCTGAGACGATCTCGAGCCCAGTCATAAACCAGAGGGTGTAGGGAGTATTCAGAAGTCGTATCATCCACATTAACAAGAGATAAAGAGATTAACTCCGACATACCGTCTCGTGCCCGATGGGTATCCTTCCCTGGCGATGCTGAATTCCAGAAGGCAGGCATGACACGCGGTGGACAGAATCTTTCGGCGACCCAATGCTTCAGCCTCATGTGAAGAGACGCGGCGGCGCCAATGAAAGATGATGATTTGTTCCGTGCTGCTTCCGTGAATATATCGAGCATAATATTTTGGCGGTGGTAGAAAGCAATGATGTTGAGAATTTCAATCGCGTCTTGACAGGATTGCGATTGATTCTTCTGAAGACGTGCAAGAGAAACTTCGAATGCAGGATATGCAAATCCCTTTCCCGTCTGATCGCGATAATCACCCTCGATACCATCCTGCTCATGGTGAGACGAATGATAGGCCTCTCTTTTAGAATTGTAGAAATCGAGATATTTCTGAAGCCTTTCAGGCCCATGGAATGCTTTCTGGATAGATCTTCCCGCGACTACCAGTGCCAAAGCAAGATGGCCCAAAAGCTCGCATATCGCTCTCCCAACCGTCTCCGTGGCTAAGTTCCAAGGTTCAGCGATCTTAGAGCACGTCAAAAGGAGCCGCAAAGACTCGTCCTCTCCCAGACCCTGGAGTTTCAAGAATCCCACATTCGCATCTCGACAAAGGCTCGGGTGTCTTGTGGTGATAATCACAGAAGCGTGATTATTCATCCGGATATGTTCCAGCACATTGAACCGTGAGTCATCGGCGTTGTCGATGATAAGCAAAACTGGCTTGCAAAATTGTTGAAGCACATGTTCTCCTGATTTCTCCGTAGCTTCGAGACCACCCTTCTCACCGAGTTCAGCCAGTGAAGATTTGATACGTTCTGTTGATGTCGCATCTATGGTCACAACGGCATCAAATCTCAGCGTCCATCAGTTTTAGCTCCTCTCGATATTCATAGGATACTCACCGATGTTTGTAGTGTTTTGCAAACCAGGACGCAAGCTCGGTTTTCCCAGCACCCCCCATACCATACACAACGAATCTCCTTGCAAAGTCATCTGACGAGGGTCTCCTCAGATCTATGAATGCCTCTTTGAGCCTGGTCTTCTCCTGCTCTCTACCAATAAACTGGTTGGAGTCCAGATGATGGTGTTTTGGGAGCATGAAGATATTGTGCGGGTGCGGCTCTTTCATCGGCGTCGAAGGACTCGTGGCTTGACTCATATGCATTCCTATGCCATGATCGATGGCTAATTGTTGTTGCCAATTGTCACACAGAGCTTTCTCATTATTCTTCCTTCGCAGTTCAATGCGACCAGCAGCGCCCTTGCAGAGGCGAAGAAGATTGGATCTGACAACTAAATAACCAGGAGATTCAAGTGCGGCGAATTTAACCATGCCCGAATGAGTCGCATAGATCCCTGCACTAGACCCTTCCATTCCTGGCGGGACGGCAGAGGAATTAACAACACGAGGATTAATCTCTTCCCAAAAGAATATTTGCGTGAACCACAGTTGGATCTTTGTAAAATCTTGATTGATCGACCACAATGCGGAGGTGTGCTTGAGCTTTTTGGTATTTGGCAGATCAACAAGATATCTAGCTCGGTACCAAATATGAGGGTCAGAAACCTGGCCATGAGGAGTACCGAAGAACAGAATCCCAGCAGTGCAGGTGAATATCCCTTGTTGATGGTGGGTCGTGGGGCTTTTCTCATCGCGGGAAAGCATTAGCGCCTTCTTGACGATGAGGCCGCCCATTCCATGGCAGATAAAAATGATAGGTCTTTGATCACATCTCGCCATATGTCGGTTGGCTGAAAGATAGCAGACAAGATTCCTTGCGATTGTCGTCACTGGTGCCGTTTCCTCGTCTGCATCGAAAAAATGCGATGGACTCCCATCATATCCAAAGGTCAAAACACGAGCAACAGTCATAAATTCATCGAGTGGCAATAAATCCCTAAGCCAGAGCTTTTTCGTTGCCTTGTCGGTCCAGGCTCCAACAAGGTCTTCATTGAGTCCATGTACAGCAACAATGCTTTCCATGTCAGCCCGATTTAGCAAACGCCAATCGGTTGAGAGAACTTACTCGATACCTTCAACTGAAGTGACATCAGGCTGTAGAGCGTGTGTGATTCCATCGCCTTCAGCCTTAGAGGGGAATAACAACTTCAACGTCATGCTTTACAACTGATAGTTCTGCTAGCAGGGCACGAGTGGTCAAGGAAGAAGGATGCAGGCGACCTCGACGTCCAGTCGCCAGAAGCCGAAGATAAAGGTGCTGCTACTTCCTTTCGCCCCATACTTCCAATAACCAAGCAGCCCATCCGGAGAGCTCAATATGGATGGTGACTCAAGATGGTGGTGGAGATTGAGTTCGATGTGGTCAAGACCATGGTCGAAACGGGTCGGGGCAACTGCTCCCCGTTAATTGCCCCAAGCCCGAACTCATCCCCAGGCAGGATGGTTTGCAAAAGTACCGACCTAGCTCCTACCTAAGAATATCTGTACCCTTTGGCCCTTGCAGCCTGCAGCTGCTTCGTTCCGCCATTCTTAGTTAGGCGCTTCGTAAGGCTGGCGCTTGTCGAAACAACGCTGTGGTCCTTGAATGATTGCTGTCCAATCAAGTGAGCACAGTATCGGGTCTCCCCTCTCCTCACCTGAGCCCGGCGCGTATCAAAAATACTTCGAATTGAACCACCTCAAAAATTCATCTTCAAGGATACTATTAATTCTCTTGGATATTGTGAACACTTGCACTCCATCAATCGGCGTTATCCAGGCTGAAGGATGGCAGCCCATCAAACAAGTGTTAGCAGTCTCTCCATGAGGATAGTCGGCTTAAGTTTGCCCTCGTGGACAACAACTTTCCTCCTTCTTGGCACAATATTCTGGCTTGTGAGATCAGTGGCCTTTGCGTTTTTGAGACACAGGGTTAGTTACACTCCCAACAAAACCAGCCCGGTGTACAATTCTGAACAGTGCAAAGAAAGATTCTGCTTTTGGGAAGAGTCACCATTGTCAACCACCCCCAGAACTACCATATAAGTGGCCACTTGGTATTGATCGAATACGAGAATTATGGATTTCAAATGCCAATGACCAATTGCTGCCATTTCTTTGTTCGATCGCCAAAGACTATGAGCCTCGAAATATGCTTTCTCAGTATCTTCTCTTCGGTCCACGGGCTTTCCACATCCTTGATCCCGATAATCTAGAGTCTGTCCTTTCGACCAATTTTAGTGGTAAGGAGCCCTGTGAGGATTGTATTTGTGTTCAACCTGATAGGACTAGACTATGGATTCGGTTTGCGTTACCAGATATTTGCCCCTCTGCTTGGGCACGGCATTTTCACCCAAGAGGGTGCTGCGTGGAAGCACTCTCGAGAAATGCTAAGAAAACAATTCGTCCGCGCACAGTATCAGAATCTCAAACAGTTCGAAGAGCACGTAGACAACCTGCTAGCCCGCATACCCAAGTCTGGCGTGGTTGATCTACAGCCCTTGTTCTTCAGCCTCACACTAGACACGGCCACGGCGCTGTTGATGGGGCGCTCGGTTTACAGCCTTCGAGCGGATATTGATCAGGATGCCGAGAACAGATTGTTCTCGGAGAGTTTCACCGTGGCTCAAGAAGGACTCGCAAAGCGCTATCGCATCGCGCCGTGGCAATTCTTGTACAACCCTTCTAGATTTCGTAAGGCCTGCAAGAACGTCCATCGCTATGTTGAGCGGTACATCAAAGAAAGGGAACTGGCCGATCACAAGGCCGATGGTGATGAATATGGGTTCATCGACCAAGTTTCGCAGGAATCACGCAACACCACTGAGCTTCGGGACCAAATTTTGAACGTTCTACTGGCTGGGCGAGACACGACCGCGTGCTGCCTTTCGTGGACTTTGTGAGTTTTCCTGCACCCATCTACAACGTAGGTTTTTTAGAGGCTGATCTCGTTGCCTAGTTGGCTACTGGTTCGACATCCGGAAGTTATGTCCAAGCTCCGGCAGGAGATCGTGGTGGGCATGAAAGGCTTCGAAACACCTACCAGAGAAGCGATCCGTAAAATGCCGTTCCTTTCCTGTGTCATCAAAGAGAGTATGTTTTATCAGAATCATCAGTCCAACTTGTAAGTTAACGATTAACCTAGGTCTGCGACTATATCCTCCCGTTCCGCTAAACCAACGGCAGGCTAAGAAGACGACTCTCTTGCCAACTGGCGGCGGACCAGATGGGAGACACCCGATACTTGTTCGAGAAGGTGAAATGGTTGTCTTCTCACAATACGTCAATTCCCGCGTCAAAAGCATCTATGGACCCAAGGCGAACCAGTTTCGGCCCGAGCGATGGCAAGGCGGTGAATTGTCGAAAATTGGCTGGGCATATTCTCCGTTTCATGGTGGACCCAGGCAGTGCTTAGGGGAGGATTTTGCGCTTATGGAGGTCTCGTACACGATCGTAAGAATGCTACAGGCTATTCCGAGTATTACCTGGCCGGAGGAGGCCATGGACGAAACAATGGGTACCGAGAGACAGAGGTTGACCTTAGTGCTGTCGTGCGCAAATGGGTGTAGAGTGAAAACAGCCACGGTCTAGCTCCCACGTCCGACGAATTCTGTAGACTGGTCAATTCCGATCGAACGTTTCAGAGAAGTACATTGTGTTGACGACGACCGGGCAGGGTTCCTTGGGCTTGTAGAGGTAGTACTTCAATCAAACGCATTGGTGTAGAACCCAGCGCTACTTGGGTCCAGTGACGGCCAGCATAGGTTGCGGCCTTGTCCCGCTGACCCAAATCACCTGCCTAGCTCTACTGTTAGGTCCTACCCCAAAAGAACTGGTTGAGAGATCGTGGAAAGATGTAACGACTGTGGGGCCGTGCATAGATGGCAGTTTTGGAGCTGGCGCAGCTTGTAATGCAATGTGTGTAGGCTGGGAGCCTGCAGCCTGGAGTGTAGATGCGCTCCAAGGTACCGTTTCGTCTTTCTAGAAAGGGTAGTCTACAGCCGCCAGTACCATAAAGATTACATGTCATGTTTGAGCGGAGACGAACGTTTTGTCAAGATCTGCTTGTACTGTCTCTATCTGTGTTGGGGAGGAAGCAAGCATGAGTCAAAATTTTGGTTTGAGAGAACTATACCGACCAGCAGATCAAGAACCTGAGATCGAGTAAGTCAAAGTCTATCTTTTCCTATAAGAGTCAATAGTGTACTTTGCTGATGGGATTAGTATTGTTGCGGTTCATGGACTGAATGGTGACGCATATCGGACTTGGACTTACACAAACCCATTAACGGACAATGGCAACATTTGTTGGCTCAGTGATCAAGACTTCTTACCAAAATACATTGGGCAGGCGAGGGTTTTGACCTGGGGCTACAATGCAAACCTCACCACTCTGAGTGGGCCTACCAGCTCAAATCGAATCTTGCATCACGCCCAAACGCTGGTGCAACACCTGTTTGCAAACAGAAGCGTAAGCATTCTAGTTGTGTAGAAATGATAATCAAGGCGTCGCTGACGATAACCGAGCTACAAAACGCCACCCAAAGACCGATTATCTTTCAATGCCACTCATTGGGAGGGATTGTTGTAAAGAGAGTAAGTGATCTTCCTGTTCGTTGGTTTATGAGACTGTGTCTGAGTTACCATCGCTGATTTCACTCTGCCTACTTCAGGCACTGTCACACGCCGCAGATCAAATGGGTCCAACGACATCTCACCTCCGCTCCATATTTACCTGCACCTATGGTGTGTTCTTTTTTGGTACGCCGCACTTGGGCTCAGAGAAAGCGCAGCTATTACACCATCTGCAAAAGCTGGTCTCGGTTTCAATTCCAAGAAGCATATTTCGCACTGAGACGCGTCTTGTCAAAGCTCTCAAGGCAGGATCAGAAATCCTTGAAGAGATCAATACGCAGTTTCTTGCAATAGCAGGGGAGCTGAAACTAGTATTCCTCTGGGAGGAGCATCGCACCAAGGTGAAAGGGTTTGGCAATGTTTATATTGTGGAACAGAGCAGTGCAGCGCCTTTATTGCGCGACGTGCTCAGCTTCGGGATTGCTTCAGATCACCAGGGCATGTGTCGTTTTGCAAGCAACCAGGATGCTGGATTCATCACAGTGATTTCTGAGCTACAGCGCTATGCTCAAGACGCAACAGGCAGGATCGAGAGAAGGCAGGTTCAAGACCGCGAACTCCTACAGTTAAAGCGCAATGGCGAGGTTGCTGAACTGGTCAGGGTGATTAACTTGTTATGACGAACCCGAAGTCACCACAGCTAGTGGATGAACGCGCCAAGAAGTGACGGAGGATCTGGATATTCCGATCCGCCATGTTGCTTCCGCCCGCGCTAACCAAGGCTGGACGACCATAATAAACATTTCTGGCGATGTCCATTCGATGCATGGCTTCTTTCCAACATCTCATTGTTCACCCAACATTCTGTACTAGGTAGGCAACATTGCCCTCATTCAACGCCATGGCGCCTTCAAGGTTTGACAACGGTACCGTTGGTACAAATTACTCGAGCATTCACTCTGCCGATGCCTTCGTCAACACTTATCAGGTTCATCCCACCGGACTTGGTGCTCAGTGACTTTGCTAACATTGTCAGAAGGTGTTGTACACGCCAGGATCAGCCTCCCCACCTCTCGACCGCGCTCAGAAAAAGTCAACACGCTTTAGCAGAGCTACTTCTATCAGATCCCAGAATAACAGCCAGTCATTCATACTTCCACAGAACATTCCCAATACTTCTCAAATTGTCGCAGACCAAGGATCCCTACCAGACGTCCGGGTTCATTATACCGTTCCAGCCGATGAGAAACAAATAGTTGCTTCTCTCCGAACTCTTCAACGCGACTTGAACGAGGCCATTCAGACCATCAACTCGTTGACTCGAGAACGAGATGATGCACTGCTGGAATTGAGAATGCTCCGAGCATCGTCTAAGAAACAAACCACTCAGACCAAGAAGACGACGCGTGTCTCTTCTCACGAGCAAGAAGAAGAGTTGTTTGACTTGAGTCGGTCGATAGAATCCCCAGAGAGATCACCAGCCAGGAGAGTCCCAAGCAAGCGGTTTGGCGACCCGAAGCAGAATGCGAAGACAACAGTCTCAGATGATGCTCGGGTGTTGTCACCTGTGCATAGCCATGCGCCAATTTCCCCGAGCCCGAACAAACGCCACGCCAGCGCCCCTGCCGGTAGTGCTCACCACAGATCGCAACCGAACAAAAAGTCTGCTGTTAATGACACAGAGCAGAGCGTCCTGGAAGGAGATCCAACTGCAGCTTCCAATACTTCTCGCCGCCGACGACATCTGGACCTGGACGAGAACATGACATCCGCCTACATCATCCCAGATATCACCATGAGTCAAGGGCAAGCACAGCCACAAGCACAAACGAACGGTGTGTCTAGAGGAGCACAAGATGTTCTGCATCGCCATGACAGCGAGCACATTCAAAGCTGCGAGGTTTGTCAGCGTCTCACGGGCTCGAAGAAGACCAAGCACGTTACACATGCCAGCCTTAAATCGACCCACTTCAGTTCAAACACAAACAAGCAAACTTCCAAAGTGGCCAAAGAGCAAGATTTCACCGCACAAATTACGCAGCTAATGAAATCCGCAATGCTTGACGACCCCACTATCCGACCCAAGATTGCTCCATGGCATGCTCTCGCTAATGTCAAGAAGCTGTTGACCGACCAATTCGAAGAGGCCAAGCGCAAGCATGGCATCGCTTGGAAGACTTACGACGGCATTGATGCTCCGCTTAGTAGCAAGCGACATGCAGCTGTCAGTGAGGAACTTTTCTATTGGTCGCGGAAAATGGAGGAGTGCAGAGTCAACCTGGACCAATTGCGAGATGTCGAGGAAGGTATGAGAGGTGATGATGAAGATTGAGCTCGAACTGGAACTGAAGTCTCGGTATCAAACCGTTCTACACAACTTTACGCTAGAAGGCGCCTGAAAGTCTCCTCCCAAAAGTCCTTTCCAGCGCGTGTGCAGCACGACCATTATGATTTGTTGTCAGTGATAGTATTTTCTTGATTTCCAGTCCAAGCCAGGTCTGGCCATCGGATCTCCTCGAGTCAAGGACATTGCATTGCGCTGCGACATGTATGATTTTCACATCAGTCAGAAGTCTGACTCAGGGGCATAGATCAGGGTGTTCATCAGAGATGCAGAATAGTTCCTGCTCGCCTGTATGGTGTTTTCAGGCTCGGACTTGATGGTAGCGTGGGAGTTTTGGACGGATATGAATTAGTCGATCAACGGTTATTCGGTTGATCGATTCAACTATTCATTCGAATTCGAACTACATAACATTCGACTCTGACTCATTGTGATTTACGCTTGTAGAATGCGATCTTCAACTTGCATGCTATCGGTTAATGAGTGAAGCAGCCTGTAATTATCTGTGTGCTGGTTTACGGTGGACGAGAGAATCACTGGTTGCGCCACGAGCGTAATATAATATCACCCATCCCCGAAATAGTCGAGTTTGTCATCCTCCCACCAGCCACCTGCACCAAACTGGGTATGTATACATGAGTTGACTTGCTGATATGTGTGATGGCTCATGCTAGCTGGGTAAGGCCGTTATAACATGGGTACCTGCCCTCGACTACGGGGACCTTCGGAACGAGGAGAGAGGCACGCTGAAAAGTAGACAGCAGAGCAGCCGAGGTAGGAGTAGGTTAGGGGGCATTTTGGGAACATATTATTTCGTCTTCTTTTCATGTTCAAGTTTTGATCGATATCGGTCTATGTGAGACCAAGATGTCGTTTCAACCCATCATCTGTCATTTAATCAATCAATCACTTTGACCACCCCATAACCGGTGGGTTAGATCCATCCGCCATCTAGAAACATGAACCGCCTCCTGCCGTCTACGAAATGATTTCCTCTGTCTCCTCAATGACCTCCTCAATGACTTCCTCAACGACCTTCTCGCTATCAACGTCCGCACTACGGGTCCGCTGTAACTTGAGCTCCTCCTCTGGATCCGGGAGACCCAGCTCCTCTCGGTCCTCTCTGAGTCGTTCTTTCTCCTCGCGCACCCAGCTGTACCATTCCTGGTAGAGGCGGCGACGCGCCTCGATGACTGCGGCGTTGGCGCCCTCCTCCATTTCCTTGTCGAGCTCGTCGAACTCTTTGCTGTATTCACGGAGTGTGCGGCGGATGTTGCGCTGTTCGTCTTTCGAGAGTACGGTTGGTGGACGTGGGCGCCACAGGAATTGCTTGAACTTCTCGGTGGGGTTTTCTGACAGCATTTGGCCGTAGAATGTCCACAGTCGAAAACCGTTTTCCATCTGGTGGGGTGGGTCAGTATATGTTGTGTTTATGTTAATGTTAGAGAATAGAAAAAAACCATACCTGATGTGTCCAGACACTAGCACTAGTAGTGACGTATCGTCCTGTGGGATCCCATTCTACATCGGTGATACCATAATGGTCTTCAGTGTTCATGAGCATGAGGTTTGCAGCCAAAGCAGCATCACTCTCAGGCTTGTCACCTTCGTAGTCCAGATCGTAGAAGTCGACATCCGAATGCTGTTGTACGCTAACAGTGGCGACCACAACAAACCGACCTCGTGGTGACCAGTAGATACCATTGCTGTTCTTCTTGTCGAACGTTCGAACATGTTTGAATGCACCAGTCCCTGCGCCCTTTATCTTTTCGGGTGCAAAGAATGAAACTGCGGTCTTGGGGAGTACATTGCTGCCTGCCACTGCTTCGCCTGCTGTGATGAGTACGAATCGATCGCCTTTAGGTTCCCAGGCAAAGTTAATAACTGTATCCTTGAGACTGTCCACGACCTCGACGGGAACACCTTTCTCCTTGATTCGGAAGATCTCGAGATTTGTAGCCAATGATTTCTTGGATTTGGAATGTCTGTCGACTTTGACACAGATGAATTTGGCATCGGATTGCCAGTGTAGTTTTGCATCTGTGACGTTGAAAAGATTTCGTGTTCTCACAATCTCTTTGGTGGGGAATGCCATCAGAGTCACTTTAGCAGGATTTGAACCCATCTCGGGAGTCCAGAAGCAGAGGAGTTGTTCATAAGTCTTGACACCCTCACGTTGGGTGGTAGCTGGAGCCCATTCAAAGTCCACCAAACCGTCGACCTTGACCGAAGTTTTGTCCAGCAGGTTCATGCGGGGTGTTTCATAAACCGAGATGCTCTCACCGGGTTTCATTCTTGCGACGAACTTCTCATCAGCGGACCATTTGAAAGCTGGCCATTGGACTTTGGGCTTGAGAGGTGCAACACCATCTGGGCCAACAGTTTGAGCTAGATCATGGGCGACAAATGACCGGAGAGGCTTGCCAGTTTCAATATCCCAGATGACAATATGTTTTCCTTCCTCGTCGATGGTGAGCGGGCCTTTTCCTTCTTCTACGACAATCGGTTGATTGGACCATGTCGTCAGGAATTTTTCGCCCGGTGAAAATTCCATGAGGCTGACAAATGGGTGGGGGAATTGCTTAATTCTCTTAAAAGACGCTCCGCCCCATAATTGCACTCCTTGTTGATGAACTGAAGCCAGATATGTTCCAAGCGGTGACCAGTTGACGAACAGTTGAGTCCAGTGTTTGCGATCAACAATGGGCTCGGGGTTGTCTCTTTTGTTGTTCCAGAATACTCCTACGTTGTCTCCTCGGAACATGGCAAATTGATCACGAGCAGATGGGTCGAATAACCATGATCGGAGATGTTCTTTGTCTGCGAAAGGTTCGATCTCGGGAGCAACATATTGCTCATCTATTCTTCCCTCTCGTCCATACTTCTCAATGTCTGTCAGCTTGTTGACGGCAAGAGTGTGTTTTTTATCGAGGGCCGTTCCGTGGAGTTGTTTTGTAGCTGCGACTGCTTGTTCGGGGGTCTGATATTCGACAAACGCAAATCTGCGAGACCAGTTAGGACACTTTAGTCATATTTTAATGTGCTCTCAGTATACCCTTCAGATGAACCGGCATCACTCATTGGCATATAGATGGACTCTTCACCATCTTTTATCCTTCCAACCGTGTTTAATCTCTTGAGTAGGAATTTGATGAGTCGGGGTTTTTGTTCTTCGGTGACGATTGGGAGACCATCGATAACCTGTAATTCTCAGTATACAAATCTGCGACTTGGATGAAATCCAACGTACCACAAAGGTATCGAGACCTTCTTCCATGCGCACATCATAACGTTCTTTGAGATCGGAGAAGTCGATGTTGTCTTCTTCATCCTGGTAATCATGGTCGGAAAGCTGATCGAAGCCGGGCGCCATGATTGCGGATGCAAGGGATGCAGCGGTCGGCTGCTTGATCTTTGACAAGGGCGCTCGAATGTGAAGTTATTGTCTAATGCTGGCGGCTTGGTCTCGAGAAATTCATTCGATTCGACTTTGGTGGCGGCAATGGCAGTGGTGTGGATGCACGTGTGGCTGCCAAGATTTGCACTGGACCCTGCGAGTCATGTAGACTAGCACATGATCACGCATGACTCGAGCTCAACTCTGCAAGTCGGCTAACCTGCCATGGACATAAACGAGTGGCTTTCCCCAAGAATCCATCCAAACTCGAAGACTCCATCCATCTGCCCTGCATATCTGTGTCGAATGTAGACTGGTGCTGGCCTGGAACTGGGACTTGCGCCGGGCTCTCACTCGCAGCAATATCGTCGTCGAACGATTAGAACCAGCACCTAGCTAGGCAACGCGTCCTCATTGGTATCACTTTCATCTTCGACCTCCAGATCAGCGGCTCCAAAATTGTGGAGTTCCAGTTCCCCAAGCCACCCGAATTCCTCTACTTTGCTGTCGCTGTCGCATTCTTCTCCCTTCCCAATCAACAATACATATATTCCAACAACGACGAACATTGAAAGCCCAACCTTTCAGAGGTTTCTGACTTATCTCTATACTCATTCCGCGCCTACGTCTGCCTCAAGATCTCTCGGTCGGCCATCAGTGCCTTTCACGCATTGCATGGCCTACCTGTCGATTCTCACCTGACTTTCTCTGTTTCCTCTTCTCGGCTTGTCCAGTCTTCCACCGCCAAGTTTACATCCCAACGACCTAGTGCAGTTTCAGACAAACTTCAGCAGACATGTCTCGTAAGTTCACTACCCGTTACTAGGCTCCTCTCTGCAGTTTGGTTAACAATGGAAAGTATCCTCGGAAATACGGGCAAACTATGTTGGCATCATCGACTCGATCTTGGAGACTTCCGATCTCACGACCATCTCGAGAAAGAGTGTTATGAAGGGAATTCAAGATCGTATTGAGTATGACATAACTCCGCAGAAGGTAACACATGCCCAAGGCCTCTATTGTCCAATTTAATACTGAGATTGTTCCAGGCTGCCATCAAGGAATTGATCGGCGAGCGATTCGACATCATAAGTGCTCAGAACAGCGGCGACGCAGAGACCTCAGTAGTGCCCTCGGTCGAACCTGCGGATCCAACACCCAAAACAAACGGAATTCACAAACCTGCCCCACCTTCTCCCTCAAGTTCACCTGCTAAGCGTGAGGCGCCCAGTGAGGATCGACCAGGTGCAGCTGATGCATCTCGGCCCAAAAAGAAACACAAAGTGAGCATTGACGCGGATGCGGCATTTGCGGCCAAACTACAAGCGGAGGAGGAAAGACGCGCACGACCTACACGTGGTGGTGCAAACCACAAGGCCGCACCAGCAAAGCGGAAGAAGAAAGTCAAGAAAGAGCGAGTGACAGGTTCAGATGACTCGGATCTTGACGAAGATGGAAATAAGCCAGAGAAGCCGAAGAAAGAGACTGGCTTTCATGTGAGTTGATGCGCTTAATGATACCTTGAATTTGTTGACTGATCGGGATAAGAAACCGCTAAATCTATCTCCGGCATTATCCAATCTGTTTGGTGGAGAAACACAGGTAAGTGGAGATACCGGTATTGGGTTGTGGGTTTCACCAGCTAACACCGGATCACAGTTGTCTCGACCGCAAACTACCAAACGGATTTGGCAACACATCAAAGCGAATGAGTTGCAAGATCCTAGCGACAAAAGATACATTTTTTGCGATGACAAAATGCGCGAAGTCTTCAAACAGGACCGAGTGCATATGTTCACCATGACGAAGCTCATTTCTCAGCAAATGTACAATCCGGATGAATAATGATGGTCTTAATGGGTTATTGGAAGCAGAATTCGAAGCGGATGCAATATCGTTAGCTGCTTGCTTGGCCTCGACTCATGACTGAAACTTGAAGATGACAGAAGCTTCGAATGCGAAACGTAGGAGGAGTAATCCGTGGTTTGGTTCAAGCCATGGGAATTCATGAAAACTTCAGACCTAATTGGCACTGAAATGTGATGCCTGAGGCCTCTTTCAGGAGGGCCAGCCTTGCTGACTAATGTCTCACCCTCAAAGGCTCAGAAGTCCGTAGTATTCTCCAGATGCCGCTTTGGGAGACCAAAATGACTCATGGAAAGCCCAAGAGTGGCTTGCGTCGGGCACAGCCTCAATTTTGCATCTACTGACTGGCGAAAAGAGTCATCTATCCGTTCTTGATGTTTCTAGACTGACGTCGTTGTGCATATTTATGTAAATCGACACACCTAGTTGTCCAAGGGGTTGCTGATATCTTTAACTCGGCGTGGACACTAGCTATAGCCAACAGTCGTTAACATCAAGACTAAGCACATGAAGGGCTAGTAGACCTCACTTAGTGCCGGCAGCTGAGTCATCTCAATTTGTCCGGTGCCGTCATTACTAGTATCATCCACCTCTAATTTCTTTGCCCACCACCAACGCTTCGCCTACCACATAAACTCACGACAGCTCAAGTTGCTATCTTAGCTTCCAGCAAACAGATCTAGATTCCATTGTACTCAGACGATCTACCATCTCATCAACAACCATCGACAATGGCCGACGCAACTGCCAACGCCGCTGCAACTACCTCTGACGCCCCTCCTTCCACCCCTCGCGGCGCACATCCAGGCCGTGGTCGTTCAAACAGAAATCGAAGCGGTTCTCAAAATTCCCCCGAAACTAACAGACAAGACACCAACTCTAAGGGAGCTCGTGGTCAAAGAGGAGGCAGAGGCCGAGGAAGAGGAAGAGGCCAACCCAGAGATTCTGCGCTATCCTCAAGAACAATTCCCTCTCAAACACCCGCAGACGGGAGCTCAGGAAGGCCGCCTGGAGGCGGTTTCGGTGCTCGCCTGACCGAAGCTGCCTCGAAAATGGAAGGTGACCCAAATGTCCCTCAATCATCGGGACAAGGAGAAGAGACGGCCATGGAAGAGGCAGAAGTATGCTTCATCTGTGCCAGTCCTATTGAACATGTTGCGATTGCTCCTTGTAACCACCAGACTTGCCATATCTGTTCACTGAGATTGAGGGCGCTGTACAAGACTCGAGCTTGTGCACACTGCAGAGTGAGTGATCCCCCCATATCTTGATTTTACCAGCATCATGCTAACATGCGATTCCAGACAGAATCCCCGTTTGTGATATTCACCGACAATGCCGAGAAACGCTTCCAAGAATTCTCCGATGCCGATCTCGTCAAGGTTGATGAGAATTTGGGCATCAAGTACGAACAAAATGTCATCCTCGAGGACACCATTCTTTTGTTGAGATATAATTGTCCCGACAAGGACTGTGATGTGGCTTGCCTGGGTTGGCCCGATCTTCATCGTCATGTTAAATCTCACAGGAAGATGATGTGTGATCTTTGCACCAGAAACAAGAAAGTTTTCACCCACGAACACGAGCTTTTCACATATGCCGAATTACGCAAGCATGAGCGTTTCGGTGATGATAATCCAGGTGCAATTGACCAGTCGGGTTTCAAGGGCCATCCTGAATGTGCGTTTTGCAAACAACGATTTTATGGCGACGACGAACTCTACACTCATTGTAGGGAGAAGCATGAACGATGCCACATCTGCGATAGGAGGAATGGCGGCCGAAATCCTCAATATTACCTCAACTATCAAGAACTCGAGAAGCACTTTGCTGATGCCCACTTTGTCTGCCTGGATGCTGAATGTCAGGCGAACAAAACGAATGTTTTTGAGGCTGAGATGGATCTCAAAGCACATCAACTATCCGCACATCCGAATGGATTATCCAAAGACGCTCGAAGAGATGCTAGATTGGTCAATCTCTCAGGCTTTTCGGACTTGAGGACCCCTTATCAACCAGAGCGTCGGGTGAGACAAGATCGTGGCAATGGAAGAGGCCGAGATCCAAATTCGGAACCTCTCCCCATGTCAACTGCGCAAAATCTCAGTCGTGCCGAAGTAGCCTATCAAAGACAAATGGCAATCCAAAGTGCCCAGTCTGTATCCAGCAGGAATTTTGGGGGTCAACTTACACAATCTGGCCCAGCGTCCAGGCCCCAACCAGCAGCAACTCAACCTTCACCACAGCCATTGCCTCCTGTCGAGAATTTGTTACTTAATTCAGCAGCTCCATCCTCTGCAAACTTAACACCTCAAGAACAAGCGCGAGCACTTCGGCACCAAGCAGTCACTTCGCGGGCCACGAATTTACTCAAAAATGACAATACCAAGTTGTCCCAATTTCGGACTCATGTTTCGGCCTACCGAAGCGGGACAATTTCCGCGACTGATCTGATCGATGGCGTCTTTTCCCTGTTCGACAGCCCAAGCTCGGAATTGGGCAAACTCATTCGTGAACTGGCTGACTTGTATGAAGATGAGTCGAAACAGCAAGCCCTTCTTCAAGCCTGGAATAGTTGGCGTAGCATCAATGAAGATTATCCTAGTCTTCCAGGCCCTAGCGGCACACTGCCTGGTGTCACTGGCAGTGCCAGTGGATCAGGTGGACGGAGAGTACTCACACTTAAGAAGAGCACAGCACAATCATCACGTTCTGCGGTTTCAAGACAAGGATCCTGGGGCAATGCACTGGCAAGCGGTACCAGTCGTGATCCCTTCCCAGCTCTTGGTCCAGCGAGTGGTGGCTCACGGAAGACAACAACACCAACCCCTTGGGGTGCGGCGCCTGCCCCAGTAGGAGGATCCGTCACTCTCAGTTCAGTCAAACCAGCCACAACAGTAGCCGCGTTCAATCGGCCTACATCACGCCAGACACCAGTGAGGCAATCTGAAGACAACTTCCCCTCTCTTCCCGCAGCAGCCAAGCCAAATACAATGATGGCAGGCTTCAATACTCGTGGTTCAGTCCGCTGGCTAGGTTCAAGCCGAAACTCGCCTTCAGGATCAGGGGCCAACACACCAGCGCAGACTCCATGGGGTAATGGTGGTTTGACACCGACACCAGCTCAAGCTGCTGCAGCCGTGGCGAATGCAGCAGGAAGTGCTGTACCAATGGACTATGAAGGCGACGGTACGTTTGGGAAGAAGAAAGGAAAGAAGGCGAAGAAAGAAACACTCTTTCACTTTGGCTGAGGTCTTTTAGTTTCATCCAAGTCACTCTGAACGCGAACGGATGATCCACTATATCCGATTCGCTCCTTTCTGTACTGCGCCCCCGTCAATTCACACGTCTGCAAGTCAAAGCAAAATTACCTTAACTATTTGACCCTGCTGCAACAATCAGTCCGGGGAATTAGCTCAGAATTGGACATATGTTTCAAGCTGCACAATCTCAATCACTTGTTCGATCGTGCAAGACTTGTCCACGCTTTGATATTTAATTTTCACGTTTCGAGCTCCCTACCCCTCCCTCCAGGTGAGTCATGAGCGGCGGCCTTCCTCACCACTTTCCTTCCTGCTCCTCCGTTCTCTTGCCTATAAATAAGTGCCTTTCCCTCCGACTTTCTGCCATGAATTTTTTTGATCTGTGCAAGTTGGCTTTCCGTTTCGTTTGAGTCGACTGCCATGCATTGGAATGGGAGCTGGGTCTTGGTGATCACGGTTTAAGCGTTCAGGCCATACATTGAGTCTTGTACGAGTTTTCCCCCTTTATGCTCATGCTCTCTCCCCCTCTTGATACTACCTCTTGGGTGTTGCAGAGTCCTTCCTTCTCCTTTCTCTTTGCACAATCCCACCTCTCGTATATATAACTATCAGGTTGAATGCTACTGCATGCGTCAGTAGCAGCCGGTCATCACCACTGTTTGCTTTTCCTGTTTTTTCGGGACTTGTGGTCTCTATGGAAGAAGATGCTATGATTCCAGCAGCGAGGTTTCAAATTAGAGCTACAGACATCGGAATGGAGTATTCTGAGCAAATCGCCTGCTCGTCGGGTCTTCATGTGTCTCATACCTCTTCTTTGAGGTTGCAGGAGAGTTGGCGGTGCGTCTGTTCCTGCACGAGCACTATAAGCAAGGAGGGAAGTGGTTCTCACCGCCAGAATTCGATCGGCCCATGACTGTCCCGAACTGAAAGTCTTGTCGCAGGTATGGAAGGGTCAATATGGCACTTCTTGGGCTTTGACTGGCATAATCGGACTTTTGAAAGTTGCCAAAAGGCCTCTCATTGCCTTAACCCTGTATCAGTACCTCATTACGTGGTAACACTGAACAGGCGACACAGACAGCCCATTCCTGGTGAATCTTGAACCATCTCTCGACCGAAGTCTAAAGACTCGCTGAAAGAATGACTATCAAAACCTGCACAGCAGCCAGGGGGGCAGCAGGTACGAACTGTTGAACCCCATTTGTCTGAATTTCGCTAACAAAGACCCAGAACAGGAACACATGCGCATCAGAGAAGCCATGGACATGCCCACTCTTTGATGCGGTGAGAGAGATGATCACTCAATCCTGCTTAGTCTTCAGTTCGAAAGCTTTTCAATGGACTCAGACATAGCATCAGTGGAACGCTTCGTCATCAATCACATGGTGCAGGACCTACCCCCTGGTTTTGAAGGGCGAGAACTACAGAGAGTTCGCTATCCAGTACTGCACTAAAGAGCTTCAAGATGGCCAATCGTACAGCGGCCTTCGTCGCCAACATGCTCGCACCGAAGGTTTCTCATAATGAACAGCGAAGCTTCTCGGGCATGAGTGCTAGCATTTGTTATATCGTTCTACGCATTGAACCGTCGGTCTTGAATGACCGGAAGCATCATGGAAAGGCATATTAGCCTCAAATCGAAATGTATTTTCTAACGTTTGCAGACTCTTGAACCCCCCTCGAAAGGACCTTATCCACGCTGGCGAGGTGCCTCTCGAGTTCAATGTTTGCAAGCGTTGTGTCCGATCCCTTGTTGGGGAGGACCAAAACGTGTTCTCAGAACGTGAGTGTATCTGCTTTTGGCTTGCTTTGACCTAGCTAATAGCAATAGCTGGTATTGTTCAATGCAATCGCAAGGGTAATGGAAAGTGTGATTGGTGCATAGTGGACGTGCTTATGAGGCTAGGGACAAGACCATGGCGAAATCCGTCCACAATCCTTGTCCATACGCCCATTTTGCTGACATTGTATACACGAAAATATTTTTGGAGATTGCCGTGTACAAGAACATGTTGCGACTCAAAAGCTCACATAGAGTTGCCAATGCTCAGGCTACAACTCTGGACTTTTTTTTGAGACATTATTGGGACTTTGAAAAGCATCACTACGAAGTGCGCGAGGGCTCGAAGCCTCCAGACAACCTTCCTTACGAGCTGTCCTCCGACTTTCTCGAATCCTCACTACGGGCTTCGCTAATGAAGAGTTGTCCTCCGACTTTCTCACACATCGTCTAAGCGTCACAGACTGTGAAAGATTGCAAGCGCGGATTCTATTTAGAGAATAACGCAAGCTGGAAGCCTTCATCGATGACAATGTGAAGATCATCAAATTCTTCTAGAAAGCGAAGGAAAAGGGTTTTGGCGTGACAAAGCTCAAAGCAAGTTCTACATACAAGATGGAGCAGTGTTTTCAAGAAAATGGTGAATGGGATTCAGAAGAACGAAGAGATGTACACTTCTCTGGTGGAGGCCAAGTTCGACTTGACAACAATCAAAGGACCTGACGGTATGATGAATGACAAGGTGTTTGAACCATGGGCGACCACGAGAGACATAACAGAATTTGCACGCGCAGTCCACTTGACTGTGTGCTACCACATCATCAAGAATAACCCCGAGTACTTTCACGAATCTCCAGGTGTACAAGGACCATCTCAAGAATGTCTACAAACTAGTCAGTGAAGTGGAGACATTTACCTTTCGACTGTGGGGGAAACTCAAACACAGATCGGTCAGTCTTGCAGACGAGTAAATCAAGCCGCAAGGGCAATTTTGAACTGCTGGTGCAACACTCGATCAGACCTCGCAATGATATGTTCCGGGACTACTACTTTCACTGCATGAAGATTTGCTCCTGGTGAGACGCATCCCAAAGTGCCACATCTTGTGGTATTTCAAGAACAACAAATATGCACAAGTTTGTCACCACTTCCCAGACACAATCATTGATGGTTGCAAAAATGAGCAAGCTGAACCATCTTGTTGAAAAGTTGATGCTAAAACCCTTGTCAAATTCGGGACCAGAAAAAGAAACGTCTTTTCTTGGGCCAACGACGTAGGGTGGCTGTCGCTATATCGACGATATTTAGCTGCTAGAACTCGTTGGTAGCCTATATCTCAGCGGCTACGCACGGAACCTACCATGTCTCTCGCTGCACTGCGCTCTTTTCCCAAGCGCTGCACCTAGTCACAATCAATTCAGAGTGTCTGTGGCCTATAAACTGTGGACTATGAAGGCGAGAGATATCCCGACTGGGATATCGTGGCATTGATTGGAAGTTGTCACGGATGCAGTCATAGCGGCAGTGATGTTGAGTTGTATCCAAGCCCCAAAGCTTCCCGAAAATATATTCATGTGAAGATGGAACAGTCATCATCAACGCTATGTTCAGCTGTATCGGCAGTAATTTCAGTTGGGGATAGCTGGGCAAACCCAGAGAAAACCTTAGAGCACAAAATACCAAGCTCTTTGTTGTTATGCAGTACTGATGATGCATTAGCAACTCCAGCAGCCAGCAACCGCGGAGCTACATTCGAAATCGAGCCTCATTCTGCCTCTTGGTAGGAATCTTCGGCCACTCTCGAAGTTTTTTACGCGATACACACATCATCTTCGTTGGTATTCCAAAATCTAAGAGGATTGACAGAAGTGTGACGGAACAGAAAACTTGAATTGCTCAAGCATTCTATGCTTGAGGTGGTCTGAGCCTGAAGGACAGTGACCGGCAAGGGTTCGGCTTCGAGTTCTACTGGCACCGGACCGCCTACCTCGGCCAGAACCAGCCAATGATGTCCAGACTACTATTCTTCTGAGCCGAAAGAGCACAATGATCCGATTCTCGAGTCCTTAGCCATCATCTGTGGGGATCAAGGGCACTGATAAGAATGCCAAGTATTCCCACGGTACGAGGAAGGCAGTGGTTGCTGATGATGTCTCGGACTTAGCAGAGCTTCTAGAAATCGATATGCCGGAGGATGCAGAGTTGTCTACGAATGAAGACACTTCTAATTTTGAGAATTGTGATGGATATCTCAAGGTATTCCTCACATGTTTAGAACTGAGCCTAAGCAATCATGAGTTGGAGTTGGCTTGTGAATGGTGGCTGAGCGTGGATCATATTCTCCAAAACGAGACTCAGCTTGATGGGAAGCGGAGATCGAGAGCTTTTGAGATCTGGCAGAGCACTGTTGAAGAGTTCTGGTCGCTAGAGGGAAAATACGTTTACGGTGAGATGTTTCAAGCAGCCTCCTGGCACCATCTTTTGGAGTCGTCTCTTTCGTGGCTGCGATTGCAATGAGACTTCAATGCAGTGAACGGGTCAAGTTTGCATTTTCGACCGTAGGGTTATTCAAAGCTCGCCATTTCTCGCATGTCTCAAAACCTTTGAAAAGACTGATACGTTGCGTTCTGTGGCCTGGACACACGAAGGATCTCTCGGGGCCGGGATCGATACCTCTTTTCCCGTATGAGTGGGTCATTTACTAGACTCTACTTCAACAGGATGTGGCACTCGTTGACCATGTTGACTACTTAATCTGCCCGGCTGTGGATGTCCAGCGTGGCGTCTGCGGCCACTCTGAAGCTGCTTGGGCGTGTGGTGCTGGTGGTTCAATTCATATTGATTGTGTCATCTTTGTCCGCATTATGTCTTGCACGGCCGAATTTCTCGTCAGTCATCACAGTCCAATTACAATCGAGAACGACATTATTACCTTCTATTTGCTCGTGGGCCATAATAGTTTCACGAAGGGAAGCAACAACGATAATTTACGCTTCGAACGAGATGGCACTTAACTTGGAGACTACACTAGGTATATTCTCATTATATGCCGACCGAAACCAACTGGTCCATTGCTCGATACTACGAATGGTGGAATTAAAACTGGCGCTTACTTGGCGAAAGGTCAGTAAGAGACCTTCGCGAGCTTCCAGCAGTTATACCTATACATCTCAGGGCATCAATTTTCATCCCCTCGCGGAGATTCGAGTCTCCCTTATCTGCCTTGCTGATGCCAAGAATGTCGCTCCGGGTCACTGGTTTGAACAATGGAAGAAGTACTTCGAAAAGACTCACATCTATGCACCAGCCATTGTGATAACTGGTGGCGTATGCCTTACCTGTCTACATGAGTCATTCCCACATACAACCCCGATTCGTTTTGACCAGCAGCCTCGCTCCCTCGGGACTGCGTCTGACTATGTTGTGACTAAGTATATCAAGAAGTGTCTGAGAAGCAGGCATTCGCTGGTGGCTATAGTCGCTCGGCCTCAGGTTTCATCAACTGCACCTATCGAACCTGCACCCCTTCCTCCACCAGCTCCTGCACCGGTGGAATTAGCGCATGGGAAAAAAAAATCAGAGTTCACTCATGGACGAGAGTGCACAATCATTGGCAACCGGCACTTACGACGTCGATTGAAAGGACATATACCATTACTCGGGTGCTTAATTGGCACTCGAGCATCCAGTATGTCCAGTCACCCACTTATTTCTCCTCTACGCTAATGATACCAGGCCGTCGCAGAAAGGGAAATGGAAGATCTCACCGACCAACACCACTGCAAATACACCTGCCCCCCTTGGCCTACCTGCCTCGTGTGCCCTCTCAACCAAACAAACGTCGAATGGAATGGCTTCTAGTCTGGCGCCACGAAGCATTGAACAATCTGCAATTGCGGGCGGAACTATAAGACTTCAATACCAGGATGGCCATATTGGGGACATGATCATGAGTGTCTTCCACTGTTATAGAACGATTGTGGGTACAGAACACGAATTGAATGGTCTTCGACCTGGCCAGGCAAGCACCCCGTCTCAATTGCATGGTGGCCGCCCTGTACACCTGCCATCAGATTTAATCAACCCAACCATCGCACGGCTCTCCGCAGAAAGGTTTATGCACGGACATTATCCTTAAATGCTTTAAGACGAATTTAATCATAGCCAACCCGTAACGGTAAGATCGAATCTAGCCGAGGCTAGCCTGAGCTGACAATTTTCATCCTGCAAGCTTTGAGCATATATTTCAGGTAACGACTGCTCTACTTGTGGGGAATTTATTGTTGAAGATTACGATGATGTTCGAGAAGCCAGCTTGTCCAAAGGCGGAGATGTCACAGAGGTCCATGGGATCAAAGACATCGTCAGACATAAGCTAGATCGTTCAAAACATGCTGATGGAAGACATCAAAGGGGAAGCTGGCGAACTGGCTATGCAATGCGATTGCTCCCTCTCCGCCAGTACAATAGAAGCTAGGCGTCGACCAAGGCGACGGATGAAAATGTCAGCTGGAAGCGAGGTGGCGTGGAATATGAACGCAAGTATAGATTGCCAACACGATCTCGCGGAAACCACATCTCGGGTTTGCTTTCAACTTGATACAACCGAGATCAAACATTAGTCGATAATTGTTGAGCTGAGCTGCCGATAGCACTGATATACCTGATGCCTTAGTTCAGCTTCATCATGCACTAGAGTCTATCTCAAATTGCAAAGTCGTTCAGCAGGCAGTTTCGACAGGGCATCGATAATACTACCCAACTGTCATTCATCAGTTCAAGCGCCTATAAGTATTGTGTGGTGATATCATCCAGAACCTTGTCGTTGTTTCAAGAACATATAATCAAGGCATTTCGTATGAGGTTGAGTATGACGCGGAAATCGTCATCAGTGAGTGCGAGTGGATCTTGCATCGCAATCATAGAGGGGCGAGGAAAACGTGGTCTTTCCAAAGCGAGGTAAATTGTTCCTCAGGTCCCGAGACAATTACTACCGGAGAACTTCTCGACGAGGCTGAGAAGTCAAGGTCCGGCACTTATGTCACTTGGCCTAGAATGGCCGTGTGGTATGTGGCTTCCGGACCTCGATGACTATCTTCGACACAGACCTTCAGATTTGTTCGATCTGTGCATATCTACGGAAACGAGCCAACTTTCAGATTATGGTGGACATGCCTCTCTTTGATTCATCGTCCATGCTGTTCGGCCTTTCTCTGCTGTGGCATCAATGACCATCTTTCCATCAATCTCATACCTTGGGACTTTGAAAAAGAACAACATGTGCTACTTAGGAAGCGTGATAGGCAGATCGCTTGAGCTCAGTGTCCGGAGTCCATGGGGGAGGGTGTTACAGTTGCCAACATGGTTTTATCATGGACTGAATCCGTACAGAAGAACAGTGATGGGCACCCTGTTCGACACCACGAGGACGTGGAAAGGCCACTGCTCCGCCAGCAGGTGACAAGTCGTCATAACCCATTGATATATATAACTCTGCTCAGGTTCAGTAGTCATCTACGACTACAACAGCAGAACAAGAACAGCAGAACAAGAACAGCAGAACAAGAACAGCAGAACAAGAACAGCAGAACAAGAACATGGATGCTGAATACGGCCTAGGTCGTTGAAAACAACCATGTGGAGAGCTCG
The DNA here is from genome assembly GCF_035927105.1 of Exophiala bonariae. Classification (NCBI taxonomy): domain Eukaryota; kingdom Fungi; phylum Ascomycota; class Eurotiomycetes; order Chaetothyriales; family Herpotrichiellaceae; genus Exophiala; species Exophiala bonariae. The sequence goes on from NW_027042491.1 coordinate 593,080, forward strand.
GAAGTTCACATTCTGGAGGCCGCGTTCGCACGTACAAAGATTCATGAAGATGCTGGGTCTGGTCGACCACGGACGAAACTTACCAGCCTGGAGCCCAGGGTTGCTTCATCTATCGGTCAGAGCCATACCAGTCCATGTTGTCCAGCTGGATGATTGATTGAGAACGCTCACCAGTGTGACAGAGAGAGAACGGCAGCTTCGTTCTAAAACCCGGCACTGAACACTATCGACTTCGTGTGGCCCCTTATGGCTCACGGTTTACGCCACGTTTTGTTCAATGATGGCAACATCTTAACAGAGATTGTGTCGTTTCCACTGGCAATCGGCGATCGCACCTTGCGAGAAAAGGATCCAGTAGTACCACTGATATCCCAGATCCTCAAGAGAGGGGCCAAGAATCTTGCGACCCTGGACTAGGATGCCGTGATAGTTACCACTAAAGGTATGACAAGAGGTTTGGGTTATGTCTATATGCATAAGACAAGACAATACGTCGGGGATGAGGAAGATCCACGAACGGGGGTAACCCGGCCCGTATTTCATCATCAGCTTATGAGGACTCAATGCTGCCCCGGAGAGAGATACGCTAAAGAAGAGAGCACTTCGTGAAGTCGCGCTGGTGACCACTTAAAATCCCCATGAGAATAGCTTGATCTGTTGTATCTTTTGACAATATTTTTCTTCACTTTCTTCAGCACTCCGAAGGGCATCGAGTGCAGCAATAATCGCCCTCAACCCTCCGTATCTTCTAGGGCCCCAAGGATCATTTTCGCTAATCTCTTCATCTTCTGCGATCGTACGGGTGGTCCATCCAACAATGTCATTGCAGATGGCTATCTTAGCATTTGCCACTCCCTCAGCCTCAGCAATGTAAGCCTCCCATGGTGCTTGGCCGTGTGCGAAAGAAATCCATCGGCGAGCAGTCACCATAGCCTGCCGCTGGTACCACTTGTTCCGATGCGTCGGGTACCGGTCGATCAATGTCAGGAAGAGAAACAATATGTCGATGAAGTGATGGCCAGTGGCGAAGCTGTGTAAACTTCCTGGTATTGGATTTGACAGTCCGAATGAATACCGGTAAATCCTTCTGTGTTCTGCGAGACCCAGCTTGTAAGTGAGCCGCTCAATTTCAGCTGAGAATATCAAATCGCCCATCAACTTGGAGGTCTGCGCCCAAGAGCGGACCTCGTCGACTTTGGTAGAAACATCAAGCTCATATTCAGAAAGTACAGCTTCTGCGTGCACTGAAGGAAAAACCGCCATCATAGATTCGACCAATGCAGCGTGTGAGCGATTTCTCAAGCCGGGGAGGGTAATGTCACCCTCCCAGAACACGTCGCCAATAATCATGTCGCCAAGCCAGGGACAAGCAGCAATCAATCCGGTCTGGTTTGCAACCGTAGGTGGACCACAAGTGAAGAGTGAGTCTGCTTCAGAGATTCCAGGGATCGGACCTACGAAGGGACACATAAATATCCCAGGGTACTGGGCCAAAGCCGCCGCATCAACTTGTCTCAATTTTTCCAGCCTTTCACCAGAGGTATTGCCTTCAATCTCGAAGTGCTTTAACATGTCTTGGTACTCTTTATCCTTGACTTCAAATGACGTGTTACCCATGATAACTCCAGATTGCAGAATCGCACGATCAAATAGACGCGTGGGGGAACCACAGATGTGGTAGACGAGGCTGACGCTGCCTGCTGATTCACCGAATGCAGTGATATTCGACACATCGCCGCCAAAGCCACCAATGAAGGTGTGGATCCAAGAGAACGCGTTCCGCTGGTCCTGCAGAAACAAATTGAACGGCCCATGATGACCCTGAACATTACCGGCTGAATACTCGTCAAGCAGATCCTGGCAAACCAAGCCGCCGAACCAATTTAATCGGTATCCTATGTTCACAACAACGACCGGCTGGGAAATTGAACATGCATATGATGCAATAGATGCATTCGAGTGTAGGCCGTCGATATGGCCCACGCCTTCTGCCAACCCACCACCATGAACGTAAACCATCACCGGCACTTTTGACCTCGATGCTGAAGTCAAGCTTGCGACGGGAGCTGATATCGATACTGTAAGACATGTGAATTCATTGTATTCCAATCCGAGATCATCTGCCAGCGGCCCACCCTGAGGAAGCCACCAGGCTGGGCTGGATGCTCCTGTTTGAGGACATCCCGCTCCAAACTCCGTGAATTCTCGGTATGGTCGCTCATCAAAGTTCTGCGGGATCTTCTCGAGTTTGATAGATGGTAGAAAGCGCTTGGGTATCCTAGCGAAGGGAATGGAACAAAATTGGACAACTTTAGCTTTCGAGAAGCGCTCCAGCTCAACCAGTCGACCCGTGAGCTCACCAAGATCTGGATGGGCATGAGTATATTTCAGTCCCACGTACCGTGCTTTGCTCTTCTCAATGGACAGGTGACTCATTGCTCCTACTACTTTCCGTTGTGGCTCTATTCCTATACCCAAAGCGCAAGCACTAGTTTTCGTTGCCGACGAAGCCGTCTGTGGTCACATTTATCATCCATGGCAAACCTCAGGCAATCGTCGCAGAAGTGATAGTTAACGCTTCAGGAAGACTAATATAGTTCACTAACTGCTTGGGGAATTTCTGAATTCGTAAATGGGCCAGCCCGTGTCTTGGCCTCTCGTGGTCCAGCAAGCCCGTAGGACCGAACGAGCACAGACTATCCCAGTAGAAACCTCGGCAATAGGCATTGTGCAGAATGATGGGAAGAGAACAAATCCCCGCAATCGTGCAACTTGAAGAAACTTTATTGCTTGTTCTTTCTCGGCATTCATTTGCCCCTGCTTCTCGTTAACCTCGACAACATCAAGTTGTTGTGTACGAGTTCATGGCGATATCATATTTGGCGAGATGATACTCACATCAACCCAAGTGAATGAAACTACCACACCACTCTAAGGGCCTTCAATATACACTCAGACATCTCGCACCATCTTTGCTGCGCAACAGATCTCACTCTGTGCAATGACAAGGTTATGTTGACGATGTTCACCACCTTCGCGATCAATGGGTCATCGAAATCAGACGATTCGTTTTCGACTAGACCTAACCGTGCTTGTGACAGTTGTCGCAGGCTGAAGATCAAGGTACACTATAGTAGGCGTGATATCTGAATGCTCAACTCACATTTCCTAGTGCCAAAGAGCCTGTGCATCAGATAGGAAGACACCCTGCAAAGAGTGTCATTGGAACGAAACAAGATGCACATACAATGTTCGCCCTGTTAAAAGGGGCCGCCCTCAGAAACGGTGAGAGAACTTGAAGCCAATGCACGCACTATGTCGCTGGCTAATTTGTATTGAAGCCAACGTCTTCTAGCCCAAGCTGATTCCACAGTCGATCTGGACACTGACTCCATCATGAACTGCTGGTCGTGTGAAGGTGCCTCGGAAGGATCGCCTTCCTACGATCCACCAACGTTGACCCAGAGTTCACGTAGTCTCGGAGGCTCACAGATAATCTTCTCCACACCATTTCCAGATTTTCCTACAGATGCGGTAGCAGAGGAAGACTTTTTGAGTGCCGAATTCTTGCCAACAACAGAAGTCGTGCCTGGGAAAGAAATATTTTGGAGCGATCCTGGTGTACGTACTCCAGCGAATACCCAGGGGATGAACATTTGGAGCATTCTCCATGAGTTCTTCGACACTGGGTATATCATATTTCCTGTTGTGTCGTATGCCGACGTCGCAATTCGGTTGCTCGATACCCCAGATTGGCCTGCGGTGCCTGATCTGCGCACATTACTCCTCGCTATCCGCTTGATGATCGCTTGCGGCAAATACCGAATGGATTCAAGGGATGAAACTCTCCTCTACCAGTTGATACGCGAGGTGGAAATTTCGCGACTTGAGTACGATTTTGCAGACCCAGCATCTCTTGACGCGGTGGCTTGTTCTTTGTTTCTTTTTACTGCCTATAATATCCTTGAGAAGCATGGCCGCGCTTTCCTCTATTTGGATGAAGCGGCAACATTATTAGAGAAGACGACTCCGTCCACGGAAGCAGAGAAAAGGCGCAAGCTCCAGGTTCAACAAGTCATGTTCAACACGGAAGTTGCGACTATCGAGATATACGGGACTTCAACCACGCAACGCAGGACAAGGGAGCCGTCATTGACTGAGGACATCGTCTCAGTTTCGCAACTTGAAGACGGCATAGACGTTTCTTCCACCAAATTAGCCGCTCATCTATTGAAACAGCTCACCAAGATCAACCTTGCCAAAGACGCAGACGCACTTCAGAAACTCAACAACGAGTCCCATGAAGACATTGAGATCTTACTTGGCAGTGCTCTTCAGCAGCATCGATACTCTCGAATCCAGGCGGCTGATGTTATTCTGACTCGTCAGTGGCAGCTCTCCTCTCGGTTCGTTCTGGGAGATAGTGGCATCAGCTCCCTTGCAAGGCCATCCTGGTCCACAGTCGAGCATCTCGGGCATGTTGCAATGTCATGGGTGTGTCTTCTGCAAGAAGGCGAACTTCGAGTGGTGGGCTTGGGGAAACTGGCGGGACTGATTCGGAATATTGCTGCATTGGGAGATTTACGAAAAGGTCGGACCATAATCGGTGGTTTGGCTGGCGCAGTAAGCAGGGAAGACCATGACAAGAAATATGCTCCCACCCTGGCTAGAATACTCATCCCCATGATGTCCTCACTTACTTCGACACTCTCCATGCCAAGCGAGCAGGTCTCCCAGCATTTCTTGCCGAGTGTGCATGGCGAAGTGCGGTCAATTCGACCAATGTTGGAATGCGTTTCGAACGATAACCCATCATTTCCTGTGGAATCTAGCACTTCTGACATAGGGGAAATACTTTCAGGCCAACAAGAAGAAACAGATTTCGAGCAGTTCATCAACACATCTTAATTACTCGCTTGAACCCTGACTATAAAGCACAAATCCGGATGTCCCTTAGTCTAGCAGATATCAAAGGCCTTTCTGAAGGCAGCCACCTGCCTTTCGAACCAACCCAGTACAAGTTCAGAGTTCAAAGCAAAAGTAAATCCATGAGGTACGCCGCGGAGAATGTCTTCCTCTACTTGGACTCCAGCAGAACGCAAGAATTGCGCATACTTTAACCCTTGTGGTCGTAAAAAGTCGCAGCCTGCGATTGTCATTAAAGTCGGAGGATGATCGAATACTTTTTTCGAGCCAAGAGGGGAGGCATATCGATCATAGGGATCTAGCTGCTCTCCACCGTACAGCCCTAGACAGAAGGGTTAAACTAAAATGGAAATCTGGCTGAGGTAGCGTTGTACATACCGAAGAGTTTAGTCAATTCTATCGAGACAATTTCTGGAAGTTGGGGTGCACTTGCGAACACCCTCTCGTTCGGACTCTGCTCAATCTCTCGTTGTTCATCAAACATGGCTTCAGCTTTGGGGTGTGCAGTGACGGGCACTACAAGACTGACAAGGCGCAGAACCCAGTCTCTGGCTGTTGAAACCTCAAGAGACTTGAGCACGCATGCTGCCGCAATGTTTCCCCCAGCAGAAGCACCAAATAGACCAACACGCGTAGTGTCGATCTGGTATTGCGGTGCATGATCGGACAGCTTGCCAACAAGGTTAGTGCGGTGAAATACTAAACTGGAGCTCAGCCTGTACGTACCCAGTTCAATGCACGCATGCCATCGTCTACTGGTGCTGGGAATCGATGCTCAGGAGCAAGTCTGTAATCGACACCAATAACCACGACATTTAACATTGCTACGAGTAGCTCAGAGAAAACTGCAACCCAGTTAGTTGATCTGGTTACGTAGAAGAATGAAAATACTAACCCTCATCGCCAATCGGACTGCCGTGAATCCACCCTCCACCATGGAACATAAGTATTGCTGGCCTGAGCGTGGAACCCGAAGATTTCTCATTAGGTAGAGATTCATAAATCCAGAGGTCAAAGCTCTCATCCTTTTGTCCTGGAGGTGACACTGTAACAATGCTCTTGTTGACTTTTGGCAAGTCTTGCGGGAATTGACTTCGAAATCTAGTCCTCTCCTTATTATATCCTTCACTCGTGAACAGCTCTTGTACCCAGCGACGCATTCCAGGAACATCGTCACCTGGTGGCATTTTTGACTTTATGAACGGTAGGCGTCGCATTTCCTTCATGGAACACGCTATCAGCTTCTTCCTGTTTGGTTTCTCGAACGTGCCTCACCTCTAACCATTCTAGATTGGGCTTTTGAAAATCATGGACAGCATTCGGGTCCATTCCTTGCTTCATCATAAGTTCTAGTAGCTCTGGGTCCATGGTGCTGGCAGCAACTGTAGAGTTCGCCAGGCCCCCTGCGATCCCAACGCGGCCAAATGCATTGTCCTGAGTTGCAACGGCAGTCATGATTCTGGTCTTTGGTAGAAGGTATGAGACTACAACACAGAGTACATTCTCATCACTCGTCCAGACACTTATGCATCTCGATTTTTAGACCAGCCACCAAATTAAAACACAGGTGTTCCGACGTCTCTGATCTGCAAATGGAAATCCCCATTCAGAAATTCCCCAAGGGGAATAGCGTTCGGTAGTTTTTGTGGGGAACACGAAACTAGGCCCTGGGGTGCATCTACGAGTACTCTGCTTCTGACACATATTTATCTGTAGGGCCATGCTCATGTCGCATTTGATCGCCAGGTTGAGTTCGAAGCATCTTCTCCTACAAACGCATATCTGCTCTTGTCGGTTTCACACAAATATGACGACCGTGATCGATGACAAGACCAAAGGCACTGCGCACGCCGAGGATCTTTCCCAAAATGCTCAGGCTATGCAGGAATTTGACTCAACTATTCACCACCCGGAGAACTGGTGGAGTTGGCGACTTGTGGGAACCAGTAAGTCTCAGCACTTGGAATCACACTTGCATGGAGACTGATATATGCT